>NC_143215.1:5043000-5668000 GCF_030267445.1 Bombyx mandarina
AAGGTCTCAGTATAGTTTCATCACATAAATCACAATAATTTTACTATAGTGTGAAACTGAACAGTGCGTAATAACTGATTCCCGAAAAATATATTGTATTTTTGGCCAATTTTAGTGAATAATAATAAAGCCTAGCCCATTCGGGTATTGCTACGCTATTATTTTCAAATACTTTTCACGATTTTTTTTTCTATAGCTGTCATTTCATGTACGCATTTAATATTTTAATTAAAAAAATACATGTCGTCAATATTATTAGCGTCGATAATAGGACACCGAAATAGCAACGTTTGCAGTTTGCACCTGTCACCTTAATCTGGGATACATTTAACGAAATACTAAATTTGTAATACACAGCGGTTTATCTTGTATTCGACAATAATTCGTAGAATATCTCATTCTTTAGTTTCGACTTAGATGGGTGTTAACTAGTGATTAATAATAATAATAATAAAGCCTTTTTATTTCTGGTAAATTTACATATCTTAAAATCTATATATGTGTAAGTTTTTTTTTTTTTTAGTTATTTGATTTTAATATTATATAATTTTTTATATAGTTTTTATCACTTTCTTAATATAATTAGTATGTTTACTTAATATTATATAGTTATGTTTACTTAATATTATGTAGTTATTTAATCTACCGGAACCCCATTTGGGTGAAGGCCTCCTCCAGTGATGCCCATTATTCCTTAGTTTATATTTATCTAGGGTTTATTTTTTGCCTCTATTGATGACTTCAATGGGAGGTTTTGGATCGTATTCTTCCACGGTGACCAACCGGGTTGGAAGAACTAGTGATTAGGTTTTTATTATTTATTTATTATTTACGTGAACGAGATCACGGCCTAAATGATGTAAAATGCTTATCGAAGTTTTCGGATAGCACAACTTAAATACCTTCAAACATGAATGTAAATGAAACGCGAATGCTTGGGCAGAAGTAGGCATAGTTGACCCTTCACTTGTAAAATTTGCTTTAAGAACACCTATGTTGCGCCGGTAAGAGTAAACGCCATCTATCGCCAAATAGCCGAACGAATATCAAAGATACTAATAAAATCAAGAAGTATAATACAATTCCATATAATATTGTCACATGGCAGAAACAGATCTCGAAGCTACTCGACTTGCCCAGAATGTACTCGATAAATCTAGGGATGTAGTCTGGACTATAAAAACGTTGCAGATATGGCACGCAGTCAGTTAGTAATCGGAACTACTCGAAGCGAAACAGCGAACGGATCACCTGAAGCGAAGCGGAAGAAGTGAACTAAGAATTTTAAGGTGCTCTGTGAGTGTTCTAAGTGATAAATACAGTTTTAAGTTGTACTTTGGTGGAACCTATAATAAAGCTGCGAAATAGTCGGTATTCTGACGCTCCGCACTTTATACGTATTTATAGAGTCGACGTATCGACGGCTCGCGCTCAAAGGGTTAAATTAAAGCTATGTTACATAAAGGTGTTTCTGTGTCACCTTAATAATTATTTTGCTTGCTTAATGGGGTTGGCCGGTTAAAGCTTTTCTCAGATGTCGCCAGCGTAGCTTGTTCCCTTGTCACAGAGAGCCGCCATTTTGTGTGATTTGCGTTCGTGATATTTCGGCATTTTGTGACTTTGATACGGTTCTTATTACTTTCTAAGTAGTGCTAAACAGTTTTACAACATGTATTCCAACTGGATAGTTAAAGAATTAAAGGAGGAGTTGAGAAAACGTGTTGCATCTTTACGAAGAAAAAAAGTGGATTTTGTCGAAAGGTACAATGTTGATGTTTTATTTTAACTTAGAAAACTTCTCTCAAACTGTTTCCGGTAGCTATTATAATAATAATATTAAATTGTGTACCTTAGGAACTTTATTCCTTGTAGCATGTGCAAAAAGAATTGCTCATATTACACACATTACCTACCAACTAATGTATTATTTTGCTTTTTTCAGATTAGAGCTACATGACCAAAATTTTAATTTTGAAACAAAATGAAAAAAATGCTCTAGCAAAATATGCTAATATATATGATTTGCTAGTGGAACCATGTGGCATTTTCAATAGCCAAGAGCGCCCATATCTTGCTGCATCTCCTGATGGCGTGTTGGGCGAAGAAGCTATAATTGAAGTGAAATGTCCATACGCTAGCAGAAAACATGAAATAAATATAACAACGGTGCCTTACTTAGAACAATGTAACGGGATATTGTCTCAAAAAAAAACCTGCCCATATTATTATCAAATCCAAGGACAGTTATACTGCTCAGGCAAAACATACTGCAACTTGGTCATTTACACCTACAAGGACATCAAAGTGATTTATGTTGAAAAAGACAATAATTTTATAAATAATATGTTAAATAAATTAGATATCTTTTATGAAAATATTTTCAAAGAAGCATTGTATGAAAAACATCTGTATTATAACTATACACACTTGTCGAAATAAAAAATCAGGAATATTTTTAATTATTTTTATTGACAATTCCTTCTTTAATATTACATAAGTAACTTCTCTACTTTTTGTTTCTTCAGAAACTGGTTTCATATTCCATGAAAATATAGATGGTACAGCACCTTTCTTCAGATATTTATGTTAATGTTTGACACCTACAACACAAAGAATAACATTTAAATATACTATCACAAGGAAACCTGACCATAGTTTCAAAATATTTGTTATTGCAATGGATGCAGCGATTTAGATAGAACTTTCAATAGTAACAGCTGATAATGAACAACAGCTCATGAGGAATGTGTTTCCTCCAGTCTGATTTTGTGTTTGTTAAAAGGTTCCTTACAGCATAAATCTACTTGCAAAATTTGTTAGCAACTAATAGTATGCCTAACTAATTATTATTGGATTTTTTTAATAAGAGAACAAAGATGTGTGCTACACTTAGTCATGCATTATAAATATTTGACAGAAAGAAGCATACCTGTGTATTTACTAATGTTTTCATAGTCAGATTCCACAAAGTGTTTACGACATAACCTCGAACTTTTTGTGGGAGTACTTTTTTCGCGTCAAATGGCCTTTAACCACAGTCTTCTAATTTTCTTGTCCTTCGGGAATTGATGTACTCCAATTTCTGAGCATATTGGTACAAAACAACGCGTCATTGTGCTTAAAATAATTTTTAATCAAAAATTCCAATACAAATATTGAATGTTATGGGAACAATGCACACCAGCGCCACTTTGACAGTTGCCAACCCCATTAGGGCCGCACCTAACTCACTTCGTAATAAGATGACAAGAATTTTCTTGTTAGCGTAGAACATTTTATATTCCCTAATGAAATGAACACAGAAACAACTCGTTTTACGGAAGTAAATATGTATTATGAGAAAAATATTTCCTTATATTTCATTAGTGTTTAAGCTTCGAAGTTTTTAATGTGAACCATCAAGGAGGTATTTACGTAAAATAAATGTTGTTAATAAACATCATGTAATGAAGTAATGAGAGAACATAAGCTTATATTATAATAATATGTATTAAATAACGCAAGTTATAAAAACAAATATTTTTTTTTTCAAAAAGGGAATTATTGCCGAAATTCTGTGGGTTTAATTTTATTGTTTTTTAGCTTAGTTACGTAATTAGGCCACGTACACAGTATCAAAAATGTTATCAGATACATTGTTGTATCATTGTCCACTTTTTGTTAAGTTGCTGTGGAAGCAACTTTACTGGTGGTAGGACGTCTTGTGAGTTCGCGCGGGTGGGTACCAGCGCCCTGCCTATTTCTGCCGTGAAGCAGTAATGCGTTTCGGTTTGAAGGGCGGGGCAGCCGTTGTAACTATACTGAGACCCTAGAACTCATACCTCAAGGTGGGTGGCCCATTTACGTTGTGGATGTCTATGGGCTCCAGTAACCTCTTAACACCAGGTGGACTGTGAGCTCGTCCACCCATCTAAGCAATAAAAAAAAAAGCTAACATGAATACCGTGACCCACTTTGAAACACAAAGTTAAAGTTTCAGTTAAATTGAAATAGCGACTGCCCCACCCTTCAAACCGGATATCCTGAGACTACTTCGGGGTAGAAATAAAATAGACGTAATAGAAATTACCCTTGAACTATCAAAATACGTCCTACCGCCATTAATCAAGAAAAATCGAAAATGTATTTAATATTACTTACTACATAGTATAAAACAAAGTCGCTTTCTTTGTCCTTATATCCCTATGTATGCTTAAATCTTTAAAACTACGCAACGGATTTTGATGCGGTTTTTTTTTAATAGATAGAGTAATTGAAGAGGAAGATTTATATGTATAGTAACATCCATTAAATAGTGGAGAAATACTGTAATTTTGGTGGTTTCTAATGTGATGTCGTAAATAATCAGTAATAAAATTTCATGTATCCGAAGCGAAGGGAGGGCGGGTCGCTAGTACTTCATAAATAAATAAGTAATGAATAGCTACAGCCATTAAATTGTTATTAATATTTTTTCAAAAGAAACAGTTTCGGAATTAGCATCCGAAAATTTATCGACCGATCCATTTTTGAATAGTCAATCGAATCTCCGATCTAGTTACAGAGGAAGCCCATCGTTCAGGACCTATTTGAATTTGAACGAGCCCGTAATTAGAATGAATTGGTTTCTGATTATATTGGCCCCGGTCCCCAATTTCCTCTTTTAATAAACTGAAAGGCGGTCGTTTGGTGATTTTTATTGAATCTCTCTCAATTACCTGCGATGTCCTAATTCGCTAGGATCTCATTTAGTTCTTATTGAGATATTCAATTGTTTGTGACTTTGCTATATTAAAAGCTACAGGAGATTTTATTACTTGGCTAAGTACTTATTACTTGTGTTAAAGATGTAGCCATTCTAATCCACAAGCTATGAGAGATTTTAGTACCTAATACTAGTGTTTATCTATGGGGTCCATTGACCGATCAGCGTATGGTAAAAATGGATAGTGTTGCGTTTATAAACATAGTCTTATAGTTCTGAGAAACTATGAAACTATCAAAAGCTCATATTCTGACTTCAAAAACAACAAAAAATCACAATTTTACTCATCCATTTATGCTTTGAAGTTAATTTTTTTGTTTTTGAGTAAAGGTGTTGTTCTAACCATAATAATTTGTTTAAAAAATTGCTCTTCAGTATCAACATAATTAATAAACGTAATTTTAGAAGACATCTGTTTCTTAATAATTAAAAAAACACACACACACACACAAATTTATTACTAGACAAAGCCGTATTGTGCATAAAACGATGGTTATGACATTCCCCCAAGACAATGGCTGAAAGAACTCCCTTTTGTGTTCTATGATTTATAATGTACCATTGAATACAGTCCAACGTTTATTCTCTTTTCCTACTGTTTTGTGTAGCTGATTTTCTTTAAGAGCTTTTTATAAATTTACTAGCAGACCCGGCCACACGTTGCTGTGGCTAAGGTTTTTGTTACTAAATAACACGTGGCCGGCTATGCTAATACCAAAAATTAACAAAGTAAGAACAATTGGATTTCACTGTATTGCGTTTACTACGAAAAAAATTTCACTTATACTTTAGCCTTTTTTATTTTTAATTGCTTAGATGGGTGGACGAGCTCACAGCCCACCTGATGTTAAGTGGTTACTGGAGCCCATAGACAACTACAACGTAAATGCGCCACCCACCTTGAGATATAAGTTCTAAGGTCTCAGTATAGTTACAACGGCTGCCTCCACCCTTCAACCCGAAACGCATTACTGCTTCACGGCAGAAATAGGCAAGGCAGTGGTACTCGTCCGGACTCACAAGAGGTCCTACCACCAGTAAAGCCTCAGCAACACGTGGTGTTTATGCCATTAAATTGTAGCGTTGGTATTTTTAACACAGCGCCATCTATGAGATATTAATGTGAGACAGTATTACAATTGTCTGTAAAACTGATTTAAGGCGCCATCTGTTTTAGACTTATGAAACTTACAATTAATAACAATAATCAACCTATGAAATAATTTTATTGTTAATTAATAAATATTGCGACCATTAATCGAAATAAAAATCATTCTATGGCCTGAGTTGGAACAAAACATATTTAAAAAAAAACCTTTTTTTTTTTTTTTTTTTTCCTACCTAAGCTGATAGCCCTAGCGGCTATGTCAGCGTAACCCTAACTTTAGTAGGTGAGCTCACGGGGCTCAAACCTGACGATGTTGCTAACACGAACCCTAGCAAGAGTCGTGCTTCGCAGAATCTACCACCGGATCGGAAACGCGACCCACTGAGAAGATCCGGCGAGAAACTCAGTGGGCTGTGTCTGAGAGTTAATTTACTCGTCGAGCCCTTCGTCGCAAGCGACGGGTTCGACGAGAACGGTGACCGGTGCTTGAAGTACCTAAAAGCACCGTTAGTGGATCGGGAGGATCCGAGATGACGTGTTTTGGGCGACGTCGACTGCTTTCCATTCTGTCCGCAGGATCGGGAATGTAGTTACCGGCGGCCACGATGAGAGGGTTCTCGTGTCGTGCCGCTTTATCGAAGTGGCGCATGGACGCCGACTGCAGATACTTACTGATGGACTCTAAGTCCAGGTCGTCATGGAGGTCGACATTCCTGACGAACCACGGGGCTCCGACGGCTATCCTGCAAAAACGGGATTGAATGATTTGAAAGGATTTTAAGTGTATGCGGGCCGCGTGAGCGAACACTACACTTGCATAGGTCATGACGGGGCGTATGCAAGTTTTATAGAGTGTCACCTTATTTCTAAGGGACATTTTACTTCGCCTACATATCATCGGGTAGAGACGTCCTAGGATGAAGGCGGCACGATCGCGTACCGTCTTGATGTGGGGGCGGAATGTCATCCTACTGTCGAGGGTGACGCCTAAATATTTGACCTTCGGGGCCCACGGTATGGGCTGGTCGAACATCGTGATTGGGCGAACGGCGGGGGCGGGGGTGTTGACGCGCCTAGTCGGGAGAGGGATGCTCAGCGTGGTGTTCGGAGGGCGACCCCTTTTGAAGAGCACCGCTGTGCTTTTCGTGGGGTTAATGTCGATGCGCCACTTCCGGAACCACTGTCCCATGGTGGTAGCTACGGTCTGAAGTCGTCGATGAAGCAACGCCTTCTTCCTACACGAGTAGTAGATGGCGGTGTCATCGGCGAAGAGCGCCAGATGGGTCTCCGGAGACCGGGGTATATCATTGATATACAAACTGAATAGTAACGGGGAGAGGGCGGAGCCTTGCGGGACTCCGGCTGTGACGTGACGGGGCCGGGAACGCGTTCCCTCGACTCGATATCGGAACGAAAAAAAAAAAAAAAAAAACCTCAAAATCGGTTCAGTAGTTTAGGTGTACATCGCGGACAAACAACGTGACACGTAATTTATATATATTAAGATTTTCAGAGAGATTGTTTACACCAGTTGATTTTACTAGGAGCTCTTGCTCGGTCCCCTTTTTTTTCCTACCTATGCTGATAGCCTTGAGAGGCTATTTCAGCTTTGCCCTAACGTTTGTAGATGGGCTCACGGAGCTCAACCGGAGAGTTGCTAACACTGACCCTAGCAAGAGCAGTACTTCGCAGAATCTACCACCGGATCGGAAACGCGACCCACTGAGAAGATCCGGCGAGAAACTCAGTGGGCTGTGTCTATGGGATAATTCGCTCGTCGAGCCCTTCGTCGCAAGCGACGGGTTCGACGAGGACGGTGACCGGATCGGTCCCTTATTTCTGCCTCGAAACTATTATTCGTTCCTGTGTAAAGAGTGAGACAGCCGACTTCCTAACAAAACACATTTTTATACCTTACATAGTTGGTTGAGCTCACGGAACACCTGGTGTTACAACGTAAATGCCACCGCCCACCTCGAGACATGAGTTGTAAGGTCTCAGTTTTAACAGTACAACGGCTGCCCCACCTTTCAAACCGAAACGCATTACTGCTTCACAGCAGAAATAGGTTGGGTGGTGGTACCTATCCGTGCGGACACAAAGCATAAGAGAAACAATAACTCAGAGAGAGAGAGAGAGAGAGAGAGAGAGAGGATCAACAGAGAAAGAGTTTCCTTTCATTCTCATAGGATGTTATGGTCTTTTTGCTAGTATTCTCGTGCGTTTGTATACTCTTGCATTGAGCACACACAAGAAAGTAACTGAGGTAACTTGAACCAAAATAAATCGGGCCTAAGGCTAGAGAATATGATTCTATGATGACTATATCTATGAGGAAGTCAGAATAAAGTCAAAAAATTGTTTTTTGTATTTTAAACAATGTAACAAATAGATTTTGTTGATGAAGATTTTTTTTTATTGCTTAGATGGGTGGACGAGCTCACGGTCCACCTGGTGTTAAGTGGTTACTGTGGTTACTGGAGCCCATAGACATCTACAACGTAAATACACCACACACCTTGAGATACAAGTTCTAAGGTCTCAGTTTAGTTACAACGACTGCCCCACCTTTGAAACCGAAACGCATTACTGCTTCATAGCAGAAATAGGCAGGGTGGTGGTATCTATCCGTGCGGACTCACAAGGTCCTACCACCAGTAAAATAGATTAGATTGTTATAATTTAGAGGTAGTCAAATTTACAATCTCAAAGCGTTTAGTGTACTTGTAACTTTATTATCTTAAGACGCCTACGGTACAATTAATAAGATGTTGTACCATACAAGGACGAAGACATTGAACTGTTGTCATAATGCAGGAACTCACAATTCATCAGAATGAAGCAATAACGTAATTGTTGAAAATCAGTTTCTCAAAGCGAAATCAATTAGTTACCTAACGATATTAAGTTTACTGATCACATACCGATTAGAAGACACAGCCTTCGAGTAAAACCAATATAAACATTTTTTGTGTACATATATGTAGAACGTTCATCGCGCGAATTTATGTGAACTCGTAGGGCGTTGTTATTATGAGAATAATTCATGAACCGCTTCGTATATTAACTCTATATATTAACCAAATGTAATACGCTTATAACGTTTATCTTTCTTTATTAAAAACTTGCGGAATTTACTATACCAACATGTTTTCGCCCGATTGCCGGGAGAGCGTAATGTTTTTCTAAAGTACCTATGCGTGTACATCTAAATATTTTACGCGCTCGTGCTGGCTACGATACATTGAATAATTTTATTCGTTATCAAACTTTAAATTTCAAATTTAATATTTGAATAACCTAACATTTAATAGATCTAATAAATTATGTAACTATTTAAATTATCTATAAGAATATTCGAACTTTTGAAAATTATTAAGCGAGAAGAATAGATAGCTATGACGGGTTAGCGGAATAGCATCACCGATCATTTCCTATAAGTGTCGTTGGAAAAGACGACTTAGAGATAAGCTGGAGAATTGACAGAAGTGTTCTGTGAGTATGTATATGTACAAGCCTAATGGGATAGCCTACTAAGTAACCATCTACTACTCATGCAATTTAATCTCCTTCTAATGTGGACCTCCGCAGGGTAACAGCCTCTTCCAAAGAATCGCATTTTTCCTTATCTTTAGCAGTGGTCATCCAGTCTCTTCCTGCTTTGGATACAATCTCGTCCTGACACCGGGTACCCGGGCGACCTCTGCTTCTCATGCCCTGCGGTCCTTTCCATTTTGTGGTGTTAATTGTCCATCGATTGTCACCGTATCCCCCGACATAGCCAGCCCATCTCCATTTGATACTTTGAGAGAAATCTAGCGCATTCTTTACTAGCCTACTAATTATACTTAACTAGCTGACCCGGCAGACTTCGTAGTGCCTCAATCGATAAATAAAAGACAAAAGGAATCCGTCCGATGGGGGACACATTAAAGGACAAACAAAATTGTTATTTTTATTTAATTCCGAGCACTTTCATATATAACATATATAAATACATTATAAACCTTCTCTGGACTTCCACGAATAATTTAAGACCAAAATTAGCCAAATCGGTCCAGCCGTTCTCGAGTTTTAGCGAGACTAACGAACAGCAATTCGTTTATATATATATAGATTACTGGTGCCAGGGCATATTGTAAGTTCGTGTGGGTAGGTGCCATCACTCACTTCGTAGGTGCATTCACTTATTTTGGCCCAAAGCAGTCATACTTTCCGGTTTGAAAGTTAGGATGATTTCTCTCCGCGCACAGCGGTATCCATAATGTGAATTCTACACCGTGACTATAAGCCGTGAGCTTGTTTGTC
The DNA here is from genome assembly GCF_030267445.1 of Bombyx mandarina. Lineage (NCBI taxonomy): Eukaryota > Metazoa > Arthropoda > Insecta > Lepidoptera > Bombycidae > Bombyx > Bombyx mandarina. The sequence continues at coordinate 5,053,161 of NC_143215.1, forward strand.
TATCTACTTAACGAATAAATATAAAATTAAAGACGTGTTTATTATAAAATAAAAGTTAAACCAAACTTTCCAATATTATTATTTTTTCAATTTTTATCCAATATTAAAACTCGATTGCCATCGCAGAAATGATTCCTTGTCTCATTAAGATTAAAATAATCAGACAGTAAAAGGAAAAATGTAAACGAAATATCCGTGCGATGTATTGAAAATTTTAAAATATCGCCGTGTGATGAATCCCTTAAAGCGGATGATTTATGCAATATGTAATATGTTTTTTTTTTTTACTTTGGGTTTTTGGAGTTTCGATGGAATCTTCTTTTACGATTTAACAATCTAGAGCTTATACATATTTATTTACATTTCATTATTCGGAGTGTTGAATACTTTCAAATTCCCGCTGTCATGGCCGAAACATAATTTGTGGTAAAATAAAAAAACACAAACTCGAAATTTAAACTTAAATTACTTTTTTTTCCTACCTGTGCCTTGAGCCTAGCCTTGAGAGGCTATTTCAGCTTGGCCCTAACATGTAGGTGAGCTCACGGGGCTCAAACCTGACGATGTTGCTAACACGAACCCTAGCAAGAACGGTGCTTCGCAGAACCTACCACCGGATCGGAAACGCGACCCACTGAGAAGATCCGACTAGAAACTTAGTGGGCTACTTCCTTATAATCACTCTGGCGACTCCTGAAACTCTAAGAATATATTAATGTCTGTTGTAATGATGTTAATGTCGGTGTAAACCAATGTTTACTTGTAAACCAATGGTTACTGGTTCGAGCCTGATTTGCTTATATTGATTCTTTTTCTTCCTCCTATAGTATAATATATTTATGTATTTTATGCTTAAATGAGTAAACCATCTAATTATCTACCGGAACCCATAGACAGTACAAGTTAAATGCCATCGCATACTTTAAAACACGAGAGTGAAATCTCACTTGTAAGGTATAACAATTTTCCCACTCTTGAAACCAGAACCTATCATCCGTTCTTGTCTGTTTTGAGACAAAAAGGCAAGTTGACGATGGCACCTACCTATTTGAGGTCTACAATACGCTCGAAAAACCGGTTGAAGGTCACACACAGTACACTGTTGTAGTACTTACAGAATGCGGGTGCTCGTTTTATGGTAAAAATATCTTAGTCCCCTTTTACGACACAGATGGGCACCCCATGCAGCTAAATTCAATATCCTCTCGTATTTTCGAAATACAACCTTTCACCCCTATCTTGCCATTAAGCCAACCAAGGCCATTAGTATTTTCCATGTTGTTAGGCTAACATTGATCATGTATGTTTTGTTAAATATCAACAGAATACTGTGTCGAGGCTGTCTATTCCTGACTTGTACGTGGGACGTAATTGCCGACTATCCTTACCAGTCGCGCCACGTTTCTGTAATAACCTTATCAAGTACACACCATTTACGCTTCGGTTGTGCTCTAACAACGAAATCTCTGAAACGGTTGACCCGTTTTTTCTATACTATAAATTCATTCACCCAGAGGTCTATAACATTTATAGCAATAAATTTATTGTATCAGGCTCACATTATATCTGATCTATCTGTATTTTGTTCTATACAGGTTCGGAATCAATGTATCTGAAAAACGTCTTAAAAGCTTAGAAAATGTGGCACAGGTGTAGTTAGATATTTAATAAAATAGAAAATTACCTGGGGGCTGTTGGGATCTGTGCAATTTCGAAGTCCTTTGAGAAAGAAATGGATTTGTCGCCTTTAATTCATAAAATGAAATGTTTCTTTGATTCTGATTGAGTCCGATGCCTATTTTTTTTTTTTATTGCATTGATAGGTGGACGAGCTCACATCCCACCTGGTGTTAAATGGTTACCGGAACCCATAGAAATCTGCAACGTAAATGCCGCCATCTACCTTGAGATATAAGTTCTAAGGTCTCAGTATAGTTACAACAGCTGTCCCATCCTTCAAACCGAAACACATTACTGCTTCACGGCAGAAATAGGCAGGGTGGTGGTATCTACCCGTGCGGACTCACAAGAGATCCTACTACCAAATGTAGTGACTGTATAATTTTTACTTCATTTTATGTCATATTAGTCTATTATACTATTTCAAAGTACTTTTTGAAATAATCTCCCTCGTTCTTGAAATTTCAATGATATCTAAAAACATAATTCATGAAACATTGTTAATGTACTCGCAATACATTCATCTTGCTCTTTATTGAGTTCAAGAAATATGCTTTTATTGTTTGTTATTGCTGTGGCTGCCTTCAAGTAATACACTCATCAAAACTGATCCTTACTTTGTGTCAGTTTCGTGTTCATGAATTTTTACAAAGAAACAGAAAAACAATCACACAAAGTCTAAACTTTACTAAATTCTAACAAAACATCACTTGGTGGGTAGCATGCAGATATTTTTACAATAAAATTTATGTTAGATGCGCTTCTATGCGTTCCGATATAGATTCCCTTTCACTGCAAATCAAATATGTGGGCGTTTGCCGTTTTGGCATGAAACTATCCAAACGAAAGCGATACCAGTCAAGGTGACCAACCTCACAGGCAGGTTAAGATCATCTTTTATTTCAAGAGAATCGATCTTTAAGAAAACAATGGCTCTATAGTAAAATTCATATTACTGATTTCAATTTTATTCTACAAATAGTAAGCTTTAAGAAAGACGACATATTTTAATTCATTATTGTATTTTTTGAAAGCATTTCTATATTTATAAAGTTTTCTTCAATTTTTTTACTTGTTTAAAAATATTATTATAGTTGTAATAAAACCTTTAATAAAACTTTTTTATTAAAACTAGAGCATCTTTTAGGCTCGAGGAGACTAGTTTTATGTGACCATAGAACTTAAAGCTAATAAAATCATGGGAAACTGATTAATATGTAACAAGCTTGTATTTTAAATATTTATGTAATTTTTATTATGTTGTTATTAGCTGATTATCTGTATATTATCTATATGATTATCTGTATCATTTTAAAACGTAATAGAATAATCTCAGTAGGTAATATATTTAAAAAAAAAAAAAACAATTTGTTTTTTAGTATTCGGATGTATTAAAATAACTGTTTTTTTATTTTTATTTATTCTATCTAATTTATCCTTATTCGTTTGAGCAGCACACCAAAAGCCACAAACGGATTTAAACGAACCTTTTGTGTTATAAATTTATGATTATACTTGAAAACTAGTTTCCTATAATGTCCAATACCAATTTCCAGTTCCATAATGTTGGGAAAAACGATATTTTCCAAATCAATTATGTAGATTCTAATACATAAGTTGAATTTTTGTTTGTAAGAAGTACATTTAAAATTATTTATTCAATGTTTAGAGCTGCGAAAATGCGAGTTGACATTGTAATTTTGTTTTATACGATAACATAAACTTGAAACCGTTACTTGTGCGTCCGCACGGGGAGGTACAACCAATCTGCCTATTTCTGCCCTGAAGCAGTAATGCGTTCCGGTTTGAAGGGTGGGGCAGCCGTTGCAACTATATTGAGACCTTAGGACTTATATCTCAAGGTGGGTGGCGCGTTTACGACATATATGTCTATGGGCTCCAGTAACCACTTAACACCAGGGCTGTGAGCTCGTCCACCAATGCAATAATATTTTTATTCTTTTTTTTTATTCTTTACTAGCTGACCCGGCAGACTTCGTAGTGCCTCTATCGAAAATAAAAGACCTAAACTTTTGTATAAAATAAACTCAAAAAAAAACAAAAGGAATCCGTCCGACGGGGGCCACATTAAAGGAAAAACAAAATTGTTATTTTTATTTAATTCCGGGCATTTTCATTATTATTTACCTTTTGAACCTTCTCTGGACTTCCACAAATAATTCAAGACGAAAATTAGCCAAATCGGTCCAGCCGTTCTCGATTTTTAGCGAAACTAACGAACATCAATTCATTTATATATTCAATATATCGATGAGAGCCATACATCTATTAGGTTAAGTCGGCTCAATAAAATTTAAAACACAAAAAAAGCGTCATGTTTTATGTAAAGATGAGATTCGTACAAATAAATCCTGAGTCTACGACGTTTTTCCTTGACCACATTGACTAAATTAGTAAAACTAGTATTTATTTCGGCCGTGTTAAAATAACATAACTGAATCTACAATTGATAAAGCCGATTTCATGAGATGAACAAATATTTATTAATTAATGTCTAAGTGGTGGTTGCATACTATGATGTTTTCACGTTGCCAGTTGAATCATATGCTAAATATTTTAGACATTTCTTTTATACTCGGTGAACTAATGGGATACAGTCAGTTTACATGCCATTTGCTTTTCAGTTGTTACTCCGGCTTTCATAGTAGGCAGTGCGGGTGTGATTTTCCAGTTTTGTATAGGATCTCTTCACAGATAGGTACCACAATTTTCGCTATTTCTGTCGCAAAGCAATCATGTGTTCCCATTTGACGAGTGGGACAATATAAATTAGAATTTGCGTGCGGCATTTGAAGTTATGGGCTCCGATAACCATTGAAGACCAGATGAACTGTGAGCTCATTAACGCAACAAATAAATCTATATATTAATACGTGAAGCAAAAACTATGTACCCCTTTTTATGAAAATTTAGCGGACGGAGCATTAAGAAATTTCGCACACTTATAGAGAATATAGAGAAGCAGTGCAGAATGTTAATATTTTTTTAAATTATACATAAAAAATACAATAAATCAATAAAAAAAACATCACACACACTATATACCATGTATTTGACACACATACGCATACATACTATTTGTTTATTGTCAAACTTTGCTTATTGCTTATAGTCTGTGGTCAAATTGAGAATATATTAAATATTATTTTCTTTATTAATATTTGCCTAAAGTGTAGTCTTGGCGAAATCTGTGATTATAGAATTTGACAATGGAATCATAATAGTGTACAAACTTATAATTTCAATTAAATAAAGTCGAATTTCGACTACCGGGGGATCACTAGTAAGAATAAAACGTCATCATAGCATTTAAACTATTCGTTTAAATGGAGTTGTATCTTTTTGCAGGTAAAATACCGAGTTAATAAAAAAAAAATGTCTTAAAAATAATAACATACCTACCTTTGCGACTGTGTAGATGGCGTATTGTGAACACCGGACCACTTCAATCTGTTTTCAGTTCCTTCCACTGTGTCCTCATTGCTAATTTCCTCTTTTGGCAATACATACATCGAAAACTGTTTACTAATTCGAAACACGTGTCGCGAATAGCTCATTACTCAGCTTCGGAGACTTGTTGAATCATGCATATTATCCAATTGGAGAAAAGACGAGTAAAGGGTTTCCGTATTCATCGGGAATAAGTGCGTAATAAGTGTAGGTAACCATAATTTCGGGATTACTACTAGGGCAGCCCCATACCCCAGAAAAGCTGCTTTCCATTGTGGAAACGGATTTCCGGAGGCATTCTAAACGGTTGGTACTCATGATAATAAAATATCAACTTCGTGCATATTTGTATCTTGAGAGATCGTAAACATTTTCCTACCCTACATTGTAGCTTTTCTCAGTCATCCTCCTCCTCCTTCAGTCGATCGCTCATTGCTGAGCATCGTGATGCGCCCGCCTGTGACCTTTTTTTGTAATTTTTAGCCACTTATGTCGGTCAGTGGCACAGTGAAGTGCGTGGCTCAGTCTCATGTCCAGACACTCAGACACTTGGTCACTCCATCTTTTCCGGCTACGACCTCTGGATCGTCTTCCATCCACTTTACCCGTCACTATCATACGTGAATGGAATTCGGCAAACAGACTCGTATTTGAGTAGTTGACGTTGTGTAAAGCCCTACTTCATTTAAAAGTATAAACGATATGATAAACAAATCAACGTGGCGCGGCTGATGAAAATCAATTAGATAATAATGTGGATTTGACCTTTACTGTCACTGGGGCAGAGTCGTTTAAATTCAAAAGCTTTATTAAGTAATGAGCCGTGCTGTAATCTGGATGTAATCTGATATTTTAGGAATGTTTAATTTTGTTAAGCAATAATGTTCTATTAAGTTTTCCCGGTTAGCTTCGAAGGGCTGTGATGGAAATTTTTGAATATTGTTACTTTTTTGTTTCTTTCTAGACGGTTCGGACGGCGTCATTCCGCAATGTTGTTAATCAACAATAAAATTCATTTGAAGATTTCGTTTATAAGAAATGAGTTTATGTACCCACATCACTTTATTCTGAAAATTTCCATGATGTTTTAGTTTTGATAAATATGATTTTTGTTACAACCTCAATCTCTTATAGTACTCCCGTATCTATTTATTCTTCTTCTTCCTATTCGTACACTCTTGACAGAGTAGTCGTGGTCATGCGTCAGTCGGATACGACCTGCTCATGACTCTCGTGGGAAATTAGTGCAGTGGTTTCCCGTTGCCTTCTGCACCAGCATTTTAGGGGGTATTTGATCCCCAAGGTTTCTGACGCCTCTTCCGTATAGGTTGTCCTGACGGGTGTGTATGGTTATACCGCCATTGCTCGGTCGCCATTGCCCCGTTGGTTTTCTAGCAGGGAGTACCACGGCAACCTGTTGGTCGCCGCCGCCATCCGGCGCGTGCAGGTGGGGTATCTATTTATACGTTTGACTATAAAACTTTTAAATATTTATCGAACAGTAATGACTAGTTCTAAGTCGTCGTAGCCTAAAGGATAAGGCGTCCGGTACATTTGAATCTTGCGATGTACCAGTGTTCGAATCCCGCAGGAAAGTACCAATTTTTCTAATGAAATACGTACTTAGCAAATGTTCACGATTGACTTCTATGGTGAAGGAATAAAACATCGAGTAATAAAAATCAAACCCGCAGAATTATAATTTACGTAATTACCACTCCACCTGTTTCTGCCGTGAAGCAGTAGTGCGTTTCGGTCTGAAGGGTGGGGCAGCCGTTGTAATGTAAAAAGGGAGACCTTAGAATTCATATCTCAATATGGGTGGCGGCATTTAGGTTGCAGATGTCTATGGGCTTCGGTAACCACTTAACATCAGGCGAGGCGTGAGCTCGTCCATCCACCTCAGCAATAAATACAGCAATAAAAAAAACACCATCGAAAATTCCAAAAAAAGGTATGGCAACAGGTGTTTTTGCGCTAAGAAAATATCAAAAACACACATTGTTTTCATATAGTGCCGATCATCTTGTGAATGTGGAATATGAGTGTATTTTATTTAATTTTATCAACACCAAGTGCGGTTGGTTTTTTTTCAGTTTTTAATAAAACTAGTTTAAAGTATGTATGATGTAAATAACATGTCAATAAAGTGACTAGACTAGTAACATTGAGCTGACATTTTACTTATGAATTCTATAAAACCAGCTAATTTAGTCTATGATTTTATTGGAGATAAATAAAGTTTGTATTTTTATTTATTAGTAATATTTATTTTTAGCAATATTCCTGAACAATAACCGTGGGCTGAACCTTTGAAGCTCTCTCAATGACTTTCATGTAATTTGATATTTCTACTGTGAACTGTGAACTATGCTGGTCATTTTATTTTAAATAAATAAATAAATTTGTAGTGGCCATAGTTTATGCTAGCCTCCTGGCACGTCTTTCGGTGTTACCTATTAAGGATGCATTATTCCACCATCAACCTTGACGGAAATTTCCCCAATGTGTGGTTTCTGATCGGGATATTCGATACGAAATCGACACTGACTAAGCGGTGTCCACGATTTTTTTTCTCGGTCCTTAGGCCGATCCCCCTACGAGGTCCCCGCGCCTAAGCATCGTGCGGGACTGGTCTGCGACTGCGAACCGCGGGTCCAAGAATGTTATGTCCCTACCGCACTAAACTAATCCCCTGCACTCTTACACCCAACGTCCGATCTCTGCCCGGGGTCAGAACCTGGTCAGATGTAAAGGAGTTTCTGCGTTTAACACGACAACCAGACTTGTAGCGCCACCCCTTGGACGCCGGCCGACGGGTCGTCGAGGCGAAAGTCGACGTCCAACGAAGCCGTTCTCCGCGGTACTTCGATCTTACCAGGCCGTTTGGGCGATGGCGATACCCCGCTGAGTCAAAACCAGCCTGCCGGGTCGGAACGTGTACACCGCCGACCGAGTTGCTCTTCCACAGTATTTTCGGCGACAATGCAGACCGCTGCCAACAACGCATCGTCCCATCCTCCTGGCACCAGCGCGCTAGAGTGACGGCAGCGTTGGGCACAGCCTCGAAACCCTCAAGTCGCCCCGTGACCAACACCGGGAGGAGACAGGCTCCTCACAATGTCTACGGTAACTGAATTGAAAAAGCCGTAACCTGAAAAAGCAGTATTAAAATAACGAGTCAATAAGAAATGGATATATTAATTACATATATTTTCATGTAGTATTGTTTTAATAGTGTATATGGATAGAGTGATTCTTAGAAAATCCTCCCAACGCTTGGACACGAGGGACATAAATTTGTGACATAGACTTGTATGATCTAATAATAAACTCCAGTAATCATTTAACATGAGGTAGGCAGTGTGTTCATTTAAGAAATAAATAAAAAAGGCTTCTTTCTTTTCCCATTCAGAATTAAGTTGGTAAACATCTTTATTTTGCTTTTGCTACCTAGTTCCTTACTGTTTTCACTAGCACGCAGAATCCCCCACAACACAAATTACATAGGTCTATATTAATTAGTGAAAGTAACTAAAACCTAGCTTACTGTACAAACTTCAGTGACTACCACTATGTCAGGTACTCAAGTCATTAAGGCCATATTTGTAGATCTTTTGAAATAAATGTAAATTGACTAATGCTTGACATTAGCACGTGCAATTTTTGCGTTTAATTCGATGCTAATTTATCGTATGTAAGCTAATGAAAATAGGTAGAAATCTAATTTTTGAGTCTTGAATATCGCTAGCGATGTCACTCTCGTCTGTGGGAAGTATAGGGATATAGCTTGGTAATGGATACATTTCATTGCTCTTCTAGGCAAAGCGAAAGCCCTTTGCAAGAATCACGTCATGTATAGCCAAAATATACAGCTGGGTCAGGGTTACTATTTTTTGATCCTGGGCGGAGATCAGATGTCGGGTGTGAGAGTGTAAAATGGAGTCGTTTGGTGGGCTAGGACTCTAAAAATATTCTTGGGGCTGCGGTCTGCTCCCAACATTTGCAAGTCCTATCTACCTGTAGGCGTGGATACCTCGTGGGAAGTTCGGCCACATGTCCAAAAAAAGAACTACTATTTATCAAAGTAACACTGTTCATTAAGATACAAGTGTAAAAGTCATTAACGAATAGAAATAGGTTCAGTTAATTACTAACAATTTTGGATGCTGCCGCTAAAGTCCACTTCATCTTACGCCGTAAATAAATCAAAAAGCTGTTTTTCTGTAACAAATTAACTGATTATTATATGTAGATGAACCAAGGGCAACATATTGGTCACGTACTGTGACATATTTTATAGACAAGCTTTCGGAAGATTTTAAGAAAAATAAAAAAAAATATGTACCTAGTCAGATCATAAATTCTGTCACATGTTTAATGTAAAATAATTGAAACTAGTTTATTCATTATGTAACCATTCATATACCAAAATGAACTTAACAAAACATAGATTCTTATGACACTAAAGTTTATTCAAAATGACCTCCGTGATTTTGAATACAGGCCTACAATCTGCGCAGCCAGTTGTCTATCGCAGCACGAACGAGGTCCATGTCAATATCGGCGGCTGCCTTAATCAAGGATGTCTTGAGTGACTCCAAATTGGGATGAGGCTTTGAGCACGCCTTTTCCTCCAAGTGTTGCCATATCTTGTAATCTAACGGATTCAAATCTGGACTGGAGGAGGGCCAGTCTTCGTGCCGGGTGAAGTCGATTTCACGCGCCGCCAGCCAGTCTTGAGCTCCAGCTGTTGCGTCCTCAAAACAGGTACGCACTACCGGAGGGAAAGCCGCAAGAAATGCAAAAAAAAATAAAAACAAAAAATTAAAAAAAAAGGAGAAGAAACTTGCGGCAAAGGCTCAAGAACAAGCCTTGCAAACTCAGGCCACAGGCAGTACCTCAACTGCCCAATCCAAGCCACAAAAAGAGGCGCCTCAACAAATGGAGGTGGAGTATGTGGAGCCGGAAGAGGCAGTAGCCTCCACCTCCTCTACATCCAGGCCAATAAAAGCGTCTAGGGAGAAGCCCCAAGACCCAACGACCTCGGGCCCAAATTTGCAAACCCTCCCTCCCCGCCCGCAGCGTGAGCGGCGCAGCGGTCGGCAGGCCTCACAACCTGCTGGCTTTGCTGCATGGCTCCTCGCGCTGTGGGAGAAATTGTCCCAGGTGATCTCCGGAGTGATCCGTGAGATCGCCTCGGGAGCTAGCCCTTTCGGGGCGCTCCTGTCGGGGTTCTACCAGATGATTGCGCGGCTCAATGGCTAGCCAGGAGTTGCGCATCATCTACTGGAACCCCGACGGGATTAAACCCCGTAAGAACGAGCTCTTGATTCTCGCCCGGGAGTACAACCCTGAGGTTGTGCTCGTGGGCGAGACCAAGCTACGTCCTCAGGATGTGTTCAGGATTCCAAACTACTTCATGTACCGACGTGACGAGCTTACCCCTGCCGGGCGGCCGTTCAGGGGCACTGCGGCCCTCGTCAGGCGGGACGTGGTGCATGATGACGGGATGGTTGGATTTGCTGTCCTTCACATCGACAAGGTCAGTCGGTGTGAGGGTACACACCTCGGGGGGAGATATGCGGATTTATGCCGCGTATAGACCCCCGGGGCCTGATTTCCACCCTGAGGATATAAGACGGGCCCTGAATTACGACAGCCACCCAGCTCTGCTGGTCGGGGACCTCAACGCGAAGCACGTCGCGTGGGGCTCCCGACTTAACACAGCAGTGGGCAGGCGGCTGTTAGAAGATGCCGATAGGGGCGACTACTCCGTGGTCGGCCCTGACGAACCCACGCACGTCCCGTCCGCCGCGCGATATCAGCCCGACGTACTGGACGTGTGTGTTCATAAGGGGCTACGGTGCCCCGTAACGATCGAGGCACTGTACGACCTGGGTACCCCCCATCTCCCTATCCTGGTGACACTGGGTATGGGGCTCACCCGGGTTGCGACCTCGCCCCTACGACCGAAGGTCGACTGGGAGCTCTTTAAGAGACGACTGGTCGACCTTCCCGTAATTCAGGAGCCCAACACCCCTGATGGGGTCGACGACGCGGCGGTCCGCCTTGTCGACACCATCAGGGGAGCGATCGACCAGGCGACGACTCTTGTGCCCAGCGGCGGGCCCAGAGGCATACTCCCGGCCCATCTGAAAGCGATTATTCGCCGGAAGAGGGGCCTGAGGAGGCTCTGGGCGACAACTCGTTGTCCCAGGATCAAGCGCGAGCTTAATGAGTTGGAAGCGGAGTTGGCGGCGAAGATTAGCTCCTTCCGGGGCTATTCGTGGGAGGAACGGATTGAGGAGGCCCGTGAGGACCCCTCTTCCGTGTCCCTCCACCGACTTTGCCGCCAGCTCTCAAATCGGCCTGCCCCCACTTGTCCACTTGTGGACGAGAGGGGCAACCGATGCTTCTCGGCTCAGGCCCGCGCCGATGTCCTGGCCGCAATGCTGGAGCGGCAGTTCGCTCCAAATGACTCTGTATTCTCAGAGGCCGCATTCCACCAATCGGTGGAAGAGAGCGTAGCGAACCTACTCTCCTCCCCGGTGCCACCGTTGGGAGATGATGATTTCATCACTCCCAGCGAATTGCGCCTCTCCATCAAGCGGATGAAGAGGCGCAAGGCGCCGGGTGAGGACGGTATTCCCTCCCTCGCATTCTTCCACTTCCCTGAAACGGTCGTGTCATACATGACACGGCTGTTCAATTCCATTCTGTCCACAGGACACTTCCCGGGAATTTGGAAATTGGGCAAGGTCATTGCCTTGCCCAAGCCCGGCAAGGACAGGAGAAATCCCTCCAGTTACCGTCCGATCACCTTGCTGTCGCATGTGGGCAAGTTGTTCGAGCGGCTGCTGCTGAGAAGGGTGTCGCCGCACATCCTTCTCATACCCGAGCAATTCGGGTTTCGCAGCGGTCACTCGACAACGCTGCAATTGGTCCGCGTTGTGCATCACTTGGCGGATCGGTCCAACGCGCGCCAGTACACGGCCGCAGTCTTTCTCGATATCGAGAAGGCCTTCGACCGTGTCTGGCATGCGGGACTGGTTCACAAGTTGTTGCGGAACACGGACCTCCAGCACGCCTACGTGCGACTGCTGGGGTCGTACCTGGAGGGAAGATCCTTCCTTGTCGCGGTCGAGGGCGCCAAGTCGTCGGTGCGCCCAGTTACGGCCGGAGTTCCTCAGGGGAGTGTCCTGGCACCACTCCTCTACGCTCTCTATACCAACGACATTCCCACGCTTGAGGGCAACCTCCAAGCGTGGGAAGCCGACGTGAAGTTGGCGCTGTTTGCCGACGACAGCGCCTACTTCGCGTCATCCAACTTCCCCTCTGCGGCCATTTCGAGGATGCAGAGGCTATTGGACTTACTGCCCCAGTGGCTGGACCGATGGAGGGTCGCGGTCAACGTGGGGAAGACTGCGGCTATCCTCTTCGGTCCGGTCCGCACAAGAGTCGTCCCGGGACAGCTCAGTCTCCGTGGCGCTAATGTCGAGTTTAGATCCAGCGTCCGGTACTTGGGGGTCGATATCGACCGGAGTTTGAGGATGACCGCCCACGCCAAATCGGCGTTGGCGGCCGCTCGCTACGCGAGATTCCTCCTCCGGCCGGTGTTAGCCTCCGGGTTGCCGGTCAGGACTAAGCTCGGCATTTATAAGACGTATGTCCGTTCCCGTATCACGTACGCAGCTGCGGCCTGGTATCACCTCATCCCGCAGGTCATGCGGGTGAAGTTACAGGCCCAGCAGAATCTGGCTCTTCGCACGATAGTCGGAGCAGGGCGTTACGTCAGTAATGCCGTAATCGCCCGGGATCTGGATGTGGAGTCACTCGAGGAGTTCATCCGGAGGCTAGCTCGTAATCTATACGAGCGGGCTGACGGTGGACCCCACGAGCATCTCCACAATTTAGCTCCCTTGCACGCCAGACCACCTGATGGTCTGGCGCTACCAAGGGAGCTACTAGAACCCCCTTCTATGGTAAGATAGTCGGCTTAACCGGAGTGATATGGGAGTGCTCATAATGAGTGCCCCCATGGGACTGAGCTGTCCACACTCGTCATTTCCCCCCATATTGTTGGGGTGCTCCCTTATGGGGACCCATTTCCCACCCCTTGGGTGGACCACTCCCCCTTATGGGGAGTGACTATACGTCGGTCTCTCCCCGCGACGGCCTTCCCCTCTTGGGGAGTTCTTAGCGGGTGAGCGCCAAACTAGTGCCGCGGCCCCCCTCTGATTTGTAGAGGCGGGGCCGCGGCATGGGGCCGGTGGCGGGCCCCTTGTCAGCTGTCTGTTGCCCTGGCTCTTGTATATAGTATGTATATAGTAGTATAGTTAGTTGTAGTTAGTTTAGTTAGAATTAGTTAGAAGAAAAAAAAAAAAAAAAAAAAAAAAAAAAAAAAAAAAAAAAAAACGAAGCCAAGGACAGCAGCCGGCGCCGGGGTGCCACCTCCGCGCGCATCAATCCGTCGCTCACATCAAGCTCATCGTATTATGTATATGTATATATTTTGTCGATGTGGAGTGCGCCGAACGCGCATACGAACCCTCTTCCCATTCCCCCTGCATCAACTCACCCCTGCCCTATGTGGTAGGGAGCTTCTGCCCGGGCAGTGGGGTTCGCCCCGAGGCCCATTCCGTGCCCCGTAAGGGGGTACGACGACCCTTCTTCTCTCTTCTCCAGCCAGTCTTGTGTGCTCTTCGCTCTATGAGCTGGCGCCGAATCTTCTTGGAATACCCAGTGCCTGTTATTGAACATGGTATGAGAAACAGGTTCCACAAGGTTCGTCAGGACTGTATTTTGATACACAACTGCATTCGTTTTTATACCTTTCTCACAAAAATGTACCTCTGTTAAGTCCCAATAAGAAACTCCCAACCATACCATGAGCGAGGATGGAAAATGACCTCGTTGGACACGCGGAATACGGTTGCTCGCTTCTTCACTACTGTGTGCGTACACCTTATCATTTTGTTTGTTGTAGCTCTCTTCTACGGTAAAAAATTTTTCATCCGAAAAAAGAATTTCCCGATATTTTTTTCCCGCGTACCGCTTCAACAAAGCGCGGCATCTCTTCAGTCTCAGGTCCATTAGACGAGCATTCCAACGATGTCCTGTTTATCTTCGGTATGCCCGAAGCCCTAAGTCTTCATTTAACACCCTTTTCACCATGGTTCTGCTTAACCCCATCTGAAGGGCCAACCGTTTCTGCTTACGTTTGGGATTTCTTTGAAGCCTTCACAGCTTTTATCACTGCTGGAGTCCTAACAGACCGAGGGCGACCACTTCTTGACCTGTCATCTACACTAGAGTCTTCATTGTATCGTTTGATGGTACGATAAACGAATCTTTTGGTTATATTCAAATTTTTCAGTATGTTAAAAATTTGAATTGGCGCGTAACCGCAACGATGCAACGCAATAACTGCAACACGGTCTTCTTTAAGCGTCCACTCCATATTTAAAAAAGAGTAAAATTCTAAAAGTATACATTTTTATTTTCATGAACAATTCGAAATTCGAATTCAATAAACTTTTTTGTGGCCAGCATTCTAAAAGAAAAGTTTTTACTGTGTGACAATACTCATGACCTGACTAGTTATATACATATTAAGAAATACACATGTGTCTAATAAAATGATAAAACAGGTATTCTATATAGAGGTATATAGCTAATTCTATTGTTATTAATTTGTAAATAATAGTTTATAGTTGATCTTAATTTTAAAACCTATTATCGCCGACATGCTTAAAACTGTTTAGTGTGTTGTAAAATCATAAAAAGAGCCATAAACAATATTTTATGTATCAGTTGATGAGATAGACAGCTTAATTAAATTATAATGTCATTGCCAAATCTCTAATTTTAACATGTTAATTGGATATTAGTAGTTTTTTTTTGTTGCGAGGGGTAATACACTTTTTTTCTCAACTTAATAGCTTCATTGCTTTGGCAGTACATAAAATACTAAAATTGGAACGATACAGAAAAGATTAGCATAGCCCCTGCGCAAGGATGACACGCAAAATCGTGAAGAGTTCTAGATTTTTTAAACTGGTGGTAGGACCTCTTGTGAGTCCGCGCGGGTAGGTACCACCGCCCTGCCTGTTTTTGCCGTGAAGCAGTAATGCGTTTCGGTTTGAAGGGTGGGGCAGCCGTTGTAACTATACTGAGATCTTTGAACTTAAATCTCAAGGTGGGTAGAGCATTTACGTTGTAGATGTCTATGGGCTCCAGTAACCACTTACCACCAGGTGGGCTGTGAGCTCGTCCACCCATTTAAGCAATAAAAAAAAGGTCAAATTGATTCTCAGTAGTGGTTTAGTTTTAGACTAGGTCTGGAACTTTATAATTATGCGTGAGCAATCGAATAAATTACAATTAAAATAAAAACGTTGAAGTTGGCCTTAAGTATAGTTTTAATTGGTTTTTACCACACCACCAATTTGGAATGCGCATATAACAGCTCCAGTTTTCAGTGAAATGTATTCAATAAAAATCTCTCACGAACAATTTACATTTTTTTTTATATATTAAAAGAAAGTAAATGTGTTTTTCTGAGAACTGATCAAAGATCTGTTCAATACCATTTCTATGCGAAGCACAATTATCAATTGTCGTTTAGTTATTCGCTGACTTTAGAATAAGCCTTCCCTACTAGGTACTTTTAATTATAGTTTTAAAGCTGTTAGTCTAAGCCTCTTAAGAACAACTAGTTGAATTTGGTGTAGTAAATTAATATCTGGCCTGTCCGGAAAATATTATTTATTTAAAGACTATAAAAAGAAACTTACTTTTTAACTTATTACCTCGTCAGCGTAGATATAATGAACCAGATAGAACCTGCATAAAAAATTTTTAAAGCATATTTTTATTCATGATATTAATTTAAATTGCTGCGCTTGTGATGTTAGTTCATTAAAAGTCTGGTCTATAGATGTGCGCATCACAAGAGCTGAGCACAAGTAATTATGACATCTAAATGTCAGATTGCGTTTGTTATGGCATTTGCTGACATAATTCACCTCAATTCTTTTATTTAGTTGTAGGTTTATTGTGTGTGAGTTCATAGTTGAAGGTTGATTGAGAGTCAAATATTGTTATGCAAGATAACGCAAATAAAAACGTAAAATCAATACTATTATATTTATAGATCTGCTCGCAATTTCCTTTTTTTATTAATTATCGTTCGCTATCGCTATCGTTATCGTTCATCATCATCATCATCATCATCATCAGTCTTTATCTGCCCACTGCTGGACATAGGCCTTCCCCAATGCCTTCCACATAATCGTTATCGTTCGCTTATGAAGAAAGAAAATTTTAAGCGAATTAACATCTAATACCAGAACCTGTTATGTGCGCTTTTTGGAGATATATAATTTTTGTTAATTATTAGGTCCTTACATATGAAATTGGCGTTTTGTAGGGGAGGAATATAAAGTGTTTTTTTTTTGTAAAATAAATTTAATGAATTAAAGTATGCACCGTTATTATCTATGCACTTTTGCCATCTTATAGGTAGTTAATTGATCCCTTTACTAAAAAACCATGGGAGCGATAAACTCTTTGAAGGCGGTTTGGACTGCCGCATCGGAGTTGAATTTTTTTCCCTGTAAGAGGCTGTCCAAATTCCAGAAAAAATGGTAATCTGTTGGAGCAAGGTCCGGAAAGTATGGTGGATGTCACAGACATTCCAATTGTAGCTCATCTAACTAGGTGGTTGTTTGCTGTACAGTGTAGTGGCCTAGAGCGATTGACCAATCTCGGTTGTTTGGCAAATGGTTCTTCCTTCATGGTTTTTAATTGCTGACAATAGATATCTTCCGTAATCGTTTGGCCAGATTTTAGAAAGATGTAGTGAGCGACACGGGCGTTAGTCCACCAAACACTCACAAGTAACTTTTTCTGAGTTAATTTTCGTTTAGGGCTGGATTTGGCTGGGGCTCTAGGGTTCAGCCATTGCGACGAGCGCTTCCGATTATCGTACAGTATCCACTTTTCATCACAAGTAATGCTGCCATTTAAAATTCCTTCATTATTGTGTCGGTTGAGCAAAGTAGCACAGCAGTCGACGCATGTTTGCAAGTTCGACTCACTCAATTCATGAGGTACCCATCGTTCAAGTTTTTTTACTTTCCCGATTTCCTTCAAGTGAATTGATACAGTTTTATCACTTACCCCGAAGCCTGCTTTCTCTAAAATGCTTTGTGATGGATCTGCTTCCACAATAGCCTTTAATTCTTCATTTTCCAGTATGGTCTCCGGCCGTCCACGGAGTTGGTTCTGAAGATCGAAATTTCCAGAACCAAAAGGTTGAAACCAAACACGTACCATGATTTCTTTTGCGACATCAGCGCCGCATACATCATTAATCTTGCAAGCTATTTCTGCAGCACTGGTGGCTATAGAACTCTTACTCGTAAATGCTTGTGCGGTAATAAGCGACGCCAAAGAAAAAGATAATGAGGGAAAAAGACAAATGAATGACTGTTTTCAAAACTCAAATGTACCAGCTAAATGAATTATATATTTGAATTTGGAATTCTTAACCAAAGAGGAGATATTCAGATCAAAATGGTCAGTACGACAAAACGCTAATTTCATACGTAAGGACATAATGTTTATACCTTTTCACAACCCAGATATTTGTTTTATAATTATGTAGGTACTGTTTGTGAAAAATATTAGTAGGGTATTAAAAAAAGTGCGCGGCTGACAAGAGACGGAACCTGAAACCTTTAGAGTATTGCATCTCATTCTTTTGTCAGCTAAAGCCTATGGTTATATATGTTTGTCTTTTTTTAATTTCGAACATCAACGGTGTTTTTCAAAAGTTTTTTACTTCAACAAGCGGTTTTGGTATGTTTAATTATTTATTTTATCACTATAAAGCAATAAATGTAACAAAACATCTGAAGGTTTCACTGAACGTTACGACGCTGTGATCACGTACTACTTGCACGGTATTGATTTTTGAAGTTATACTTCTTTAGGCGCGTTATGAAAAATTGATGAGAGTGAAATTTTACGATGCGCGTGCACCGTGACACAAAATTAACAGAATGAAGTTGCCCACTAAATCACTCATTACAATACGACCGACGTAACTTGGCGAGTCTGAATATAGTCGCAGGTGAACTTTCCGAACCGTACCGAGAATTACCGAATTTATACGATGTCAAGAAAAGGGATGTCCAATATGCGTGTTTGAGGATGTTGCTTAATCGATTTTTTTTCAAATTGATTAAAATTTAAATAAAAAAAAAGTAATAAATTTAATAAAAATAAAGTATAACTTCTTACGCGCGTACATAAGTACACGCACCCTTTTTTTTAAATAATCAGTGTAGACAGACTTCGATGATAAATACGTGATAAGTTACCATTTCTATTGTGTGGCCACGCGTTCCAATTTGAAGAGTGGTATGGCGAATAGGAAATACAATTGAGACTTCGGGTTTCAAGGATGATGCATTGAGTTTTTGAAGCCTATAGTCTTCCGTGACGACTTAGGAGCGGGTGGGTCATGGGCACGTGCATTCGGCTAGTTAAAAAAATATTTTCATATTTGTCAACCAACTTCCGTTTTCAAAAGTATTATATTAAAAACTATAGAAAAGTATTTAAACGAAGACTGGTGGTGGTAGGACCTTTTGTGAGTCCGCACGGATAGGTACCACCACCCCGCCTATTTCTGCCGTGAAGCAGTAATGCGTTTCGGTTTGAAGGGTGGGGCAGCCGTTGTAACTAAACTTGAGACCTTAGAACTTATATCTCAAGGTGGGTGGCGCATTTACGTTGTAGATGTCTGTGGGCTCCAGTAACCACTTAACACCAGGTAGGCTGTGAGCTCGTCCATCCATCTAAGCAATAAAAAAAAAAAAAAAGACTAATTTAGGAATAAGCCAATTCCACTATGTTTTTCGATGTGGTAAATAAACCAATAAATAGGTGTACAAATTTTATTACATCTAAACTAAAATATTAAACTATATATCAAAAATTTCAGTCACCTTTGTCTATTAATAATTAACAAAAGTGGTTTTTAATATTGAAAAAAAAAACACATTTTCTAAGACTTTGAATATCTTTGATTAAATTATCAAATTTAATATTGTAATTTGAATAGTAACATTTTAGAACTTGAAATTTTTTTCATGAATATTCCTGTGCTTAAAATTATATTGGTGTTTCTTTGGCCTGATTGGATTAACCTATTAGTAATTATATATTACTACTACTGCTACTGAGCTGGCGCTATGACTCCGAAGTGGGTCTTGGCCTCCGAAAATAAAGTTTGCCATTCATCCCGGCGCTGCGCAACACCTTGTCAGTCCGACACTTGGAGCTCCCGTAAATTTCCTTCCACAGCGTCAGACCAGCGGCACTTGGGCCTCCCTACGGGGCGGCGTCCCTCCGGTACACCCGTGTACACCCGTTTCACAGCCCGATCCTGCTCCATACGTACTACATGCCCGAGCCATCCGAGCCTCCGTGCCTTCATCTCCCCCAGAATATTTGGCTCACCAAAATTATATATTGGATTAACCTATTAGTTTTGAGCAACTTTATTAGTTTCCTTAATTTTACTGAGTCAGTGACCGGTAGTAAAAGACCCTGAGTGCTGGACAGCGTTTCGTTTATATATTGATGAATTATGCTTTCCGTTTGGGCGGATAGGATTTCGCTATTAAAATGTCAGGTTTCGTGTAAAGCAGTAGGCAGCAGCTTGGCTCTGCTCCTGGCATTGCTGAAGTCCATGGGCGACGGTAACCACTTACCATCAGGTGGGCCGTACGCTCGTCTGCCTACAAAGGCAATAAAAAAAAAATGTAACTCCCGTGCAGCGAGCATCCGTAACGGCAACCACACGATAAGATTCTGAATGATGAGAGTTTTACGGCAAGGATAACTAATTTCCCTTACATCCTGCAACGATCGTGACGTCTGCACAGTCTTGAAGTTGTCGTGGCCTAACGGATAAGACGTCCGGTGCATTCGCGTTGAGCGATGCACCGATATTCGAATCTCAGGCGGGTACCAATTTTTCTAATAAAATACGTACTCAACAAATGTTCACGATTGACTTCCACGGTGAAGGAATAGCATCGTGTAATAAAAATGAAACCCGCAAAATTATAATTTGCGTAATTACTGGTGGTAGGACCTCTTGTGAGTCCGCGCGGATGGGTGCCACCGCCCTGCCTGTTTCTGCCGTGAAGCAGTAATGCGTTTCGGATTGAAGGGTGGGCAGCCGTTGTAACTATACTGAGACCTTAGAACTTACATCTCAAGGTGGGTGGCGCATTTACGTTGTAGATGTCTATGGGCTCCAGTAACCACTTAACACCAGGTGGGCTGTGAGCTCGTTCACCCAATAAGCAATAAAAAAAGGTTTTTTAATTGACGTATTTTCCTAATTTTTTAAACGAATTTTTTTCTTACATATTCGTGTATATAAACTGATTGAATCGATATTCAATAAAGAGTTTCATAATTCATGGTTAATCATGTAATCATATTGAATATTTTAGATTTCTTTATTGCTAAGGATGGAACATAAGTTCAGAGTTTGCGCTACCAGCATTAAGTAGCTGTCGGAGCCTACGAGTTTGGTACCTGAATATATCGACGCTTGAAAGGAAAACGTGACTAAGCGACAATAACTGCTTTGTACATAAATGATAGGCAATAACCATATTCGATGCGCAAAAAAAAATATATTTCTGGGTCTATTAAAATCATTTCATCCCTACAGCTAGATTTATTAAAATAGATTTTTTCAGGTATTTCAACTTTAAATTAGTCTACTGTAAAGTTCACGCAAGAAATGTTGTCGAAGACAATTGGAATGTTAAACAGCGCTCCCATTCTTTAAACACGAACGAGGGAGTGCTACACAAAAAAAAAAACTCGTAATCACCAGCTTAACTTAAATGTTCAACGTATTATTACATACTAGAGGTCCCGCAGTAGTCGAAATTCGACTATAATTAATTGGAATTGTATAATAAATTTGTACACTATTATGATTGTATTTTATACTTCTATAATCACAAATTTCACCAAGGCTACACTATAAAAAATATTAATAAACACAAACAATATTTAATCTATTGTCAATTTGACAACAGACGTCAAGAACAAAAGTTTGACAATAAATAGTATGCATGCGTGTTGCGTCAAGTATATGGTATGTAGTGTGTGTAATGTTTTCTTTATTGATTTAATGTATCTTTTATGCATTATTTAAAAAAAAAAAAAATTACATTGTGCACTTCCTTTCTATATTCTCTATAAGTGTGGAAAATTTCATACTCCTCCGTCCGCGCAATTTTCGTAAAAAGGGATACAAAGTTTTGGCTTCACGTATTAATATATAGATAACGTCCTATTATTATAATAATAATTGAATAAAAAATCAAGTTTCGTTTATCGTAGCGATGACGCTGTTGACAACAAGAACAAGGGAATCCAAAATGTCAAGGTTTTGTTTTTATATACAATTATATTCGATCGGAATGTCGTTAAAAATTCATTTTAGAATGCTATGTATTTTCCAATTCTGTTTTACCTATATGTAAAATTGAGGTTCGCGCGGCTTGCTCTTTAGACTACGAGTATGTATGTTATTTATAACATTCACTCTTAGGAATGAAATTGCAAACGTTTTTGGTATCTTTAGGATATTGATGTTTTTTTAAGCTATTGCATAGCTTCTATCGCGGGCTTTGAGCGCGGCGTCTGAATCAAGAAATTCCGTAACGAAAATAACCTGACACCCCCACTACGTCTACTATGTAGCTCGCGTTCAACACATTCACACGTTGCGCTTGTGTAGTGTTTGTGAATAAGCGCGCGGCGTGACGTCTCACTGCCGCATGCACATAATGAAAAGTCTGCCCATCTCTCCCTCGCGCGGTCTAGGTTATGAGTGTGAAGGGGACAGTTAATGTTTTGCTTTTGTTAATGTTTATAAATATAGAGTGGTCTTATTTTATTGTTGTTTTATTATTAAATTATTATGGTCGATTTATAATTGCATAAGTTGATAAAAAGTGTTATGCAATAGCTTTACCGCGGCAGTCTCCGAGTGCCACACGTGTTTTTTTAATTCAAAGCTTTGTGTATAGGCCACACGTGGCACTGTTTTTTAGGCACATATATCTTGAAATAAATAGACACAGTTTACAAAGTTTAAGATGTTCTTGAATTTTGTGTAGATATTTGCAGATCGTGACCGATTTAATAAATTTTAATAAATTAAAGTGTAAATACCTAGATAAAATAAGATTACTGTTTGTAATAATTTCACCAACTTTATATCACTAAAGTTATGAACGTAAGCATCTTTCTTAACACATATAAATCTCAAAGTCTGAACGCCTACAGTTTTGAACTTGGTTGAACTTTCGTAACATCATGCAGGGCTGTATTCGACGGAGATTTTTCAGGGCTATTTCGTCAAATTCAAAATTACCTTTAATTTTTCTACTCATTTCAGAATTAGATTAGAATAAAATCAGAATTGCATTTTTTGAGTCGATCAGGTGAGTGTATAAAAGCGATGTGAGTATTTAAAAATTCTAAAAGTAAAATTTGTTTCATTTAGACAAAATTTCAATCGAGACATGCAAAAATTTAGGTAACGTGTCAGTTTGTGATTTAAAAAAAATGCTTCTTTGCCTCTAATGATTATTTGCTTTTTATCAGAATTACAAAAGGTAATATTTCATTCCGTATGTACGCCTAATGTTTGAACTAGTTGATGCTCCAATCGACTGAGCCAATTCTGATTAAGATTTGATCGGCAGGTAAATGATTGATAAAAAAGTAATATATATTTTCTGTCTCAGAAATAGGATGCCAGCGATAAAATTTGAAAACTTTTTAAAGGGGTAATTAAAATAAACGGCCTAGAACTGAATTGCATAATGATTTAAGGTTAGATTAATCAAAATAATTAAAATCTTTATATTATGTAATTCTACTGTACGTGTGTATGTCACTGAACTCCTCCTAAGCGACTGGACCGATTTGAATCACTTTTTTTGTATGCTTTTTGGTGTCGCCCTGGATGGTTTAGATCAAATCAGCCCAGCAGATGACGCTGCTGTCGGTATCTAGGCTATTTATCTACACTGCAATTAAACGGCTGGATTGACTTGAATTAATTTTTGTTTATGCATTCACAGGACTGTCGAGTCCGCTAGTTTCTTATAAATATCAACTGGATTACGTGTACTGTGTATTGGGTAGTGCATATATACATCTGTTTGCGTATCTAAACACCAGCATTGCTGGTTCTCAGGGTATACAAATATTACAAATTAACGATGACTGCCAACTTTGTAAACAAGCCTTAGATGAAGAGCAAAGGGCATTAAAATAATGGCAAATATACTTATAGGCAATTAAACTTATGACCTTTCACAACAGCTTGACATAATTAGTACTGTGACGGATCTTGAGGGAAAATACTTGCTAAGTCAAAATAGAAAGCTACAACCGATTCCTTTCACATATTTTTGACAAGTCCGACATTCTTAAGACCTTGTTGCCTGACTAAGATCTTAAAAGCTACGTTCCGTGACAAGTATTAAATCTATAAATTTCTAAATACGTCCCATGTAGCTTGTTACAATATTTATGTAGAGGTAGGCGCAGTAACAAATTGCGCTCGGGGCGCTTATCATATGCTAAGTTTTTTGCCGAACTCAGCCTATGCTGTTGCTGTATAAATGTCAGATGTTCCTATTTAGCATATCTGACATTTAAGACCCTGTGATTAGACTTAAAATAAAGTTGCATCATTAAAATTGCTTTGATACAAATGCTATAGGCTTTTGTGCAGTGCTATTGCTCCTAGTTCTAACATTAGTTTCAATCGCTCAACCAGATCCTATCTCTTGACTATTAGCCTTTGAATTCAAAGATGTTGTGAAGCTGCGAAGGCCCTTGGGCTGCAGCAATATCTACATCACAAAATTATTTTAAATAGTCAAGAAAAAACACTTTATGGCAAAAAGCTATATAATATTTTAGTTTGAAATTGAATATTCTGTTATTTTGTTTTAAAAGTTGAGACCGAAGGTAATATTGCATGTGACGCTTTTCTACAACTTAAATATAACCAGGTATGAATGGGCTTTCGTTTAAATATAGGATATTGCAAAGTAACGCTCCGTAGTGTAAATTGGGAGAGCAGTAGACGGTTTTGGGCTGATAATCTATACTTATAATATTACTAGCGACCCGCCTTCGCTTCGCTTCGGAAACATTAAAACACACATGAAACCAAAAAAATTAAATATTTTTTTTTTTTTTAAAAAAGTAGCCTATGTTCATCAGGGACAATGTCGGCTTCTAATGGAAAAATAATTTTTCAAATCGGTCCAGTAGTTTCGGAGCCTATTCGAAACAAACAAACAAACAAATCTTTCCTCTTTATAATATTATTAGTATTAGTATTAGTATAGATTAGTATAGATAATTATAAAGCTGAAGAATTTGTTTGTTTGAACGCGCTATTCTCAGGCACTACGGATCCAATTTGAAAAATTCTTTCAGTATTAGATAGCCCATTTATTGAGGTAGGCTATAGGCTATATAACATCACGCTAAGACCAGGACCAATAGGACCAAGCGGAGCACCAGTAAAGAATGTTTCAAAATCGGGGTATTTTTCCCTTTTGAGAGCTTACGCTGCGTGCGCTGTGGAAACGGTTAAAGTTTCGCTAAAATAATGTATGAGAGAATTATTTCCCTTTAAAAGATCTAAAAAAAAATCCGCGACAGCATATGTCTATGTGTTAAGGTTGGCTCACTATAACGTTTTTATGCTAACAAAATTTGTTCTAAAATAAAGCATTATTTCTGAAGGTGTTTTTATAAATTCTTTTAATCCTTATCCAAATAAATACGTTATTCATTACAACATTAAAACACCCAAATCACTTCAAGATAGGCTTTGATAATTATAGATTTTTCTTGATTTCTCCAGGATCCCATCATCAGGTCTTGATTATTACAGGACTATTCGGGAAGTCTATCTACCCTTTCGAACAAAAAAAAAGAAAAAAGAATTATCAGAATCGGTTCAAACATTATCGAGAAATCGGTGAACATACATAGATAAAAAATTATTGGCGAATTAATAACTTCCTCT
The DNA here is from genome assembly GCF_030267445.1 of Bombyx mandarina. NCBI lineage: Eukaryota > Metazoa > Arthropoda > Insecta > Lepidoptera > Bombycidae > Bombyx > Bombyx mandarina. The sequence continues at coordinate 5,078,488 of NC_143215.1, forward strand.
TTTGCGGTCTTTTTTTTTATTGCTCAGATGGATGGACGAGCTCACAGCCCACCTGGTGTTAAGTGGTTCCTGGAGCCCATAGACATCTACAACGTAAATGCGCCACCCACCTTGAACTATAAGTTCTAAGGTCTCAGTATAGTTACAACGGCTACCCCACCCGTCAAACCGAAATGCATTACTGCTTCACGGCGGAAATAGGCGGGGTGGTGGTACCTACCCATGCGGACTCCCAAGAGGGTCCTACCACCAGTGATAGGTTCCTACCACCAGTGATTAAAAAGCGTGATTTTGGTACTTCAAATAGCTGCTTAACATTCTATTATTCAAAAATATTTTAACTTTCTACGTAAATGAAGAGGCGGGTAAAATTTAGCGTTATGCCAAAGTAGCTATTCCACGCGGACGAAGTCGCGGGTAAAAGCTAGTTACTAATAAATAGTTCTTCAGATTAATCATACGTCAAAGAATATTTAATCGTCTTTCTACGAGTATGTGCTTCTGTTTAAGAATCTGAAATTCGAACTCTGGTATATTTACAGCTTAGAAAGATAAAGAAAATGTACATGCACATACGCCACATGCACAAGTCGTTGTGGCCTAAAGGATAAGACGTCCGGTGCATTCGTATGTAGCGATGCACCGGTGTTTGAATCCCGCAGGCAAGTACCAATTTTTCTAATGAAATACGTACTCAACAAATGTTCACAAATGACTTCCACGGTGAAGGAATAACATCGTGTAATAAAAATCAAACCCGCAAAATTATAATTTGCGTAATCACTGATGGTAGGACCTCTTGGGAGTCCGCACGGGTAGGTACCACCGCCCCGCCTATTTGCACCGTGAACAGTAATGCGTTTCGGTTCGAAGGGTGGGGTAGCCGTTGTAACTATACTGAGATCTTAGAAGTTATACCTCGAGGTGGGTGGCGCATTTACGTTGTAGATGTCTATGGGCTCCAGTAACCACTTAACACCAGGTGGGCTGTGAGCTCGTCCATCCATCTAAGCAATAAAAAAATTAAAAAAACCTGTTATTATATAAATGAAGCCTAGCATTTTGAAGAAAAACAAAAATAACAAAATACATAAAAATTCTATTTTGAATTATAGTTGAACAAAAAAAAATCTAAAACAGGAAACTGTTTGAAATAATAAATTAGCAAATTTAAAAATCTCTTGTAATTCACTAATCACGGTCCAACAACGTGATCATTGATCTATGACATTGTACTAAATATTTCATCTTCTATGAACGTTGTCGAAAGTAAACGGATTGTATGCGAAGGTCATTAATAAACAAAAAAACTGTGGCGCCCGTGATTTAATAGCTAAGGATGGTTTATAAGTAATTGTTGAATTGTCGCTGCCCGTGTTAAGAGCAGGGTTCCGATGTATCCAAGCGGAAAATCTTTTTTGTTTTTTTGTTTCTTCCTCTTAAACGCGATTTTGAAAGATCTTGTTTATTCGTATTATAGGAATAAGGACTTTGATGATGATGAAATAACATTGCGTTTTAAAAATATATATCTTATACCTTTAAACGAGAAATTCTTGTATATAATTATATAATCTGAATCTCGGAAACGGCTCCAACGATTTTCATAAAATTTAGTATACAGGGGATTTCGGGGGCGATAAATCGATCTAGCTACGATTTATTTTCAGAAAATGTTGTTTTATTCGTGTTTTCAATAATCAACTTTTCCCGACATCTATTGGCGAATAATAATACTATTTTTCTTAATTGAGGGCAACTAACCGTTTTAAAGACACAACAAGATGGCGTTATCATCTAGTAATCTAGTGAAACGATACAACACCAGCCGGTTACGTACTTAACACAAAGTTGCTCATTTATCCCATGACCGTCATACGTATCGGTTTGAAAGATGTGACTGCCAATACAGAGCTTAATTAAGTTTTTATGTTTTCGATCTCATATCTCGAGGTAGATGGTGGCAATAGCGGTAGGCAGTGGCTTGGCTCTGCCCCTGGCATTGCTGAAGTCCATGGGCGACGGTAACCACTCACCATCAGGTGGGCCGTATGCTCGTCTGCCTACAAGGGCAATAAAAAAAAATCGCCTTGAGATATCTACGTGCTTTTAATTAATCACACAAAAATAATAATTGAAAATTAAATCTAAAATATAAAATACAATAAGATAATTTTTAATTAACCTTTAATTAACATAATCGTAATTCAATATCACCTAAATCAATGTAAATGAATATGGGGACAATATCAAGAATTTACAATTGAATTCTTTGAAGACAAACTTAGACCGCACACAGTGCAAAAGTTGGCAATGACGTTTCATATACATTGATTGTATAGTAATCAACTAAGCTGAAATAACCACTCGAGGCTATCAGCATAGGTAGGAGGAAAAAAAAATCAACTATTTCTATGGAATCCCATTCTAATAACAGTATGGAAATGGAGGAGGAAAAATATTATTGTTTTGGTACACTACATGGATGGACGACCTTACCTGATAATTAGTTGTTATTGCATCAGAATGTGGAAGACGCGATCTCTAAAGAGAAATCGATATACCATTTGCATTAAACAACGGCTGTTCCACGCTTCAAACTGGACCACAGCGCACACAGGCACGGCCCGTCTAAGCTTGCAATATGCCATACTTCTTCTATTAGTACTGTTTAGGGTACAAATCAAAAACACTTGTGCTCACAAACGCAATTTCCTTGTGCTTAGCGCCAGATGTCGGAGAGCCGCAGTGGACATCCTTTTTTTTTTTCTACAGGAGAAAATTTCCGGACCCGCACGGCGGGCGTGGTATGTGGGAGTTGAACCTCACCAAAAACTCCTGCCGCTCACAGCCGGCGCCCTACCCCGGACCGGACCGGAGTCCAGTCGGGGCCATTGAGACGGCGGGACAGGGTTGACACAGAGCATATTAGATCCATCCCGCCGTACCCCAGACGCCGGACCGGCAGCCGCCGACGACACGACCGCCGGCTCCCTCGGTCTACGGTTTTTTTTTCTTTCCTACCCAGCTGAGAGCCTTGAGAGGCTATTTCAGCGTAATACCTTAACTAATAGGTGAGCTCATGGGACTCAAACCTGACGACGTTGCTAACACGAACCCTAGCAAGAGCCGTGCTTCGCAGAAACTACCACCGGATCGGAAGCGTGACGCACTGAGAAGATCCGGCACGAAAGTCAGTGGGCTGTGTCTGAGGGTTAATTTACTCGTCGAGCCCTTCGTCGCAAGCGACGGGTTCGACCAGAACGATGACCGGGGTCGACGGGCCTCGATCCCGTCATTATAGCGCCGCGCTGCACCTTCCCCGGAGCGGTCGGGGGAACGCGGCCTACCATCACCCGGCTTTTTTAAAACTCCTTTCAGACTATTTTGAAGATGACAGATCATTGCGCCCGAGAACAACAGTATTGAATTTTAGAAGAAAAAACCCAAAAAACAATTAATAATGTTCATTAAGACATGTATTTAAATACATATTTATTATGCAATAAAAACGATGTTTAATTTGGTTGAAATATTTTCGGATGCAATTTATCATCAAGATTTCTTTAAAGTCAAGGGTGCAATGATGTAAGTGATTGCATCAATAATTGACGTGCTTAATTCTCTTGTTTTTTGTTGTTGTTTATATTTAGTGGCGCACTTACATATATGGGAAGAAATCGCAACATGGTCGTCAATATAACGTCGTAGTCTCCTCAAAATTCGAAATTAATGAGTGAAATCCGAATGCAAGATTGCTTCACAGTAGAATCGGATATGGCAGTGCATAATATGCAGAAATTGCTTGTATCTCACACGTCTTTTCGGATAGTTCCCATCCACTAACGGTGCTTTTAGGTACCTCAAGCACCGGTCATCGAACGAAGGGCTCGGTGCCTAAATTAACTCACTGGCTTAATCAATATCCGAATATTTTTGACGTTGCTATATTGTCACCGTATAAATTTGTTCTAGTAACGCAAATATGGGCATTTAATACATACGCTAGTCGTAATATGCAAATTTTCTATTTAATGCCATGCAAAAAGCTTTTATATAAAAATTTACATTAGTATGCCACTAATAGGTTAACAAGAGCGGAATATTCTTAGAAACCAGTAAGACATCTTATCTCTACATAATTCTTCCTTTTTTCTTTTTTCATGACATGAAACTGTTTTGGCACTCAGCACTGCATAGAATACGGCAGGTTTTATCCTATAATCATCAAACGGAGTAATGTCCCGTCGTAATAGGGTAACAAACGTTTTGAACCTCTGGGTCTGCGGAGGGACTTCGGTTCCCTCTGTATTTTGTACCGTATGTTCCATGGGGAGTGCTCTGAGGAATTATTCGAGATGATACCGGCATCTCGTTTTTACTATCGCACCGCCCGCCACCGGAGTAGAGTTCATCCATACTACCTGGAGCCACTGCGGTCATCCACAGTGCGTTTCCAGAGATCTTTTTTGCCACGTATCATCCGGCTATGGAATGAGCTTCTCTCCACGATGTTTCCCGATGACATGTCCTTCTTCAAACGAGGCTTGTGGAGAGTATTAAGCGGTAGGCAGCGGCTTGGCTCTACCCCTGGCATTGCTGAAGTCCATGGGCGACGATAACCACTCACCATCAGGTGGGCCGTATGCTCGTCTGCCTACAAGGAAAAAAAAAACAATCATGTGGCCTATAAAATGAAGTCAGCGTCGGAACGGTACTTCGATAAAGTGCGTCATGAAGATTCGTCATGAAAATCGCTTCATCGTGGTCCCCGCTAACTACTCACCGATTTAGGATCATGCAGGAGCCAGTCCGTTTGCATTTTTTTGCACAGGTTTTCCATTAAGAGCAGGTATGGGTACTCTGGTAACCATACTCACCGAGAAACCGATTCATCAGCCGGCTGAGTTTCTCGCTGCATCTTCTCAGTGGGTTGCAATTCCGATTCGGTTGTAGGCGCATTCGCGAAGCAGTTACTCTTGAGCTGTCAGGTCTCCTTTGGAGGCATTCAGCCAGCTGTTTGCAAATCTCACTCCTCTTGGCCGAGCCCGTGTTCGTCCGCCTGTCTTGGTGAAACTGGAAAGGCCACCGAGTCACCAGTAATATCTCCTTAAAAAAATGAGATCACAACTGGAATACGTACAAGTGATTCGTGCCCACGAAAACTGTAAAATGCTAGAATCGTCGGAACTAGTAACATGCCATCCAAAAAAAAACCGCGTCATTAAGCCGTAAAAGAAGTTTTAATTATAGATAATACGCTTTGTATTTGTTTTCTCTGTCACAGCCTAAACACCGTCGATTATCTCGAAATGACTAAGCACCATTGCATTTGCTCCATTGACCATTGCAATTACGAACGGCTGATGAAACTTTCAAATAACAATACAGTCTCATCTTTACTTCGAGTAGGATGAGTTTATAATCATACAGGTAGCTAGATATGAAAATACAACATGTACTTAAATAAAAAGGCGATGAGATGGCCGGTCCATGGAACGCCTTGTCGTATAGGGAAGGGTGGACGCTACAAGACCGCACGCCAGGTCACCAATGCGGTAGACCGACCAAATTAAACCTACATATTAAGTCCCCTAAATTAGTGTAGTAGAATGGCCCCGAGCAAGGAGAGATGGCAGGAAATCGTGAGAAGTGTCATCAAGTCTGTCCCCTCCACGATCACGACCACTCTGTCAAGAATAACACGATTAGACGTGTCAAGTTTGCCCCCTCCAACACTACGCCACGATCACGACCATTCTGTCAAGAATGACATGATTAGACGTGTCAAGTTTGCCCCCTCTAACACTACGCCACGATCACGGCCATTCTGTCAAGAATGATATGATTAGACGTGTCAAGTTTGCCCCCCCCATACTACGCCACGATCACGACCACCCACCCACATCAAGAGTGACACGATTGAGAAGAAGGAGAGGAAATATAGTTTTTAACATTTTGTAAAGCACTTTTTGTTGTTTAGAAGGTACACAAGCTCACAGCCCACCCAGTGTTAGCTAATTATCGGAGCTCATAGACATCCTCGTAAATGCCATCGCCAACCTTGAGATATGAGTTCTAGGGTCTCAATTCGATACTTCGATAGCTCAAAACGATAGCAAGTTCAAAATAAAATTAACTAGTGGCCCGGTCCACCCTCGCTTCGCTTCGGGAACTGTAATTTGTTATTGATCTTATTGAATATTATTTCATATAAATCTGGTTCTGACAGTAACAGACTCAATAAAAAAAGAACGTAACAAACCAAAAAATCTAATCGTTCCTCTTCTTGTATTAATGGTTCACTATTTTGGCGATAATGGCTTACAAATAAAAGATAGATATAAAATGCTGTCACGGGCTTTGTTGTGGGACTATTAGAGATAAATACGTATTTAACGATTGATTTCCACGGTGAAGGAATAACATCGTGTAATAAAAATCAAACCCGCAAAATTATAATTTGCGTAATTACTGGTGGTAGGACCTCTTGTGAGTCCGCGCGGGTAGGTACCACCCTGCCTATTTCTGCCGTGAAGCAGTAATGCGTTTCGGCTTGAAGGGTGGGGCAGCCGTTGTAACTATACTGAGACCTTAGAACTTATATCTCAAGGTGGGTGGCGCATTTACGCTGTAGATGTCTATGGGCTCCAGTAACCACTTAACACCAGGTGGGCTGTAAGCTCGTCCACCAATCTAAGCATTAAAAAAAAGTGACCATTTGAAACGCATTACTGCTCTGTAACTTGCGATGAAAAATGGATTATTTTTGATAATCGTGAGCGGTCATGGTGTCCATTGTGGTGGTGACCTTGTTGACATGGTGACTTTGGTTCAGCATTTCGGCAATAGCGAAAACTTGAAACGCGGTAAAATGATTGGAATATCGCCCTATGTGTAACTTTATACGAATACTTTTTTACTGTTATTTTACGATTATTTTTTACTGGTGGCAGGACCTCTTTAGTCCGCACGGGTAGGTACCACCACCGTGCCTATTTTTTCCGTGAAGGAGTAATGCATTTCGGTTCGAAGGGTGGGGCAGCCGCTGTAATTATTATTATACTGAGACCTTATATCTCGAGGTGGGTGGCGCATTTACGCTGTAGATGTCTATGGGCTCCGGTTACCACTTAACACCAGGTGGGCTGTGAGCTCGTCCACCCATCTAAACAATAAATAAAAAAAGAATACATGTGCATTGAAAACGTCTGCTAGGATGCCAACGAAAGCTAATAAAAAAGTCGAATTGGTCAGAGATGCTTGCAACCGACGAAAATTCACAAATAGTCTGGTTATTAATTGATGACAGGTTTTCGGGGCGACCTTGAATGCAAAGTACCTAGTCCCGTGTTCCACGTTCACCGCGCCTTTTTAAATATCGCTCAGATATTACGGTCATGCGGAGACAACGAATATAATATTTGACATAGATGTGTCCTTATTTGGATTAGAAGTATTAATCCAATATATATATATATATATATATTTACTTTTAGCCATTCTTAACTATAATACTAAATTGTGTATTTTCATGTGTATTTATTATATATTATTACTTTACATGTATATTATATTGTGTGTTATTATGTGTATGTATGTATTTTACTATTTTATACATAGGTATATTAAACTGTAGTATGTGTATTCTATAATACTGAGATGTTATTTTAAGGAAGATTTTTGTTTTGAGTTTGTTCTTTTTTTTTTGTTTTGTTGTTGTTTGTTATTCTTTTGTCAATGCACCTACCATGCATTATCTCTGCACCACCCTATGGTCGACTGGAAGAGAATGCCCATGGCATTAAGTCCGCCTGTGTACAAGTTTTGTTTTGTGCATAAATTATAAATAAAAAAATAAAAAAATAATGTTTGTTATTAATAATGGCTTAGCTTATACCATCATTTATCGATTTCGATAGCGTTACGACTGTAACTAAAGCATGTTGAGTTAGTTAGTCAATGTAATTATACAAACAACAAAATTTCGAGAATCGTATTCTAGGATGAATAAACAAAATATTATACTTTTAGCATTCACATATATAGAAAATATTAAATATATAAAATTTAAATTTATCATCGCAGCTCTAATCATAGATATATTCATAACAAAAAAAAATTATGTTAGACCACATATTTGCTACATTAATATGAGAACGTGCAAGGTTTTTAGGTATCTTCCAATTAAATTACAGAGGCCGCATATAATCGTTAGTTATTGTATAACATCATTGGACAATCATTGTTTCAAAAGCCTCAAGTCAGTTAATTTGAATGGGATTTAGATAGAGTGTGAACACATCTGCCCACATTAAAACATTAGCTTATGTAACCAGCAGAAACAGACTGTACCAATACCAAAGATAAAAGCGACAAGTTTGAAACACACAAGTTCTTAACTAATTATTAACGATGTTAACGGAAATAGAAGAAGCAACTTAGTGGGCCGAGCCCTTAATCATGTTTTTTAAATACTAGCCGTAGGTACCATTGACTGGAATTTCAGATCTCAATAAATCTAAAATACTTTTTGTAATTGTGACTTTTCGTATGTACACAGTTTTTGAAAGACGACCATTTAGTTTGCGCTCGTGAATGAATGTGGCACTAAAATTGTATATATTGCAAAAGTTTTTTTTGTCAAAATGTATAAGATCTGTCATTAGACATATTCGTAAAATGACAAATTAAAAAAAATCGATAAAAAATCGTATTCATCGTATCATCAAAATGTAAAATCAATTATATAAACGTGAAATTGAATATTGAAAGTATATTTTGCACCGAAATTCGATGACGGCTCTATTCCCGAAATTCATTGCATAACGAATTCACCATAAAAATTTAAAACCTCAATCAATGTGACGCTTGAAAAGGCTTGGATTGCTCGGTACAGGGTCAGTGTTGCCATGTGGGTGCTTAACGATATTGTACCATCACTAAATTAAAGTGATAAACAATGATAAAGCTACAGAATGGAATGTATTTAAAATGTTTTATTTATTTATTTATTTCACCAAGGAAATCGAAAATACGTCGCTTGAATAAAAATCATATTAAAAAACTCGATTGTTCAAACTACTGATGCACTTTTCGAAAAATGTTGCGTGCTTAGTGCGAGTTTTTTAACGTTCTCGATAGCGTGAAAGTTAACTCAAATTTGTATGCAGTTGGAACAGCGCCCCTAGCGGCAAACGTAGGCAAACGTTCCGACTCCATACAAATTTGAGTTAACTGGAAAGAAAACGTGACGATCAATGAAAATATGACATCATAAAATTATTTAGGATTACAAAAATCACAAGGATGAATCCGCGGCGCATGCCCTAAGTGAATAAGAGTGACTCGGTGGTGCAGTACTGAGCGCCTCTGACTGTTACGCGGAGGGTCGTGGATTCGATTCCTACATCAGGAAATCTTTCTTATGATGAACAGGTTTGTTTGTTCATTCCCTGGGTGTGGATTATCTATACATATATGTAAATATTGGAACGTATGTATATGTATAAGTATGTATGTCAGTCTGTGGTACCCATAAGACAGAGAATCCTAATTTGTTCGAAGGCTCGTTCGTTATTTGAACACAGTCTGTCATTCATTATCATTATCATTCATCAATCTATCATTCATCGTCAGTCTATTCATTTTAATAAAAAGAAGCAAAGTTTGGCTCTTACATAAAAATCGAATAAAATAAACCTGACCCATCTATATATTATTGTAATCGCCGATAGCAAAGTTACTATACTCTTTGACGAAAAACAAGAAATGTAAAAAAATTATAATAAAATCGTCCTCATTCCGATTCATCAGGACTATATATATACGCCGTGCTTATTCGTTTTCAGTCAGACAGTGTTGAAAATCACGTGAACATTACAAAAATGGTAAGCTTTTCTTAATTAGTTTATATTAAAAGTATGTATATATATAAAGTATATTTTATAAAGAATTCTAAAGTACCTAAACGTTCTCGTAATATTAACGGAATTATTGATTATTAATATTAAAGGAAACGGATACAACTATACGTTTCAACTCTCATAATCTCTTTTAAAGTAAGTCTAATTTAATGTCAAAAGAATCAGGCCTATTCTTTCTATGATTACATAACAATTATATATTCTGTGCTTACAATGAAAACTATTTCCATATTTAAAGCAAAGCCGTCAATCGATACTTATAAAAAATATCAGTTGGACTAAATAAGGAGAAAATGACCGTTTGTTTTTGCCCGTGTATGTATAGGTAAATTGTTATGGTTATAGAAATTCCTGATTGTCCTCGCCGTCGCGGTCGCGTGCGCAAGCGCCGACGTCTCCCACATCAGCAAGTCTGACGAGTACGCCGCCCCAGTGGTCAAATCCAACTACGACATCACCCCCGAAGGCAACTTCCAGTTCAACTACGAGACCGGCAACGGAATTTACGCCCAGGCTGAAGGTGCCGTCAAGAACGTCAACTCAGTGAGTTATTAATTATTAATATATTTAAAGATATATTTCGCAGAATCTACCACCGGATCGGAAATGCGACCCAATGAGAAGATCCGACGAGAAACTCAGTGGGCAAGATTTATAGACGACCTCACGGTCCATCTGGTAATTTGTGGTCACTAGAACCCGTACGCATCACAACGGGTATGATGTTACCTTACAACACCTGTTACCTAACAACACTGAACGATAAAAATTTCATTAGCATGTAATCATCCCTGACCACGAAAACTGTGAAGTAGAAAAGTATTATATACTGTCCCATCCTCCCAGTCGTATCAAATTACTCTTTCGCGCCAAATACAGACAGGGCAACCCCATTCCTCCCGTGAATGCTCATCATACGATAGGTTTTTTTTTTTCAATTTTGTTGGTTCGATATTTGTTGACCGATATTATTCGTTAATCGTGGAGGAAGGTATTCCACTTCACTGTTCATCGTAATGGGACATTACCTTAACACTTGTTGCCTCGAATATTGTAATGTGTAGGTATAGAATAATATTAAATCCATAATATTCATAATTTAAAGATTACGCCTTTAAAGTCAGATTTATTAGACATACAAGAATTCGACTCAAATTGAATAATCAAACGGGGACGAGTTCGGCTCGTGTTTGTAAACTGGTTTCGTTTTGCGACAAGGTCTGTTGAGATCCTTTTATAAATCACAATGTGTGAATTCCATTTGAGCTATAGATTTTTATTTAATAGCCTGTCTAACCTTGACTCTTCTGGAAATTATTACTACTTTATTGGAGTTTTTCATTTAGCCATTGCCGGAATAAAGTGGCTTTGTGCTACCATTGCTATGTTATTAACCATTTTAGAACACTGATAGCAGTCAGGCCAGAAGTGTGTATAGCAAAATGCTTCAGAAAAAAAAACAGTTTAAAAAGCTGTTCGTTCTGGTGTTTACCTAATTTATTTAATATTTAAATTATTTCGTGGATGAGCAGGTGAGCGCATGGCTAACCTGGTAAGGGAAAAGGAAAAGGTAGAGTAGTGTATGTAGGGAAGGAAAGGGTAGGTGGTAAAAGTCAGTATTAGGTGGACTATTTGGCTCGCCCATATTCCCTTCTTTAGATTCTCAGCTTTTACTAGACTAACGAAATCAGACGGAGTAGTAATATTTTGGGTTAGAGAAGACACAGTCAGCTTATTGCCACACGAAACATATCTGTTTTTTTTTATACATACATCATATGATAATATAAGTTAACAAAAATTTTAATAAACACAAAAGTAATTAGAGTTTGGTTGTTTTTTCAGGAATACCCCGCCATCGAAGTTAAGGGTGCCTACAAGTACACTTCCCCTGACGGACAACCCATCGACCTCGCCTACGTCGCTGACGAGAACGGTTACCAACCCCAGGTTTGAAGCATTTTTTTTTTCGTAGTCTTACGATATACTCTGTTGTACTATTCAGCTAAACAAATTCACGTCGTCAGCAATGTAATAAGCACATTGATTATATCTACACGGTTGTGTCGGATAAACCCTGCTCCACTGGGTCAGAGGCTGCTGTAAAGAAGTTTTCCCGACAACCAATGCCCCCATCAGGAAATTGTTTTACTGGAGGAAAACAAAAAGAACTCATAATCATTTTGGTATTAGAGAGAACTTGAACCAGACTTCCACAACATAGAATGAGTGGTGCCATCCGCGTTGGCATCTGAAATCAATCATTGCAGTAGACTGAAGATCATCAACCGAACCCTTGAGAGTGTAAAGATGATCTGCTTCATCAAAATTAGATACTAATTAGAGCTAACCAAGCTCTATGTAACCTGGTTTGTTAATTCCGTACTAATGAATTTCCTTTTTTTTTCTTAGGGAAGCCATCTGCCCACCCCTCACCCAATTCCCGAGGCGATCGCCCGCGCTCTTGCCTACATCGAGGCCCACCCCCCCAGCCCCTCCGTCGTGGAAAGAAAAGTCGTCGCCAACTTGTTAGGATAAGTCAAGACAATAACATAACGGCACTAGTACAAACGAAACTGACATAATGTAGGAAATAAACTGTTGGATTTAATTTTGTTTCTTTTTTCCATCATAGATTCCTTCTTTACACAAAATGCAAAATGTTGAGCGCTACTAACACGTATTTTAAGCGTGTGGTAATAAATATCAATAAGCGCTTAAGATGTTGTAGTCTAAAGGAAAGTGTGTATACAGATTTGGATGAAAGTGTGGTTGCGGATACGAGAGAAGACCCTTTAATCTCATCTATCCTTGTTAATGAAGGATTTTATAAGGTTTGTGGGGATTCATCATATGAATCAAGTGATTGCTAAAGCTACACTAGCAAGTCATCCAATCCAATTCCCGTTCGTTTCATGTTCGTACTAAGCGCCTGAAAGAGGCAACCTAGGAGAGGAGCAATGAAATGAACGTGAACTGAAATTCAGGAATGTATATTGTATTAAAGTTACCGAATTTAAGCGCTTAATTTTCCATTTTTTTAAGATGGGTATAATGGGTTTATAATGGGTTCCGTCCAAGCGACCATTTTGGTGATCGATTTTTCCCAGTCCGCAATCTTTTCGTCAATGGACACTATGATCTTAGCAAAAATTATCGACACAAAGTCGTCGCGAGTCGAGTCCACGTCGTAAACATTCGCGCTCACCAGTATTTTCGTTCACCACTCCTCCAATTATTATTTTATATATGGCTTGAATAGTTTCCCTTTTTTAGATATAAATTATCTTACATCTGCATTGTTTACTGGTGGTAGGACCTCTTGTAAGTCCGCACGGGTAAGTACCACCACCTGGCCTATTTCTACCGTGAAGCAGTAATGCGTTTCGGTTTGAAGTTCACTGATTGAATAAATATGGATTTGTCAAAAGTATAATGGCCGTTCTACGGATAACAGAATACGTTAAAAGATCATTCAGCGAAATTAATCATTAAATGTTCTGAATCTACCAAATTTATTTTAAATAGGTACTGACAAAGACGCGAGTGACCATACTGCCTGAATGGCTAAAAAAAGTATTGGGAATGGATGATTTGTTTCTTGTTGTTAGATTGGCACAACTGCTTTCACATTTTGGACGGAGTTTGAGTTTCATCTGTTATTAAGATCAAATACAATGTTGTTTTTGGTCAAGGAAATAGTAAGTTTCAAGTTTGAAAAAGATAGCTGCCCAACTATCTATACCTCACGAGTCGATGCATATCATTTTAAATAATCACTTGAGTATGAATCATGTTGCCGCTCGACTAGTCCCGAAAGACCTGAATTCTGTCTAAAAACTCAACCGCCCAAGAATCGCTGGGCACATGCTAGAACAAGCTAAAGCGAGTCAATTCCGACCCAACATTCACGAAAAGCATTGTTACTGATGACGAGATGTGGGTTTACGACTTTGAGATGCAAAAGGTCAAATTGTAAATTAAGAATATTATTTGACTGTTATCTCGCGCTTATGAAAACAAATTCTATGAAATCGGCCTGATTTGTGGAAAGAAAATTCTTGGATTTTGCACCATGATAATGCGCCTTTGTACAAGGCTAATATTGTGAACGATTTTTTGCCCAAAAACTCAACAGATGCTTTCGAGTCACCATCTTATTAATCGCCAGATATGGCTTCGGCTGACTTCTTTTTTTTTCCTAAGCTCCGATTACCACTTCGTGGCACTCGTTTTTATTAGAGAGAAGACGTAAACGGAGATTCGCAGTGAGAACTGGACTCATATCGGAAAAAACCATAAAAATATTTAGCTTTTATTAATCCAATCATTAATTATATCGTTGGTGTAAGTTTATCATTTCTGCAGGAACATTCTATGAAGATGAAGGTAGTAAAATAAATTCGGATGAATAACTAATATTTTGTGTATTATTGATATTTTCCCGGTACTTTCTTCACAAAGTAGTGCATTATAATTTTAACTATCTCTGCTACCACCACAGAGTGCTATTTATATTGTCTTTTCATTTTGATTTTGCGAAGCGTAGTTCGAGGTTTAACATTCCAGTTTACACAGAAGCTACTACTATCCGTACAAAAAAATTCATAAAAATTTTTTTGTAATGGAAGTCGATTTTAATTTTTCACGATATTTGACATGGGGGTTGAAATTTATCGATTAGATAATTACGGGATGAAGCGATATATCGTGTACATACATAAATATTTACTAACAATCACGCCACGTTAACTGGTCCCGTGGTAAGTTCGTAAAGAACTTGTGTTACAGGTACCAGATAACGGAAATAAATGTGATATTTTTATTATACACATACATATATTAAATATACATCCATAACCCTGGAAAAGATATTTTTATATTTATCATACAAATATCCTCCCTTGGCGGGATTCGAACCAGCGAACATTTATATCGATTATATCGATCATTTCTATTCTGACTTGATCAATCATGAAGTATCTATACTCTATTAACCAAGTGAACCATTGTTCACCAAATTTGGGTTCCGTGTAGTGAACCCAAGATTCAGAAAATTTGCTGATAAGTTCGATAAATCAGAAATTAGTATATCATTTTTTCATCGAAAAATTGCTGCAAATCAAGAAGATTGTAAAATTGTTCTCACACTAATTGGTTTGTATTTAGGTTCATTAAAAACATTACAAGACATGAGACAAAAAAAAATTTATTTTTTGAAATGTTTTTAAAATGTTTAGTTTTTAGTCACAAGATTTAAGTTTTTGCGAAGAACAGACACAAATTCTCGAGCACAATCTACTCTGTTCTGTCTGTCTGTCTATATTACGTACTTGCCTCTAAGGACAACTGCTACAGATTTTGTGTCATCTTTCTTCTTCAACCGATTATTTACCAATTTTACTTATTTTTCAAATGTTAATTTAAATAGTTTTGATTAGCGGCCGGCATTGACGAATAAAACAAGCCTGACAAAGTAAAGGTATTTTTTTTTAACTGGGAACAAATAACGCGCGATCGTCCGGCTCTAATTTAGGATTCCGCGTGTTATAGGTACCAGAGATTGATAAACATACTTACATATGAATAAATAAACAGATATAGACAGACATAGAGCAAACAAACCTGTTCATCACAGGGCTGTATGCCCGATGTGGGAATCGAACCCACGACCCTCGGCGCTAACTACTGCACCACTGAGTCAGTCAACCAATCATCTATACATCTATACATATAAATAAAATTGGAGTGTCTGTTTGTAAAATTGAAATAACCGCTTTTTACTACATGAATATGAATATTTATACGATACATACACCAAAATAACAATTTTTACAATTTTTGTCTGTCTGTCGGTCTGTCTGTCTGTCTGTTTGTTCCGGCTAATCTCTGGAACGGCTGGACCGATTTTGACGAGACTTTCACTGACAGGTCGCTAGTCCTTCAATAAAAGAAATTGATTAAATATTCATTATAAAAGCGCGTTCTAATCTATTTTCTTAAATGCACCAAAAGAAGTATAACTTTGAAATTATCGCTCTTACAGTTTTTACATACAATTATTTTATAATAATGATAATTTTTTTGGATCATGATTAATATTGATTTTTCCTTTATTTTTTCTTACACCGGATCGATGTATTGTTTTCGGAGCCCAGACAGACATTACAAAATGTATACCGGCACTCACTCTCAGACATGAGGCAAATTTCGGCCACTTGTTCATCAATCATTACTGGTGGTAGGACATCTTGTGAGTCCGCACGGGTAGGTACCACCACCCCACCTATTTCTGCCGTGAAGCAGTAATGCGTTTCAGCTTAAAGGGTAGCCGTTGTAACTATACTTGAGACCTTAGAACTTATATCTCAAGGTGGGTGGCATTTACGTCGTAGATGTCTATGGGCTTCAGTAACCACTTAAAACCAGGTGGGCTGTGAGCTCGTCCAGCCATATAAGAAATAAAAAAATAAAAAAAACGCAATATTTTCCCGATGTGGGAATCAAACCTATGAATCTTGGCGTAACAGCCAGAGCCGCTAACTAGTACATCACGGAATCAGTCAGTAATTCATTCATTCTTCAGTATGTCCACAAAAAGCACTCGCTCGATCGAATGTTCCTCTTGTAGTAGTGTCTTTATATGTGATCTGTAAATCTTTGTGATGATGTAAAATAATTGTTTATTTAGATTTTTTCCTTATTCCTCACTAGGTCCCGATTTTTTTAAATAATATAATGGCACCTCTGAGTACCGCTTAACACCAGATGAGACGTCAGATTCGCTGTCCATTACATCGATATCTGTACTAATATATAAATCTACGATGGTTTTTACGGATGTTCCGTTATAACTACTGACCCATGCATCTGATTGACTTGAAACTTGGTATCCATGTAGAAAATACATGTACTTAATGGATAGGCTAATATTTTTATGAGTATTGGACTCTCCACACCAGTTGCGGGGGCGTTAATGATGAAAATCTTTGTGGGGGTGAGAAATAATAATGTTAATTTTAAATGCCCAGCGAAGCGGACGGGTACAGCTAGTTAGAAGATAAAACGATGAAGGAGTAACGCCGTACCGTGGTATGTAGTAAATTTCCATGATTTTATGATTAATGTGGAATTCAACCTTTGACCTCATTTTATAGACTCGCATTTAATAAGGTAAACGACGAGACACCTATCCAATGCGGATGTGTTCAAATTATTGTTTAACAGAAAAATCATTCGAATATCGCGTTGACCTTGTAAAAGAACAAATCACGCTGGATACCGAAGATTCTTCGTTGCAAAATAATGCAGATGGCGTTTTGAACATTCATCGTGTGCAGAACGCGACTATAAAAAGACTGGTCGCTTACCTCATAATCACAGTCACACATCGTCCGTTAACACAGACACACTCGAAATGGTGAGTGAGGCTTACGACACGTGCCAACTGTACAATATATGTATAATTCAACGTACCCAAAGCTATAATTGAAAGTACAGATAATCATCTTTACTTGTACTTTTATATTGTATTAATTACTGAGAATTTATCATCATAAATTACTCAATTAATTATTAGATCAGTGCGTTTCGTATCGATCATTTTAATTGGGAAAGCTGTTGACTGTTAATTAACTAACACATTTTTTTTTTATTCACGCTTTTAACGACTTTCAAATATTATTTTGTACACTAAACGCTTTTGGGAGAATTTCGTGTTTTCGAATGTTACTTCTGATGTAGATACATATATGTATATTCTAGAGTAGAAGAGAAAAAAGCTCTTTTTCACTTATTTGTGAGTACTCAACCGTAGACAGTGGATTGGCTCCTGCATTGTTGAAGCCTATGGGCGACGACAACCACTCACCATCAAGTCACTGCCTACATGGGCAATAAAGAACCATAATATTCAGGCTCATTGTATATCCTGCTTGCGTCGTATTTCTCACTGCTGAGGGTCGTGACCATCTATCCATATATTCTTGTATCTGGCAGTGTAGAGGGCGTTGTGAAATGTGGAATCAAAAGTGGTGCGGATCTGTTCGGACCAATGTATTGAGTTGCGCCCCAGAGATCTTTTCCCATCTACCTTACCGGTCATGATTTATAGATTGTTTATAGATACGACTTTTTATACCATACACCGTCCACAGAGAACTTACATCTTCCTCGCTTTGGTCGCGGTAGCCGTCGCTGACGTTTCTCACGTCGTGCGCACTGGCGAAGCTGATGCCCAAATTGTGTCGCAAGATGCTGACGTTTTCCCGGACAAATACCAGTACCAATATCAGACCAGCAACGGAATCAGTGGCCAGGAACAAGGAGCGCTCGTAAACGAGGGCCGTGTGAGTATGAATTTCTAGATATACCTATTATCGTACCAATTTTATGAGTGTTGTTATCAAGTAAAAAAAAAAATTCTGATCTTTTAATATTTTTTTCAATTTATTGTTAGAATTAGATTTATTTATTTATTTCAAATTTGTTAAGCCAATTTTCTTCTTAAACTTGGTCAACATACTTTGTTCTTTGAAACAGGATAAAAATAATAATAGTCTATTCGATCTCGTATACTTGTGTTACCTCAATATTGTCTCGGCATGAACTGTGTTTAATGTCATTCGAACCTATCATTCTTAATATTATATCTCCTGAAATTTTATTTTTACTGACACTAATAATAATAAAAAAACGATTAATAATAGCAATACTAAGCCATTTAGAAAAAAAATAATTAAATGTTTATTTCATTAACTTTAGGTACCTGAGAAAAACAAAAAATAAAATACGTCTATAACAGCATTAGCAAATGTTCGAAACACAATAATAAATATAACGCAGAAGTATCTGACGTGACATTTTAGTTGTAGCACGTGAACTCCGGTCAATATGCTAATGCAATTTAAAATACAAACTTTGGTATTTGTTTAAGGTCATGGCTTTACGCAATAAACTAAGATTACTCCGTTTCGATGACCGATTCGGAATAGGATTACGTCTATGTCGACCTTGTAATTAAATTGTTGCCTAAAAGATTTCAAAAAAATCTTTATTACATTTATTACATCATATGCTTGCTTGAAGTCGTCGTGGCTTAAAGGATAAGACGTCCGTCCGGTACATTCGTATTCAAATCAAATCAATTAAAAAATTTTTTATTCAACATAAATGAAAGTACATACTTGTTGAACGTCAAAAGAACTACCGCCAATTCACAAGAACTAGCCTCCGTCCTGAGCAGAATTGGCAAGAAACTCAGCGTGCATGTTATTTTTTTTTTTTGATTTTTTTTTTAAGATTAGATTTTTTTAAATATTCATTTTTACATGAGTATAATAACATAACAATTATTACAATATTGAAATGCCCGGAGCGAGCAACTCATTCCCACTTTGTGCAATCTTCTAGCGATGATTCAATTGATTCAATTGTGCGATGCACTGGTGTTCGAATCCCAGGCGGGTACCAATTTTTTGTAATGAAATACGCACTCAACAAATGTCCACGATTGACTTCCACGGTGAAGGAATAACATCGTGTGATAAAAATCAAACCCGCAAAATTATAATTTGCGTAATTACTGGTGGCAGGACATCTTGTGAGTCTGCGCGGGTAGAGCCACCGCCCTTTTTTTTTTTTTTTTGGTCAGGAGGAAATCGCCGGACTTCCGCCCTTTTCTGGGGATACTGGGCGGGGTATGTCAGAGTCGAACTGACTAAAACCTCCTGGCCTATTTCTGCCGTGAAGCAGTAATGCGTTTCGGTTTGAGGGTGTGGTAGCCGTTGTAACTATACTGAGACTTTAGAACTTATATCTCAAGGTGGGTGGCGCATTTACGCTGTAGATGTCTATGGGCTCTAGTAACCACTTAGCACCAGGTTGGCTGTGAGCTCGTCCACCCATCTAAGCAATAAAAAAAAAGAATATATTTTTAAGTTCGATTTTCTGCATTATTTTTATTCTGCTACCTGCTAATACTAGCAGGTGTTGCGAAAAATAATTTGTTTCGATATTTAACGATTAATATTCTACCACTGCTTTTTAAAAGATTTTTGTTTAGTTTTTTTTTTACAGATTTATATTATAACTAGCGACCCGCCCTCGCTTCGCTGCGGAAACATTAAAACATACAAGTAAAAAAAAAAAAAAAAAGTAGCCTATGTTCATCAGGGACAATGTCGGCTTCTAATGGAAAAAGAATTTTTCAAATCGGTCCAGTAGTTTCGGAGCCTATTCGAAATAAACAAACAAACAAATCTTTCCTCTTTATAATATTAGTATAGATAGATATTTTAGTTTGGTGAAGATAATTTTTGAATCGTCGTCAAGCTAGTTCAACCACTCTAATAATTAAGAAATTTTTCGACATACATAATTTTATGATAGAGGAATTTTTCCCTGAATGCATCTCTCTCTTTTTCAATGACACTAGACTAAATGTCATTTACCAAACGATTCATATTACATTTGCAATAATTTATTATAACTTTTGATGTGAAACATCTATAGCCGCACGTAAAACCGATTTCTGGCGTGGCGATGCATGCCGTGGCGACGCGTCGCCATGCGCAATCGACTGTGCGATTCTCTCCCACTCGATCCGGCGTTAAGCCATCTCTCTCGCTACACTGAGCTCGGATACCTATAGTGTATACTCCGTAGTGTATACAGTGTTGTTTACTACAGTACACATAACCTGTGTTTTACTTGAAAACAAATTATTCTTTCGTAATATTTTATTTTATCATTATGACATATTTAGTTCCTATCACAATCTGTTCTTTTCTGCATATTACTTTTACAAAATAATGTCGATGTTTCACATCTGCCAGGCGTCCCGTGACGGCTCACATTTTTTTTAACTAAAAGTAGCTATTCTAAGATATTTATATTTTGGAGATCCGGCGATTTTCTCCTGCGAAAAATTAAATTGTAAGAAACCTTTTTAAATTACAAAAATTGCGTTTTTTTATGATAGCTCCGAAAGTTTACGAAAACGTAAAAGCGGTGTTGCACGTCCGAAAAAATGATATTTATGAGCAAAAGTAATCAAATAAATATTGGAAAAGGTTAATTATGATAGAAAAATTTTCGTTTTTTAATTATCATATATAGATATTATAGTTTATGTTATGTTGTAATTGCTTATGTTACAGGAGGATGCATCCATCGCCGTCCAAGGTTCAAGCGGCTACACTGCCCCTGATGGTACTCCCATTCAGATCACTTACATTGCTGACGCCAACGGATACCAGCCTTCGGTAAATAAAAACACGCACATACTGTATTTTTCAAAGAATTTAGTTGGGCATGCGAGCACGTCACCCAACTAAGTCATGAGCTCGATTTCAAAGTTGCCTTTGAGTAGGTAATCTAGCCCTTCAGATTAGAACATTAAATTGCTTCACGGCAAATATACTCACCGGTACCATAGCTTTGCATGTCCTGCCAGCCCTCAGGATGGAAATTAACAAAATGTAGGAAGGACAACTAACTGCTGACCATTCAATGAATGAAAACGTATAAAAATTCCACTGAGTCAGTCAATACATAATACAATTGATATGTGGACCTTATGTCTATGTGTAAAGATTTAACTGTAATGTCAACTGTACATCTAGAAAAATAACACTAAATCAAGGTTTACTTTTACTGGTGATAGGACGTCTTGTGAGTCCGTACGGGTAGGTATCACCATCTTGCCTATTTCTGCCGTGAAGTGGTGATGCGTTTCGGTTCGAAGGATGAGGCAGCCGTTGTAATGTAAAAGCTGCGACCTTAGAACTCGTGTCTCAAGGTGGGTGGCGGCGTTATACGTGTCTATGGGCTACGTAACCACTCAACACCTAGTGGGTCATTAGCTCGTCTGCCCATCTAAGCATTAAAAAAAAGGATGTTTCTTAATTTGCAAAGTTTGGCTAAAAGATTTAATGATTTCTAATCTTGCTGTTAATTTTTTTCAGGGTGCCCATCTGCCCACTACCCCAGCCCCCCTCCCAATCCCAGACTACATCGCCCGGGCCATCGAGTACATCAGAACTCATCCACCCAAGCCAGAGGTCGGCCAACGTATTTAAGTTATATGATAGTTGATAAGGACGACTATTGTTGAAACATCGTAAGCCATAGCACTGCCTATCATTTATATGTCTAGTCTCGCAATATGTAAAATAAACTTTAATTAAAGTTAAAAATACAGGTATTTTATTAGTCTTTTTTTTAAGTTAAAAAACCACATAAAGTGTTGGTAGGCTGTTCTCAATAATGAATTGGCTCCTGAAAATTGGCAAATAAAGTTTATTTGTTAAGCTTAACAAACATTAAAATAATAAATGTGTAATTAATTAGTGTAATAAATTTCAATAATTATTAAGCTCACTAAGTTTCTCGCCGGATCTTCTCATTTTTATTTTTCGATCCGGTGGTAATTCTGCAAAACACTGCTTTTGCTAGTGCTGTTTTTAGCAAATTTTCTCAAGTTGAGTCCGTGAGTTCACCTACCCGGCTGGACGTAGCTGGCTTCTTAAGCTACCAGCGAATAGTTAGGGAAAAAAGCTATTTCGTATTTTTGATATTTTTAAGAAAATATATTTTATGTTTCAATAATTTATCTAAATTATGGTACTGAACAAGCCAAGAGTTCAAAAAAGAACCAAAATTCAAAAATTTTGTGAAAAATAATCCTATAAAAAAAGGGTAGATATTCGTATCTATACTTCTAATTTCGAGAAGAGCTTCGAACAATCTCTCCATCCAGAAAAAAAAACACTCTGGTCTACCGAGCAGTAACACCTGTTTGGTAAAAGATCTAACCTAAAACACCATATTATTATGTCCTACAATTATCATAAACATTGATCATAATAATATATAACAGCCATTAATACTTAGTTACATTAACATCATCATTTATGTATGTAATTTGAAATTACTTCTATAATTCTTTGTGCTAATCTTTAGATAGTCAAAATACCTTTTGTACTCTTTATCGAGTGACTATGGTAAAAATCACTGTCTATATTCATAGCAAGGCATTAAGCAATTTTTTCTTTCATTGATAGGTTGATAAATTTGCTCATAATATTTTTAAATTATGTCTATATGTGTGGCTAAGTACCTATATTATATCTATGGATGTTATATATTATGATAAAGGCTTATAAAAGCACAAATAATAAAATTTATAATTAGTTCCATAGTTCTCTGTGCTCATGAACGATTGAGTAAATACAATTCACATAATCTTAAACACATCGAAAACGACACCTGTCGAAAAAACGAGAAACATCAGACCATTCAATCTATGAATGAAACACACATCAACTCAGTTGGATTCTAATTTATTGGATAAAAGTAAACATTATGCGGATATTAGGTACATGCAGCGATAAGTGTTTTAGACACGCGATGTATCCATCAAGTGTGCAAATGACGAATACATCAAATTTTCGTCACTATGTTTGATTAGTGTTCATTATTGGTGTATTTTTATATTACTGAATCTTGTTGGTATTCTAACAGGTGACGGACGATAATGGAATGGCCCATTTGATGGTAAGTGGTTACTGTTGCTCGCCAGGCGCGGCCTATCATTAAACTTCTATTTTATACTTTTTTTTTATTGCCCTTGTAGGCAGACGAGCACACGGCTCACCTGATGGTGAGTGGTTACCGTCGCCCATGGACTTCAGTAATGCCAGGGGCAGAGCGAAGCCGCAGCCTACCTGCTGCCTATTATATGCTAATCTTGAAAGAGTCCTATGCGACATTCAAGCATCTGTCAAATATCTTGTATTCTATGACCGCCGCAACAACTTAAATGCCACCACCCACCTTGCCCAAGTCCGATTCTTAATTGTTCAGCATAACGACTGTCCTACCCTTATTGGAACGCAGCGAGCAGAAATAGGCAATGTGGTGGTACTTACTTGTGCGTGGTAGGTATCACCTAAGTCCTACTGCCAGCTACTTAGCAATTTTTTTTTAATTTGATTTTCATTACAGGTTGTTATCCGCGATCGTGGCATTCTGAGGCTTTAGTAGAATATATCGAATAATTACCCGCCACTTACTTCCCCCATTATAATTTTTCTATAGCCAGAACCTGTAACGTCGACCACATGATAATACTATCAACGGTCAGATAGCCCGAGAGTGGCATGATTCTTAGTCCCGCAACGAACTTAATCAAATGGATACCTTACTCAGATTCCGATTTCTCAATGTAAGCTGAAAAAATCATGATCGGAAAATTGAGAAGAAGGGCAGTCGGGAGAAGCTCAACTACCATGCATGACGGGCCATTTATGAATGAATTGGATCTATGTTACGTGCTGTCAAACTATTTATGTGCAGTAATTATAACTTGCTATGCTAAAATGCTCTTCGTAAACCTCACCTTGTATCCACTGCAAGGAGCTTGGACTTTTCGCTATTGAGGATGGTTAGTCTATTGGTGATTTTATAAAGAAATTCGAGCCACAAAGAATCCAAAAGTCAATGGTGCATAAAGAACTGTAGTGGATTCTGTTAGTGTTTAAGGGCGTTAGTGTATTAGAATAAGGCTATTCTTAAAACAACTGCAAAGCGATGAAATAGTAATGATTGCCATATCACCTTTTTTTAAATACCTCTTTACATGTAAATGCACGAAATAATTTGGACAAAGAATCATTTAAAACTGTATTCAATCGATGCGAGCCAAACAGTATCGAATATCCACCTTTCATCGGCCGAAATTAATTACATCACTCACTGCTAATGAACCGTGTTGGTTTCGGGACAATATTTGGCCTCCCTCTCGTTTCCCCAATTTCAGGATCACGCTTTGTTCTGGCTCCACTGACGCCATTATGAATGTGGAGTGTTTACCCATTTATTACGACAAACGGATCGAGCTATTACACCGTGAGTGCTTTAAAATTAAATTTTAAAATGTCCGGCACATTCGCTCGCAAACATTTTTTAATCGAGATTTTTTCAATTGACGCAATTATCCCCCTGGTTGAGCAACTATATCACCAATTAGATGAATATACCAAAACATCATAGAACAACTTAGTTAAGCTGGAAGGAATGAATAGAAATCTCTGTCTGTTAGATTAAACTACAAACTACTAGCTAATCTATATTATATTAGCTGAATATTTACCTCTACGGTGTAATATACTTCAGAATGATAATCATAATAATCGTGTAAACAGTATGATGTATCGATGGTGTGACGTGAGACTGTCGGCTTGTACCCGTGTGTTATATTCATTGTTACGTAGATTTTTAGATGTTTGTATCCTACGTAGAGAACCCACACTTGAATATTAAGGACTAAGACAATAAACATTGCAACTTATAGATGCTGCTACTCCATTTAAGACATGAGGCTTAATCCTGAATTGTCTTGTGACTGTCTCACATTTCCAACAGGAAAGAATGTAGAAATAATCAGAACGGTGGAATCCAACCCTAAAACCACATTCAGTTCCGGCATTGTGGCTTTTAGTGTGCACTGACTTCATAGTCAAAGTATCGTTACTTATGTGGCAATATAGTTATGGATGGGAATGTGCAATGTTTTCGATGTTTAGTTATATTGGGTTATATCGCTGTGTATCAGATTCAGCGCATGCTGTAGATTTCAATGAAGTTTATAAGTTGCTATTACACACTGTTTAAATTTAAGATATTAAATTCTTTGACTCTTTTTACGCATTTAATAGTATTTTAGTCTGGTTTCATTTTAAGTAATCTTTTCAGTTTTCTTGAATCGTTGATACAATTAACCGTGAATCGTAACCACAGAAACTGTAAATTATTCTAAATACAACATAATAATAATAGTAATATAATAAAGCCCTTTAATTCCCAACTACAACCATGAAATTTAACATTTTTGTGTTTTTTTTACATTTTAGTTCTTATAATATATCTCGCAGTTCGGCGTGCCTCGTAGCATAGGCCTCCTCCAGCTCTCTCCATTGGGCTCGGTCCTCTGCAACTCTGGTCCAGTATGGTCCTGCTGGTACTATGGTCCTGGCAACTACAGATCAATCAGTCTAATATCAAATGTGTACAAAGTCTTCGCAAAAGTAATTCAAGAAAGAATAACAAGGGCTTTAGACGAAATACTGGTGGTAGGACCTCTTGTGAGTCCGCACGGGTAGGTACCACCGGCCCGCCTATTTCCGCCGTGAAGCAGTAATGCGTTTCGGTTCGAAGGGTGGGGTAGCCGTTGTAACTCTATACTGAGACCTTAGAACTTATATCTCGAGGTGGGTGGCGCATTTACGTTGTAGATGTCTATGGGCTCCAGTAACCACTTAACATCAGGTGGGCTGTGAGCTCGTCCATCCATCTAAGCAATAAAAAAAAAATAAAAAAAATACAACATAAATGAAAACAAATATTTATGCGAGATTAAGCCATAAAAATTCGTTTTAATTTTACATTTTTATCGTTTACTTCGCTTAGAAAAAGGAAATATCGTTTTGGGAAAATTATCAGTTTTATTATAAATATATTTGAATTCATAGAGTTTATGAGAATTAGTTAATCATATTTTTTCACCATGTACCCAGCCTAATTTGCAAATGCATAGCATTACTCCGAGTTTTCTATTCATACAAACTTTCTCCGTCACAAAATCGTAGCAGTAGGTATATTGCCACATCATTTGATTACTGCATTAACAGCATTTGATTGACCACTCGAATCATCGACTTATCTAATTCAGCTTTTGTTCTGCATTTACATTAAATCGTTCGTAGCCCGACACTGGTGTTGTCAAAATATCCACAGGTCAATTAGATAAATTCGCAGGGATTCTGTCGAGGATAATTTTGGGTTATATTTTAGTTGAGTTGATAAAGAGATTAATATAAGGGAAGAGCTTTCGCAACGTTAAATAGGCTGTATCTCTAATAAAATTTGTCAATTAGCATATTTTCGCTAATTGAAACTGAGACCTAGTGAGACCTTTGAAGTCGTCGTGGCCTAAAGGTTAAGACGTCCGGTGCATTCATATATAGCGATGCACCGGTGTCCGAATCCCGCAGGCAGGTACCAATTTTTCTAATGAAATACGTACTTAACAATTGTTCACGATTGACTTCCACGGTGCAGGAATAACATCTTGTAATAAAAATCAAACCCGCACAATTATAATTTGCGTAATTACTGGTGGTAGGACCTCTTGTGAGTCCGCACGGGTAGGTACCACCGCCCTGCCCATTTCTGCTGTGAAGCAGTAATGCGTTTCGGTGTGAAGGGTGGGGCAGCCGTTGTAACTATACTGAGATCTTAGAACTTATATATCTCAACGGTAGGCAGCGGCTTGGCTCTGCGCCTGGCATTGCTGACGTCCATGAGCGACGGTGACCACTTACCATCAGGTGGGCCGTATGCTCGTCTGCCTACAATGGCAATAAAAAATAATTAAAAAAGGTGGGTGGCGCATTTACGTTGTAGATGTCCATAGGCTCCAGTAACCACTAAACACCAGGTGGGCTGTGAAAAAAACCTAGTGAGACCAGGTGAAACCCCGCTACCCTACCCCACAGGATGCTGAACCACTATGCGACTACTGAGCCTCTCAGTTGGCGGGCCATCTGGCCAACCCCGGGATATTCCACTAGGTCAGACCACTATGGATCTAGGAGCGCAGTCTTCAGTCATTCCGCTGCTCTTTCGCGACTCTCATGTAGACCAGGTCACACGTCATCGTTTTGGGTCTTCCTCTCCGACTCACATATTCGACGAATGTATATCCGAAGGATTTGGGTGCTAAGATTCGGTAAAAATATGACATTGTTGGAACTGACACGCGCAGAAGTCGTTGAATTTTCGCCACAAGTCACTACAACGCTCAGCAGCAGCCGTAGAAGGCTATACCGATTGATGCGATAAGGAGGCGACATCGTCCCTGGTATGTGAGGTAGACTGTACAAGTGTTGCGCTGTGTCCAAGTTACAACTGCCATCACTCTACTATTGCCTCATCTCCAATTCGATGCAGATACTTCCTGAGATAATCATACTCGATCAGCACCTGCACTGGCTGAAAAGTGAGGTTTCTTTAGTTGCGATTCACCCAGTCCCCAAACACCAGGCGAGCTTAGTATCGATAGATAAGCCAATTTTGTCACTTCACTACCATATCTACATCTTTGTCGAGGATATAAAGCTAGATCACGAAACTTACGATATCGAAATTAACTTCACACGATCTCATTCGGGTCCAGAATACATCACGATGTAGCAATTTCACCGTTGTCGTTTCGTATATCTGCATCCTTATTACTAAATACACCTGGGAGCTAGCACTCCCGTGCAATGCTACTCCACACCACTACTATTAGCTTTCCTTCAGTCATATTAATTTGGTATAGGTTTTAGGGATGTTTTTTAATTTAAATTATATGTAAAGGATTTTTATATTTACAGAGAGCAACTGGATTTTTTGGAAACTTTTATTTATCGCTTAGATGACTGGACGAGCTCACAGCCCACCTGGTGTTAAGTGGTTATTGGAGCCCATAGACATCTACAACGTAAATGCGCCGCCCACCTTGAGATATAAGTTCTAAGGTCTCAGTATAGTTACAACGGCTGTCCCACCCTTCAAACCGAAACGCATTACTGCTTCACGGCAGAAGTAGGCGGGGCGGTGGTACCTACCCGTACGGACTCACAAGAGCTCCTACCACCAGTAAATACAATATATGTATGTATATGCTTCTAAACTTCTTACAACAGCGAGAATATTTTGTTTTCTAAACATTTTAATGGTGTTCAAACATGCATAAATATTAAAGAAGATGACCACTTACATGACTTTAGTTTATGGAAAAGAAAAAATATACCACAATCCAATGGTAGGGGTAAAACATGCAATGCATGGAGTGATACGGCGCGACGTTAGTCGTACGTCTTCGTACAAGAAGATAAACTGTTTGCTGAACAACTAGCAACCGTCGTTCTCTTTATCTACTCATTACTGCAACTTAGTGTATTAATTTGTGTGTTTATTTAAAGCTATTTAAATTTTAACGCGAAAAAGAATTAGGCTGTTCTACAAAGTAAACAAGCTAATTTATTTCAAATTTGTGATGATCAATGACCTAATCGATGATGGTAGGTTCTAATGTGAGTTAGTTAGATGAGGTGCCAGCATCGTACCTAATTATGTCACGAAGCGTCAATGTAGTTTAACAACAATAACGACCATTGTTTTACTGACTGACTCGGTAGGGCAGTAGTTACTGTAGTTAGCGCCCCTGACAGCTTGTAAAGAAAAAGTCTTGAAACATGAAGTACCGTTTCGCTCTGTTGAGGACTCCCAGCATTTTTGACGCCAACTTGGCTTTGCCTTCCAAGTGATTCCGAAATTGGACATGGCTCTAAATGTCGACTCCAATTATCCCAATACTCTTGGAAAGTTACGGAGATACTTCTTGGAATTGCGGCACCATAACAAAGGGGTCCTTCTTCGCAGTGAACGCGCAAACTTGTGTCTTCAACGGGATGAATTGAACTAGGATCAATTGACCCCACTCGGAGACTCGCTCCAGAGTTCTCCACTTCAGACACAAGCTTAGATCGTCTCTCCTGCACCACGCTCTGAGAAAGACTCTAATGGTCGATATATCGCGCACCCCTGTACTGTCATCCGCATAGTAATGCATGCCATTGCCACGGCTTAGATTCCCATATCGGACAAACATTCGTATGATAAACAGGTTTGTTTGTTCTTTATCTGTGTGTTTAATATTAATATTTATCTGTATATAGAAGTATATATTTAAACATATTTACGAAGGTATATCAAGATTTAGTTCCCATAGTACAAACGCTCATAGTTTGGGGTTACAAGGTTATGATATCGGAGTCGTAGTGAAACTGGAACCTATAATAAATAGATTTGCGGCAGAAACACGGACAGAATGGCTTAGAATGCATCTTAGAAGCAAAATTGATGTACTACGAGTACAATGAATTGTACAAGTGAGAGGAAGTTGTTTTCTTGGAAACGCGACTGTGTGTAGTCCCAAAAATATTCCGATAGAGGCACCCGTCACGTGCGGACGTGCTCATCGACCACTCGTTCGCCCGGTCTTTGTTCGCCCGGCTTTTGTTAGCCCGGCCATTGTTCGCGCGGCCTGTGATCGTGATACATCTGCCGACCAAGTGTTTTTCCTGGAAGCTTTTATTTGTTTCGTTTTAGTTATTTTTGTGTTCGTGGTACATTTGCCGACAAAGTGGTTTCCTGCAAGTATTTATTTATTGTGTTTCTTTTTGTTATTTCTGATTTGTTTTGCTTTTTCTTTGTCCTGTAGTAATCGCGCCGCATTGCCACCTGTGTTCAATAGAACCGCTCAGGTCCGAGAAGTTGGGGCCTCGCCGCAAGGCGAGTGTTTTCAAGACCCGGGGCCGCCCCACCTGGGTACTCAGCGATCATGGACGCTGTATTCGCGGAATTCCTCCGACTTCACCACCCACAGCTCGCCTCAGAGTTTCTGGCCTTCAAGGCCAATCACACTGCGAGCCCTCTCGAGGACTCCGCCGCGCTCGCTGCTCCTGCGTCGCCTGTACCTGCGTGCAAAGCTTCTGCATTGAGCAACGTAGCCTCCGTCGTGCCTGCCGCTCCCGTGTCGCCTATACTGGCGAGTAAAGCTGCTGCGTCGTCCGCTGTGACCATCGTTTCAGCTGAGCGATCATCCGCGGCCTCCGTCGCGCCCTCTAAAGCACCTACACTTGCTCGTAGATCGCCTGCACCCGCCTCCTCGTGCTCCGACTCTGACTCGGACATGGAGGTTGACCTCGCTCCCGCCTCATCGACGGATGGATTCACCCTGGTACAGAAGGGTAAGAAGCGTGCCACGGAGTCCCGAGCTCCCGCGGCCGCTAAAATTAGCAAAGCCGCGAACGCGTCGCGCCCCCGCCCTCAGACTCCCGTTGCGCCCCCAGCCCGTGTCACTCCGTCGCCGCGTCCGGTGGCACAAAATAAAACCCAGACCCCTCCCCCGGTTATCCTTCAGGAGAAGGCAGCTTGGGATCGAGTTTGCCTGGCCCTTAAGGCTAAAAATATAAATTTCACGAATGCCCGTAACCTCGCGAACGGCATTCAAATTAAGGTTCAAACACCCGACGACCATAGGGCCCTCTCTTCTTACCTCCGTAAGGAACGTATAAGTTTCCATACGTATACGCTCCAGGAGGAGCGCGAACTCCGCGTTGTAATACGCGGAATCCCTAAAGAGTTAGATGTAGAGCTCGTCAAGGCCGATCTGTTAGAACAGGGCTTTCCAGTGAATTCTGTGCACCGTATGCACACCGGTCGCGGTAGGGAGCCATATAATATGGTTCTAGTCACCCTCCAGCCTACCCCCGAGGGTAAGAAAATCTTCAACACACAGGCCGTCTGTAGGCTCTCCGGTATCGCCGTCGAAGCCCCCCATAAAAAAGGCACTCCTAGCCAGTGCCATAACTGTCAACTGTACGGGCACTCTTCCCGTAACTGTCACGCGCGCCCCCGATGTGTTAAGTGTTTGGGCGATCACGCCACGGCCCTCTGCGCTCGCGACCAAAAAACCGCGACGGAACCGCCTAGCTGCGTCCTGTGTCAAACACAGGGTCACCCCGCAAATTACCGCGGATGCCCCCGAGCTCCGAAAATAAATCGCCGCGTCGCCCGCCAAAACCGCCTCCGAGCTTCCGGCCCAGACATCAAAGCCTCGGCACCCTCTGTGTCGCAGGCTAAGCCAGCGCTCGTTCCGGCGCCGGTGCCCAGTGTCTCGGCCTGGGCGAAACCGCTGCCGTATATGAACACGGCTACAATTCCCTCCTCCGCGATTCGTCCCGCCCCCGCGACTCGTCCCGCCCCCGCGACTCGTCCCTCTCCCGCGACTTGCCCTCCGACCGCGTCCGACAATCTCGCTTTAGCGATCGACTTCTTTCAGTCGATCAACTTTGAGCGCGTTAACGCTTTGGGCGACGCCATTCGCGCTGCCTCCACTGCACAACACTTTATCGCCGTTGTGCAAGAATACGCCGACGTATACGCGTCATTAAATACGTACGTCCTCCCCTCACTCCGCCGGTAATCAATGGCGTATATAAGTAGAGTAAAGCCCCTATCCGTAACGATAGGATTTTTTAACGCTTACGGTCTCGCAAATCAACGTGATCAGGTTTCTGACTTTTTGCGTGACCATCAAATTGATATATTTTTAGTGCAGGAGACCCTACTTAAGCCCGCGCGCCGTGACCCTAAAATCGCGAACTATAACATGGTCAGGAACGACAGGCTCTCTGCTCGTGGTGGTGGTACCGTCATTTACTATAGAAGAGCCCTGCATTGCGTCCCGCTCGATCCTCCCGCGCTCGCTAATATCGAAGCATCAGTGTGCCGAATCTCACTGACGGGACACGCGCCGATCGTTATCGCGTCCGTTTATCTTCCACCGGATAAGATCGTTCTAAGCAGTGATATCGAGGCGCTGCTCGGCATGGGGAGCTCTGTCATTCTGGCGGGCGACCTAAATTGTAAACACATCAGGTGGAACTCACACACCACAACCCCGAATGGCAGGCGGCTTGACGCGTTAGTCGATGATCTCGCCTTCGATATCGTCGCTCCGCTAACCCCGACTCACTACCCGCTAAATATCGCACATCGCCCGGATATACTCGACATAGCGTTATTAAAAAACGTAACTCTGCGCTTACACTCGATCGAAGTCGTTTCAGAGTTAGATTCAGACCACCGTCCCGTCGTTATGAAGCTCGGTCGCGCTCCCGATTCCGTTCCTGTCGCGAGGACTGTGGTGGATTGGCACACACTGGGCATTAGCCTGGCTGAATCTGATCCACCATCGCTCCCGTTTAGCTCTGACTCTACCCCGTCTCCTCAGGATACCGCTGAAGCCATAGACATCTTAACGTCACACATCACCTCGACATTAGATAGGTCATCGAAACAAGTTGTAGCGGAGGACTTCCTTTACCGCTTCGGGTTGCCCGACGATATTAGGGAGCTCCTTAGAGCTAAGAACGCTTCAATACGCGCCTACGACAGGTATCCTACCGCGGAAAATCGTATTCGAATGCGTGCCTTACAACGCGACGTAAAGTCTCGCATCGCCGTAGTCCGAGATGCCAGATGGTCTGATTTCTTAGAAGGACTCGCGCCCTCCCAAAGGTCTTACTACCGCTTAGCTCGTACTCTCAAATCGGATACGGTAGTAACTATGCCCCCCCTCGTAGGCCCCTCAGGCCGACTCGCGGCGTTCGATGATGACGAAAAAGCAGAGCTGCTGGCCGATACATTGCAAACCCAGTGCACGCCCAGCACTCAATCCGTGGACCCTGTTCATGTAGAATTAGTAGACAGTGAGGTAGAACGCAGAGTCTCCTTACCACCCTCGGATGCGTTACCACCCGTCACCCCGATGGAAGTTAAAGACTTGATCAAAGACCTACGTCCTCGCAAGGCTCCCGGTTCCGACGGTATATCCAACCGCGTTATTAAACTTCTACCCGTCCAACTCATCGTGATGTTGGCATCTATTTTCAATGCCGCTATGGCGAACTGTATCTTTCCCGCGGTGTGGAAAGAAGCAGACGTTATCGGCATACATAAACCCGGTAAACCAAAAAATCATCCGACGGGCTACCGCCCGATTAGCCTCCTCATGTCTCTAGGCAAACTGTATGAGCGTCTGCTCTACAAACGCCTCAGAAACTTCGTCTCATCCAAGGGCATTCTCATCGATGAACAATTCGGATTCCGTACAAATCACTCATGCGTTCAACAGGTGCACCGCCTCTCGGAGCACATTCTTGTGGGGCTTAATCGATCAAAACCGTTATACACGGGAGCTCTCTTCTTCGACGTCGCAAAAGCGTTCGACAAAGTCTGGCACAACGGTTTGATTTTCAAACTATTCAACATGGGCGTGCCGGATAGTCTCGTGCTCATCATACGGGACTTCTTGTCGAACCGCTCTTTTCGATATCGAGTCGAGGGAACCCGCTCCTGCCCACGATCTCTCACAGCTGGAGTCCCGTAAGGCTCTGTCCCCTCACGTCTCCTATTTAGCTTATTCGTTAACGATATTCCCCGGTCGCCGCCGACCCATTTAGCTTTATTCGCCGACGACACGACTGTTTACTATTCCAGTAGAAACAAGTCCCTAATCGCGAAGAAGCTTCAGAGCGCAGCCCTAGCCCTAGGACAGTGGTTCCGAAAATGGCGCATAGACATCAACCCAGCGAAAAGTACTGCGGTGCTATTTCAGAGGGGAAGCTCCACACGGATTTCCTCCCGGATTAGGAGGATGAATCTCACACCCCCGATTACTCTCTTTAGACAACCCATACCCTGGGCCAGGAAGGTCAAGTACCTGGGCGTTACCCTGGATGCATCGATGACATTCCGCCCGCATATAAAATCAGTCCGTGACCGTGCCGCGTTTATTCTCGGTAGACTCTACCCCATGATCTGTAAGCGGAGTAAAATATCCCTTCGGAACAAGGTGACACTTTACAAAACTTGCATTAGGCCCGTCATGACTTACGCGAGTGTGGTGTTCGCTCACGCGGCCCGCACACACATAGACACCCTCCAATCTTTACAATCCCGCTTTTGCAGGTTAGCCGTCGGAGCTCCGTGGTTCGTGAGGAACGTTGACCTACACGACGACCTGGGCCTCGAATCTATCCAGAAATACATGAAGTCAGTGTCGGAACGGTACTTCGATAAGGCTATGCGTCATGGTAATCCCCTTATCGTAGCCGCCGCTGACTACTCCCCGAATCCTGATCACGCAGGAGCCAGTCACCGTCGACGCCCTAGACACGTCCTTACGGATCCATCAGATCCAATAACCTTTGCATTAGACGCCTTCAGCTCTAACACTAGGAGCAGGCTTAGGGACCTCGGTAACCGTACTCGTCGAACTCGACAAAGAGTTCGCCGTGCAACCTAACCCATGAATCAGCTCGCTGAGTTCTCGCCGGATCTACTCAGCGGGTCGCGATTCCGATCCGGTAGTAGATTCATTCGCGAAGCAGCTACTCTTGAGCTGTTAGGTCTCCTTCGGAGGCGCTCGGGTAGCTGTTAGCAAATCCCACTCCTGGCTGAGCCTCTGCTCGCCCACGTGTCCTGGTGAAACTGGAAAGGCCTCCGGGCCACCAGTAATCTTTCAATCATAAAAAAAAAAAAAAAAAAAGTCCCAAAAACAAAAGTGAACCATAATCCAATTTCACCTATTTTGGTTCTTCCTTATTTGGTTCTGGATAGCTCTGCATTAGAATGGTAATCTCATCACAATACAGAGCTATCAAGAGCCTCTGAACTTCATTCAAGGTCCGATTCTATCTGTTGTTAATAATACTTTTAAATTTACGAATGCATGATAAAAAAAAAAAACAGTAATAAACAAGTTGTAGTGGAATCAATACCACACGGGAGTAGTATTATAAATTTGAAACATTTTTGCCAAGGCCCGAGTCCGTAGAAAGTGGATTCTCCAAGATAATCCAACATTAAATTTCAGATATAAAAAAATTATAACAATAAAACTCAACGTGGACCTTTCAAATTATTCCAGTATTTTTTCACGTTTGTATAAATTCTCTTCCGCATTGTTTACAAGCTAATTTGATGGAGTAAGCGAATCAAAAGCGAGTTAACTGAGTAACTCCATGATTCATTTAAAACAGGTCTTTTAATTCAATTATGAAACAATGTACTTTACTGTTTCTCGTGTATTAATGCAATGGCTGTGCTTTTTGTTGCTTTGTTCCGATCTGAGTGTTTGAAGATATTGGCCAAAAAGAACGTGTACTAAGACATTTTTATAGGCTGAAAACAGCAATGGTCAGGGCATTGTCTCGGCCGTTTTGGCCTTTATTGTTTATTTATAGTAAGGTGGGTCCGATGTTATTGGTTTTGGACGTGTTGTAAACCTCAGTTCCCTAAGGTGCCTACATAACGGTAAGGATGAACAAGTTTGTTAAAACAATTATTAGTGTTAGCCCACGGGTGATAGCTTTAAGGATGAAAAAGTTTGTTAAAGCAATTATTAGTGTTAGCCCGCATTGAAAGTCAGCCTGAGCAGATAATACAACTCTCCCTATTTCTATTAGAAAAGAGTCACGCATTCCAGATCTAAGCATAGGATATCAGTTATACAATGGAGATTTAAGACCCATGTCCCAAGGATGGGTGCCGGCATTTTTGATGTGATACCTTTATTAATACCAGATGCCTAAGAGTTCAAACTATGAATGAATTAATAATAAAAATAAGAAGCATAGGGCCCATCTGAGTCTGTGAACTGTCACTTGTCCATATTGAGAAGTAAGATTAAAGTCACAACTCTTTTAATGGCTATTCTTTCAAAGCATAATGTATGGCCGCTTTAGAAAGAGGTGAAACCCGCCCGAGTAGCCTTGCACCATTACCAGTGTTCGAACGTTCCGGAGAATGTGATAAAAAATCCAAACCCACATATCGTATTTCAATGTAACTTCGTTAAAAAGGTCCGATTTTAAACTCTTCTTAAGACCTTTTTAAATAAGAGTTTCTGTGACATGATTCTAGTTATCATGGAAACACCGATATCAGATTTGTATTTACGTTTTTTTCTGATGGTAAGACATCTTGAGAGTCCGCACAAGTGACGTAGTAATGCGTTACGGTAGAAATAGGTAGGCATACGGGGCAGCCTTTGTACCGTAAAAACGTTACGGAATTTCTTGATTCGGTCGCCACGCTCACAGGCCGCGATAAAATCTTTGCATTAACTTAAAAAAAGCAATCTCGCTCACTAGCAATCCAGTTAGTTCTGTTTCATGACAAATACGAAAATAGCCGTTATTTAAAGTAGCATTTTCTCTTAGGAATATCGTGTTTTCCGTACTACGTTCTTCACGTACAAATAAAAAGCTAATAAGATTCCCTACGGTTGACAAACTTTCAAACAAACAATATGTGGAATCAAGCTTACGTCAAAACAAGATTACGTAAACGCGTTTGGTTTCAACAACACCAATGAGTTTTCTCAATTCGACAAATTAATTTAATCAAGTCAAAGTTGAGAAGAACAAGGATGTTTTCATGTTTCATTGGGTAAATTATTTTAGCAACAAACACTAAATGCATTGAAGCGTATTATTTTTACTACGCTTTTATTAGCTTCAGACGTATGTATGTTTGTAACGGAATCTTTGAACATGATTTTGACCCCCTTCAAAACGTCGGATTAACTCGAAAGGAGATTGCCCATTTTTGGTTTCGTGTTGTGCTACGATCATATATTAAAAATTAAGTTTTTATTTCTAACAATTTCCTCAAAAATATTAAGTTATAACTTCGCCGGATATAGAAGATTAAAACAATTAGTAATTTAAAAACTTCTATCTAGTAGTAGTTCAATTTTCCCAATGGAAAGGCAAAGATATTAATTCATACAGCCTAATCTTTTAAAAAAATGATAATATGGAGTGAAATGAAATCAAGTTGATTAATTTGAGACATTCATCAATTGGCATGAAATTAAATTAGTTAATTCAATTGGCAAAATATTTATATCTTTTATATTTTTTTATAAAAAAAATTATAAAAAATTATGTATGGTATGATACCTTTGCCTTTCCAGTTGGAAAACTACAACTACTACTGCTGCTGACATTTGACAAGTACCTAGGTTGGTATTGTTATGTAACAATAATATTTTGATTTACTGACGCCGTTTTTCATGTTTCCGATTGAGTTATATCGTGTGTTTCGATCGTATTATTCGTTACCTATTTTGTTAGGCAGAAGTTCAGGCATATTGGGGCAGAATTAATTTATTTATCATACGTATGTACTTATTAATCAATCGTGATGAAAACGTTGCTAATACTATTAATGCATGGTTATTACTACAGCCATCTCGTTGGCAATCGAACTGTGGGTTGTTGTGTCTTTGTTAGGCTGGGCTGGGTTAGGTACAATGATACATCTGCACAATATGAGAAATAAATTAATTTACGTCTATTTTTGTTTTAATTTGAATTTCGGCAATAGTTCCGCAACCTTTACTTCACGAATGGACGTAGTGGCCCTAGCCACACAATATACTATGCTAGCTAAATAAGTTTATACTAAATACATGTTTTCATTAATAAAATACTTTATACGTATGTTTTTGGGTATTTAGGAATTCAGCATAATCAAAAAATATCCACTGCTGTCTTGTACAAAAAATAACCTAATTCTAAAAACTCCATTGGTCTTTTACTAGCAAATCCGGCGAACTAGAGATTTAATTTTTTTTATAATTGAATAAACATATTAAATCCTACAAAATGAGGTAAGTTACATCAGAGCACAAACTGAAACCAAATTCCATACTACAACGGGCATTTTCCTTTAGTATACTTATTATGGACCAATGACAACTCAATATTTAAAAAAAAAAGATGTGTGGTGTCGTGGGACACCGGATAGGAACGAAAATCCTTATTATAAAAATATTAATTTTAAGTTCTATTCGAGGTATAAAGAAAATAAAACTGGAGGTTTCGCAACAACCCACGGTCATTCGGTAACGTGCGAACTTATTGTGGTACACTTCATTCACGGTTGTTTGCATAAGAGTTAGTGTATTGCGCAAACGAACGCTCTGAGGTCGTGGTCAATGAATGATAAAAAATATGTTATTTTTTGTACGTTATTACAAAGTAAAGTCGTACACTGTGTGCATTACTAATAAAAATCTTACGTTACGGACATTTTAAGGTTAAGTTACCCCTCCGCTCCCGCAACTACATATCTCGGATAGTTGAAACTTGTTTCGTTATTAATGAATTAGCAATTGAATGCTGACGAAACCGCGAGGCACGATAATAAAGTGTAAAATTTCTCATGAAAAATGAGTTCGAATTTCTCGTGTAATTAACTTGATGTTTGACTAAAGAAACTCACGAAGATACAAAGCCATCAGAATAATTAAGCCCGGAGTAAATGTAATAAAGAAAGTCTTATTTTAAGACCGGCGGCTTTAATTACGAAGCCCGTATCGATTCCAAGGTTTGTGCGGAAATAGAGGGAAATTATCTTTTCTTCTTTACATTTAGAGGATCTTGTATGGTAATAGTATGTTGAGCTACTGATCATTGGATATTGGTTTTTGAATCAACAAAATTGACAACGAAATAAAGGATTTCATTGTTTCACTGGTAGCTATCATCCTGCCTGATTCTGTCGTGAAGCAGTCATGAGTTCTAGTTTTAAAGGGCGATGTGTATAATAATATGTATGTTAAACAATACAATTATTTTTGCAAAGTATATGGGCCCGATTGGCAGTCAACTTGTTCATTGACACGATAAATAAAATGAGTAACAATTTATTTATTTACTTACCTTATGTACAGTTGCGGAGTTAACGCCTAAAGCACTCCCTACCACTCAACCAAGGGTAATGTAGAAAGTGCTTGAAGAAAAAGGTTTATTGCTTTTTTCGAAAAAACATGTTATTTAAATATTATACAAATTACACACAGCATAAATAACACAAACATAACATATACATATTATAATATTAGAGAAATTTAATACAGAAAGCTTAGGGGTGACACGTTGTAATAAATAAATTACAGTATTATCGTACTGCACTGTCTATTTTGGTTTTAATTAAGATGTACATAGTTGTGTCACAAAAAGCATTGAAAAATTGGACTGACATTCAGTGAAATCAGTAACTAATCACATTTACGTACGAAAGTAAAGTTTTTGACGCCCTTATATTTGAACCTTATTAATTTAAAAGAAACAACGCTATCTTGTTCCAATGTAATTAGATTTATACTTTAGCTTTCTGAATCAAAATTAATTAAAGTCTGCAGAACAGTGCGGATCTTTGTATGAGATTTTTGTTCCAAAACTCTAATAATAAATTACTAATTAGGTTTCGTGCGATGAGTTTAATGTGAACTATAGCTAATAAAATATCCAAAATTAAATTGTTATAGCTTCATTTTTACGATGTTGCAAGTCTGCACGGATGGGTACCACCGTCCTACCTATTTCTGCTGTGATGGAATGGTTGTGAAATGTGATGGAATGGTGTTGTTGTTGTTGGAAGTCTAATTGATAATATTTGTTTATATATGTTTTATATGCATATATTTATGATATGTATATGTATATATTTATGTATATGTATTTATTTAAGTACGAGTATTTGTATCTATAAATATTATGTATGTTATATATACACATATGTTTAAGTAATATCACCTTCACACTACACCTACCACGCTTCATCTCTGCACTCCTCTAAGGTAGACTGTTAGAGAATGCCTATGGCATTAAGTCCGCCTTTATACTTTCTAGTATAAGAAGTTATAAATAAATAAAAGTGCGTTCCTGTTGAAGCGATAGAAGAGCGATGCAACGCATTTTAGGACTTCAATATTATGTCTCAAGTTTGGTTTTATGTTATGTATCTATATACTCTAATAAATAGGAGCACTATGAGCTAGTTTTTTCAAAATACACATATAAACTCTCCGATAACAGTGCAGAGATTAAAGCACGTTAATGTGAATTAGCTGATTAGATTCTATAGAAATTCATTTTGTCTCGTTTTCTTATACCCTATCCGAAACCATTTTCTTCCCCTCAATTTTCCCCCCGTTTCCACACAAATATTTCAAAGCTTTTCGTACATAGTTTTAGTGGGTTCAGATCTTCTTAGAATTATGTGATGTAAATTCCCTAACTACCCGTTAAATTTGAAATAAAAATAAAATGAAAATAAAGAGAAAGGGAATGGCGGTATTCAAGTTATATCTAACTAGCGACCCGCCCTCGCTTCGCTTCGGAAACATTAAAACACACATGAAACAAAAAAAAAAAAAAAAAAAAAAAAAAAAAAAAAAAAAAAAAAAAAAAAAAAAAAAAAAAAAAAAAGTAGCCTATGTTCATCAGGGACAAAGTCGGCTTCTAATGGAAAAAGAATTTTTCAAATCGGTCCAGTAGTTTCGGAGCCTATTCGAAACAAACAAACAAATCTTTCCTCTTTATAATATTAGTATAGATATAGATGTTTTTAAGTCTCATTTCTACCTAATAGCTGGTGCATTGTTAATTTTTCGCCAAAACATTTATAGAAACATAGATGTGTCAACTCAATCTAAACTTTTTTCGTTTCTAACCTCTTAAAGATGTTTCATTCTATGATTTAAGGGAAACATGCGCACCTTCGGATAATCACCGCGCATGCGCCATTGCTATGGCGTCAGACAAATGACAGTTTAGTCAACAAAACCGCGGTTCGGACTGCATTCACGTTGATTTCCTTATAAACAAATGTTATTCCGATGAATCTGTGTGATTTCCTTTGAATTTTTCGTTGAATCAATGCAATTTCGTAGAGGATATTGGTTTTATTTGAATTTCCTTTTGTTCGGTTCAAATTGTATTTTCAAATGACAATGTTTACGTTTTGAGAGTTTCGTCCTGTGCAAATAAATTATGTAAAACTTCAGTTTGTTTGTAATTTTTAATAATTTAAATAGTGATAGTGAAGTGACAGTGCTCGAAAATCCGGGAAAATATCATAATTATTTTATTTTTAGTTTAGAATCGAAAGCGGTGAGTAGTTTTAAAATTTTTTAAAGTAAAATATTTAAGAAAAACGTTTTTGTTTTTGTAAATTTAGAACTTAGTTTATGAATCATTTTTACATTCAAACAACAGCAAAAGCGAGTAACATTACTGAAGATATTTTATTGGAAAAAACTAACCAAAACAAATTTAAATGACTTTACCTACTCTTGTGTAGGTACTTTAAAAGTTGTACATAATTCAGTTGTATAAGACTGCTATTAATTTTCTGTTTTTGTATGTTTTATAGCACTGATTTTTTATTGCCGTTAGCGCAGACTGCTCCGATGGTAAGTGGTGACCGTCATTCAAACGCGCCAGCAAGAATGCTTGGCGGGAGAGATGACAGGATGACGGTGCCTATCCGTGCGAGTTTAGAATACGCAATAGCGCTCTCGACTGAGTCCGTGCTCGCCTAACTGTCCTGGATAAACTGGATTTCTTCTCCAGCAAATAGCAATCCTTTCATCCTAAAAACAATGTGTTAAATTGTAGGTTGGTGCCCAGTCTGTAAAGATAAAAAAATAACGAACTTCTTATGCTACGTGAGAAACCTGGACCAATTAGTTTGTTACTGGTGGTAGGATCTCTTGCGAGTCCGCACGGGTAGGTACCACCACCCTGCCTATTTCTGCCGTGAAGCAGTAATGCGTTTCGGCTTAAAACCTTGATATAAATTTCAATTTATTTATATGTCTTCATATTATAAATTATACAATACATTTTCAACGAACATTATTAGTATCACCGCTAAATTCATCAAAGATTTTACAGCACAGATATTTATGTATGTACACGCGAAGAGAATTTAAAATTTTATGCAGTCGTTGAAACATGGTACCTTGGACCTGGTACGTTCCGATAACCAAACGGTATCATGCAAATCGGTTCGGTCCGCCAATGGTATTATACATTTGTCACAACTACGATATTGGATTCATAATCAAATGATACAAAGTAAACGAAGATTTGTCTTGCAATTACATTGTGTTACACGAATACATCGCAGCGATCGGAATTAGGCATAGTCTACTCCTCCTTCCGGTGTAGATAGTCCTCAATTATGAGATTCGTCGTCGTGGCCTAAG
The DNA here is from genome assembly GCF_030267445.1 of Bombyx mandarina. Lineage (NCBI taxonomy): Eukaryota > Metazoa > Arthropoda > Insecta > Lepidoptera > Bombycidae > Bombyx > Bombyx mandarina. The sequence goes on from NC_143215.1 coordinate 5,121,163, forward strand.
GCATAAGACGTCCGGTGCATTCGTGTTGAGCGATGCACCGATGTTCGAATCCTAGGCGGGTACCAATTTTTCTAATGAATTCCGTACTCAACAAATATTCACGATTGACTTCCACGGTGAAGGAATATTTTATTTTTATTTTTATTGCTTAGGTGGATGGACGAGCTCACAGACCACCTGGTGTTAAGTAGTTACTGGAGCCCATAGACATTTACAACGTAAGTGCGCCACCCACCTCGAGATATAAGTTCTAAGGTCTCAGTATAGTTACAACGGCTGCCCTACCCTTCAAACCTAAACGCATTACTGCTTCACGGCAGAAATAGGCAGGGCGGTGGTGCCTACCCATGCGGACTCACAGAAGGTCCTACCACCAGTCATTACGCAAATTAAAATTTTGCGGGTTTGATTTTTATTACACGATGCTATTCCTTCACCGTGGCAATCGTGAACATTTGATAAGTACGTATTTCATTAGAAAAATTGGTACCCGTCTGCGGGATTCGAACAACGGTGCATCGGTAGATACGAATGCACCGACGTCCGTCTTATCCTTTGAGCCACGACGACTTCTTAAGCCTACGATATTGGATCCATAATCAAATGATACAAAGTAGACGACGATTTGTCTTGCAATTACATTGTGTCACACGAATACATCGCAGCGATCTGAATTAGGCATAGTCTACTCCTCCTTCTGGCGTCGAAAATCCTCAATGGTGAGAGTAATGGCCTCTTTCAATAGCTTTCTGGTGACTTATCCCACACCAGCCCTACTTATCCTCGGCTGCGCGGATGGCATCGTGAACTGAAGTGTTGACCGAATATAGTCTGACCAGCGCATTGAAATACCAATGATTACTATAATAAAATACCACTAATGATTTTTTTTATTGCTTTTATGAGTGGACGAGCTCACAGCCTACCTGTTTGTTAAGTGGTTACTGGAGCCCATAGACATCTACAGCGTAAATGCGCCATCCACCTTGAGATATTAGTTGTAAGGTCTCAGTATAGTTACAACGACTCCTCCACCCTTCAAACCGAAACGCATTACTGCTTCACGACAGAAATAGGCGGGGTGGTGATACCTAAGAATAAATCATACTAATCCAAACTATCTATCCAAACAATCAATACTCTATCCAAACATGCGTCAGTGTACGTTTTATCTAATAAATCTAGCTAGTTCAAGATGCATTTTGATAACAAAAATAAATCTTGGATTTAAAACAAAACCTTAAATACTCGTTTAAATCGCAGATCTTTATTATCTTTTCAGTGTATTTTTTTTTATTTTCATTATTCTTCCTGTACTCGTATTTCTTATTTTCTTGCTTTTAATTAGTAAGTAACCTAGTACATCAGCTAATTACCCTATTCCAAATATTAATTAGTATAATACGTCGTAAAGATAACAATATCCTAGCAGAACAAAATTTAATTCTAAGATTTTAACGAAAACGTTATTCAAAATTATAAAATAATAAATTCGAAACACAATACCGTCTGTTTAATTAACAATCTGTGCCTAAATTGTATTGAAACATAAAGGATTGAGTACACTCATAGCTATACCGTGGCAATGAAGTCTTACGATATATCATGTTTTTAAGTATTCTCTTTCCGAATATTTTTGTTTTCATTTTTATCAACTAGAAAGCTATATTCAGAGAAGGCAGGTTTGATCTCGAGTACTTCCTAAGGACAAATCTAGGAAATTTCTATCTGTATTTATGCACCTGTTGTCTAGGCAGATTCATCACCAGATCAACTCGAAAGGACTGTATTATAATCATCAGACCACTAATTTATCAAGGATCATGGGGCTATAGTGATAGGTGGGTAAATATATCTATATTTATAAAAATGAATTGGTGTTCGTTAGTTAGGTAGTTAGACCGATTTGGCTAATTTTGGTCTTAAATTATTTGTGGAAGTCCAAATAAGGTTTTAAAGGTAGATAAATATGAAAATGCCCGGAATTAAATTAAAAATAACAATTTTGTTTTTCCTTTGATGTGTCCCCCGTCGGACGGATTCCTTTTTTTGTTTTATGTTTATTTTATACAAAAGTTTAGGTCTTTTGTTTATAGATTGAGGCACTACGAAGTCTGCCGGGTCAGCTAGTTCTAAATAATAATATTATTAATAATAATATTCTAAAAAATATTCCAATTCGTTCATAATAATTATGTAAGAACACATTGCTGAAGTTGTGGATGACTAACTAATTAACGGGAAATTATTTGCGCTGTTCTATTTTGTTACCTATTATATTAATAGGTGAAGCAAAAACTTTGTACCCTTTTAACGAAAATTCCGCGCATGGAGGAGTATGAAATTTTGCACACTTATAAAGCATATAGAGAGGGAGTGCAGAATGCTAATATTTTTTTAAATTATGCCTAAAAAATACATTAAGTCAATAAAATAAACATGACACACACTACCATGTATTTACACAACACACACACGCATACATATAGACATCAACCCAGCGAAAAGTACTGCGGTGCTATTTCAGAGGGGAAGCTCCACACGGAGATTCCTCCTCCCGTATTAGGAGGAGGAATCTCACACCCCTGATTACGCTCTTTAGTCAATCCATACCCTGGGCCAGGAAGGTCAAGTACCTGGGCGTTACCCTGGATGCATCGATGACATTCCGACCGTGCCGCGTTTATTCTCGGTAGACTCTACCCCATGATCTGTAAGCGGAGTAAAATGTCCCTTCGGAACAAGGTGACACTTTACAAAACTTGCATAAGGCCCGTCATGACTTACGCGAGTGTGGTGTTCGCTCACGCGGCCCGCACGCACATAGACACCCTTCAATCTCTACAATCCCGCTTTTGCAGGTTAGCCGTCGGAGCTCCGTGGTTCGTGAGGAACGTTGACCTACACGACGACCTGGGCCTCGAATCTATACAGAAATACATGAAGTCAGCGTCGGAACGGTACTTCAATAAGGCTATGCGTCATGATAATCGCCTTATCGTAGCCGCCGCTGACTACTCCCCGAATCCTGATCATGCAGGAGCCAGTCACCGTCGACGCCCTAGACACGTCCTTACGGATCCATCAGATCCAATAACCTTTGCACTAGACGCCTTCAGCTCTAGGAGCAGGCTTAGGGACCTCGGTAACCGTACTCGTCGAACTCGACAAAGAGTTCGCCGTGCAACCTAACCCATGAATCAGCTCGCTGAGTTTCTCGCCGGATCTTCTCAGCGGGTCGCGATTCCGATCCGGTAGTAGATTCATTCGCGAAGCAGCTACTCTTGAGTTGTTAGGTCTCCTTCGGAGGCGCTCGGGTAGCTGTTAGCAAATCCCACCCCTCTTGGCTGAGCCTTTGCTCGCCCACCTGTCCTGGTGAAACTGGAAAGGCCTCCGGGCCAGCAGTAATCCTTCAATCACAAAAAAAAAAAAAAACACGCATACATTCTTTCTTTCTGGTCGTTCCCTCAATGCTGAGGATCGTGACTGTATGTCAATCTTCTCCACTCGGTCCGGTTCTGCGCCATATGTACCGCTCCCCATATCTGGCCTCCAGTCACCTCCTTGAGTTGGTCAACCCATCTAGCTGGCGCTCTTCCTCTAGCGCGCTTCCCCTCCATCTGTCCGAGAATTAATAACGCATACATCTTCGATCAACTATTATTGATCGAAGGCATACATACTCTTCGTTTATTGTCAAACTGAGACTATTGAGATTGTATTGGTCAAATTGAGAATAGATTAATATTGTTTCTCTTTAATATTATTTATCTATATTGTACTCTTTTAAAAATCTGTGAATATAGGAAGTAAAATAATAGTCTTTAACAATAGAACCATAATAATGTTCAAACTTATAATTTCAATTAATTATACCCGGGAACCACTAGTTGTTTTAAATGAGCGGATGAGAAGGATTTCGTTGCCGTGTCGGGGCCAGGAGAAGGGGTCTGATCCAAATTCTGTCCCCGTATCTCGTCAGTTTTTCGAGCCCTTCAGTCGGTTTGGCGCTCAATACAGAGTCCCATAAGGACGCAATGTTCTCAGTCTGCGCATTATCATTTTGACAAAGAACAACCGACTAACAGAAGGCAGCGTATCCAGACATAGACTGGTTCTGACTCAGGGTATTTATGTGTTTGGCAAACTACAGACAGCACACCGATTCAACGTTCATATTTGTGTCCCGTGGGAATTTACAAACTTCATCCGAAGTGGTTTCTTAGTGGATACAATTTTTACGTATCATGCAATATGTGGCCTTGTAATCTGACGATTCAATCCCTGGCTACGAAGAAAAGATAAAGAAGTGAATTTGACTATTTTCGTATTTATTAGAACACTACAAAAATTTCAACGATATTTGACGTTGTTTTTTTTTTTAAATAAAAGAACGCTTATTGCGGCATAACTATAATAGTTAAATATATGCTGCCGCTACACTTTTTGGAAATAATAATGTGTTCTACAAAGTCGTAGTACATTATTCTATTCTATCATCAATTTTCATCATCAGTTTTCGCAGGGAACGCGATGTAAAGAATATTTTAGGAAATTTTTTTACACCTTGGGTTACATTATTGGAGTTTTAGTAAGGATCCCTAATTTTTTCAAAAAAGATTATAGCCTATGTCACTCGGAAATAGTGTAGCTTCCAAACAGTGAAAGAATTTTTCAAATCGGTTCAGTACTTTCGGAGCCTGTTCAATACAAACAAACAAACAAACCTTTCCTTTTTATAATATTAGTATTGAAAAGTACTGAGTTGGGAAAATATATACATACATATAAATAATATGTACCATCATTCTATTACCCTCCTCCCAGTCACCTGGGGTCGGCGCAACATGTTCTCTCCTTCCATACTCCTCTATCATATACCATTTCTTCACTCACTGCTCTCTTACACATATCCTTTCACGCAATCTATCCATTTCTTCTAAGGTTTACCTCTCCTCTAAAGCCTTCCACGTTCATTGTTAAAACTCGCATAACAACATAATTATCATTTCGTCTCATCGCATGTCCTTACCATCCCAAACGCGCACTTCTCATCTTATCTGTCACAGGTGCCACTTTCAGACTTCCTCTAAAACTTTTAGACATTTGTATATGAGTACTAATACATTAAAGTGCTGATCCTTTTTCTTTACTTCATTGAAAAAATTGTTGGTTTCGTAAGCGTTTTAAAACGTTGGTGATCGCTACACAGTGTGCCCAATCTTAACAATTGAAACAATACCTTGTTATACCACGAAAGCGCTTCAATATTTCCAGCGCCTCGTTTACGCAGAAAAGCTTCTTGCTCTAATAAATAATTTTATTCGTGGGCCCCCCTCGAACAGAGGTTTTTGCATGCAGCCTCCATGTTTTGGGGCTACGGTCATTAATTACGTTATTATGAATTCGGCTCACAGCTCTGAGGGCGGGAGGCCACGTAAAACCCTGAAAGCCAAGGGCGTCGGGTCGGGTTAAGGTAAAAACGTATGCCGCTTAACGAAATTTTAGTGTTATATCCGGAGGACACCTTATATGCGTTTAAATTGGAACCGCGTTCGTTTTGTTTATAACCTTGTAGTAGTATCTGTTTATTTGAGATTATCTACCAGGTTCTTGAACTAAGTGTAATTATTATAGACAAAAATTTAAAACTCTTTAATACTATAAGTTTAATAGAGTTGTTTGATTATTAAATTTGTCTGTTTTTATGTATCTAAAATTAATTTTAACGTTTCACAATTACAGCGAGAGCACGGTCGTCTGCTTTCGCATAATGTATTTGAGATTATTGTTACGCGGCCATTATGTAGCTTCGTCTCTGCGGGGTGTCGACACGTGAAAGCTTTGCACTAAGGTTTTGGTTTCAACGAAGCGTGTCATCGGTCGATTTTTTATACGCATGAAAAAATTATTAGATGTCATGAATAAATTGAATGAAACAAGAAATTATTTATCAACACAACTACAAAATGTTCTAGTTTATAAATGTGACAGTATTGAAAGCAGTAAGCAGCAGTTTGGCTATGCCCCTGGTGATATTGACGACCATTTACAATCAGGTGGGTGGGACATCTGATCGATTACTTTCAAAAATGTAGTGAATTAATTTATAGTTCATCATTCACGAATCAGCTTTCCTTTGTTACCCCGATCACCCTCTTCGGCCAACCGGGCCTGGGCCAAAAAGGTCAAGTGACTGGGAGTCATCCTGGATGCATTCAAGATATTCCGCCCGTAAATAAAATCAATCCGCGAGTGTGCCGCGCTTATTCTCGGCAGACTCTACCCCATGATCGGTAAGCGGAGTAAAATGTCCCTTCGGAACAAGGTGACACTTTACAAAGCTTGCATAAGGCCCGTCATGACTTACGCGAGTGTGGTGTTTGCTCACGCGGACCACACACACATAGACACCCTCCAATCCCGCTTTTGCAGGTTAGCCGTCGGAGTTCCGTAGTTCGTGAGGTACCTACACGACGACTTGGGTCTTGAATCAATCCAGAAACACATGAAGTTAGCGCCGGAAAGGTACTTCGATAAGGCTATGCGTCATGGTAATCGCCTTATCGTCTAATGCATTGCCGCCGTTGACTACTCCCCGAATCCTAATAACGCAGGAGCCAGTCACCGTCAACGCCCTAGACACGTCCTCACGGATCAATTAGGTTCAATAATTTTTACATTAGACGCCTTCAGCTCTAACGCCAGGAGCAGGCTTAGGGACTCCGGGAGAGTTCGACCTGCAACCTAACCGAAACATCAGCCCGCTGAGTTTCTCGCCGGATCTTCTCAGCGGATCGCGATCCCGATTCGGTATTAGATTCATTCGCGAAGCAGCTGTTCTTGAGTTGTTAGGTCTTCTTTGGTGGTGCTCGGGCAGCTGTTAGCAAATCTCACCCCTCTTGACTAAGCCTTTGCTTGCCCACTTGTCCTGGTGAATCAGGAAAGGCCTCCGGGCCACACGTAGTTCCACAATTACAAAAACAAAAAAAAGCTTTCCTTTGTAGCTATTTAAATAATTGAACACAGATTTTGGGCAATTATAAAAAAAAAAAACAATTTATTTAGTTTGTTGATTTGTAGTTTAAAAAAACCATTCAGATTATTCAATTTTAGAACGCAATTGGCGACGAGCTACAAAAGAAAATAGCTTTACAAAAGTACAAACTGTTTCCTAGAATTATTCGTTGACCTGGTTCGATAATTTATAACAATATTGAAAGATTCAGTAAAAGAGAAGCTTTCTTGAATAAACTGGAATAAGAATAACGAAAATATCTTTACATTTCTGCACAATACCTATGTACTTTTGTGTTTTCATGGTTGTTTTATTACCTTTATCGGAATATGTTTTTAATTGTGTGTTTAATATATGTTTCAAATGCACCTACCAATGTTTTCTCAGCATTACCTTCGGTCGACCGGTAGAGAATGCCTTAGGCATTAAGTCCACAAATGCATATAAATGCACCAAGTGTATTCAACATATTATAGTATAAATCGTACGAGCAAAATTTAAAGAGTCTGGCTTTAGTTCGTTCGCGTCTATCATGTTTCTAAAACTTGAACTAGATTAGAAGACATGCTTTTGCTCGAGTGCCTAGGAAACGGAGCACGGAGTAGATTGAGGATTGATTGAAAAAGATAATATTATATCATTATTTTAAATTTTGAACCTTTTAGTCAAATTTAAGCAGCGGCTTGGCTTTGCCCCTGGCAACACTGACGAGCATTCACAAAGCGCTGAGACGTAATCTCGTTTGACTACATAAGCCTTTAAAAAAGTATTGACATTCAAACAGGAATATCTAATTGTTTCGTGGCATAAATAGGCGGAATGTAGGCTAAAAATACGCCCAAACAGTGAACAGTAGTAGGCGGTCGTAGTAAGCTGGTATAATAACTGGAGATCACTTCTTCCCATTTACTGGTACTAACAGGAGTAGCAGCTTTGTCATATTTTGGCTGCTCTAAGCACCATAGCTAGGCACTGCTATGTCAACACCGACTAAAACGCACCTTGAATAAATCGCTACAACGTGACTCCTGCCTTAAAGCTTTTCTGTTTTTGTACTCGAACCTCGTGTTTTAGAGATCACTCCGGGATTAGTAAATAAGCCTATATGGGCCTTTATACGTATTTACTAGTCGGTAATGTATCACGGATTGTACTTTTGTATTGTAGCCGTTAAAAGCTAATGTGTATGCGTTTGTGCATTAAGTAAATGGTGAGGTGTATAGAGCCTGCATGGGTAATGTAGGTAAGGTAGTAATGTCTTTCGGTTTGAAGGGTGGGGTAGCTGTTGTCCTGTGAAAACTGAAATTGCGAACTCACGTCTCGAGTTGGGCGACGGCATTTACGTAGTTGATATCAAAAATCAATATGTGGCAAAATTTCCCCATAAGTCGTCGTGGCCTAAAGGATAAGACGTCCATGCATTCGTATGTATCGATGCACCGATGTTCGAATCCCGCAGTACCAATTTTTCTAATGAAATACGTACTCGACAAATGTTCACGATTGACTTCCACGGTGAAGGAATAACATCGTGGATTAAAAATCAAACCCGCAAAATTATAATTTGCTTAATTACTGGTGGTAGGACCTCTTGTGAGTCCGCACGGGTAGGTACCACCGCCCCGCCTATTTCTGCCGTGAAGCAGTAATGCGTTTCGGTTTGAAGGGTGCGACAGCCGTTGTGACTATACTGAGACCTTAGAACTATATCTCAAGGTGTGTGGCGTATTTACGTTGTAGATGTCTATGGGCTCCAGTAACCACTTAACACCAGGTGGGCTGTGAGCTCGTCCACACAAATAAGCAATAAAAAAAAATAAGGCACTACCGATGACCGTAGTAGCGATTTTAAGGTACGGCAATGAATTCTGCTTCAGTAGAAGCTGCTGCAGGTAGATGGGAGTAATGAATGGATTAAAAAAAATTACAGAAGTTTTTTCACTACGTTTTCCATAGCAATTATTATTATATTTTTTACTCAAAACCATAGATAATACACATAAATTAGTTACTCAAAACTATTACTCAACTATCATTAACACTAACAGTGAAATGTTACCAGAGTCCACAGCCATTATTAGCTTCAAAGTTGAAGTCAAAATTTAATTTCTATTGTACCTAATAGCTTGAAATTCAGGACTGCCCTAATTTTTGAGCTGTAATGACAGCCTCGCGGCATAAATAGATTTATAACTAAAATAAAATGACAGCAACTAAAAACACTACTTCACACTAAACGTCAATTTTGTATATGAAAGGAATAAGCATTCATGAAAAAAATATGTGGTACGTTTTACGCACAGCAAGCGCTGCTATATTTTTACGATCCTGAACTTATTTTGCACCTGCACATACGTGTGCACGAAATAGGTCATTGCATTTTAATTTCTCTCTCGTACTCTCTACGTAAGCTCTGGAATTAAATCACAGCCACGGTGCTCGCTCAGCTATCATAAGTTCATCTTCAGACGAGATTTAAGGAAACTTGTTGGCAGGCAGCGTCTGGCCATGCCCTGGCACTAATAACTAGTGACGTGAAAAACAACACGAAACAACGTGAAACACACTAACGTGAAATAATTTGTCTTAAACCCAAAACGTAATATGTGTCTACTTAGACCAACGCAATTAAATGGATAATACGTATGTTTCATTGCTGTCGAAGATAAACACGTATTCATGGCCTACCTGATGGTCTATAGCCATCACCAGACTCGGATATTATAACATCAATTCCACCTACCTTCGAAATCGAAGTCGACTGTAATTGAATCGAATTAGATTTAATCTATACTAATATATAAATCTACAGTGGTTTTTACGGATGCTCCGTTATAAATACTGAACCATGCATCCGATTGACTTGAAACTTGGTATCTATGTAGAAAATACATGTACTTAATGGATAGGCTAATATTTATATGAGTATTGGAATCTCTACACCAGTTGCGGGGGCGTTAATGATGAGAATCTTTGTGGGTGGGTGAGAAATAATAATGTTAATTTTAAATTCCCAGCGAAGCGGACGGGTACAGCTAGTTTACTAATAAATCAACATTATTAGGCATAATCTCTTAATATCAATCAATCACATTTGACATAGCAAGTTTATGATAAGATTTATACATAAAAACGTAAAATTATGGTTTTTTCTATGATTTTAGTGCGTCGTAGGCACAATTAAAACTAGTTTTATGGTTCGTAACCACGAAAACTATAAAGTTATCGAAACATCAGAAATAATAATGTAATGACAATAAAAAAACAGGATATGAAATCGTAACACTAGTTTTAATTATTGGTTAGATTAGCGTGTATGGACATGTGATGCGTAGAGAGAAGATGCACGTGACTAGGAGATGTATGGAAATGGTAGTGCAAGGTAGAGGGGGAAGAGAGGGACAAGGTCGACCGAAGAAGACATCAAAGGACGCCCATGACGATATGAGGGAGAGAGAGGAGTGAGTGTTGAGATGACGGCTGATAGAAGAGAATGGAAGAGAAAAATTTGCTGTGTCGATCCCATCTAGTGGGATAAGGTGGAGAAAAAGAAGAAGAAAACTAGTTTTAAATATTTAATTATTTAAAAATGTTTGGATAATTTTACTAGCAATTAGTAAATGCTTTAAGTAAAAAAAAGGTAAATTTTATTGCTCCGCTGACGGGATCCCGAGTATTCATCTGATACTCAACAGAGTCAATCACTGCAGCTAGTATTTACCCACAACTAGATTCATAGTTTTGTTTGACTACGAAACCAACATTTAAGTAATTGATAATAATTCGATTGTGAACATTTTACTAATTTTATTTTATTTTTATTTTTATTTACTAGGTTCACACAGCTGAATAAAGTCTACACACATTAACATTAAAATTTAAATTAGATAGAAAAAAAAAAATGAAATGAAAAAACACACATACGATCGGTTGTATTAAAATCGTTAGTGATTGACTTTTATTTATTAGGTAGTTAAATAACTATACTTGAGACCTTAGAACTTATATCTCAAGGTGGGTGGCGCATTTACGTTGTGGATGTCTATGGTGAGCTCGTCCACCAATTTAAGCAATAAAAAAAATTACAATATAAATATTTATAAAAAAAATAAGAAAATAAAAGCATAAACTGTATATTATCAATTGCAGTATACAGCTCAGTGTGGATCTCAGAAAAATTCTATTGTAACATGAATTATAAAGCAATTGATTTGGCGATACCTATGTAAGTCTGTGCGTTTTCATCGTTCAATGCGACATCTGAATAATTAAGTTAATGGCCGTCGGGGAGCATCGCGTTGTAATGATACGGGTTCGTCCCTATCATTGAATAAATAATAACAGATATCGGATTATTCACGGACCACAGTTACGATTTTGGATTACAAGCGGTCGAAGCATTCGTATGGAATTTCAGAACGAACATTTCATAATTATACATCTATTCATAAAAGCTGTTCAATTGAATACCATTTTTAATAATAAAAGTAAAACATGCAACATTGTTAATTTTTGGAACGAAGTTCCTTATGGGACGATACGGAGGGGTACCCTGACCGGGAAAAAACGTCCGTAACGTAAGATTTTTTCTATATAGTTTGTTATCAACAGATGTCACTGCACGTAAATTCAACAACTCCTGAATTGAGGTGACGAGATGTTACACAGTTGATAGGCGTTCTCGTATTTCTCTTGCTAAATCATACCTACCTGGCGTAGGGGATACCGTGATGATACAAGCGGTTCCCCCAGAGCGACGCTGCTCCATTGCACTGCGGAGTGATTAAGCTTTGCGGTTATTTTTATTGTTATCAATAAAAAAAAAACATAATAAAAAATGTATACCCGAATAATTACTTTCTTTATACCTCGAATAGAACTTAAAATTAACATTTTTATAATAAGGAACTTAATTCCTATCCGGTGTCCCACGATACCACACACCTTTTTTTTATAATATTTTTTAATAATTTGATATTCAGTAACGAATAACATTATTCATTATTTATCATTAATATCGTTAAATATTCGGCGTCGTTTGAAAATATTAAGTTTCATCTGTCCGGTTCTTACGTGATGTAGTTCACTTAAATTAATGCCTAAAACAACTTTTTTTCATAACTGTAATGTAATGCACATAACATAACTTATATACGGTACTAAATATATAATATGTAATAACGAAATTAAGAACGTGTTTTAAGAAATAATAGTTATAAATACTTAAGTTAAAAGTAAAACTTTTGTTAAAAAATATGTATTTATTTTTTATGTTTTTTTTTGTATTTATTTACAATTTGAATTGTGGTAACGTAAATAATTTTATTAAAATACAGCTTAATATATTTTGTAATTGGGATTGTTTGGTAATAAAATATTGTAATATATTTATGTAATACTACATTTCTCTCAAGAAAGCCGACCGCCAACGCATCGACGCCTTTGAGATGTGGTGCTGGAGGAAAATGCTCGGGGCTCACTGGACAGAACACAGAACCAACGAATCCATTCCTAACGAGCTCAAGATTCTGATGCGCCTCAGCATATGCGCGCGGAGGAGTTTCGAGTTTTTTGTACACATTGCCAGAAAGAGTGGTGACAATGCAGAAGAAGGTCCAGAGTCAGAAGTCCAATGCGCTGGTCGAACCAGATACGCTCCACTCTCGACACCTCAGTCCCCGTTGCTATCCAAACAGCCGAGGATAGGCAGGAGTGGTACAGGATAATCCAGAAGAAAGTTATTAGAGGAAGCCACGAGCCTCAGCATTGAGGATTATTGACGCAAGGAGGAATAAATATTACATGATATGGTGTGATTGTAGAAAAATGTTTGAAATAATGACCCTAGTTAATACGTTTTGCGTCTCACTTATTGAATGAGGGAAAAGTAGAAAAAAGTAATGGACACAACGAATACATGAATAACTGCCTCATATCCCGATCCATTAACGGTGCTTTTAGGTACCACAAGCATCGGTTACCGTCCTCGTCGAACCCGTCTCTTGCGACGAATGGCTTGACGAGTGAATTAATCTACAGGCACAGGCCACTAAAGTTCTCGCCGGATCTTCTCAGTGGGTCGCGTTTCAGATTCGATGGTAGATTCTGCAAAGCACTGCTCTTGCTAGGGCCAGTCTTAGCAACGCTCCTGGTTAGAGCTCCGTGAACTCACTTACACGTCAAGAAGAAGCTGAAACAGCCTCTCAAGGCTATCAGCATACGTAGGGAAAAATAAAGTCTCATACTCCGTTAATAAACGGTTTCCAAATATTTTCTCCGGTGTTGCAGACGCGAAACATGCGACACATGAAAAAGTAGGCAGAGCCTTGTTCTCTGAATACTAAACATCTTTAACAAAGACAGGTATTCAAACGCGAATCCGTGATGCTGTAGTCAGAACTCTAGACAACAAGATGTTTGGAGTGAAATCAAAAGTTAGTCAGTCGCTCGTAATCACGAAAGCCGCGTTGGAAACGTTGGAAGCTATTAAATGAAAATTAGTGGTCCCGCACTAGTCGAAATTCGACTAAAATTAATTGAAATTATAAGTTTGAACGTTATTACGGTTCTATTGTCAAAGACTATTAAGCTTCTATAATTTTTTACAGATTTCGGATTACAGATTTCGTCATGACTACACTTAAGACAAACAATATCTAATAATTAATCTATTCTCAATTTGACCACAGACTTTAAGCAATTAGAAAAGTTCGACAATAAACAAATAGTATGCATGCGTGTGTGTGTCAAATACATGGTTGTGTGTGTAATGTTTTTTTTTATTGATTTAATGTTGTTTTATAAGCATCATTAAAAAAAAATTAACATTCTGCACTCCTTCTCTATATTCTCTGGAAATGTGGGAAATTTCATACTCCTCCGTCCGCGCAACTTACTTTAAAAACAAGTACAAAATTAGACGATTCAAGTGATCTAAGCGTAAGCGTAGTACTTATTATTATGCCAGATTTAAATGTTTAATCGCTAATTGATATTGTTGTAACTGGAACTAGCACATAAAATAGAAAAAAACAGCATTTTTGTATGTGCAACGTAAGATCATAATAGTTAAAAGAAACAAGATTACTCAAAAAGAAAGATTTTAACTGTCTAAAACATAAACGGACAAAGCTCTTCATTATGTTAATCCGTTTTAGGAAAATTTAATTTACCGCGGACACCGGCTAGAATCAACAGACGAAATGAATAAAGTTTTTAAGTATTTTATACCTATCATAATGTAGATCTGTCTAACGTAGATAACCCGTCCGTTCGTGATTTTAACAAGTTTTTGGACGAATTTCGCGTTCGTTACAATGTGACTAATTGATTTCGTGGGTCGCGTTTCTTATAGGGTGCTCTTACTAGGGTCATTGTTAGCATCACTCCGGTTCGAGCCCCGTGAGTTCACCTACTAGTTAAGGTTACGCTGAAATAAGTTGGTAAGGAAGGTAAAGGTAAGTAAGGAATGCGTTTCGGTTTGAAGGGTGGGGCAGCCGTTGTAACTATACCTGAGACCTTAGAACTTATATTTCAAGGTGGGTGGCGCATTTACGTTGTGGATGTCTATGGGCTCCAGTAACCCTTAAAACCAGCTGGGCTGTAAGCTCGTCCACCCATGTAATCAATAAAAAAAGCCTCTCAGTGCTATTATTCTATCAGATTAGGTAGGAAAAAAAAATGATTTCGAGTGTGCCTTTCGAACATAGATTTTTCCTAAATGGGAATCGAAACTACCGCTATACCTTTGAGTGGACCTTGAGCGAATGCATTCCCCTTCAAAAAATAAGCATTAAAGCGAAAAAATTGAAAAATGACTCCTGTGAAAAAAAAGAGTTTTTGTAGCTCTCTTTCTCGCAGAACCGGCTCACTTAGTTTATGAGTTACTTTATTGTTATGGTATCATATGGATACTGGGTATATTTGCCGTAGGAAGTTGGACCCTTAACGACTATTCACAATATGTTTATCGGCTCATTAAAATACGTGTCCTTCTTCGACTTCTGCGTTGGTTTTGGAACGTGAAAATTTAATTCAAAGGATTTTTACTCTATTTTTTCTCCAAAATTATAATGTCATGTGATTATAGTAATTACTAATATATTAATACTTACTATAATTACTAATAATTTTGGTTATTAAAGAAATAATGGGCCTCCATTTTGGTTTCAACGAAATATTTAATTGTAATTGAATATGGCGTAGGAAACTATTGGATATGATTTAAAAATTAAATACGAAATGGCAAAATTAAAAAGTAGTCATCGAGCACGGTTGAAAAAGTGCGGATTTATCTTGTCCCCGCATGAGATGTAGCAATGAATCCAATATGAATATAAATTGAAATTAAACTCCGACACGGGACAGGTGAAAATTAAAATTTTGCGATGTGAAATGCATGTTTGAACATTCATTCTGCTGTGTTCATCATTTAAGTAAGGTATTTTTTTTGGTTTAGTAAATTTTTTGGTCTTCTTCAAAACGCATTATTGTATTTTTAGCATCAGAAGTGGAATGTTATAAAAAAAAAGAAATTATGAAGTTAACAAACGATTCGTATAATTACAATTCAAATCATAAAATCTAACCTATACAAGTACAATCAACACGATTATTATTAAACCAATTACTGCAAACTTCTACAATCAATTTACAAAAATAATAACGAAATGGCTTACGTGACCTTACTAGCAACCAACACTGATTATCGCAAAACGTCCGTGCACTGTGAGTGTAACGAGCAGAATGTGCGGAATTATCTAAGTACCCTCCTTATATAGGTTTGCCGAGTATTCGATGACGATGTTTCGGAGGCTCCTTACACGGCCTCTCCTGACGTTGAGTCGTCCTCGACACAAATCCTTTGGGTTCCTCTTGGACCCGCCACCGGAGAAGTCGGCGGGTTAGCCTCCACGTAGTCATCAAGCAAGGACATAGACAGACCGGTCAAAGGAACGGGCTTCGTTTGCATAGTGTCCTCATCACCATCATATAAAACAGAACAAAACCATTACCAATAATTCGGAGAAGCTTAGAGGCACTCGAACTTACAGCACAATCATCCTGTCCACAGTCAATTAATTCATACATCGTTTGTCATAAATGTTGCTCATATAACACACATACATCACTCTCGAAAGTATAAAACCTAATGCGCATATTCCTGTTAGTATCCAAGGGCCAGTGTGCGTCGCTCTTCGTTGATTGTCTTCTGCATTTGGTTACCAGTGATCCCTGTAAAATGGTCCCAGACCCACTCGTACGAAAATCGTATTAAAAACGTACGAGTGCATTCCACACGCAGAGCGTATTCAAACGTGTGAAGCTTCCCGACACGCCGACCATACTCAAACGTGCCGAGGCTTCTCAATACGCCAGCCTAGGCCGATTGTATTGAGGCATCTCACCGTGTAGGATTAATCACACGAGTGAGGGATACGTAAAATGGTCCCAGACCCACTCGTACGAAGATCGTAGTAAAAACGTACGAGTGCATTCCACACGCAGAGTTTATTCAAACGTGTGAAGCTTCCCGACACGCCGACCATACTCAAACGTGCCAAGGCTTCTCAATACGCCAGCCTAGACCAATCGTATTGAGGCATCTCACCGTGACTCCGAGTGAGGGATACGTAACTAGAGAGCAATCATCTATAGCTCACCCTTCAGGTTCACCATAGGAATACGTATATTTGTGAACAATGATCATTATTAACTTTACTTGCTCTCAAAGAAGGCAGCACATGTCTCAGGGGTCCACTCGCCCCGCCACGACACCATATATTGTGCAGCTGCTTGCGTTGTTTTGCCATAACTGCCGTTGAGCAGCCGTAGGGTATAGCGTCCACTGGGTAGAATTTCGACAACCTTATACGGGCCACGCATGCCGGAATCAAGTTTACCTGCCGACCGATATTACGCAGCTACCGGCACGTCGCTTGCGTGCTACTGCCGCAGGAACCATCGAGGGGCCTGAGCTGGCGGCAATGCCCGTGAGGCACCATCCTCACCATTCGGTAAGGTCCACAGATTGCCTGATCTAGATTTCCTGTAGACTGAGTTATTACCAAAACAAGATTATCGACATTAAAAACGGCTGCTGCTCGTCGGTGCCCATCCACGCGAGCATCATATCGCTTTTCACTTCGTGGTACCAATTGATGAGCTCTACCTCGACCTAGTTCTCAACGAACTCACCTCGAACGATACACCTCAGTCGTGACATCAGTAATTAGAGCCCTCACCACAGGTGTGGTGGCGTCTTTTCTACCAGAAGCTGCAGGGCGGACGTCTGTTGTCTTGCATTTTGTGATGTTCAGAATGAGCTGTAATCTCAAAAGTTGAGTTGACCATTGCCATTGCCAACATAGTCCCGAATTCACCTTCGGAAGTATGCAGTCAACCTCATGTGTGACATTACGAGTCACTGGTGACTCAACTAGTGCCTGAACCCTATGAGCACTCGGCCTAACCTGACCTCCACTAAAAATGAAATCAAATCGTGAGTAGATTAGCGTTCGCGGCTCTAACCTGAGGGCCCATTATGCCCCGTATCACTATTAAAGTTCTATCAAAGCACTGGCGAGGGTAGACGCCTCAGAACCAGGGATACTAAATTCTACGCGACCTTGTTGCGAACCAACGATATTCAACATGGGAGTCGTAACTGTCCGTAGAATATCAGTGGTCTGTTCAGCGCGCGCCTTATCGTTAGAACGTGTCGCGGCAGGTTCAATCGTGCGCGAGCGCGATCTCGCCTTCCCGCGACGGGCACTACTAGAGCGGTCCCTACTACGCGACCCGCGCCTAACCCGAGCACGTGACCGACGCACTCAATACTGCGAGAATCACGCTGGTCTCGGACCCGCAAGCCATCCCGTGAAGTACGACCTCTATCGTTCGTATCGCGATTCTGTCTATCATCTCTTGATCGCAAAAGCATGTCGTTTTCGATTACGAGAATCATCTCGAGACGGTCGCCTCCGTGTACTAGGAGTTTCAGTATATCTCATTATCACAGTCAAAAATTGCAATCACACAAGAAAAATAACAAATAAAGTGTGAAAGCATCAAAGTAAGCAGTAATTGTAAAACAAAACAAAGTTCAGAGTTTTACGCTACTGTGGGCTATTTGAGTCCTTTATCCCACTTCTGATTTTAGCATCAGAAGTGGAATGTTATAAAAAAAAAGAAATTATGAAGTTAACAAACGATTCGTATAATTACAATTCAAATCATAAAATCTAACCTATACAAGTACAATCAACACGATTATTATTAAACCAATTACTGCAAACTTCTACAATCAATTTACAAAAATAATAACGAAATGGCTTACGTGACCTTACTAGCAACCAACACTGATTATCGCAAAACGTCCGTGCACTGTGAGTGTAACGAGCAGAATGTGCGGAATTTTTTTTTTTTTTTTTTTTTTTTTCCTACCTAAGCTGAGAGCCTTGAGAGGCTATGTCAGCGTAACCCTAACTTTAGTAGGTGAGCTCACGGGGCTCAAACCTGACGATGTTGCTAACACGAACCCTAGCAAGAGTCGTGCTTCGCAGAATCTACCACCGGATCGGAAACGCGACCCACTGAGAAGATCCGGCGAGAAACTCAGTGGGCTGTGTCTGAGAGTGTGCGGAATTATCTAAGTACCCTCCTTATATAGGTTTGCCGAGTATTCGATGACGATGTTTCGGAGGCTCCTTACAGTATTATTATTAGGCAGAAGGTATTTATTAGTGTTAAAATGTGGTTTGTTACATATTTCTGTAGCCGTCCATCAGGCCAATCGATATTTCGATCATGATAGATGTATCGCGTAGTATTTAAGAATTTTCAACGTGCTTAGAGATCTATACTAATAACCAGTCAGGTCATAAGTATTGTCACACAGTAAAAACTTTTCTTTTAGAATGCTGGCCACAAAAAAGTTTATTGAATTCGAATTTCGAATTGTTCATGAAAATAAAAATGTATACTTTTAGAATTTTACTCATTTTTAAATATGGAGTGGACGCTTAAAGAAGACCGTGTTGCAGTTATTGCGTTGCATCGTTGCGGTTACGCGCCAATTCAAATTTTTAACATACTGAAAAATTGAATATAACCAAAAGATTCGTTTATCGTACCATCAAACGATACAATGAAGACTCTAGTGTAGATGACAGGTCAAGAAGTGGTCGCCCTCGGTCTGTTAGGACTCCAGCAGTGATAAAAGCTGTGAAGGGGCGAATTCAAAGAAATCCCAAAAGTAAGCAGAAACTGTTGGCCCTTCAGATGGGGTTAAGCAGAACCACGGTGAAAAGGGTGTTAAATGAAGACTTAGGGCTTCGGGCATATCGAAGAAAAATAGGACATCGTTTGAATGCTCGTCTAATGGACCTGAGACTGAAGAGATGCCGCGCTTTGTTGAAGCGGTACGCGGGAAAAAAAAATCGGGAAATTCTTTTTTCGGATAAACAAATTTTTAGCGTAGAAGAGACCTACAACAAACAAAATGATAAGGTGTACGCACACAGTAGTGAAGAAGCGAGCAACCGTATTCCGCGTGTCCAATGAGGTCATTTTCCATCCTCGCTCATGGTATGGTTGGGAGTTTCTTATTGGGGCTTAACAGAGGTACATTTTTGTCAGAAAGGTGAAAAAACGAATGCAGTTGTGTATCAAAATACAGTCCTGACGAACCTTGTGGAACCTGTTTCTCATACCATGTTCAATAACAGGCACTGGGTATTCCAACAAGATTCGGCGCCAGCTCATAGAGCGAAGAGCACACAAGACTGGCTGGCGGCGCGTGAAATCGACTTCATCCGACACGAAGACTGGCCCTCCTCCAGTCCAGATTTGAATCCGTTAGATTACAAGATATGGCAACATTAGAGGAAAAGGCGTGCTCAAAGCCTCATCCCAATTTGGAGTCACTCAAGACATCCATGATTAAGGCAACCGCCGATATTGACATAGACCTCGTTCGTGCTGCGATAGACGACTGGCCGCGCAGATTGAAGGCCTGTATTCAAAATCACGGAGGTCATTTTGAATAAACTTTAGTGTCATAAGAATCTATGTTTTGTTAAGTTCATTTTGGTATATGAATGGTTACATAATGAATAAACTTGTTTCAATTATTTTACATTTACATGTGACAGAATTTATGACCTGACTAGGTATTACAAAGAGAAAAGATTTGTTTGTTTGTTTGTATTGAATAGGCTCCAAAATACTGAACCGATTTGAAAAATTCTTTCACCGTTTGGAAGCTACACTACTCTCAAATGACATAAGTTATAATCTTTTTTGAAAAAAAATAGGGATCCTTACTAAAACTCCAATAATGTAACCCAAGGTGTAAAAAAATTACCTAAAATATTCTTTACATCGCGTGCCCTGCGAAAACTATTGATGTTAGAATAAAATAATATACTACGACTTTGTAGAGCATAATATGTCTAACTATTATAGTTATGCCGTAAGAAGTGTTCTTTTATAAAAAAAAGCAACGTCGTTGACATTTTTGTTAAAGACCCGAGCGGAGACGGAGCGGGCCGCTAGTTCAAAATAAATTTACAACTATTTCCTGTCGTTCTCGTGTCGTCGCTGTATCATCAAACTAATTACGTAAACGGAATCACAGCCTCATGAGCTGGATATGCCGGCTCCATTTCAACAATCGAAGTAAAAGAAAGAAAAGTATTTACTACTAAAGAAGTATTTGTAGATCGATAAGAATATTTCTGAACGTTCGTTGTTTCTTATTATTTTATTCCTTTTTTTTTTGTAACGCTGGAGAGTCTGTTTACGGATACCAAGTCGACGGGGATAATAGACCGGGCTGTCTCGGACTCCGGCGCCTCCAGAGACGAGGTAGAAGAGGTAGACCGAGGTCCTCCTCCTCCAATTCCTCTCAGGAGACTACGCCTTGAAAAAGCACCCGGCGCAAGGCACTCACCTCGCAGAACCGACTACCTACTTAACCCCAGCTCCACCACCACATCAGCTAGACGAAACCTACGGTACCGCATAGTGCGCGCCGAAAGTCCGCTTTCCCCAGTACCCGTCCTGATGATAGGACTTTATCGCCGGGAAAATCCCGAAAGACGTCATCTCGTGAGACACATCGTGGGCGGTGCGCAGGGGCTACCTTGCATCGCCTCATCACCGGACCGACAGTCGAGTACCGGGCGTCCCCACACCCAGCACCTGAGAGCCCCTACGGGGTCCTCGCGTCCGCGCTGTCTTCACGCCTTCTGCACTGAGGAACCGAAGAAGGATCTCACTCCCTTTCGTGCTCCTCAGCTTTACGGAACGCCATGACCAGGTCGCAAAACCTGGACATGGCCTCCCACGAGCTCTGGTTCTCTAGCATGCGGGCGACGACAGCCCACAAAGAAAAGTCCTTCCCCAGAACCGCGATGAGATCTTACCGAGAGTGCTCCAGACGCCGGCACACTTCGAACGCGTGCTGAAAACGTTATAGTCCGGTAGTATTTTATTCCTGAAATATTTCCTGACTATTCTTATTTTTTTATCGAAAAGCCTGATTTCGTAGGAACTGTAGATGTATTTTAATTTTCAGAATTAACCAAATCAGTTCGCAATGACATACATTTATCTCGTCGAACGGAAAGTAAATTAAAAATTCGTTCATTTCCAGCCATTGGATCGTCGAGCCGTGTATCTGGTAATGACGTTTGAGACCCGATCCTGTGTTTATCATCGGGAATGGCGATTCCAGTTAATTGACTATCATCATGATGTTCGTAAACTCCACTGCATGATAAATTTTTAAAACAAATTATAAGCTGTTTATTGTTGGTTGGGCTCATGGAAAATATTTGCCTTTGCTAAATTTATTCACAGAGCAGAGGTAAATACTACTAAAGCCTATAAGACCTATACACTATAATATCATTGATGAAATAATAGTCTCACTATTCACTGGGAAATTTATAACTTTTACATTCAAACTAATTGTAACGAAACGACATCACTACTATTTCTGCAGATAAATTCAGTAATAGACTGTATTGTGTTTTCGAATTGGCCTAAATCATATTTGACAGGTCGGATAGCTGAGATGTATTAAAACGACACTTATTACATGTCTCATTAAAATAAAAATAAAAAAAATCAAAGCGGACTGAACTGAACGGACAATTTCAAATTTAGTGAAGTCTGCATTAATTTGTTAGTGTCAAAACGTCGAGAAATTACTCTCTGTTAATGGATCGTTTGCTGAATTCTGTTTGTTCCAGCAAATCAAAAGGTACGTAAGTTAATGAACTCTCTCGTTTTAACTCAGATTTTATAAAATGACTAGCTTTTGCCCGCGACTCCGTCCGCGTAGAATAGTTACTTTGGCATAACGCTAAATTTTACCTCCGACTTCATGTACGTAGAAAATAATAATATTTTGAAACACCCTTTATTAGTGCTCCACTTGTATCGGTCTCATGATGTTATATCCTACAGCCTTTAGCCTTCCTCAATAAATGGGCTATCTAAGCCTAAAAGAATTTTTCAAATCGGACCAGTAGTTCCTGAGATTAGCGCATTCAAACAAACAAACTGCCTAGCTTTATAATATGAAGTATAGATTTTGGTAATTCTGTTTTACTCTAATCGGTGCAAGAGTGTTTAGTCTTATAAGTGAGATTTCGGAAGATGTTCAAGAATAATTAGATCTACAGTAGTAATTTACATCCTCTTTTCGAATGATACTACTGCTATTCTTAAATGTTTCAAACCTCACTCACAGGCAATAGACACGATAGCGATGCTAGCCTATGTGGGCAATTAATACGCTTTAGAATCAGAAGTTACGGAAAAGTATATAATAAAATGTTCTGGTTTTTCCATAATGAAATGTTGTCATTGTAGAAATTGTTCGAAATTGTAAAACCTTATTTTTTAATCTTGTTGAAAAAGCGAAACACCCTAAAAGAGTTTATTACAAAAGTTAATTTAATCCAAAAGAACATTGATCCAGGAAATAGTTAAATTGTAAATTCTTAATAGAAAATTAATTTTCATTTTCGCTTCCCGGGAGACACCTCAGTGAACATGCTACGTGTACTTAAAATCACAATAGATTAAGGGAGCCTTTCTCAGTCGAGCTTAGCCTCTGAATTATTTCTAAGGAAATCCAATTTCGAATCTTATCATAAGTACTTTGTATTCTTGAAGAAATCGCTTTTTTGTGTTTTAGTATAGACTTTGTCAGATTGAATTTGGCTCTAACGAGTTTTCAAATTGTTTATTTCAATTCTATTCTCGTTTACTCTTAAAACACATTCTGACATTGAAATCGCTTGATGTGATGTGATTGTGCATTCTCATGGAAATATTTGGCAATTTTTTGTTCGTGTTGAAGAGACAGGTTAGTGTTAGGCTGCGTGGTGTTTGATTGATTTCTGTGATAGCGGGAAGTCTGATATGAAAAATAGGTTTCATGTTTTATTAGCATTCATACGCAACTACCCTTCTCTTCGACTTAACGCAAAATTGCGTCGAACAGAAAGAATCTTGTTGCACATGGCTTAGCCAGTATTATTTCTAGGATCAACATCATGTATGGCTTTGAAGAATGAAGCATACATTGTGCTCGTAATTACTTTTAACGTTTGTTAGGGACCAAATTTCTAAGGAAACGTAGGCCTGATGCTCACAGATGACTGCCAGGGTATATGACTAAATATTGAATTAATAATAAATAAACACGTACAGTTTATATTTTTTTATGGTGACTAGGGAGTAAGGCGTGTTGTTGTGAGTCCGAACGGGTAGGTATCACCTTCTTGTTGTTGCTGCCTTTAGGTAATTCAGAATTTGACCTCATGGCACAAGGGGAAAAACGGCATTAAGCTACATAAAAACAGGATGGCCATGATCTCATCTACTCTATTTTTAGAATAAGCATATAATTGTAGCTTGAAAAAAAAAACACCTTTAGCAATAGCAATAGCAAACCGAAAGAAACATAATGACCGCGAAAACTGTGTTGGATTCTAAACGTTCGAAATATTATAATATAATGACAATAAAAACCAGTAGTACTCGTAAATGAAAACTAGTTAAAACGTAAATATATTTATCTTTAAATCATTTTTTTAGAGAATGTTGCAGCTCCTATATTTTGAACCACGTTTCTATCAAAAATATAATAATATTATTGATTAAAGCGAGTACTAAATGATGCGAACGCAAAAAAAACCACCAAATCGATCTTCAAAGTTTGCTTTTAATTGAACCTAACCAATTTACTTGACAGAATTTATATTGGAACCCTGTAGACTGTTATAACAGGTTTTCGGCTTTAATTTTGCGCTTTGAATTCTCTTTACTAAATTTCGATTACATTAATGTTAGCAACCCTTTCTTATTGATATTTAATATAATATTTTGTCGTTTCATATTATTCACAAGAAGATATTTAAATGTTGGCATGACTAAATCTATCTGTCACCATTTGTCCGATTGGATCGAAACTTGAAACTTAGACCGTTGGCTTTGAAACTTCTGAATCTGTTTTTGTCACAATTTTGTTAACTAATCGTACGAAATTTTGAGTAATTTCACTTGTATTTAGGTAGAATACAATTTATTTCCAGGAGAACATAAGTATTCATTACAAATACTTATGTTTATAATTATAATCGTTCAACTATTTTACCTCTGATTCTTGATATTTCTCTTTCTTTATATATTGATTTGTGGCGTACCTACAAGGTTTTATCGTTGTGTCTGATTCTGCCTGATTCAGCTGTAAATTAGCTTATGCATTTCGGCTTGAGAATCCATTGGGATACTCGTCATACAATTAAGTTAAGACTTTGCCACTACCATATTATTGTTATGTCTCAAGGAGTCGGCATTCACGTTGGGTTGGTTGGGTTGGGCTGTTGATAGGTTCCAGTAACCATATATCCTAGTAATAAATAATTCCAATAATTTCATTTCATCGCAGTATTATGATTATTCAGAAAGAATCAAACTCACGAAAGACTCTAGGCGTCTAGTGGTACTTCTTAATTACAACGCAAAATGCTTACGGATTTGAGCGGCAGATTTGACAATTTGTCCATTCTAGAAATAAATTAACAGAGAAGCACTACACAGTGTAGCTAAACTTTCTGATTATTTACCAACCTAGTTACGTTACCAATCTAGTTACGTTCAAAATGCATAGTAAAAGCATGAGATTAATAGGATTTCACATCCAATTTTGTAGCTCACGTTCTAATGGCTAAAAATCGATATTTTCCACGGCGGATCTAATTACCTACGTCTGGCACGCTATTGCTATAGTTAGTAGGAGCGTCAAAATGAATTATGTCCCTTCATTAAGCTAAAGTGCTGTCTTAAAGTGTCTAAAAAGATTCCATTATGTTAAAAGAACGACCGTTGTGTTCATTGAGCCAAGTTTTTTTAAATATTATTATCATCTTTGTCCTAATATTATTTTGGTAATTTGAGTATTTTATTAAAGTAGAGATTATATCTTTATTCGTTTGATGTCTTGTTTATGGAACGAGACTATTATGAATTGAAATACATTTTAATGTCAGAGAGTCTTTAAAGACCAACGCAATTTTAAGAAAAATTCTTAAAGATTTTGTGATGGCTAAAATGAAAATTATTTTGGATGTTTTCTAAACGGAAAATTTCAACATGTCAATATCAGAATTCTAAGAAGACCTTATATTTATATCTTGGCCGATGAAAACATCATCTATTTTAAGCGAAAAAACTCGGTTCATAATTGAATTATATTTTTGTTCAAATATTCGGTAAGCATTTCAAAATCTTTGTGGGTGTGGTTTGCTGTCAATAGGTAATTTGTTCTCAATGAAAAATAAATACATAACATAAAAGACAACTTTCTATTTACTGTAAAAAGTATTATCATTTGTAGATTAGAAGATATTGTGCGATCACTCCGCCTTGAAGTACTGCTAACAATTTTGATAGACTATTAGTAAGCCAGTGGCGTCTCTAGATAAATTCTATGATAGAGCGGGATCCTTTAAATTTTATGTTGTGCCCTTATTTGTTCATAATTTATGTCCATGAATTGTGCGCGTAAGCATGAAACTTTTTTTTTTTTTTTTCCACAAGAGAAAATCGCCGGATCCCCACCCGCGCGGCAGGTGGGGTATGTGGGAGTTGAACCCACTAAAAACTCCTGCCGCTCACAACCGGCGCCCTACCTCGGACCGGGCCGGAGCCCAGTCGGGGCTATTGAAACGGCGGGACAGGGTTGACGCAGAGCACATTACATCCATCCCACCGTCCCACGGACGCCGGACCGGTGGCCGCCAGCGACACGACCACCGGTTCCCTCGTTCAACGGGCCGAGAGCCCGCTTTGATGGCGCATGAAACTTTACAACAACTTAGGTTTCTATCTGCCATCAGCGGACGTGTGGAATACACAGTGAAAACGTGAAACTAAATAAACCAATGTCCTGTCTATATCGGTCGAGTAGATAGCATTAATTAATTCCGGATCGATAGATCGTGCCTGATATACACATGCAATAGATTTGAGAGTTGAACTCCATGTCTCAAAACGGGCGTTTACGTCAAAGTGTCTACAGACTCTTTAGCTGGGTCTTAACTACTTAATTACATGATAGAGGCTAAGAGCACTCCTATCAATCGACACTAAGAAAAAAAAACGAATTATTATCTTGGTTAGCTCAGACTTAATCTTGATAAGTAAGAGAAGTGACAGGTTACTTAGGCTATATTTATCAAAACAAGAATAATAATTGTATAGAAATAATGTGTCTCCGGCAATTGCTACCGAGAAATCGTGAAATTCTTCTTTTTATTTGATACGAGCAATTATATTTATTATGATATTGCGTAAAATACTATGACAGGCGCTGTTCATAACTGTTGATAAATATAATATTCGACTGATAGCAGCCGTAACTTACATTTTTACGATTTGAGTCAGTGGAGTGGTAAAAACGCAATTCAGCCCTTGTCTAAAAGCTCGTAAAATACTTACCTTAACGAGCTTTTTGATAAGACAGTAACGATAAGGGCGACCTTTGGAGCATAAAAAATGTCTATTTAAATTTTTTCTATCTGTCCTTCCTCTATTTTGTATTGGGTCGTTCTTTTAAAGTTATTTAGCAAATACTCAACGAGTGTGTCATAAGGCTGTTCCGATTTTTCTAAGGAATGTATTGATTTTGGAAAGATCTGTTTTCAGTTTTCCGTTGATTGATTTATATAACAAGCATTTAGTCCGTGATGATGAATTGGGAAACAGAATCAAATTAAAAAATAATGTTATTTTTCTCAGGTTTATCTCTCGCAATGTCTCGGCGAAAACCGCATCATTGCGGCATTATAGTTTGCACCGCAGATTATCATAGACAAACGCACGAACGAAATGTCGGCCACCGATTTCATTAAATGTGCATAAGAAATTTGAGATTTGACTCATCGAGTTTTACACAACTTAAAAGCCGTTTTTTTTTTTATTTAGCATAGCATGTATGGTGATTAACATGTTTATGTTCATCCATCCGTAAGCATGTATGGTGATTAACTTCATTTAAAAAGAGGTTTTGTTTAAAACGTTTTCATAGGTTACCACAGAGGCACAATTTAATGAAAATTTTGACAAGCATTCATGTTTGACAAGCTTAAATTATATCGGAAATCTTAATTTTAGCCAAGTTCATAGTTAATCTCCAAGACATACCATAAAAAATTAAATGAAATAATTGATTAATTTGTGAGTGTGTGGCTTAAAATAAAAACAATAAACATAACATAACATAATAAAAACATCCGCTCTTTGACTTACTGTCACGAATTCACAAACCCATAGTATTATCAATTTTCACATTAAAATATACATGAGCCTTATTATATCAATTAATAAATAAAAAATAGGGATTACTTTCCCTTTGTTTTTATTTATATTTTGAATAAAATCCATGCTCATGACCTACGGTCTGTAATGGTAATAGTACCTTCATAATATATAATGATGTAATAGTGCATGTTATCGTAATAGTGACTGCGAATTCAGTCACTATTATTCGAGCATTTCTTTGTAATTAATAAAACGTTCTAAAATCAATTAATCCGGTAGCAGTCAACAAATCAAACGTAGAATCAATTGCCGCAACCAATTTTCGGTACATAATTAGAAACACCGCGCCACCCTGTCTCGTACCACTGCCGTTAATAAACCAATTAGGAGTAGACTGAATTCCCTGCATCCATTTTATTGGATTAATTATTTTGTATGGGATCTATAAGACCTTAATACATCAATTTCGTAGGTCGATTTTTTGTTCTTGTCCTATTCCCACGCGGTTGTTAGGTTCTATTCTATTTACTTTGGTTTCCAGTTTCAGCTTGAAGTCGTCCTGGCCTAAAGGATAAGACGTCCGGTGCATTCGTTTCTAGCGATGCAACGGCGTTCAAATCCCGCAGGCAGGTACTAATTTTTTTAATGAAATACGTACTTAACAAATGTTCACGATTGACTTCCACGGTGAAGGAATAACATCGTGTAATAACAAACCAACAAAATTATAATTTGCATAATTACTGGTGGTAAGACCTCTTGTGAGTCCGCACTGGTAGGTACCACCCCCATGCCTATTTCTGCCGTGAAGCAGTAATGCGTTTCGGTTTGAAGGGTGGGGCAGCCGTTCTAACTATACTGAGACCTTAGAATTTATATCTTAAGGTGGGTGGCGCATTTACATTGTAGATGTCTATGAGCTCCAGTAACCACTTGACACCAGGTATGCTGTGAGCTCGTCCACCCATCTAAGCAATAAAAAAAAGCTGCGAGCCTGTCGAGAGACCTCTTTAGTAATGGTTGAGCCCCATCAGGACATTCAATTGGACTGTTCTTTGATATATTCATATACTTCTTTCAACAGTTAAAATACAAGAAAGGGGTTTTCTAGATTTGGCGTCCTAGTGGTACCTATGCGTGGTATGCGAGGAATGCATATATTTTTGACGATATTGATGTCGAGGTCATTTGTGAGTATGTGACAAGTTTGGAACGGTTTTTGATGACATCAATAGTATGCGATAACCCTGTTGTCATAGCTGCTACTAACTACAGCCAATATATAGTTCACGCCAACAAATTTCACCGTCGAAGCCTCATTACTTGAACTCTTCGAAGATTCTCAGGTGGTATTAGCCCATAATATCAGTTGTTCAGTTCTCTCCGAGTCTTCTCAGCGGAGCAGAATTTAGATCTGGTGGGAGGTGGAAGATGAACCAACTGCCTTTGGGCTGTTAAGTCTCCCGTTGAGGCGGCTCGTTAGTAAAATTAGCAATCACACATAACTAATTTAAAAACTGAAAGCGGGATTATGTTACTACGAAGGGACGACAGTATCAATGTTTTTTTATTGCTGCCCATCGACTGGCAAACAAAATTACGTCTCATCTGTTATTAAATTAATGAAGTGATTGCCACCAAAAGGATTCACAAATCTCAATAGGATTTACGCAAATTATGATTATTTTGAAGGGATCGGCGTTTACTACACGATACTATTCCTTCATCGTGGAAGCCGGTTCGTGAACATAAGATAAGTATTTCATTAGAAAAATTGTTTCTTGGCGCAGGCCTTGCCTACCGACTTTTTTTTACCTAAGGTTTTGATCCTGAGAGACTATAATTATCAGCGTAACCGGGTGAGTAGGTGAGCTCACGGGGCTCAAACCTGACGTTGTTGCTAACACGAACCCTAGCAAGAGCCGTGCTTCGCAGAATCTACCGTCTGATCGGAGACGTGACCCATTGAGAAGATCCGGCGAGAAACTCATTGGGCTGTGTCTGTTTATTAATTTATTCACCGAGCCCTTCGTCGCAAGCGGCGGGTTCGACGAGAACGATGACCGGTGCTTGGGGTACCTAAAAGCACCGTTAGTGGATCGGGAGGATCCGAAATGACATGTTTTGGGCTGCCTACCGATCACCGGCTTAGTCACATCGTTTGTATGAGTATACGAGGCATCTTATCCTTTAGGCCACGACGACCACTGATATAATACTCACGAGACTACTGCTTCGATTGTATCATTCAAGCCAGAACTCATTATAGCATAGCGATAAAAATACAGGCAGGATGGCAGTACAAACCTGCATGAGCAAGCAACGCGCCCCGTAATTACGCTAATTCATAAATATTGCATGCTAGCATTTATTATGCGACGTCTTTTTCTTTTTCATTAATGGGTTCGCGAACATAACATGTTTACTCTGATGGCTAATTACTTGGAAATGTTAGTACTTACTTCTTTTAAGATTGACCCACCACCAAGTAATATAATTACACAATGCATTTTACTTATCAAAGCACGGCGGTACCTTACGTACTAAAATATGTCCTACTGCCCTAGTTTTGGTCACGCTTTTTTTATATATTTTAATAAATCTAGACAATTTTGGAGTGCAGCGATGTGTGTTTGTAAAATAGAAAAGAGTCGATTTTCAGTCGTGAAACTGCATTCAGAGTCGGTGGTAAGTTCCCGATTTTCTGATAGTGCCTGCAAAGGACTACTTGAATAAAAAAGCATAATTATACATATTATGTAGATAATTTACAAATAGACATTTTTAAAATTTTCTAAGCGTGGTTAGGAGTTTTGTCAAAAAACGGGGCTACAAAACATTCTATTATAGCTTTTGCAATAGACATCAGCTTCAAACCAAACTTAAATCTTCAACTGCTATGCAGGCCATCAGTGTCCTACGTGGCGCACTGAAATAATTATAACGATTTCTGTTAATAATACACCGAAATATCTAGTAGGCTTTGGGAAAAACGAATCCGAAGATGCTGAGAATGAATTTATTTCTATGAGACCTAAAAGACCAAAATATATAATACAATACATTAAAACAAAAGAAAACAAAGTTAAGCAATCTAAACCTATTAATTATATCATAATAATTATTAACTATGTGAAAATTTATGAATATTATTAAAATTTAATAGTAAGGTTAATCTGTGGGCGGCTTGTGATATGTTTTGTAAGTTATAAACTGTGTAGGAAGCCAAGCTGAAAATCTAAGTGAGGGAATGCTGGCTTGTCTGTTCAAAACTGGGTTAAACCACACCCCGTAACATTTCATAGGGTTTTCTCTACTCATTATAATATTAGTTGGTATTTCATTTTGATTCCGGCATTTCGCATCTAATTCAGAGTGAGATTTCTCTCCATTGCTTCGTCGACGGATATACAGCCTATATGCGAGACGTGAATATTTGTTTAAAAATCCAGGCTGTTGTATGTATGAAGTTCAAGATTTATAACACACTCTGTCTTCATCTTATCATTTTGCAATCTTCTTTATTCTTTGACAGCGCCCTAGTTATTGTTATTTTATATTTTGTTGTTTCGTTGAATTAGCATATTGACCATTTTCCCTTCAAACTATGAAAAGTACTTTTCTGTAGATCAAATTCTGGGGTTTGCTTGCGTCTGTGGGTAGCGCTTGAGTTCATAGCATAATGATGGCTGCTCTGACTTTGAAATCTAGATAGAGAGGGAACTCTTTACTGAATAATTATAATGAAAATAAGTACAAAGGCGAAAAATACTATAGAGCATAATCTAATAGCTAACTCTGGAGCATAGTGGAGTTACAGTGAAAACTTTAATAAAAAGCAAAATATTAAACAATTAATTAATTAATAGTTTTGAAAATTTCACACTATTCGTGTAATGCACAAACACAACATTTTTTTGATTCACATACCAACAAAAACTTTAAACAATATATAATTAGTACTCACTTTTGTATTTTAAGAGCGTATTCTTATTTCATTATTCTCTTAATATAAATTTGATTTATTTCACAATATCGATTGCTGTTTAAAGCTTGTTTCGATTTAATATTATTATTCTGCTAGTTTTATTTTCCATTCCATGCTGTGTATAACTTTCGCAATGTAAGCTTATAATTAGATTATGTTTGGTCTCATTAAGATTTGGACACTTAATTTAATGAATTTATTATTTTATGATTGGGCAAATAAAATAATAAAATATTACCAAATAGTGATCGCTACTATTTACACCTTTAAGATACCTCCACCCTCTAGATTGTTACAAGAGTCCTAATACCCCTTGAGAGATTAGTAATCCGATATATATTTCATTAGATTCTGCCGACTGACTCTTCATGAAAGAATTAATGTCCGCACTCTAAATAACGGAGTATGTAATGATTCATTGATTAAAAGTCTATTCAATAAAGAAATGGCTGTGAAGTGACTGCATTATTAATTAAACTGGTCAATTATGTATTAGACAAAACTAATTGTATTTCAGTTTTCGTTACGTAGATGTGTCAAATATACATACCCGATCCTGTAGACCGAATGGTAAACAGTCGACGTCACCCAAAACACGTCATTACGGATCCCTCCGATCCATTAACGGTGATTTTAGGTACCACAAGCACCGATCACCGTTCTCGTCGAACCCGTCGCTTGCGACGAAGGGCTTGATGATCGAATTGACCCATAGACACAGCCCACTGAGTTTCTCGCCGGATCTTCTCAGTGGGTCGCGTTTCCGATCCGGTGGTAGATTCTACGAAGCACTGCTCTTACAGGCATCACTCCAGTTTGAGCCCCGTGAGCTCACCTACTAGCTAAGGTTACCCTGAAATAGCCTCTCAAGGCTATCAGCTTAGGTAGGAAAAAAATTATCAAATAGTTTCTGGGGTGTATAGAAATAACGAGTAAGTACAGCGGCCGATTTTGGCCTCGATGTCATCAGAGCAAATTCATAATGTTTGTTGTTCAAACCGGAACATATCAGTCTTCTTCAGACTTGATATATGTACATAGGTAGGATAATGGTACTTAACTAAACGGGTAACAATGCGCCCGTATCGTTATTGTGGGTATGTACATATTTTTTGTTTCTTAATAATAACTACTCTCATTATCAGATTTGAACGGTTTTCAATTTGAATCTGATTTGTCAATGATCAGATTAAAGATATCCAGCTAGTAATAACTCAACTGAAGATAAAATGCATCAGTTATTTTATTCACCTAGATTTGAATTGACCTTTGATATTTTTATTATACCTATGCTGATTTAAAATATTATAGTCAACATCCCTGTTACTAGGAAGCTCGCTCGCATCTAAAATCCCTGGGTCAGACAAAGTTTGACCGATGTCGGTAATCTAGTTAATTGGCCAGATTTAGCTCTTCTGTTTCTGAGTTAATGCTAAAACGAACAAGTAAACTTTCTCTTTTAAAACTTTTATACGTTTTAATAAAGAAGACAAATTATTACCGGTTGCAGTCCTCGTAGGTTTTGAGGCCGTTATAGCTTCTAGTTTGCATGCGTTTGATAATTTGACCTCTTGTTTCAAAGCGGGTAAAAGCATTAGCGCTGGAATGTCTACAGACTTCGATATCCACTTAACTCCAGGTCAATAGTGAGCTGGTGGTTTTAGACTGGTGGTAGGACCTCTTATGAGTCCGCACGGGTAGGTACCACCACCCCGCCTATTTCGGCCGTGAAGCAGTAATTGCGTTTCGGTTTGAAGGGTGGAGCAGCCGTTGTAGCTATACTGAGACATTAGAACTTATATCTCAAGGTGGGTGGCGCATTTACGCTGTAGATATCTATGGGCTCCAGTAACCACTTAAAATCAGGTGTCCTGTGAGTTCGTCCACCCATCTAAGCAATAAAAAAAAAGAGCTTGCCTGCCTATCTCAACAACAGGTATTTTATAATGAAACAAAAGTGATATACCAAATATATATTGAGTTCAAACTACATATAAATGTAAGATTACTTATAGTTCTCATTGTGCAGTACACGTAATAAATATTAATTCTTAAAGCATCTTCGACCAAGGTCGAAATCTCTGGTGCTTGACGAAACTCTTAACCTTACCTTCAGATCGACACGTATGATTGGGCTCTAGGTATATTTCGCGTAAATGTACATCATGTATGTATGAATGTTCGTGAACATTCTTTTTAAATTAAAGCTACACCAGCATTGCGATCTTTGAGCACATCAGCACATGTTGGTTGTCAACTGGGATTTATGGTAAAGTTGATCGTTAAAGAATCACGCTAAAATATCTGTCAAGTCTAGTAAGTATCTCTTTAATACCGGAAGGATTTGTTTGCGCATCTATACAAACTAGTGATGACCTGGTAGTCGAAATTCGACTCTATTAAATTTAAATATAAGTTTGTAAACTATTATGATTCTATTGTTAAAGACTTTTTTATACTTCTATAATCACAAAATTCGCCAAGACTGCACTTTAGAAAAATATTAATAAAGACAAACAATATTTAGTCTATTGTCAATTTGACCACAGACGTCAAGAACAAAAATTTGACAATAAATAAATAGTATGCATGCGTGTGTGCGTCAAATACATGGTAGTGTGTGTAATGTTTTTTTTATTGATTTAATGTATTTTTTAGGCATAATTTAAAAAAATATTAGCATTCGGCACTCCTTCTCTATATTCTCTATAGGTTCACTTATAAGTGTGGGAAATTTTAATACTCCTCCGTCCGGGCAATTTTCGTAAAAAGGGATACAAAGTTTTTCCTTCACGTGTTAATATATAGATACCCATACGCACGACGTGATACCATCGAGCTTCTATAATACTTTACGGATTTAAGGGTTAAATAGGAAGAAAACTATCTAAAAATTGATATAATGCTTATCAAATTGAAACAATCACACAATTACTATTTTAACCGATCTCACAAAAGAGAGGAGGCTCTCTCTTGCACAACAATCAAAATTAATAAAGACTATACGGATACAGACGGCTGTGTATTATTTTACTTCTAACATTTAAAATTATTTACTCTTAACAGTCATCACCATCATCATCACACTTTAAAATTTTCTTTAAAATACCTTAAAGTCTGATTATCTTCGCTGACTGCTCACTATTGGAACAAATAACGTACCATTGCTGTTTTTTTCTTCTAAATTTAGTCATTGTTTCTATTATGGGTTCTGTGGTGCTCACATCACTATTTAATATATACTATAAGTTATAAGTCTTGACATAATGGATACAATTAGAAGCATCATCTTTGATT
This sequence comes from Bombyx mandarina, assembly GCF_030267445.1. Lineage (NCBI taxonomy): Eukaryota > Metazoa > Arthropoda > Insecta > Lepidoptera > Bombycidae > Bombyx > Bombyx mandarina. Next base: position 5,156,310 of record NC_143215.1, read on the forward strand.
TACGGATTTTGCAAGCTTGCGAGCATTTAAGAACAAACGTTTTGTAATGACGAATTAATATGTCAATGTTGTAGGTACTTATTAACTCCATGGTCAATGCCTAGCGAATGTTGCCATACTGTATTTTTGGAACAAAAATTTCCTTAATGAAGTTTGCAATAACAATATAATTGTAAACAGATATGCTTTAACAAAGACCGACTTCAAATAGAAACAAAAATATATTCTAAAACAAATTAATATACACTAAAAACAATAATCAGCGAAATCGGTTAGCGTGATATTGAGTTATTGACCTATTCATCTATTTGTCGCGCACGTACTTAATGCAAATTTAAGACTTATATGGTTTTCTCATGGATACCATTATCAGAACTGGACTAAATTGGGGACTACACGGGAAGCGTCAGCTTTCTAATAAAAAAATAATCATCAAAATCGATTCACCCAGTCAAAAGTTATGAGGTAACAAACATAAAAAACAGGCAGTGAAATTGAGAACCTCCTCCTTTTTTGAAGTTTGTTAAAATTAAGAAAGTCTTGATTATAATCGTGAGAACTGTATATACTATCATATTAAAATTACTAAACTCCAAAGTGCTTTTACTGCATGTTATAACAGTGGCATTAAATATTTAATTTAACATCCTTATGTATACAGTTCAGTGCTTTTATTTACCGTACACTTATTATTATATGTGTTTATAGATTTTTAGTCATAACAGTGACCTTGAAGAAGTAAGAAAATTCTGATGTAGTCGACTTTTTCATTATTAATTTATGAGTATGCAATATTTAATAAGCCGAAAGTGAGATACACGTATCGTTTGGCCAAATGATTAATTTAATTAACGAACACACCGGTTAATAAATTCAAAACACTGCATGTGAGACTACTTCCCCGTTGATGTGTTGACTATGGACTTGCAAAACAAAGAGACTATACTGAAATTATATGTTCTGTATCCAAAACAGTATCGAAATTAAGGAGCTTTGCTCGTGACGGGGTCACCGCGAATTCACGTCATTTCGGATCCTCCCCATCCACTAACGGTGCTTTTAGGTACCCCAAGCACCGGTCATCCTTCTCGCCGAACCCGTCGCTTGCGACGAAGGGCTCGACGAGTAAATTACCTCACAGACACAGCCCACTGAGTTTTTCGCCGGATCTTCTCAGTGGGTCGCGTTTCCGATCCGGTCGTAGATTCTGCGAAGCACGGCTCTTGCTAGGTTTCGTGCTAGCAACATTGTCAGGTTTGAGCCCCGTGAGCTCACCTACTAGTAAAGGTTACGCTGAAATAGCCTCTCAAGACTATCAGCATAAGTAGAAAAAAAAAAGGTCACCGCGACTGCACAGTTTTTTTTGATAGAGTATTAGATGAGCAAATATTCCCGTTCATCAGAAATATAATCTCTTAACGGGATTGAAATACGGCTGTCTGTCACTTCTGAGGTGCACACAAATGCTTCCCTGTATAAATGAGCGGGATGGTGATATCTACATTATGTCTGACAATACGTCCTGCGAGTATAATTAGAGAGAATACAAGGTACTTCTTCTTTGTATCCACCTTATCCCACTAGATGTGGTCGACACAGCAAATTCTTCTATTCCATTCTCCTTTTTCAGACGTCATTTTAACACTATACAAGGTACTTATTATTCTAAAAATGGACTTTGTGAAAGAGGTTATGTGAGAAAAGGGCGTTAGTGCAGAGATGACGTATGATTGGTCTGAATGGATAAAGAGGATATGCTGTGCCGAATCCTTACGAAGGTATAAGGAAGGGAATAAGATACAAGATAATTAAAATATTACTGATATGATAGCAACTTAGGTAGGAGTCACCGTAATTGCGTGACCGCACTTATATTCCTTGTAAAAAAGCCGGACTGACTATTCTCAGTGACGTGATCTCAGATCTGCCGACACCTTTACTCGATAAAGATTCTGTAATTTGTTACGACATCACAAGTATTCCCGCGTGTAGAATATACACCCCGGCCCACACAGCTTTCCGTCCCGAAGTTTGAAGCTAATGAACATTATTTAACTCCCATTGGGCTATGAATGAAAGCAAAACGTAGTCATCATTCATCACGACCGTCTGCTCCAAATAACTTGTGAATTAATGAACTTATAAACACTGTTTAAACTTGCGTATTATTAGTCTAAGGACCTGTTAACGCAAGGTACATAATTGTTTATTGCTATAAAAAAATCCAGATATCTTTAAAGATGACTAATAGAGAGTAATGACTTGGTCAAAATGTCGTGGTACATAAGGTATAAAATCAGCAATAGTCGTTCTTCCTTTGGAAAAAATAATTCCACTTGGTATTACTCGCCATTTCTCCTGAGTCGAGGTAAAAAAAGTCTGCACTGGTACTCGTAAAACGAATTTTTCATCCACTTTTTAAAAATGGCAAATACCAGTCACGAACACCAAGTAGTCATAGCTTTATAGTATGACTTTAAGTCGTGGTCAATAAGTCTAGATGATGTGCTGTCCGAGTTACTAAATTTTAGGAATTCACGCCGAGGTAATCACGAATCTTCGATTGAGTCAAACTCGATGAATATTTAAGGTAACGTCTTAGACATCGGCGTATAATTGCGGACCCATGTTTCGAGATAGGTGGCAATTGCGTTGTGAAGTCCAGTAGCCTATTATAATAAAAGGCTAACGAAAAGGAATCGATATCGCGCGATTCTTTAACATTTCTCTATCCTTTCACATCTGACATAAGGTGACGGTCTGGTATCTCGTAACCTTTCCGCGGCATTATGTTACGTTTTGATATGAATATTTGAAAAGCGGTGTGACAAGAAGTCGACTCATCGGTGCCATTTTGCGGCGGGTCATCGTCTAAAGGTCACGTTTTAGTGAATAGAACAGGCCGTATCGTAAAATGGAAGCGTTTACGCTGAGAATCGTAAAATGCTTTTCTTTTTTTCTTTTCGTCTCACACAAAGTTGTTTTTTGGTTATGTGTTTGATTTTATTTGTGACTAGTATTTTTTATTCGACCAATAAGTTATATTTTCTTGAAAACCGAAATCCTTGTTAAAATTGATTAAAGGCGCATTTTGCAGAAGGCAGGGGCTTGATTGTTCTCCTGGCATTGCAGATGGTCATGAGCAACGGTAACCACTAACCGTGAGACGAATCGTAAGTCGTGCTCGTCTGTCTCTAGTGGCAATAGAAAAAATCTAAATTGTAATTATTTCTAATGTTTAACAGACATTATGCTGTCATCAGGGCAAGATTTTGATGATTTAATAAATAAAAAAATAAAAAAATTAAATAGCTTATAGGCCAATTTGAAACCCAAAATCGATGTGACCTTAGTTTTTGTAGTAAAGAATTATGGTCCTTAAAGTAGATTGATGATAGAATATAGCTGTCTTGTATTTGTTTTTATCACGCGATAAATTGATGTTAGTAAACGTGTTTCCATTTTCAACAAAACTGTGTTTTTTTTTACGGACTAAATTTTAATACATTAAATAATTATCTTCAGAACTTTTTATTTTTTTATTTTTATTGCTTAGCTGTGTGGACGAGCTCACAGCCCACCTGATGTTAAGTGGTTACTGGAGCCAATTAGAATTAAATAGACATCTACAACGTAAATGCGCCACACACCTTGAGATATAGTTATATTATGTATTATTATGATTCTAGTCTGGAAGTTGCATAACGTTATTATTTTCTGAGAAAAACTAAGCGTCTCTTAGGCCACGGACGCTTCTATGTGAATGTCGAATCCCAAGCAACACAATATCGCTACATAGAATCCGAGCCTCTCTACTTTTGAACACAAGCAAGCTAATCGCATGTCACAATAAAAAAATAATAATAAAAAAAACATTACGTAAACGTACAAAGTTTGACCTACAAACGAAAGGTTTCGAATTATGATGAGTATTATGTAATTCTATTAAATTTATTTGTCTTCTACTATAAGTAAGTAATGCGAGGTCGTGTTTTAGATATAAATTTGTCATGGGCGTTTTGGTTTGTGTCTCTTAATCAGTGTAATTGTCCAATAGTGTATTAAAAGCGGGCAAAATTTCGAAAGTCAGTAGTTTAGTGAGTTTCCGGTGCATTGAAGTCGACGTGGCCTAAAGGATAAGACGTCCGGTGCATTCGTGTTGAGCGATGCACCGGTGTTCGAATCCCGCAGGCGGGTACCAATTTTTCGTGAATTTTTCGAATTAAATACGTAATCAACAAATGTTCATGATTTACTTCCACGGTGAAGGATAACATCGTGTAATAAAAATCAAACCCGCAAAATTATAATTTGCGTAATTACTGGTGGTAGGACCTTAGAGCCCGCGCGGGTAGGTACCACCACCCTGCCTATTTCTGCCATGAAGTAGTAATGCGTTTCAGTTTGAAAGGTGGGGCAGCCGTTGTAACTATACTTGAGATCTTAGAACTTATATCTCAAGGTGTGTGGCGCATTTACGTTGTAGATGTCTATGGGCCCCAGTAACCACTTAATACCACGTGGGCTGTGAGCTCGTCCACTCATCTAAGCAAAAAAAAAGTTAATTCGACTTATCCGAATTTTATAATAATATAAATAAAATATTTAATATTATTTTAATTATGTGCCTGCATAACAGGAAATGTATGTATGAAACAAAAACAAAAAAACGTGTTCTCTCAGTAGGTATTGCGTTGGAATTCTCATGAACGAAAACAAACACGAAATTCCGTTATATTATTGTTGCTATTTTAAATAAATTACATTTATTAGTGAGACTATCTAAAAAGAATTGTTTATAATTGCCTAGAATGACCAGTTCCTAGTCTAAAATATTATAATTTTATGATGTTATAAAATTATAAAACGGTAATAAGATAAAATGCCATCTAACTATATCTTTACAAATGAACGTAGTTTGAATGCTTAGGATTAAATTGATTAAGTCTACGTAACAATTCTAGAAGGAAAACGTTACGAGCATTAAGTAGATATGTTATCTATCACTGTGGGATACTCATCCTTTAATTAAGATAAACTTAACACTTTCATTTGAATTAAAATGTTTTAATAAGAGCGCTATCTGGTTTTAACCTATTTAATTTTAATAATACGGAGTATGCCGCGCGGCGTATCTTTTCTAACCTCAAATTTGTACGGTGAGGTTATATCGTACGTATCACGATACGCCTAATATCCGTGACAGGGATAGGCGTCGTGTTTCTCCTAAAAGTCGTTCCATTTTCATATTTAGCTCCCGAAAATATTGGGCTAGATGAAGGAAAATGTAAACTTCTTTAAATATTAATGCTCAATTCCTTTTACCTACGTAAAATGACGATGTTGTATATCAATTTGAGAAACAAAAAGTATTTCGTTTCAAGGTATATAAGAGTTCAGTTGGTATATAATATTTAATTAAAGATCTTTTATATATCTATAATATACTGAACACATTTTATTATTGCGCGTAGCACAGGTAAAGTTTTTTTAAATCATGATAATGTGGTATTTAGTGGTTCGTCTTTTAATTAAACGCTATTTTTTTTATGATCTAATATAATGTAGGTGGCAAAAACTGGACAGCCTGTTGCTTTATTGTATCTGCAACTTTAACTAAAGACAGCGAAAGATCTTAGCGCTTCCGTGACTGTGACTGTACTATTTTTTTTTATGTAGGCGAATAGGTTGCCATGGATATGCAATTTAATATAATATAGCTTAATAGTAATTTCCAATTTGAATATCCTAAGTTTTATTTTATAAATTTCAGATCCACTCTGGCCTATATTATAATAATTTGAGACTATAAAGACTACCCGGTCAGGTACCATTATTCTGTCTATTTCTGCTGCAATGCAGTCTCGTATAGCGGCTTGAAGATTGAGATAGCCGATACACAGTAAAATAGAAAATTGGACCTAATATTTCAAGGTCGATGTCGGAATTCACGTCTCGATATTCATGGTCTTTGGGGCTCATTGAACACTAAGCCGGCTCGTCAACCCGTTCACTGCAGTAAAAAAAGGTCTCCTATTGTTAGCAGTCACCTTGGCCCATAAATACCGTAGCATCAATACTAGCACTCACCTTGAGATATTCGGATCAAGTCCTGATCGCATTGAACTAATGCCCGTCTTACTCTATGAACCGAAGCACAAGGTTCATATTATTAATGTTTTCGATTATGTCGTCTATAATTCGTCGCATGTTTGCTATTTTAAAATGAAAATGATATTCCGAAATCATTTTAATCACAACAAACATTTTTGAATTTGTACAAGATTTACGCATCCGTACTTTGTGAAGGTTATACAAACAGCTTTAGCCCATAAGTCCGTAAGTGGCTAACTAGGACCCCGGGGGACGGGTCGGATTCTCGAATGAGCAGAACAAATAGATGTAAGGTAACTAACGATGATCCTTCGAGCGGAAGAGCTGTTGATAAGCAAGATCCTGTGTCATGAATGTATGTGTCATAATTCTGTAAACGATAAGTTATCAGATGTAGTTAGTTAGTTTAAGATTTGAACAGTGGAATGGATTAAAATACCTTAAAAGGTCTGTCCCCCTGTCTGGGTCGGAGAAGTTGTTGATATTATTTCTCGCAGGCGAATTGGTCTCGGTCGCTAATAACACTTGCAACATCTCAAATATGCGTCGCGATTTCGTCGCGATTCAAATAATGTAAATGACATCAGAATGATTGACAGGCTAGTCGGTCGACTCGGAATAGTCGCTGGTCCCAATTTAGTCAGTACGGGAGCGAGATAATTGTGGACTTGATTGTCATAATCCACCAATTTCGATCCTTTTGATACAGATACTTCTACTAATCAATTAAAAGGTTAAATTCCATCTTATTCCACAGGATATCAGACTTCGGGCTCCAGTTCAATATCAGACGTAGCTTCATCGATCTCTATGCCAACATAAACGAACAAAATCAAGGTCTTATTAACCTTTTCCTTCAAATAATATTTCAGAAGATTTCGTAACCGAATAAATGTATGTAAATAAGTAAATGAATAAGACACTCGGCGTTTTCATATCGAGTGATGCGACTATTTTAAATCCCACGCCAGGTAATAAATGGTTTTTAAACAACAACACATCCAACATGTGTTTACGAACAACTTCAACGATGAAAGAACAACATCGAAACATGAAAATTAAACTAACAGAGTAACTAAATTTGCGTAATTACAAGTGTATTGACTCTCATTGATTTATACCTCCCTGTCAATATTTTCTGTGTGTAAAGAAACGTAATGTTAAAATATTATTTTTAACCAAAAAAATATGGAGACAGCAATATTTTAACAATAACAGATGAATAATATTTTGCTTTGTAATCTCAATGGAACCTGTGAGGTATTTAAAGCGTTTGAAATAGAAAAATCGAGATTAAAACGTTGAAGTTCTACAGTTTTTAAGTGCACAAATATGCGAATCTCCAAATGTTGCTTTTCGAAATAAATAATATATATATCTAACTAGCTGACCCGGCAGACTTTGTAGTGCCTCAATCGATAAATAAAAGACCTAAACTTTTGTATAAAATAAACTTAAAACAAACAAAAGGAATCCGTCCGACGGGGGACACATCAAAGGAAAAACAAAATTGTTATTTTTATTTAATTCCGAGCATTTTCACTCATTTTTCTACCTTTTAAACCTTTTCTGGACTTCCAACAAATAATTCAAGACCAAAATTAGCCAAATCGGTCCAGCCGTTCTCGAGTTTTAGCGAGACTACCGAACAGCAATTAATTTTTATATATTATATAGATAGAAGAAGATTTGTTGCATTGTTCTCCCATCTATCTGCTTGTACTGAGTGTGTTTAAGCAGTCTCGGCGATCAATAGTGGCCTGTATTGAGTACCGAAATGCACACTTTTACCGTGCAACTGAACAAACTGCTGAAAGCCTTTAGGCCTTAACAAAGATTGAAGCATAAATACGCCTGTGTTTAGAAATGAATGATTACGTCGAGTAATAGTCATTACTCGAACCCTTTTCTTCTTGTGTCGAATAATTCGCGGAGCACTTCAAAAAACTTTTATTGTTTACACCACCCTTCGAGAAGTCGGAGCAATCATTCCGTATCTACCTTACTCAGTCGCACGTATTGCGAAATTGTACTTTCGTCTCCCTTTCTCGTGTTATTGCTTACTCAGAGAGCTGCTTCCTTCCTGCCTTTTATTGGATTGGTATAGATTGTTATTTTTTACGCCTCTGTTTAGAAAATTATTTGATGTATTTTTTTTTTTTTGGGTTGAGTGTTGATTCCGCAGATTGTTTTGCTTAAATAACGATAAGTGATGTCAGCCATTTTAATAGCTGAATGGTGGAAATTAGTGGATTGGCTCTGCGGTGCGGGCGATACCATCTTTGTTATCGTGGCTGCCTTCTTCACGCATTAAACAATCACGCATTAGATTTAGTATAAAGATAAGGGATAGATCGTTATTTAGATGGTACCCAGACTTCAACATGACTTTATTTTTTATTCCTTGGATGGATGGATGGACGAGCTCACTGTCCAGCGGGTATTAAGTGGTTGCCAGAGACCATAGACATTCTTAATGTAAATGCCCCTATCCATCTTTAGACATGATTTTTACAGTACAACGACTGTCCCACTCTTCATATCGAAACGCGTCACAGCTTCGCGGAGAAAATATGTAGAGCGGTGACACCTAAACGGGTGAGCTCACAAAACATCATACCATTAGTAATAAAAGTTATCAAGTTATCATCCAGAGCTATCAAGCTGGATGACAACATTTACGCTGTAATGCTTAATGTCTGGAAAATTTGTCCTAATTTATCACGATTGCCTAGGTTTCTCTGAATTTGTCAAATTTAGTGAATCTTACTGGTGGTAGGACCTCTTGTGAGTCCGCGTGGGTAGATACCACCGCCCTGCCTATTTCTGCCGTGAAGCAGTAATGCGTTTCGGTTTGAGGGTGGGGCAGCCGTTGTAACTATACTGAGATTTTAGAACTTATATCTCGAGGTGGGTGGCGCATTTACGTTGTAGATGTCTATGGGCTCCAGTAACCACTTAACACCAGGTGGGCTGTGAGCTCGTCCACCCATCTAAGCAATAAAAAAAACTGAATAATTGATGATCATCATCATCATCATCAACAGCCCACAGTCGTCCACTGCTGGACATAGGCCTCTCCCAATCTACACCACTGAGCCCGGTCTGCTGCTCTCCTCATCCACTTCTTGCCGGCCACCGTTATTGATGATATTTTGATCAAACCACATTACATGTATTATACTTATTTATTTACCCTAAAAGTAACTTATTATGTACAATTTCAACTGTTGAAAATCATGGTAGCTTCGTTTTAAAAAAAAAGCGGACAAGTTTGAGCGCCCGCTGTCGTAAATATTTGTTTTACAAAACAGAATAAATGATAACGAGATAAATATTACAGCGTTTCTGTTATGTTTGAGAACGAAACATTAATTTTATCGTGTGCATTGTGTTTTGTTACATTACACCGTCCTCGCTCTTGTTGCAGTTCTTTAACCCTACATTCAATTAATTTTTGAACATCTTTTTTTGTATGTAAATCATAGTGAGCTCACTGTTGATAAGTTTATACGACATCTCTAAATTCAAAAATAAATTTTAGATCTTTTAAAAATTATATAAAAAATGGCTAAATTCTTAAATTATTACACAAGCGTTCATGTCTATTATTTTTTGCGCAAATTACACTTTAATACAATTTATTTTATTAAAGAGTTGATTTTTTACTTTTTAAAATATGTAGTCAGTTGCCATCCTTGTTGAATGCTCCACTTTGTTGAGCAAACACTGTAGATATGTTATTGTTCTTAAAATTATCATTAGACAGACACGTATTTGTTTTTAGAGGCGTTTAAGATGGAGTACATAACACAATGTATTGTGACATACATATTACAATACGTTTTTTAACAGACAAGTTCCAAGTGCCGAGGTTTTACTTGGGATAAAAAGTATGAACACATTTTATTTAGGAGTTCGTCTTATACATCGATTGCTTATTATACATTTCTAGTTCGCATCCTTGAAGCGAAATATGCAGATCTAAGTAAATTTACATAAATAATAATAAATTTTGACACAATAACAGTATGCAATATAACATAGTGAAAAGAAGGTATTGTTTATTAAATTTTTGCTATTTGTAGATTTTTTTGGAGTTTAATTATATTTTTTTATGTCAATATCATGACACTTTTGGAAGATTTCCGCTATAGTACGATCAACGTATAAGAGGTGGCACGCGATTCCATTCAACAAATGCCTCTGTTTCATACACTATTCCGCGATAATGGCAAAAAAGCGTGGACCAAAAACTGAAACTGAAACTGACCAGAAACTGACCACTGAAAATTTTTTAATTAATTAATTTAATAGCATTTTAAAGACGGATGCTACTGACAACGATCACCTCTCACTTCTGTATTTTTGTCAGTGTAGAAATTGAAGACTAAAGATAGTCAACCGTATGCGCGTCTAGACTAATTTTATTTTTTTCCCTTACCTGCTAGCTAGTAAGGGTGTATGGTAATGGGTAAAGGTGATCAGTTCACGGGCTAAAACTTGAGATTTACTACACTAGCTCTAGCAAAAGCAGTATTTTTTAGAATCTATCACCTAACCAGAATCGCGACCCACTGAGAAGATCAGGCGAAAAAACTTAGTAGGTTGGGTCTATGGGTTAATTCGCTCGCCGAACTCTTCGAATAGAGAGAGAGAGAGAGAACGATGAGTTCGACGAGGACGGTGGTCGGTGCTTGAATAGCCTAAAAGCATCGACAGTGGATCCAGGGGATCCGACAAAAGATGTTTCGGGAGAAGGCGGCTTTGCGTTGCCCCGTCACCTGGATCAAATAAAAGTCTTATTATAAGGCGAGCAATAATGAATTTGAAGAGTCCTGTAAACTGTAAAAGTCCCTCATATAATGGGAATTTAATTAAACAATTCTATCTGCCCTATCTATATCGACATTTAAAATGGCCTTGTAAGGTAAATCCAAATAAACTCACTTTAGGGAGAGTAATGCACATTATGGAAGACTTACATATTAACAATTTCCATTGCTCAGTTTTAGGCAAAAAAAAATCCCGGACCAGCTAATCGGTAATCGGATTGGCTTATTCACTAAGATTACACCACAGAAACAAATCAATCTTGATATTATTTCTGTGGATGACACCTGAGCTCATGTAGCTTTAAATGTTACAAAATCAAATAATGTCCGGTCACAGTAACTAAACGTAAAGATAAAAAAATCCACAGGCGTCTTATCACAGGCTAAATGAAACAGGTGAAAGAAACATACCAGAGCAAACATTCTTCGTTCAGATAAAAAGGCTGACCTAAGCCAACGGTAGTACTGTTAGTGAGCAGAGATAATGAACTCTGCTGATAAGTTATCTTGAAGAAAATAAAGTTTTTCGTTTTGGGTACTTCGGCATACAAATGCACACTTACCTAGTGTTGATTCTTAAGAACAAAAATATGCAAGCAAACGGCTCTAGATGTTTTCTCCTCCAAAACGCATATCTTCCATGAAAGTCTTGTTGCTCGAGGACAAGGTACTAATACCAAAGTATTTGTAATAGGTCTCCGGAGAAATGTCAAATATTCAAAGTCAAATAAGTATGAAAGATGCACGACGTATTCGTACTGTGATGTGAATATTTACTGCTTCAACTCTAACTCTGTCTATACCATGTTTCTTTAAATACGGAGTTATAGAAGATTTGTTTACGGATGACGTCAGCGGAGAAACAATATTCCAGTACCATTTTGTCTCTTAATGCCGTAACGCAGTCCAAAACATTTACCTCATGCTTCAGGATACTTGGCGGCATTCATATTTTGGTCATCTATGAACGCCACTTAATAAGATAGCTGTTAGATGGATTTGCCATCTAAAACAATAAAAATAAGCGGTAGCCTGTGGTTTTGATGTTTTAACATTAACAATGCAGTTAACAGTAACAAACAAATTAACAAATTGTGGAAGTGTCAAACAGACAGAGAGAAAGGCAAAGGACCAAGGGGGCAAGGGAACACTTGTGGGGTATTTATTGTATTATCATTGTATTGTATGTCACAGTGAGTTCATAAGGGTTCCATTTTTTTACTTTAGATTATTATAACATTTCGTTTACTATTCAGGTTATCATTTGGCGTGTCGCGTCGCGTTTGCACATTTACGTCAATACAAGTAATTTTACATTTACCAAGAGAAAATAACACTTTTATGATTATCATATTATTCCAAGAGCTGTTTTACCGCAACGCATGATTCTGTGAAAACGAGTCGCCGGCTCAAGTGTAAATAAAGATGGCATTGAACTCTTAACCATGATAACTTATCTAAACAAAATAGTTGTACGCTGCAATCGTGTTTATATGTCAGTGCATTTGGGATGTGCACTATACTTATATGTATATTATTATAAATAATATAATAATGTCTTGTCATTAGATGGGAATTGTAATCACTCTTAACGTATTACAGATGATATCGTTTCTTATTTTTTATTTTTTTTTCTACCTAATCTGGTAGACTGGAGCGGCTATTCCGTAACCGTGGCTAGTAGGTGAGCTCACGGGGCTCAAATCTGACGACGATGCTAACACGAACCCTAGCAAGAGCCGTGCTTCGCAGAATCTACCGCCGGATCGGAAACGCGACCCACTGAGAAGATCCGGCGAGAAACTCAGTGGTCTGTGTCTGAGAGTTAACTGATATCGGTCTTGACCTATGAAATAGCCGTTTATTTAACAGAAACTTAGTCATATTGTCTTTGGTAAATTAGGTTTTATTTCTATCAATAAAAATAGGCATCCATATATTTAATTGACGAAAAATATACAAATGTAGTGAAAACAAAACACTAATCAATAAGCAAATGACTGAATTTTAAAATATAATATGTAATTCAATATTTTTTAAATAGCATTCATTTGTATTTAGAATGTATTTATTGCCAACCATACATAAATTATAATACATTTAAAATGTTTAGGATTGTAAAAAGGCAATTTCATAGATGAACTCTTTATTATCTTCTTCATTATTTTTAGGATTTCTCTAATCATTTAAGTCTAATATACGTAACTAATTTAATTAAGATGATAGTTATGACATAGATGTAACTAAGTTTAGTCCAAGAATTCAAAAAAGACTAAAAGAAAATCTGTATATTGATGTATTTTGACGAAAATAGATCCAGATTCTGGTTGTTGATAACAAGGTATATATTTTTATAATTTGTTTGAAGTTTTCTTGTGTAGGTGGGCGAAGAAGCTAAGGGCCCACGTGTTTATAGACATCCCACCATGAATGCCATTAGTCACTTACCTTGAGACTTTTTGAAGTCAACATCCAAATTGTTAATGTAAAAGTCTGCCTGCTTTGTGACAGAAACGGTATGATTGTTGGAAAATTTCGTCGTGCGTATTTAAGCAGTGACGTCACTGCAATTATAAATCACAAAGACTCTGTTAATAATTTTATTTATGACCTTAATGTTATAATGGTCTGTGTATTCCACATGAATATGGATTTCATTTAAATTAATAGTTGCGTATGAAAACTTGTTTGAATAAATCGGACGCGTGGATTGTTTGTGCTTGCTCGATTATATAAAAGTGTTGAATTTATTAACGATTACAAATCGACGCAGAAAGCAGATTTGTAATGATGTGATGCTTTCATCATAGAGCTAAAATGCAATCTATATATTAATACGTGAAGCAAAAACTTTGTATCCCTTTTTACGAAAACCGCATGGACGGAGGAGTATGAAATTTCTCACACATAAAGAGAATATAGAGAAGGAGTGCAGAATGCTAATATATTTTTTTAATTATGCTTTAAAAATACATTAAATCGATAAAAAAACATTACACACTCTACCATGTATTTGACACACACACACGCACGCATGCATATTTGTTTATTGTCAAACTTTCGTTATTCTCACTGAAGTATGAAACCTATGGAAATGAAACGTCAACAAAAATGCGTGCCACTGTGACGTAATCTGGCGGCTAAACATGGCGGTTTTAGTGCTGCCCAGAAGATTTTAATGTTACTAGAGGTCCCGCAGTAGTCGAAATTCGACTATAATTAATTGGAATTGTAAGTCTGTACACTATTATGATTGTATTTTATACTTCTATAATCACAAATTTCGCCAAGACTACACTATAAAAAATATTAACAAAGACAAACTATATTCTATTCTCAATTTGACAATAGACGTCAAGAACAAAAGTTTGACAATAAATAGTATGCATGCGTGTGTGCGTCAAATACATGGTATGTAGTGTGTGTAATGTTTTGTTTATTGATTTAATATATCTTTTATGCATTATTTAAAAAAAATATTAGCATTGTGCACTTCTTCTCTATATTCTCTATAAGTGTGGAAAATTTCATCCTCCTCCTTCCGCGCAATTTTCTTAAAAAGGGATACAAAATGTTTGCTTCACGTATTAATATATAGATTAGGTTTTATCGATAAACGTACGTATCGTACACGTGTAGTCTTGGTGGAATCTCGAAGTATAATAGTCTTTGACAATAGAATCATAATAATGTACAAACTTATAATTTCAATTAATTATAGTCGAACTTCGACTACCAAGGGACCACTAGTTTAACTAATTTTTATATGGTGTCGATGGATAAAAGAACTCGGATCTGAGGCGTCCACAATCAAAACTGTCTCGAAATTATAGATGTCGTACATAGAACAGTCTATATTCATTGATATACCTACTACGTAATTATCGGTAGTAAGGCGCGCACGGCTAGAACCCACCATCTTGCTTGTCCCATTTGAATAATTAGCTCATCTGTTATACAATTGAAACTTCATCACAACATGCTTTCTTAATCATGTCTACAAACACCGGTAATTACTTAATGTTAATAATAATAATAAACTTAGATCTGTAAAAATCAAAAAAACACACATGTAGAAATAAAAGTCGTCGAGTACCAGGCTAACATGAGTGCAGAGACGTATAATACAAGCTGAACAATCGTAACGTATAAAACACGTTGTCCAGATGTTCCGGAACGACGATAAGGGTAGTGTTCGCTTGATAAAGGATCGAATGCACACGCCTCGGTCGATGGTAATTGCATTGGCCCACGATTCAGCGTCATAAGTGTTCTTTAGTGTGTTCTATATTTTATTGTTTAGCGTAAGAAGGTGGCTGATTGTGGTAAGTAGTAAGTACGTGATTTATATAGTTTAAGATAGTACGTTGATGAGTGTGTGCATGTGTGCGTGACCTTGTTTATTATAATAATATGTTCTATTAATATTTGTTTGTTTGTTTGTTATACCTTTATTTTATTTGTGATGGATCCGATGTTTAAATAATGTTGAATTTATAAGCTTTGAGCAACGTTAATAACACGTTTACGACAACAGCGTCGTAAAATTATTCGCCTAAATTCAGAATGTCCGTGCTGAGCGTTCTGCGTTCTTCAATGAAAGATTACTGTTGTTGTCTTGTTCGATCACCCGGATCTACTCGCGGTGCTTTTGTAGGCTTTTCAACCACCTGTCATTGTCCTCGTTGAACTCGTCGATCACGACGAAGAGTTTAACGAGCGAACTAACCCATAGACACAGCCCACTGAGTTTCTCGCCGAATCTTCTTAGTGGATCGCGATTCCGAACCGGTGGCAGATTCTGCGAAGCTCTGCTCTTGCCAGGGTCAATGCTAGCACATTCTCTCAGCTTGAGGCCGTGAGCTGACCTACCAGTCACAGCGTACCTGGAACAGTCTCTTAGGCTACCAGCGAATAGGTAGGGGAAAAAAGCACGTGTGGCACTCGGGGTCTGCCGCGGTAAAGATATTGCAGAGCATTTTTTATCAACTTATGTAATTATAATTAAACAATAATAATAATAATAATAATTTCTTGTCGTAGACACCGCCATCAGCGGCAATCTATTTTTATATAGTGTTTTTTAAAAATTGTATTTTTAATATATTTTTTAAAAAATATTATGTAATTAATAAGATTTTAAATAAATAATAATAATTTAACATTAAAACAATCTACTAACAAACTCTTCACACTTATAAGCTAGACCGCGCCAGAGAGAGATGGGCAGATTCATAATCCGCATGCAGTGCGACGTTACGCCCCGCGCTTATTCACAAACACTACACAAGCGCGACGCGTGAATGTGTTGAACGCAAACTACAGGGTAGGCGGAGTGGGGGTGTTAGGTTTTATTTTGGTTACGGAATTTCTTGATTCGGTCGCCGCGCTCAAAGCCCGCGATAAAAGCTATGCAATAACTTAAAAAAAAACTGTACTAATATTTAAAAAGTTGTAGCGGTGCTAATAACAATTTCTAGAAATCTTGCATGTACACATACATTCAGATTTCGACGTCGACTGAGTAAAGACACCTGCTCGAACGATATTTACATAAATCATTAGGAAACACTCAAAACATATTTTAAAGCAAGGAGTTTATTTATCTACTTAACATGAGATTCCGTGAGAATGACACTATTTGTTATTATACCTACCATTACATTTCATAATTTAGCACATTTCAGACATTGGTCATATTATGTAATAGAACTTGTATCGAAAAAAGAGAATTAAAATAAGTTTGGATGCAGAAAAAATAAAAAAAATTGTTGCTATATAGTTTAAGGAATTTTTGATTTATGATAGCTCCTTATAAGCAAATGAAGGTACTAAACATATTTCTTAACATCTAATCTATAAACCACGTGAAGTACTAAACACGGAACAGATAACACGAAATGAAATTAAAATGTACATACGAAATGTAATTACAATTCATCGCGCCTTTGGCTTAATGGAATCACGCGTTCATGGCATGCTAGCGGTCACAGATTTGAGATGGGGCACGCATATTTTAGTTTTACAAACCAAATTTTATAATATTTATGAGCGGTTACCATTGACTGTCTGTTGGCAATGTACATATATTATTGATTTATGCAGATGTTCTTAATCGAATGGACGATAGAATTTAAATTAAGTAATTTAAATAAAAAATCAGAAAAAGCCTTTAAAAAAAGCTGAGATGGGCAGACGAACGCTTCGCCTCGGAGGCTCTGGCCAGGCTTGCTTGGAGTGAGCTACGCTCTCTGGTTGAAGTGTTGACCGGAGTAACACCCCTTACCTCATCCTGGTTCTGACCTGGCGGAGGATCAGACGCTTGGGCGAGAGTGCAGGGGAGTCGTTAATGGGTAGGGGCAGACAAACGCTGAGCCTATCTGGTTTTAACCGGTTACCGATACCCGTAGACATGGTAAATTGAGTGCTGTCATCTTATATCCTTCATATTGAAACTTCGTAATTCCGAAACAGGCTGGGCGGCGTTATTCACCTACGTGGGCCTCCGGCTTGCCATACCAGCAGTAGGTACCTACAAAATATTAATCATCCGAATAAAATAAAAATAAGTGTCTAGACGTCCGTATAGTATTAATAAAGTCGAGGAAATTGAAACGGAAAGGAAACCCTGGAACAGACGGTCGTAGGAAAAGAAAAAAAAAAGTTAATCTCTACAACGTCCTAGTGTTCAGAATTTTAATTTCGTATCTAAAGATAAATTCAACATTCGTTTTATTTCTTCACGGTTCGGCTCTTTTTAATGACATAGAATGAAAAAAAGTGATACTTCAAAACATATTTAGCGTTTAAAGGTTTTTGTTTTGTTGAGAAACCGTGACTCCCTTTCTTATAACTGTATTTTAGGATACAAATCCTCCACGGTACTTCCTTCGCGCTGTTCCATGAGGATCTTCAAACGCGTCTAAGCAAGAGTCTTCAAAACTATTTTCACGCTTTAACCTCGGGCTTATTATTTTCATGTAATTATTTACAAATGAACTCAGTGGGCTGTGACTATGCGTTAATTTACTCGACGTGTCCTTTGTCGTAAGCGACGGGTTCGGCGAGGACAGTGACCGGTGCTTGAGGTATCTCAAAGCACCGTTAATGGATCGGGAGGATCCGTAATGACGTATTTAGAGCGACGTCGACTATTTACCATTCGGTCCACAGGATCGGGTATGTAATTTAAGCACAGTCTCAATGTCCATGACGAGAGTCCTCATCGATTCCGATCCAGCACTGCTCTTGCTAGGTCTAGTGTTAGCAAATCTCTCAGGTTGAGTCCGTGAGCTCACCTACCCATCCGAGCATAGCCGGATCCCTTAGGCTCCCAGAGAATAGGTAGGGGATAAAAAGGAGTCCTCAGTAACCTTGCTTTTTGATCGTTCCACGTAACCGAAACTTATAATGAAATAACAGGCGATGTTATCATTTTTATCGATTTGAGAGTTAACGTTTCTTTAATAACGATATCGAAGCATTAAAGTTTATCTATAATCAATGCTGCTTATCGGATAGGTAATTGGCAAGTGCGTTCTGATAGCATGCACTGTTGGTTCGTGTATACGTTTTTGTATAGACACTGTTTGTATCCGAACATTAATTCGATTAATTTTAAATTATGTAATTAGTTTGTTTAATTTATAATCAAAACTTTTTTCTCCGTGGTAGGTTTTGCTTTGTAAACAGTATTGTAATTTATTCAATTAGTTTAGAAGTTGACTAAACTTTCGATTTCAATTTGAAAGGACAGTAAAATAAAAATAAAAAAATAGAAAAGTTCATAGATAGAAAAACTCAAAAAAGAATAATATAAGAATTCACATATTTTATTTTTAGCTTTTTTTTAGTTTTGAGTTTGGAATGCTATTTTCAATTTAACATGTTTTTTTTTTGATAGATTTCTTCTTGACCTTCCTTCTAACCTTTTTCTCGTAAAATATGTATTTGTTACCAATATCACGTATATACATTTTAATAATACTCAATCAAGTCACTTAATAATATTTGGAAAGACGCTTTATTTAATTGTAGTTAGTTTATTTATTTTTCGATTTTTAAATTACGTTCATGCTACCAAAAACGGAAGCTGGGTGATGCGCACATCTCGTTGCCGCATCCAGTTTCACTCGACTCCGCCAATCGCCTCCGACCTCCGACCGAAGTCGACCAGGCGGACCTCTGTGCCTCAGGTCTCCCTCTCGACCCTCAAGCCTCAGTCGTACACTGCGTCTCGACCCGGACGGACGCACGCTCGATTGCGTTGTAAACGCACGCGAGCTTTCAAATTCTGTCTGTGAATTTTCAGTGACGTGTGTTTTTTAATTAAAATACAGAAACACTGTGTCCATTATAATTTTTATGTTGTTATCTGGATCAGCATCTGTGTGACGACTACAAGGGAAAAACCATATATCATACACAAACAAGGTCGGTGTGTTATGCTTTGCGAATTATAATGTGATTGGATGGATGCATTCGGAATGTCACTTGTCCAGTATTATCGGTGGGTATGGAAGATTGAAGTGAGGGAATTTTTCACATTTGTGCGCCGAGAGTTCGTTGACGTCTCGTATAGCAGTGAAGTTTATATTAGTTTTTTTTTTTTTTTGTCGATCGTACGGAGGCTTGAGACGTATTCTTACGATTACAAAATCGCCCTCTTCGATCAATTTAAAACGTACCAAGAGACAGGATTAATGCAATAAATTCATCTCCTGTTTCGAACGTTGCGAAACAAACGGTTTCCGGTTCATCACCGAAACAATAGGATATTTTGGTCACGATACCGATCTGAGCAATTTTCGACGGACTATTAAATTTTTGTAAAGATTCGCATTAGAATTGTTGAAAAGTATCGTTTAGTTCCGCTTTTGTTTTTATATTCCTTAATCAATTTCACATCGTTCAATATAATGATGATCGTTTTATCTTATATATCTAAATAAAATGGAAATTATTTAAATTATTTTAAAATAACGTATTCGATTAACTCGCGATTTCACTGGCGTTTCAAAGTAGTTTCCGCATTAAGATACAATTAAGTTACGAGATGAGCTCATCAGTATACATTTGGTTGAACGCGTTTCTTCCTAAACATATTAATAGGGTTTTTTCAAACGTTTCTTCGTTAATTAAATTTTGAGGGGGGTGTTTGTTCAAGTTTATTATTCAATTTGATTTTCTTATTGTCGTTGGCTTCAACTATTTCATTGGCTACTTTATTCATGAAAGGATTTGGTTATTTTTTTTAATTAGCAAATAATATTTTAAATTTATTGTAAATAAAATTTAGAAACATCCTGACTGACATATGTATATTATTATGTATGTATCATGTATGTACGTACGATATTCTCATGAAGTACTATACTATATGGTGAAATTTGAATTGCTAATTGTTACGGGTTTTAGATATTTCCATCACATTGATATATTTGAGCACTTTTGAGTACGAGTAAGCTTAGACTAAATATTTATCTTCGTTGATACACCTGTAACTTCTATGTATTTTAATCAGATGTTGGCCAAACATTAATACGCCAGACCAGTGTGCTTAGTGCGAGTTTTTTAACGTTGTCGATAGCGTAAAAGTTAGCTCATATTTGTATGGAATGGGATCGTTTGCCTACGTTTGCCGTTAGGGGCGCTGTTCCAATTGCATACAAAATTGGGTTAACTTTTACGCTATCGAGAACGTTAAAAAACACGCACTAAGCACAAGCACTTATACTGGTGGAAGGACCTCTTGTGAGTCCGCACAGGTAGGTACCATCGCCCTGCCTATTTCTGCCGTGAAGCAGTGATGCGTTTCGGTTTGAAGGGTGGGACAGCCGTTGTAACTATACTGAGACCTTAGAATTTATGTCTCAAGGTGGGTGGCGCATTTGCGTTGTAGATGTCTATGGGCTCCAGTAACCACTTAACATCAGGTGGGCTGTGAGCTCGTCCACCCATCTAAGCAATAAAAAATAAAATAAAATAAAACACAGATCCTAATCGTGTAAGTGAATTCTAATGGAAGAGCCGACAATCCCTGTCTATTTCTAAATACATAATTGAACGTCCTTGAGTGGTTCTGAAGTGGCGCAATCATTGTGATTACACGCTCGATGCCACGGTGCGTACAATGAGGAGTATCTGAAGGTAACCGACGTGTCAAGGAAACGCAAAATAATCAGGTATCTTCGGTGTAATGAACGGCGATCATCAATCATACGAGAATTCTTTTGGTGCTCTGCTGGAAGTTATAATAACACTTATTATCGTTGGCTTTTTGACGTGACAACGTCTTATAATTTGACGGAGCCGGCTACACGCACGAAAAAATATGATTCATGCGGTGTTACCTCGCTGTGAGGCGTTGCATTTAAGGCTTGAAGTGCAAGCGAGAGCGCGCAACGAGCGACAAAGAGGCACAATCGGCCTCCATGTTCGGCAGCGTTCGACATCTGTCTCTCTCCTACTTGAGTGAGCGATGCATCCGCGTGGATAGCTGCTATACAATAATACATTTACATGTTTTCGTCAACTATGAAGTTCAGTGAAAAGTGAATGTGGTGTCAATTGTCCATATAAAATATCTATCAAACAAATAAAATTAAATTTTTCTTTTGAGAAATGAAACCATTCCATCAGTATTTTCTTATGACGTTGTCACGTTCAACGATCACGTTCAACGTCAGTAAACCGACTTTACAGACAACCGATTTTTTATTTAATACGCTTTTATTAGCTTCAGACGTATGTTAGTATGTAACGGAATCTTTGAACATGTTTTTGAGCCCCTTCAAAACGTCGGATTAACTCGAAATTTGGCATAATTATTAAGGACCGATGACAATTCAATATTTTAAACGGTTTGATCCGTTATCCTTACTAGGATAATCAGGATTAGCGATTTTTTGTTTTCCTGAGACTCGGAGTGTCTGCGTCAAACCAAGAAGGGAAACTACCAGGCGCGTCGATCGCCTATTTTTCGGATAAGTTACCGAAATAAAAATAGAAAATATTTAAATTCTACTAAAAAATGAAAAATAAATACTTAATGGTTTAAAAAAAAACAAAAAAAAATCGCTTTTGTAGAAAAACCAACTAAAAAATAGAAAATAAATTTTAATAAATTTGAATTAAAAATAGTGTAAGAAACATAGGTTTTAATGTAAAAAAGCGTGGGGTGCATGGTATCAATAGTTATAAATATGTTATCAACAGATATGAGTAGAGGGGTTATTTTGATAATATCCTGAAAAACACACATATATTTTCTATTTTTAGTTAGATTTTCTATAAAAGCGTATTTTTTTAAACCATTATTTATTTTTATCACACATGTTTCCTAAGTATGATTGCAGGCACGATATTCGTATCGAAACTCTTCTTATACTTTGGTTTATTTCCGTAACCTTACATTTAAAAACAATATTAATATGTAAGTTACGTTATATATATATTTAAATTAAATCGTAAACTTTTAATGGAAAGATATTGTAAAGAAAAATTCTCTACGTTATATTCTTTTAAGGCGATTTTTGTATTTCAAAGAAGTTACTAGAAATGTTCAAGTCCCGAGGGAGGAGGGAACATGAATAGTACGGTCCATTGAAACCCCTCAACTATCTCGGTAAAGCTAATTAGAAAGGTAAAGTCCACTATAGCAGATTTGTGTCAATGTTCTTTCTTCCTTCCTACTTTTAAATACATAGATGTTGGAAGTGTCTAAAAGCTGTTTTAGGAGTGCCGTAAATTAGGAAACGAATGCTAATTGAATTGATTTTAGCTGTTTCTTTTATTTTAATAGTGTCATTATTTTATTTACAGTAGATATAAAAAGCAAAGTGTAATTCTGTTTTCATTTTATCTTCGACAATTGTATATTATGACGCCGGCATTTTTGAGAATCTGCCATTATTGTCTTTTGATTTATCCATAGAAGTAATACCGTCATTTTTAATCCTATCTAATTCCTAATCCTCTAATTTCTAAAGAATATCTTATATTTTCACTCACACGCCAGCCAGGTTCTTTTCGAAAATCGATTTGAAGGATATCACCACCACCACCATCATACTACACGCCTTCCCTGCCACTACGGCTATTCGACTTTTCAATGCAATTGGAACTTCTATCAATTTATTTTTTTATACAGACAGTCACATTTTCGTTGTATATAATAAGTCTTTATGACTGTTTTTTCCAAATCTACTCTAAGCTCGGTTATTCATACGACTTATAGTGCTTATCACATAGAATAAAACAATTATATGTAATCATATTAGTTCTAAAGCGATTTGTGTAAGAGGCAATCAAAATTTTGCACGACAGCTTCTGTGTAGGCGTCAACTTGCGTCAGTAACGAGTTTTCTCTCATCCCTTCATTCAGGAACAACCGGTATGCCAATTTGCCTCCCAAGATCCAACTGTTTTTAAACAATAGTCATAAATTCAAAGCAGACGTCAAGGTGCTTAATTTATACGAAAACTCATACCTGAACAACGAATAAAACATTGCAATTCGAACAAAACACATGGGAAACGTAATTAATTAAAACGAAGGCCGTTCTAATATTGGATACGTAAATAATATGCTATATGTTCGTTCAATAAATAAAATTATACATTGAAATATGGAGATGTACGTGTGATGTTCCATTGTATTAAAGTACAACTCATATTTACTGTGGAGACATCGCGTGGGTAGTCAACATACTATTGAGCCATTGAATACACAGAAAAGAACAGGTTTCTTAATGTCTTAACAAATTTTAGTGTTATCATAATATGAAAGGTGCGCTTTTGTTTTCTAACGTAAGTAAGATTAAAATTTCGTTTCAGATTCCCGTTGCGGGATGAATTGGAGCGAATATTTCGGGCGACTTTCCATTTCCTTAATTAATACCTGCATAAACACATACTTGCAAGCCGGACTGGCTGTGTGTTATATTAATTAATCAAAACTTAACCGTATCTTGTTCACGTGATGTACGAAAGTAACTTTGATTTTTTAAATTTCGTAATGTGCAGTTTTCTCCTCTCAGTGGGTCGCGTTTCCGATCCGGTGGTAGATTCTGCGAAGCACTGCCCTTGCTAGGGTCAGTGTTAGCAACAATCCGGTTTGAGCCCCGTGAGCTCACCTACACACGTTAGGGTGAAGTTGAAATAGCCTCTCAAGGCTTTTTTTTTTATTGCTGTGATGTGTGAACGAGCTCACAGCCCACCTGGTGTTAAGTGGTTACTGGAGCCCATAGACATCAGACATGCGCCACACACCTTGAGACATAAGTTCTAAGGTCTCAGTATAGTTACAACGGCTGCCCCACCCTTCAAACCGAAACGCATTACTGCTTCACGGTAGAAATAGACGGGGCGGTGGTACCTTCCCGTGCGGACTCACAAGAGGTCCTACCACCAGTAGCACAGGTAGGAAAAAAAAGGAGGTTAACGGTGAACATAAATGAGATGTAAAAATTGAACTTCAGTTGTCGCGCGGAACGCGATTTTGAATGAATGAAATTGTGCATGAATTTGATTGGTTTTATAGTGGTAAATTTTTTTTCATTTCCCGGTCCCTAATTGATGTCTATTTAGGTGACAATCATTTGAGGAATACAAATGAAGTTCACTGGTTATTATTGAAGCCGCTACTAGTGAAAATGTTTCAAAAGTTTTTAATAATTTTACGACTACATTCTAATAGAAATGAAGTTGAAAAAAAATCCATTACAGCATGCATTACTTACATCTATCTTATAGTTTTTATTCTCAATCATAATAGTTAGAGAGTTAGCCGAGTCATCTACTTGATATTTGTTTTTATATGTATATATGCATTTATTTAAGTACGAGTATTTGTATCTATAAATATTATTTATGTTATATACTTATATGTATACGTATGCTTAGGTAATATCACAATCACACTACACATACCAAGCTTCATCTTTGCACTCCTCTAAGGTAGACTGTCAGGGAATGCCTATGGCATTAAGTCTGCCTATATACTGTCTAGTATATAAGTTAAAGTTATAAATAAATAAATAATAACTTGGTGGCGTAACACTAAAGTTAAATAGAAGACTCCATTACTATGGGCAGTAGAAAAAGAAAGATCGAGTTGCATTTTTAGTATGTGGATATCAAGATCGCTGGTATTTTATCCAAACGTTCCAAATAGCCAGAGAATCGGTCATAATAGTCTAAATATCGAATGTAATATGTGATACAAAAAAAACTGCAGTCAAAAGTCAGCAAACTTTTTGCTGACTTTTTTCTGGCAAATTTATCTAGTTACGAGGTAGCGAACTTTGTGATTTATCATGATTCTTTCAAATATTGTAACAAGAAATGAGTGAAAAAATGTTCTTTCAGTTGTTCACAAATAGACATTTTAAATTTCTAAGTCGTTTCAATCAGCCCCTCATTTGTCTTCTGATGGAGATGCGATGTTACTGAGTGAATGAAACATCAGTTGTGATGTCAGTGCAATTTTGTTTCGAAATAGTAATGAGTGTTTCATTTAAATATATAGTTTTACTCAATCATTTCCGTTTGCTAAGTATGGATCACGATTATTTTATGTATTTTCCCGCAACGTGCAACAGTATTAGTCTGATGTATGTTGGTTGTTTTCTAATCGTATTTTTTTGTTACTGAGTGAATGAAACATCAGTTGTGATGTCAGTGCAATTCTGTTTCGAAATAGTAATGAGTGTTTCATTTAAATATATAGTTTTACTCAATCATTTCCGTTTGCTAAGTATGGATCACGATTATTTTATGTATTTTCCCGCAACGTTCAAGAGTATTAGTCTGATGTATGTTGGTTGTTTTCTAATCGTTTTTTTTCCGTTCGGCTGCTTTAAACATTAGATAAATTGTGTTTCTAAGGGATATCCGCCCACATGCAATTGCATGTTTCACTTTCAATAATTCTATGTAAAAGTCAGTGAAAGTATTGACTTTTCATTCATTTCATGATCGGAAACAGTTTTTGTTTGAATCAAATAAAACTAAATCGGCTTATATTTAAAACCACACATTTTTTTTATTTTGCATTTTTTGTATATTTTTTTGTGTTATTATTTGAGATACCGTGTAATTTGATGTATAGGTTTCAAGAAAAATAATTGTTGTTTGCTCCCTCGTACATCCCCAGCAGTGTACTGTTACAGACTCCCCATGTTAGTTAAAGTGATCATACATCACTTTTGATCACCACTGATGCTGAGTAAGCAGAGAAAAAAATCCCTTGGTAATAGTTACCGACCGATAGTCAGCCAGTCTTATTCAGTCACCAATCGGGAGAGGTCTTAAACAATATCTCCTTACTGCCAATTTTTAAAAATGCAATCGTTTGTGAAATAAAAATAATAAAAGTGAAACCTCTTTCTAAAATCCTTTTTTTTTTAAAACCAAATCGTGAGACCCCCCGTAACAGTACGAAAGAGACAAAACTCACATTCAGAATACCCGTTTAAAAAGCCCATACAGGCTTTTCCTTCGCCTGTTCCCACTTTTAAAACTGAACCAATTTTAATTATTATTATTTTTTAATTTAAGGCTATACCTATCAGTGTAGCTTATGGAGAAACGAAAATAATAATTTCCGGAGATTTCTTTGTACTCAATAATAATTAGTTTACGAAGATGAAAAGAGCGGTAGGATGGTGGCAGAAATAGTGGATTTGCTATTAAAATTGTACTTAGACTAGCATTTAGCGACGAAGCAGGGAATATTTGAACATACAACCGTGGCCTCAACGCCGTAGCCGACATTCCAAAGACATTTTTGTTTTTATTACTTAGATGGATGGACGAGCTCACAGCCGACCTGGTGATAAGTGGTTACTGGAACCCATAGACATCTATAACGTAAATGCGCCACCCTCTTTAAGATATAAGTTCTAAGGTCTCAGTATAGTTACAACGGCTGCCCCACCCTTCAAACCGAAAGGCATTACTGCTTCACGGCAGAAATAGTCAGGTTGGTGGTACCTACCCGCGCGGACTCATAAGAGTTCCTACCACCAGTAAGAAACAATAAACAAAACTATTCGTTTCGAACCCCGTGCTATAGGATTATGGTTGCATCGAATACGCGTGTGTACAACTTCAACATATTGTATGTAATAACACGCTCCAAGTTGATACATAAAATGATTTTCAGAGTTAATTTTACTGCGGAAAGATGACGAAACCTCAATATAAATAACTCGCAATTTGTTTGTAATTTTTTATATTTAGCTTGTATATTTTTAAGGAGATCAAAGATTTTAACCGTCTTAAACGAATGACATGATACGCTTACTTTAATTTAGGAATTTAATTACTTCGAATATTTTTAATGATTATTACTGTGTTTCACTTGGAAGTAAGATGCCATATTAAAGAAATAAAAATTTTAAAAATACCAATTTTATTAATAAATATTGTGTATTTCCATATACTTATTGATTCATTATTAGGTCATCACGACTGGGTTTAATTTAATTATACTCGTCCAAGAACTGCCTAATAAATAAACGGTAAACAAAATAATTACTTTACCAAGTAATATTCGTAACTTCTTACATAAAAAAGCGTTCCCTAACACCGCGATCTAGTTTGTTTGTTTAATTACAGGAAAATATACAGTTGATAATCACATAGCTGTGAAAAAAACCATGTGAACCATACGCCGGGAATTTATATTGTGGATATTAATTAGATACTCGAACAAAGGCATAGCTTACTGTCGTCATGTTAAAATTCAACTACACTGCTAACATAAAAACTTTAGATTTGTTCTAAAGAATAGTTTTTCATATCTTATTTACATAGAAAAATATGTTTTTAAATTTTTAATGGATTGAAGTATTGAAATAATTTAAGATTTAATGTCATTAGTAATTAATTAATGGAGTCACATTATTGTATTCCAAGAAACAAACTGTTTATTGATAATGTACATTATTATTAATGGAACCTTGATCAATAAATCATCTAGACAAATTTCTTAGTAACTGACTGACAAAACAAACGTTGCTCTCTCATCTATATATTAATAGGTTAAGCCGAAACTTTTTACCTTTTTTTACGAAAATTACGCGGATGGAGAAGTATGAAATATCTCACACTTATAGAGAATATAGAGATGAAGTGCACAATACTAATATTTTTGTCTAATTATGAATAAAAAAATCATTAAACCAATAAAGAAAATATTACACGCACTACCGTGTATTTGACACAGCACGTACCTATACATACACATAATTATACTCTGTGTTTATTGTCAAACTTTTGTTATTGTTGAAAGTCTGTGGTCAAATTGAGAATAGATTAATATTGTTTGTTTTTAATATTATTTGTTTATAGTGTAGTCTTGGCGAAATCTGTGATTATAGAATAACAATAAATCGTTTTTGACAATAGAACTATAGTAATGTCCAAACTTATAATGTCAATTAATTATAGTCGAATTTCGACTACATAGGAACCACTAGTTACTTTAATTAGTTCAAGACGATAATCGTAAAACTAACGTGTGAGAATTTACTGTGAAGAACTGTTTCTCTAACAGGTTTCGTCGGCCTCTACCACGTATCACAAATTATGATCGATCGCCCGATATTTTGATCTCAGCGCAATCGTTGGTCAGATCGGTTGACGCGTCTTGGTAGCGGTGACGAGTGACGACTTTGACTGCACCGGACTGTCACCGGAGGCCATTACATCGGTCAAGTGTTCATGTTAACTGTTTCCTATGTGAACGGATTCGCTGCGGGCGTCTGTTATTATAAAGCATCGCATTCACTTTGATAGCTGAAATATTTTTTATGTGCTGTC
The DNA here is from genome assembly GCF_030267445.1 of Bombyx mandarina. Lineage (NCBI taxonomy): Eukaryota > Metazoa > Arthropoda > Insecta > Lepidoptera > Bombycidae > Bombyx > Bombyx mandarina. The sequence goes on from NC_143215.1 coordinate 5,185,088, forward strand.
GGTTGAATTGTCTGAGTTGCGTTACGTATTCACTCGATAGATATGATAGATGCTTCGATTTTCTACGTAATATACCGTACTTTTAGGATTGAAGTGGTTTAATTCAAAATTCTTGTTTTTGTTTTGTAACCGTAAAACGTGTAATTTAAGAATTGTATCTTTTTAGTTTTTCGATTTTAATACTTTAATATAAAATATGCGCTTGATTTAAAAGAGACGGATAGGGCACTTTATCGTTTTCTAGACTAATTAAAGAGACTATTAAAATTTATAATCTAATAGAATACTTGTTTATAAGCCGTTGAAAGTATAAAACTCATTTTCTTAAATTTTTTAGTTAAGCCTCTTCGATACTATAGGTGCGATACGTAGATATTTCGTATTTAATATGAATATTAAACAGTAAAGGTTAAAAATTCATGCTTAATTCAGATAGTAGAGTTACATGAATATATTATATACCTATTGCAAACCACCTGAACAAATATCGCTTTTGTCTTATGCTTCGAAAAATTAATGAGTTTAAATTTCGTAATGACAGCTGAGAACAGAAAAGTCTTTATTGAAATCATAATTGACACTCGCACTATTGATATTATGATCGTTACAATAATTGATAGTTGAGATAATATGATGTGTTATCGTATCATAGTTGTTATTCCTTGGGAAGACAGGCTATTGTTACTTTAAAGTATTGTCACTTAGACGCCGTAATATATTGTTTTTATCGACTGAAATGTAATAATAATGAGTGCAATTGCGTAATTAATTTATAACCTAATTAACTTATTCATTCAAGCTCACAATCTACCCGATGTTGCATTGATGTTGAAGTGTCAATTATTATCAAACATTCAAACCTCGGGCATGACTAGTCTCTGCTGATATAGCACATAATATCTCTTCAGGTAATTCCCAAAAAGGATATGACTGTCTCCTGTAACTACGCTAAGTCAAATGTTTCTGGTTTATTTATTTATAACACAATCTTAATTCCTTTATCGTGATAGTAGCCCGTGAATATGTTTTTACAGAAATCAGTATATTGGGATCTAGTCCTAGATTTTGTTACCCGGAATTGTCGCATCACCTGATATGAGGTGATTTTTATAGAATGTTTGTTAGTTAGGAACGAATTTTGTTATTGAAGGCTTCATTGAAAAACTGTTTTTGTTTTATAATAAAGCAAACAATACTGACGTGTTATATTTAAATTATCAATCGCTATATTGTGAAGCGAGCGTAGCGTACGTAACATTTTGAATTTAATAATATTTTACACCTGTTTTACGAGTCGTAAAATTCAATTGAAATTTTACGTCCGAACAACATTATAAGCGAGCGTTTGGAAGCACGTTGCACGTTCGTCGCTAACGGGTCGCTGTTATCGACAAACAAGCCAGCGAATGCATTACCGGCAACAATAATATTCTTATCAGACGAAAGCAATTCGTTTTCGATTACGGCCGACGCTCGCATAATGTGATATTTCGTTTCAATTATCGTGAATATTTTACAATTTGTTCATTAATATGCTGCAATTGTATAGCGAGAATACAATGTAAACGTTGAAGGCCAAAAAAGGAAGATTTTCGGGTAACGTGATGATAATAAATTGAATAAATCGGGCACGATACACCGCGTATTGTTAAATATGGCCCCTTCGATTTGTAGTGCACTATATACTTATATACATGGATAGTATTAACGTCGAACGCAAAACGTATGTGTTTCGTTTGAAAAATGTTCGAAACAAATCTAAAACAACTTTAGTACATTTAGATGAATTGATAAGACAGTAAATTTGTTTTTTAAATACGCTCAGTAATTAGGTCCAGTTGGCGGGATCTCATTTTGAAAAAAAGAAAAAATGTCGGGCCTAATTTTTATGTTCAACTAGCTGACCCGGCAGACTTCGTAGTGCCTCAATCGATAAATAAATGACCTAAACTTTTGTATAAAATAAACTTAAAACAAACAAAAGGAATCCGTCCGACGGGGACACATCAAAGGAAAAACAAAATTGTTATTTTTATTAAATTCCAAGCATTTTCATATTTATCTACCTTTTAAACCTTCTCTGGCTGTCGAGTTTTAGCGAGACTAACGAACAGTAATTCATTTTTATATTTATATAGATTGAAAGAAGCGCCGATGTAAAAACGGCTTGGTTGTACCACTGACATTACTGACATCCGCGATCGACCATAATCATTTACCATTATGCGGATTGTATACTCATCTGCATTTGATGGAAATAAATTTGATATTTATGAATGCAATACAATATGCCATACAATACGTATGATAAAATTTGAAGTTTTATCATACGTATTGTATTGAGTTAGAAAATTATACCTGACACGCTTGTTAATATAGATGTCAGACGTCCGTGAGACCACTAAAACTTTAAAGTATTGGGTTTAATAACCGTAAAATTAATTTTAATTACATACCTTTGACATGCGAAAATCGAAGAAAATAGCTAATATATTATCATAATATCTTTAATTTTTACAGGTACGTGTCGAGACATTTCTAATTGATGCCAACTAACATTCAAATAATGTAAGTAGACACAAGATAATTTAAAATATAGTTATATTATAAAGTCTCTCCTCCTTTGAAGAGCAGTAGTGTATTGAAATTATTTATTTAATAGCAGCTTAAATAAACTCGTTTGCAGTAGCCGTTGGCTTGGACATGTCCTTGGCATTGCTAAAGTTCACGAGTGACAGTGGCCACTATAATGATTCGATAGCAAAAAAAACTGAGGCTTGCTCGACCTTTCCGCTGTAAATGCTGCAGGCTTATTTTAAAACGCAGCGAGTGAAGTTGTTTTAAAAAAAAAGCCTTAAACTGGTAATGAAGATATTGTAAAAATATTGCACGTATTGCGTGTTATTTGTGGAGTACGGATGTTTTTGCTTGCGTCTTAAAATATTTCGATTTATGAATCTGAACTGCTTATTTTCATATTACGCTGATTTTTTAAATCGATCTGTGTGAAGAATTGTCAGGTCGCTGTACATTTTACCTCCGTTATTAAAGTGTATTAATAATAATTTTTTTCTGTGGTATTTCTAAGGTTTTGTATACCGTATATGGCTATAAATATCATATTACTTTGAGTATTTTTTTTTTAGCTTAGATGGGTAGACGAAGCTCACAGGCCACCTGGTGTTAATTTACTGTAGCCCATAGACATCTACAACGTAAATGCGCTACCCACCTTGAGATATAAGTTCTTAGGTCTCACTAAATTTACAACGGCTGCCCTACCCTTCAAATCGAAACGCATTACTGCTTCACGGCGGAAATAGGCGGGGTGGTGGTACCTACCCGTACAGACTCACAAGAGGTCCTACCACCAGTAAGTATTGAGTGTTTCACATTGGCTATACTGGAATTTTAGTACATTTTGGCTATGCAGTAAATATAAAATGAACTATACGATATTTTTTTCGCGGAAATTTTGTGTAGTTAAAACTTGTAATACGTCTTAAAGATTGGGACCAACGACAGATCAATCACGGATAGTTAGGATAATATAAAATATTGTTACAAATTATTATTTATCGAAGTATCATTTTTTTTATTGCCCTTGTAGGCAGACGAGCATACGGCCCGTCTGACCGTGAGGAGGTACCGTCGCCCATGGGCATCAGCAATGCCAGGGGCAGAACCAAGTCACTGCTTACCGTAAAAGCCGCTGCTTATCGACTCCTATTCGAGGATTACCTATTGCTAATCTAATGATTCGATACCCATATGATAGTCGATAGACTATATGATAGATATGAGTCAACTGATTGGATTCTAATCCAATGAGTCGATATCTCAGTTCTGAGAATTATAACCTTTTCGGTCACCCAAATTGGCAGAGGGTCATCGTCTGGTTTGTCATTACTAACAATATTATGTCATTTTAACAATTAGGATAACTCTAAGTTAGATATATCTGTGTTTGAAGAGAAAATAGTTTTGAGAGCAAATGCTCATATCAACAGAAACGTATTCAAAGTCATTAATTACGAAAGTCGAAACATATCAACCACGAATTATTAATAATGTAACTAGTTTTTATCTGTTACTAGCTGACCCGGCAGACAGAAAATTGTTATTTTTATTTAATTCCGAGCATTTTCATATTTGTCTACCTTTTAAACCTTTTCTGGACTTCCACAAATAATTCAAGACCAAAATTAGCCAAATCGGTCCAGCCGTTCTCGAGTTTTAGCGAAACTAACGAACAGCAATTAATTTATATATAAACTACTCAAAACAAAATAGGGCCCACCATGTTTTATATATGAATTTTACAGATTCTTTTTCTTTTTTCAGTTTTATGATTAGGAATAAATAAATTAAGGTTTTCGAAAGTGTGTGAACATTAACAAGAGTAAGTTTTGATAATTTTATGGACTTTAGTCCAAATTTACAGTTTTTAGGAAAGTTGACAGAAATTATTGATTTAAGTAAAGTTTGATTTTGATTTTTATTATTGACTAAATCAATGAGTTTGATAGTGCTTAATAGCGAGTAGGTCCTCCTGTATTCCATATGCACTCTCTGAATCTGTCTGGGACACTTTCAATCGAATGGGTGATGTTTTCCTCGGGTATTCGCTCCCAACACAATTTTAGGGCGTTTATGAGCTCTTGTCGATTAGTCATATTACTGAAGTTCGACTTGAGGCTTTTTTTCAATTGGTCCCATAAATGTTCAATAGGGTTAACATCGGGACTCATGGCCGGCCATGGTAAAACCGTAATATTGGCTTCAGAGAAAGCTCTCTGTGTTGTTCGCGCTGTATGCGGGCGAGCATTGTCTTGCATAAAGACGAAGTTTTCACCCACTCTTTGTGAATGGGATGACATGGGGCCAAATTATTCGATCGACATACCGGGAGGCAGTTATGGAGCCTTCTTCCAGAATTACCAGCTCAGTTTTACCGAGCAAGCTTATTCCAGCCCACACCATAACATTTGGACCTCCAAAACGATCCCTTTCGCGTATGCAAGGTTCTGAAAAACGTTCTCCTTCTCTTCTCCACACGCGCACTCGACGATCATCGCAGAAAAACTTCACTTTACTTTCGTCCGTAAAGAGTATATTTCTCCAGTTGTCCGTTGTCCACTTCGCATGCTCGCGAGCAAACCTCAAACGTGCTGCACGATGCGCTCTTGTCAATTTTAGACGAATAACACGAAATCTGGAACGTTGTCCGTCTTCATGGAGCCGATTTCGAATGGTTTGATCACCGATTCGTGTGCCAGTCGATTGCCGCAGTCGATTTTGTAAGACGCGGGCGGGAATCGTACGCTCTCGACGTGCAGTCAATCTGATATACCGGTCTTCCTGGACGGTTGTAGCTCGCGCTCGTCCTGATCCAGGTCTCCTCGTGATACTACCTGTCTCTAAAAAACGTTCCCACGCGTTTCGAATAGCTCGTCGCGACACACCAAGACGTCTTGCCACTGATCTCTGAGATTCTCCCTCCTAAAGCATAAACACTGCTCTTGTTGCTGTTTCCACATCCATATGACGCCGAGAACCAGGCATAATGATCGCGAGTAACACCGAAATCAACTCAAAATGAAAAAAGTAGACGTGCGACTGTAACATTCAGAATGTGACTGGTGGTACAAGTGACTGAGAATTTGAGTAATAAATGTTTTTTGGAGTACTTCTCTTTTTTTGTCTACACACCATTGAATTCATGACTTGAAACATTGATAACGTTAGATAAACATGTCAACAATACTTCGAAATGTTTAACTTCACTATTTACTACCCAACAATTTTTTTTAGACGAAATTCGAGATTAGCTTAAAGTGGGCCCTATTTTGTTTTGAGTAGTTTATATAGGTATAAAGCATTTTTAACATTTTCTGAGCTACCACATTATTATCTATGGTTTTGTAAGCTTACACTTAATAGTTTTCATTTGATTTTGTTTAATCTGAAAATTTTTAAGCCGTAATCTTTTGGTTTAAAAAAAGATAGAACCAAATACGTTGTATATGGACTGATTCTCCAAGCTTTGCTGTTTATTGACCGCGTTCTAACTTTGATCCGTAACTAGGTCATTGTGATGTATTTAATGAAACGGCTTAGTCTCATTAAAATTTATTGTACCCGTCTATGTTATTATATTATAATTATAGATTTCATACTTTTTAATATCTTCAATTGTTATGCTCCCAACAATTCCAAAAATAAACGTTGGGCATATAATTTAAATGTAGCTTACTTAAATGTAACGTGCACTTTAATAATTTAAATGTAAATTAATGCCTTCTTTTCCTTATCTATCTATCTATCTATCTATATAAATAAAAATGAATTGCTGTTCGTTAGTCTCGCTAAAACTCAAGAACGGCTGGACCGATTTGGCTAATGTTGGTCTTGAATTATTTGTGGAAGTCCAGAGAAGGTTTAAAAGGTAGATAAATATGAAAATGCTCGAAATTAAATAAAATTAACAACTTTGTTTTTCCTTTTATGTGTCCCCCGTCGGACGGATTCCTTTTGTTTGTTTTATTTTATTTTATACAAAAGTTTAAGTCTTTTATTTATTGATTGAGGCACTACAAAGTCTGCCGGGTCAGCTAGTTGATGATATTATTATTCATATGATAAATTGTTACTAATTAAACTTACTTGTGTTATATCCGAGTGATAAATCCAGAGATTAAACAAAAGGAAAAATTATGTACTAATGGGTCGTATTTTGACCATACACAATGTTAGCTTTTTAAAAAATACCTATCGGTTCAATAGTCTATTTTTGAATCCACGTTACATAGTTTAATAATTTTTTGTCGTCTATAAAATAATTATCAGTGCTTATGAAAATGATAATGGAGAAATAAAATGATGCTAAAATCTTATGAAATTCAGGGTTCTTATTCGGGCGTTTTTGAAGTTATACTTCTTTAAGCGCGTTATGAAAAATTGATGAGAGTGAAATTTTACGATGCGCGCGCACCGTGACACAAAATTAACAGACTGAAGTTGCCCACTAAATCGCTCATTACAATACGACCGACGTAACATGGCGAGTCTGAATATAGCCGCAGGTGAACTTTCCGAGCCGTACCGAGGATTACCGAATTTATACGATGTCAAGAACAGGGATGTCCAATATGCGTATTTGAGGATGTTGTTTAATCGATTTTTTTTCAAACTGATTAAAATTTAAATAAAAAAAAGAAATAAATTTAATAAAAATAAAGTATAACTTCTTACGCGCGTACTTAAGTACACGCACCCTTTTTTTAACTCGCATTTACCAACTACTTACTACTGCTGTTATTACGCTAATAATTAAAACGGTTTTTAATTTATTGATTTGCATTCCGTAGTCTGCGAGCGCGAGGCTCCAGCTAGTAACGACAATTAGCGCAAAGCCGCAATCGGCTTAATGAATTCATTGATGTGCCCACATATTCCGACTGTGTCCGATAATCAGGATAAACATGTGGCATTATCTTTGTCGGTCGTTTCATGTGTGCGGTTGGATCAGTAAAACATTGTTAATATGCATATTTTATCGCCATGATGTACTCGGTTGGAGAATCTAACGTGGTAATCAGCATTCCCTCATTTGTTTACATTATTATTGAAAAAATAAATGCAATGGCTCAATATCCGATATAATAAAACCGTTAAAAATACCAGGATCAAACCTGGACATCTTGAATTAGAACTCTGAGTTACTAATCGACTAGACCAACGAGAGGATTTGACTATTTGTCTACTTATTATAATTTAATGGGCCTCAGACAGGTAATTTTAGTGAGATCTTTCAATAATTAACTTTTTTTTGCCTATCTACATACATTGTTCAAGATTGCATACCATTGGTAGTCTTACTTGGAAAATCAGCCAATTCCATAGTAATTGTGAGCACATCCACTCATCTATACAAAAAAGTTAATATGTCAGTCGTTGGCCATTTTAATTTTATACTGACGTATAAAAAACAAAGTAAAATGGAATAACGTAATTTTTAGTCAAAACCATATTTGACTAAGTAAATATGGTAAATTTCAGCAATATCAATGACGTTTATAGTCAGAATATTTGACTACCGTAAATTGAAAAGGTGTTCGGATTTACAATGGCTTACAAATACTATTGAATCAATTTAAATACCAACATTTAAAGCCGATACTTTATTGAAAAAAGAAAAAATATTCGAATTCTGTGAAATTCTCATAACAAATAGTTTCGTTGTATCAGCCCTGAAGCGATGACGCAACAGTGAAAGGTTTCGGTGACTTAACAAAAAAAAAAAAAGAAGCGAAATATAGCATTGTATTTCACACGTCGCGACGAATGTTCGTAAAAGCATAACAAACAAATTTAAGTGTGAAGATATTAGAGTATCGGAGAGAATCTCTCATTTTGATTGCTCTGGAACTAATATTTTGGTTGTCAATCATTTTTATTGGAATGATTTGACGTGAATTGTTTTAATTTGAAAATATAAATATTATTAATGGTGTTTTGTATTTTTCTTCGTTCAGTAAAAGAAATTGAATATTATTTACAGAAAAGAAAATGTTCAAGTTAAATATTTTGTTTCGCTTTTAAACTTAACTGTTATTATTCATTGTTTCTCATCTAAGACGTCTATTCCATTGTTGGCCACCGTGTTACCGAAGATCGTGTTTGAAAATAATGAGTCACATCGATTCAGTTCATTGCGAAATACATTTATGTTATTGTACCCCGTCCTCGTTTTAAATTTACATGTCGTCATCAATTTTAGCACCATTCAACGAATTGATTCAATAACCAGCTTGATTGGTTTCATTAGATGATAAAGTAAAATTTCATGGTTCAAATATCTTTCGATGTGTATCACCAAAATGTTATCCTGTTTCAGTAAATAATTCAAGAAATCTTGAAAAGTACCAAACTGGTACACGGAGGGGCTTTTGTGTTGCAAAATATTTGAGAATAGATAGGAGTAGATAGGCTTAGTAAAACGTTTCTCGAAGAAATGGGGAGGGGCCAATTATTATCCTTTGATAGTAGGAATAAACTATAAGGACAAATAACGTTATATTCACACTCTTAATTTGTAAACGTGCATTGGTTTACTCAAAAAAATAGGCAATTTCGATGACGAAGCGTATGGAGCATAATATATTAATACATTTAAAATTAATGTTACCGAGAACTGTGAGACATAAGGAAAAAGTTTTAATTGATTCTGGAATAACGGCTATCCGAAATTGTAGTCATATAAGTAGTTTTTGGCCTTCAATAACCCTACAAACTCACAGAAGGAAATAAAATTTAAGAGTAATCTATCAAGTGCTCACTAATATAAATAGGTTAATATTATAATAAATAACTTTCGTCACTTATTTTTTTTTTAAATTTATTGCTGAGATGGGTGGATGAGCTCACAGCCCACCTGAGGTTAAGTGGTTACTGGAGCCCATAGACATCTACAACGTAAATGCGCCACCCACCTTGAAAACCTCCTATTGTTGGAATTAAAAAAAAAATCGTTCCACATCCGGTGTTTACACTAAATTACAAATTTCCATTAATCACGAATATAGAATCGTTTAAAATCATATTACAACAATGTGTTCCTGTGTGCTTTTTAATAGCCTTAATGTTCAAATGTATACAATCAATTACTTCCCCGATTTCACGTAACGCATTACCATTAGCTGTAATCTCTATGTCGATTGTCACTAATGTGACGTCGTTTGATTCATTCACATCTACGTTGCTGCGATGATTGAAGGTCGAAGGTTGATATCGGTCATTCTTTGAACTGCAGAGTACATTTCTGTATGATCTCATTGTATATCCGACGCTTACAATTGATAAATCGAAATTGATCGTGGACGCTTCCTTCTTGATTTTCATTTGTAATGTACTTTCATCGCTTGATGCGAACGCAGATTGGTCGATAATATTTTTGGAAATCAGTACATAATAGTTTTCTAATCCTCAATTGGCTGACCGATTTCAACAAGAACAATAATCATAATTAATTGATCCAGCAGCTCATCTGAAGATGATTGACTCAGGCTTAGCCCAATGAGTTTCTCGTCGGTTCGGTGGTGGATTCTGCAAAGCACTGCTCTTGTTAGGGCCAGTGTTAGCAACACACCCAGTTTGAGCTCACCTACACGTCAAGGCGAAGCTGAAATAGCCTCTCAAGGCTATCAGCATAGGAAAATAGAGACTCAGGCTTCTTCTTTTTCTCTACCTATTCGCTGGTAGGCTGAGAGGCTCTTCCAGCTACGCCTGGACGGGTAGATGAGCTCACGGGCTCAACATAATAGTGTCTCACAATATTACTTTCATGAAGCGTTCTTGTGATAATGGGTAAGACACCTGGTGTACTCGTATTGAGTAATGCCATTGCACTAAGAGCGAGGTGAATGTCGCCATCCATTTTGATTCATAACGTATAAATCTCATTGTATAGAATTTGCAAATTGTAATTGTCGCGGGCTTGCTTTTTATTATGTTCATCCTTAATAGTGATCGTGTCCTAATTACCTACTTCATTAGAACCATTTGCAGTTGTGTGCGGAATTTGAACACTGGTGGTTGACTCCTGTAACGATTTAAAACCAGTTAGGGCGGGTGCTCATTTAATCATCCATATCAACATAAAAGGTTACACTTATTTTATCATTTACGTCATCATCAATTTATAAACGTTCTGGACATAAGCTTCCTCAAAGTTTCGGCACATTTCGGCCATTCGCATCAAGCAGATTTCTGCTACCTTCATTATTTATTTATTTTTCGATTATTCAAACAGTTTAGTCTAAAAATATGCAATGCGTATACAAATTAACCCAAGCCAAATGATGTGCGTGTTTTGAATCAGTCCTTGATTTTGAGTCATGCTTCACAATCTATTTCTGTCTCAAAATAGTATTCCACTATGGTCTTGCTCTAGTTGGAAAAGAACGTAGGTACACGCTTTAAATTTTCAATTTATGAAACTAATAATAAAAATAAAAGCGGCATGAAAATTATTTTATACGAATAATGGTAACGTAAAATTTCTGAATATTATTGGCCAATCGATTCACGAATTGTTTTTGAAAAAAATCGATCGATTTTATTGAATTTGATGGATACGGAACTTGCTCGATAGACGCATGTACGCACCTGGGAGTGCCAAGTGGATCTCTCGTACGCGATAATTGCTTCGTTTCTCTAAGCCCGTGTTAGTTCTCGTTCGCGAATTAATTTTACACCATTTTCTCCAGCGGTCGTCACGGTCGTTGCGTTCCAATTCTTATTATTTATGCATGTATGTAGTTCGGTTTCCGTTGGACCGAAGTTTATGTATGTATATAACAAATGTGGATACGCTCACGCATTCGAGATATAAAGTCCAGATCTCATTATTATTGTATGTGGACTGTGCTACCTTAAGTTTACATGTCCTTCTTCAAACGAGGCTTGTGGGGAGTATTAAGCGGTAGGCAGCGGCTTGGCTCTGGCATTGCTGAAGTCCATGGGCAATGGTAATCACTCACCATCAGGTGGGCCGTATGCTCGTCTACCTACAATTACAATAAGAAAAATAAAAAGTAAAACCCTTGAACCCTAGTATGCATAACTGCTTTAAGGCAGATATGAGCAGGATAGTGGAATCCGTCCATACAGTCTAACACTACGATCTATCATCGTTAAATCCCTTACTACAGTGCATGAAAAGTTTACTGGATCTGTCTTGGTCTTTACCACGCGTGAAAACCAAATGTATTCAGCATCGAAAGCAATAAATATTGTTAAAAAAATATAGCAAAAATAGCCGTTTATCTATCTGAATGAAACGATAGCTGTATTACAAATACTATTGATACACGTATTCATTGACCTCACGTCACGAAGTGGGCGGTAATGTTTGCTTTGAATGTGAATATTTAAAATCAGGTGGATCGTGAGTTGACGTGACACGTTTAATACAATAAGTAATGGATCGTACAAATGTGTAATTTTACACCTACATTTTATTAAGATCACAATTTTTAATGTGAAACATCTATAGCCGCACGTAAAACCGATTTCTGACGTGGCGACGCATGCCGTGGCGACGCGTCGCCAGGCTATATGATGGTATATATATACAGTCTATATGCAGTAGTGCGTACGGTGTGGCGACGCGTCGCCATGCGCAATCGACTGTGCGATTCTCTCCCACTCGATCCGGCGTTAAGCCATCTCTCTCGCTACACTGAGCTCGGATACCTATAGTATATACTCCGTAGTATATACAGTGTTGTTTTTGTTTACTACAGTACACATAACCTGTGTTTTACTTGAAAACAAATTATTTTTTCGTAATATTTTATTTTATCATTATGACATATTTAGTTCCTATCACAATCTGTTCTTTTCTGCATATTACTTTTACAAAATAATGTCGATGTTTCACATCTGCCAGGCGTCTCGTGACGGCTCACATTTTTTATTTTAAAAGTTCCTAAATGTGTTTAGTTTATTTAAGTTAAAATATCTAGGTAAATTAGTAGTTACATTATAATCGATCGTTAAATGTGGCTTGATAGTTCAAATAATCTCACTATTCATTGACACCGTTCGGTTTTTCGTATGGAAACCAAGCAACCCTGGAAATATTCATCTTTTTTTTTTAGTTGCTTATATGGGTGGACGAGCTCACAACCCACCTGGTGTTAAGTAGTTACTGGAGCCCATAGACATCTACAAGTAAATGCGCCATCCACCTTGAGATATAAGTTCTAAGGTCTCAGTATAGTTACAACGGCTGCCCCACCCTTCAAACCGAAACGCATTACTGCTTCACGGCAGAAATAGGCAGAGTGGTGGTACCTACTCGCGCGGACTCACAAGAGGTCCTACCACCAGTAAAAAATCATCTGTCAACTGTCTTGCATAACAATTTATAATTTCTTCTACCATTCATAGAATCATCCTGGAAGGCTATGCTCGACTTCTGCGAGTGCACCATCTCGCAGAAGGAGGCGGCGGGGCGAGTGAGGCAAAGCTCTCCTCACTACGCAGAAACCCGCCGCCGCCGAGCAGGGGGTCGGGACCGGGGTCTCGTCCGTAACCCGGCCCCCTAAGAGCTTCGGGCTCCACCCGCTTTGTGCGGGGAGGAGCTTAGGCGTGGGGCGGCGTGGTAGGTCGCGTTCCCCCGACCGCTCCGGGGGAAGGTGTAGCGCGGCGCTATCAATCGGGCTCTTGGCCCGTCGACCGAGGGAACCGGCGGTCATGTTGCTGGCGGCCGCCGGTCCGGCGTCTGGGGGACGGCGGGATGGATGTAATGTGCTCTGCGTAAACCCTGTCCCGCCGTCTCAATAACTCCGACTGGGTTCCCACCCGGTCCGGGGTAGGGCGCCGGCTGTGAGCGGCAGGAGTTTTTAGTGAGGTTCGACTCCCACATACCCCACCTGCCGTGCGGGTGGGGATCCGGCGATTTTCTCCTGTGGAAAAAAAAAAAAAAAAAAAAAAAAAAACCATTCATAGAATCAAAACGACCTGTATAATGAAATAAAACTATGTTTATCGAGCACCGTTACTTATTTCTTCGATGTGTGGAATCTCACAAAGTTTGACCGAGTTGTGTACCGTTAGTACGCTGACCATTCGTATTGTTCTTCAATTGTATGCTTATGTGAAGCGTGGGCCGAGTGCTAAAACGGAGCGGGAATTTGGTTTTGTGTTTTGGAATTAACTTTGAATTAAAACTGTGAATCATACGAGAAAGCATTTATTGGAACTTTTTCATTTGTGGAAATTATTCGCTTCCCAATAAGTGAGCAAGTTGTCGATGTTATTGAAAGTTCTTCCCTGAAGTGACAAGAACAATGGTACCACTTGTTAGGCAATTCTCATAAGCGATTTTCATTTGATTTTAAGCTATTGCATAGATTTTATCGCGGCCCTTGAGCGCGGCGACTGAATCATGAAATTCCGTAACGAAAAAAACCTTACGCCCCTTACTCCACCTACCATGTAGCTCGCGTTCAACACATTCACACGTTGCGCTTGTGTAGTGTTTGTGAATAAGCGCGTGGCGTGACGTCACACTGCTTTTTGTTTGTTTTATTGCATAGATGGGTGGACGAGCTCACGGCCCACCTGATGTTAAGTGGTTACTGGAGCCCAGATACATTTACAACTTTTTTATTTGTTTTATTGCGTTGATGGGTGAACGAGCTCACGGCCCACCTGATGTTTAGTGGTTACTGGAACCCAGATACATTTACAAACTTTTTTTTTCTACATTTATTAGATTCATCGATCATATTATTTATTTCAAATTGGGTAATCTGTATTCAAAATTAATCACCTTCTCGTTCAAATACAATTTACTAGTGGTAGGTACCACCCTACCCGCGCTGACTCACAAGAGTCTTATTTCTGCCGTGCCTATTTCTGCCGTGAAGCAGTAATGCGTTTCGGTTTGAAGGGTGGGGCAGCAGTTGTAACTATACTTGAGACCTTAGAACTTATATCTCAAGGTGGATGGCGCATTTACGTTGTAGATGTCTATGGGTTCCAGTAACCACTTAACACCAGGTGGGCTGTGAGCTCGTCCACCGATCTAAGCAATAAATAAAAAAATATGAATTCTTAATTTCAACTGTATTATCAAAATATTTTATGTTGATTCGCTTAATAAACTATATTTAATATAATCTCTTTAAACTTGACCCATACACCTAAGACAGTTAGTGAGCAGGTACATTTCGGTAATAGATACAAGTGCGCGTGAGTAGGCGTCTCGATGCTGTTTAGAATTATTGAAAAATACTCCGGATTATATTGTGACTCGGAAGTATTTTGAAACGTTCCATTGTGTTTTTTGTGACCGCACTTCGGTCTTTCGCTGTGCTGTTTTGGATGAAAGTGTTTGAAAGTTTTGCGGTGTAATTCAATATTAGTGTAAGTACATTTTAGTGAATGTTATTTAATGACAAACTTTAATGAATTAACAATTAGAATGGCTCCATCGACATTTAGTGCGACATACACTGAGCCAGCGCATCGGGCTGCGACCACGCAATCCTTCGCCATCAATTTATTAAGTGACTCCACCTAATGGCGATAGTTTGTAGATTTTTATAATTTTTGGAACCATTAGTAAGAAACTGAATATGTCATCAAATCAAACACGGTGAGTCCGCACGGGTAGGTACCACCACCACGCCTATTTCTGCCGTGAAGCAGTAATGCGTTTCGGTTTGAAGGGTGGGGCAGCCATTGTAACTATACTGAGACCTTAAAACTTATATCTCAAGGTGGGTGGCGCATTTACATTGTAGATGTCTATGGGCTCCGGTAACCACTTAACACCAGGTGGGCTGTGAGCTCGTCCACCCATCAAAGCAATAAAAAAAAGTAACAATATTTATTAATTATGACGGTGGATATTGGTCACTGGAAGTTCATAATTATTTCATGAGCCCGCAATATAAAGCGAATAACGCGCCGCCTATCCCAGCATCAAATAAAGTCGTTGACCTAACGCGTCGTCGCTACAAATAATGAAATATGCACAATGAATGCATTTTAAAAATAGAACTTTAAAAAAAATTATGATCAAAGATAACTATTAAAATTAAATAAGAAATTACCTCTTTAAAAACTTTAATAATTCATTCTAAATTTAGTAAAAATGAAATATGTAATTAAATACTGGGTGGTCTGAACCCAGCGAACGGCGGCAAAGCAATATTTACACAAAGTCTAAGGATCTCCATTCACGTAATGGGCACACATGTTGTTTTAATTGCCGCAACTATAAATATTTGTAACGCTAGTGAGTTTGTATTTTAACAATTATATTATCTACTTCTTAGCTGTAATTTGTGATGTTCGAAAAGGTTTTTTGTGTTTAAAAACTAACTTGGGTATAATAGTACTATTAATGATCGAAGTTGGGTAATCTTTTTCTAGTGACAGGACGTATTACAGGCTCGCATTGGTCTTGGCCACCATCTTGCCTAAGCCTGTTGTCAATGGTAAAATGGTGGATCAGCCGTTATAAGTAAAATACAATTCAGACGTACCTTAAGATACGTAGCGTCTAAGTTGTGATGTCTAT
Source organism: Bombyx mandarina (assembly GCF_030267445.1). Lineage (NCBI taxonomy): Eukaryota > Metazoa > Arthropoda > Insecta > Lepidoptera > Bombycidae > Bombyx > Bombyx mandarina. The sequence goes on from NC_143215.1 coordinate 5,201,190, forward strand.
GAGCTCAGTTAGGCACTTAATCCAGACGAGTCGCGATTCCGTCTGTCGATTAAGAGTAATTAAACTAGCATTGGATTCAATCAAAGAAGTAGGCACACAAAACAGGTGAAAATAAAATTTAAGCACAAAATTACGGACAGGAAATATTCGATGATTATGTTTGATTTTTTTTTTTTTAATATGGTATCTTTTTAACATCTAGTGTCATTAACGACCACAGCTTACAGTATCATTTTAAGTGACATTGATTTCAACGATTATTAAGCTATTGCATAGCTTTTATCAAATATTATTATATCTTTTATAAAATTATATAATTAAAATGCCTTCTAACAGTGTGATTTCAATTTGTTCTGTTTTCTTTAGTCGACCGTGCATGAAGTGCTGGCATATTGCGATATCGTTTGTGAAATTAATTTACTATTATCGTAACAAATTGAAACATAAACAAACGTGTTGCTTAATTAGCCAAATTGCCATGAAATTTCGTTTTAAACAATGCGATAAAAGTTTCAGTATAAAACAATTAATCTCATTTAACGAATGTAACCTTTTTTTTTCCTCTAGATGCCTATAATAATGATAGTAAACAGTGTACTGGTTATTTAAAATAGGTATAATTAAATTTGCTAATTACTTACCCGATTCCAAGAGTTCAATTAAGCATACTGAATTTTGATAAGTAATGGTTATATTAATTGGAACGGTGAATACCGTTGAAGCATAATATTGTGTTTATAAAATAATTGCTCGACTTACCGAATATACTCGAAACTTGTTTTTGATATCATGAAAAATATTCAAGTTTAATTCTGTCGTGTTATTGTAATGCCGTGGGCAGAACACCAGCCAGATGGTCAGATCTAGCAAGAGAAGCACTCGGTGGTAGTCTGTACCATGCAGTCCATGCCACCCATGATCGGGCGCATTGGAGGTACATCGCATGTGGTCGCGATCCTCAGTAGTGAGGGAACGATATAGAAGAAGATTGTTAGAACATATTCAGAATGTATGAGGTTTTAATGATTACCAGATAAATTTACCAGGTGGATTTTAAATATTCTCGAAAATTAAAGTTAGTAATTTGACGATTCACATAATAAAACATTTCAGTGGTTAGTTCCAAATGTATATTAATTATATTTGATATTTTATATTTTTCTCTGCTTTTGCTGGAAATAACCAATTATCAATTGGTTCATTTCGCCTTTGTGCAATTATCATCTATATCTTATTGTTATATCTCCTTATTGGTACTGATTTCTGTGTACAATAAAAATATGAACAAAATACTTTTTTTTACTTCATTGAAGCTTTTTTCTACGGCAAACTATGTAACACAAATATAAATCAGCTTACACAAAAAATCTAAGTTCACGGGTAGCTTAGAGTTGGTCCTTCTCTATTTGCGTTGGTTTTCGGGTTCTAAAATAAACTTGCTATAATTACTTCACATTAGTGGGCTCCCATATGAACTACCGATGTGATATTTTTTTGCACTGTATAAACAAGTTCATAATTTTTAAAGCGTCCCTTCTACTTCTTCTTTTTCTCCACCCTATCCCACTAGGTAGGGTCAGCACAGCGAATTTTTCTACTCTATTCTCTTCTTTCAGCCGTCATCTCAACATTTACTCCTCTCTCTCTCTCACTCTCATATCGTCATTCACACACTCCATCCATGTCATCTTCGGTCGACTTCTCCCTTCTCTGCCTTGCACTACCATTTTCATACACCTCCTAGTCACATGCATCTTCTCTCCACGCATCACATATCCATACCATAACGATAAAAGTAATGGTCACAAAAAAAGAAGTAGGTCAACTGACAGTTTGCCAGGTTTTAAGGTTAGGTGATGTTATATTCGAACGAAATAGATTACAATACAGCGGATATCGCATCAGGCCAATACTGGTGTATATATAACACGATCTGTTGAGTAATGTAATTACACCACCGCCATTAATACAATGCGAAATTAGTGTTATGGTCAAGGTTATTAGCCGATGCACGTAACATAATACACTGCGTGTTTGTTGAAATATGATTTGATCGTCGCATCGATTTCGATATTGATTGTTTTGCTGTCGGTACTTCCTTTTGTGTCTGCTTGGGTCCATCGCCTTGTGTATTTTGGAGCTCATGCCCCATAATGATAGGTTTTATTATAGGCTATCATCCATCTAATTAGCTAATCAATCGCGAAAAAACTTCGATAATATTTCGGAAAAATGATTCCTAAAGATTTTTTTTTCTGTACGCACGTAATTCCTTCAAACAAGGCCGGAAGAGCTGACATTCACCGTAATGGTAATTGGCATCCTACACCAGGAGATATCAGTCAAGTTAATAACATAAGACGTGGAGGTCTCCGGTTTAATGAAATGCCTATCCCACGCTAAAACGTAACACCGTTAATTATTAGAACAGCGTTTATATTAGTTGGTATCATTTTGCTTGTCTGACATTAATCCGATCTGTAAACAATTTTCAAGGTTTTCAATTTAATAACCGCGGTCACATTGCTGACATTATTTGAGTTTATATTTTTAATTTAGACATTCTCTCTCTCGGTCTATAGCGGTTTACTAGTGAAATTAAGGCTCTCCAATCGATCTCCAGTGTGGTAATATTATTAGACATAAATATGACGAAATAATTTTGATGCATATTAAAAATAAATTTTGAATGCGATTTTTGTTTTAATTTTACGTGTTTTTAGCGGTGGTCGGAATTTGCCTCATATCATATCTGAAAGTGAGTGCCGGTACACATTTTCTAATGTCTGTCTAGGCTCCGACAACAACATAATATCGATCCGGCGCAAGAAAAAATAAAGGAATTATTAATATTAATTATGATCCAATTTTTTTATCATTATTATGAAATAATTTTATTGACAAATGTAAAAGCGTTATTTTCAAAATTATCCTTCCTTTGGTGTATTTAGGAAAATAGACCAGAGCGTGCCGTTATAATGCATAATTTATTAATTTCCTTTCATAAAGGATGATCGATTGACTGACTCGGTGGTGCAGTAGTCAGCAGTACTGACTATTGCGCCGAGGGTCGTGGGTTTGATTCCCATATCGGACAAACATTTCCTGTTATGGTTTTTTACTCTTTTTCTATTTATATGTATATATAGAAAAATATATATGTTATTATGATTCTAGATTTCTGTGAGTATTATTTGTTAGTAAAATCATAAATTGATAAATAAATTATATCACCAATGTTGAATGTTTGAATACATTCAATTACCTCAAGGAAGAACGAACAGCATTCTTACGCGCGTAACAAAACTAGTTGCGTAAATACATACACGCATCGATTCTTTTATTTATCTAACTCGTTAAATACGAAAATGTGTTTTTTTTTTTTCATTTTAAAATCCTATATTTCAATCAAGATCTTTATCATCACAAATTATTATCTATTATAACTATGTTGATTTAAAATATGTAAACTGATTATTTTTTAGATAGATAATAAATAATGTATTTTTTAAATATTCTCAGAACTATAATACAAAAGGAGCCTTGAAATGTAATATTATCAGTCTAACGGATAAAATCAAATTGATGATTGGAATCAAATGACTTTTAAATAGAAATTTTAAGCAGAATTCATAATGCTAATTAATTTGTTCAGTCAAATCAAAAGTATCCGTTTTACAACTAAATACCGATGTTGATAAAATTGACTTCAAAGTCGTTAAGTTCTTATATAAAAACGGCTTCAAGGGCTTGAAATATCATAAGGGTATTATATTATTATTTTATTGGGCTGATTGATTTTCATCATTATTTTCGACAGAAATATGCTTACAAACGCACGACGTACTTACTGGCTTTCTTGTCTTTTTCAATGGCATTTCTTAATGGCCTCCTTTATGAGTATCTGACACTTGAATTATTTTCATTTCATGTCATTTTGGAATAAGATTAAAATATTATAATAATATGCTGTTATTGAAAACAGATTGAAGAAATATCGGTTTAGTAACTTTAATAACTGCGCTCACTGGACTCTCTGTTGCGAACGCCCTGAGAGAAGCCGAAAACCGAAGCGAATGGAAGCTGATGGTACAAAGAGCCACGAAGGGCTTTCATGGACACGACCTTCAGCAATGAAGTATTCGACTAAGAAGAAGAAATTAGTATAAATGATTCCGATTGCTAACAGTTATTGGTGATGCCAGGAGTCCATATATAACTACGAGTCATCATCATCATTATCATTATCCTGCCCTGCTCCCAGTTACCTGGGGTCGGCGCAACATGTTTGCTCCTTCCATTCTCTTCTATCATATACCATTTCTTCGCTCACTCCCCTCCTACCCATATCGTCTTTCACACAATCCATCCATTTCTTCTTAGGTCTACCTCTTCCTCTAAATCCTTCCACATTCATAGTTAACACTCTCTTAACAACCTCATTTTCATTTCGTCTCTCGTCTTCATATATAACTACGAGTATTTGTTTATATTTGTAAATCGTAATCAGCTAATGGTTTCATCTATGTGTTATTCGTTTGGTTTACAAGTTAAGAATGCAGTCCCCGAGGCCGATTCACGCTTATTTCCAATATAGTCTAATGAATTAACAAGTTTCTTTTCAACTTTACCATAACCACTGCCGTATTAAGAAACCTGTCAAATGTACGTTCCGTTATTGGAGGTCGAGAGATTCGAAGAAGGTATTCCTATAATGTTGACTTTATTCCGATCGTTTACATCGGCCGTTGACCTTTGAAAGTTGATTTTATTTTAATACTTCATTTATTTATTTAATGTCTCGCTTTTATTACCCGAACATAAGCGTAATTTGCATTTTAAGCGGTTTTAACGTTAAACAGAATAGTATTGTAAGAGTCCTAAATGTTTATCATTTGGCCAATAAAACTTACGTATTTAATTAGTTCTAAATTAAAGGATACTAAAATGTTTTAATGTTTCGGGTGTTATCTAATCGAGCACATTTTTAGTATAGCGTGTATTGTCATCAATTAGGCTTCCTATTACGTCATACACAATAATTATTCGCGTTGATTTGTTAATTTTTATCCACATAGCATTGTTATAAAGTGATATCACTTATTAGAATTAGTTATTGAAACCAGTAAGCAATTGAAGTATAAGACTACTTAGGTACGACGGATTAAAATTGCGGTGCTACTAAATGTATTGTAATTGGATCAGTCAAATCTTGTTGTATGCAAAATTGTGCATAGTTTCCGAAATTTAATGGGAATCAGTAGCGCGAGACCGACAAGATGGGTGGCAAGTGATTAGTTACTAAGGCGATACGAAAAAGAAATAATAATAAAAAGGTTGTTACACAAACACTCTATGGACAGCCACGGCAATTATAATACTAGTCTAAAGACTTATTGGAAATTTGAGTGTGTCAGTTTGTTTTGAATAGTGGCATTGACGACGGGTTTTTTTAGCTCGTTTTTAAGTTCATTGACTTTAAATTGATTCCATTTACTGCGTACTCGTAATATCAAGCGTGCTTCTTAATTATTTAAGAGTCCTTATGGACTGAAACATTTGAATCTAGCGATCTATAAAGTAATGATTTTTTTTAGTTTTTTAGTGTTAATTCATGAGCATAATACAAGGTCTGTCGACCTCTAATAGTGTATCTCTCTCCTATATATCGATTTGTGGTCTGAATGATAAGAGAGCTACACTTTTTTATTGTTTACTCGTGAGCATACAAAGCTCTATCGACCTCTAATCGTGTGTCTTTCTGCGGCATATATCGCTTTGTGGTCTGAGTGATAAAAGAGCTGCTACACTTTTTAAGTACTCACTCGTGAGCATACAAAAGTCTATCGACCTCTGATCGTGTGTCTCTCTGCGGCATATATCGCTTTGTGGTCTGAGTCATAAGGAAGCTATATTTATACGTCTTTAGGCACTCATGTTTCAGGGTGGGTGACGGCGAGTTAATAATTGCATTGTTTAATGACTTCAGCAAACTTCAAACTGGTATGTATCGCTGCATCGCGGCGGAAACATGCACGGCCCTGTGGCATGCACCCGTGCGGACTTACATTATGCCCCCAGACCGGTTTGGTTCGGAACAATTTACAAAATAGACGCAAGGTATGCCTTAATTACCTAATTCCGAAATATAATTAGATCACATTTTTTTCTTTGGTATTTAGATCAACATAACATGTTTTATTATTTAATTGTGCTCCTTGGATTTCATGTCCTAGAATGCTTTAATAGGAAAGGAATTCTCGTTAGATACGAGAATTATTCAAGGTGGATGATTCGTTCTTCTTTTTAAACGTACCTAGTTAAAAATGAACGTTTACCGGATCCGGATGCTACGTTTAAATAATCTATTTTATGTTTTAATTTTATCGGTTCCAATACCTTTTTTTTGCGTTCTTCGTAGTTTTATGTCCGGGAGCGAACGGACGTTTCCACCGTAAAAGTGTTTTTAATCATATTACGGATTTAACAGGAAAATTCCACAGTCGGCCCTAAAAAAGAGAATATTCGAATGGTATAGAAGATACTGGAAGCAACCACGTGGCAAATATGGCTGGTTCCCGAATAGTAAATGTTTTTATTAACGATCAGCATCACAACGCGATGCAGTGGCCAGGCCCTGAGGATACTTGTGTCTTAACCCATAGACACAGCCCACTGAGTTCTCGCCGGATCTTCTCAGTGGGTCGCGTTTCCGATCTAGTCGTAGATTCCGCGAAGCACTGTTCTTGCTAGGGCTAATGTTAGCAGCACTCCCGGTTTGAGCCCCTTGAGCTCACCTACTAGCTCGGTGAACTCAGAATAACCCCTCGAGGCTACTAGAATAGGTAGAAAAAAGACTACTTGTGCCTTTAAATGGAACGCGAGGTGCTACTACGTGTAATCAATCATATATGCCAGTTTGAAATAGGATAACCACTAATCTCGTGTTTCAAGGTTGTCTCAAGGGCAATCAGGCTGGGCTTTCCACGGGTTGCTGTGCCCACTTAATCCCTGGCGACCAGGTCTGTCCCACTCGAAAAATAAATAAATTATACAATTACAAGTTGTTTATGCTACTCACGTAATCAACGATGGATTAATTATCTTTCACATTAGGCGGGTGTCGTTTATGGCCAAATTTGTCAATTTGGACTGTTCATCGTACTTTTGGCCTTGATGAAATTTAATCTAATATATAAAATTCTCGTGTCACAATGTTCGTTCCCATACTCCTCCGAAACCGCTTGACCGATTCTCATGAAATTTTTTATGCATATTCAGTAAGCCTGAGAATCGGCTACTATTTATTTTTCATACCCCTAAGTGATTAGGGTTGTCCACCCCTAACATTTTTTTTATTTGGACTTTTTTTTTTTGCTTTATTGAGGTATTATGTAGTTGAATGAGGTTTTGTTTTTTTATTATATATTCCCTCAACGCTCACAGCACTACATGCCTCTTTCACTCATTTACCACATCCTTACACACTTACAATAAGTTAGTTTTTTTTCTACACTAGAAATTCCCTAGAATTCTTATATATGGCAAAACAATGTTTGCCGGGTCAGCTAGTAATACTATGAAAATATCGAATTTCGGCGGCACTGTTTGCAACAAAACAAACACGATGGCTTCTTTTACGTAACACACAGGATGCGTTTTGCTGTTGATAATAATTATCATTGTTGTATGCCATATTTGTATGTGGTAACACGCTTTTCAGATTGTCGAAATTATTTAACAAATAATTTGTTCATAAACGCGTTGGCTATTTATTGAGACAGAGGTTTAGTTAGTTATCGAGCAAAGTGAAAATATAAACTTCATAGAGAAATTTGTATAACGAAGGACTTCAAACAGACTATGGACTTAAAATTTTGTAACTCATTCGAAATATGGCTGGTTTTTTTTTATTGCTTAAATGGGTAGACGAGCTAACAGCTCACCTGGTGTTAAGTGGTATAGACCAATTCCTGTTTATTGCCGGAGATTGGAAGAAAAACTCACGGCTCATGAGGTTTCAAGTGCTAATTGCAATTTAAAGTCATCACAATATGAATGATGCTATGTACCTCAAGACACATGAAATCGATGTTTCTAGAAAAAGATAAAATAAAAATATTTGTTAGGAAAATATTTTCCGCGGAATTTGAGCACAGTCATTTGCTGCGAATACACGGTGTCTTATCGTTTAGGCAATGACGACTTTAAAGTAGTAGAAGCAATTAAATTCATCATGGATGTCGTTGGTTAAGACGTGTCAGGTATTATCATAATAATATTTTATTACAACGATTGCATAGGGCATTTTGTTCTTTGGCCCAGGGCGATTTTATATCTGATGAACGGTGGTTCAAGTTCCGTTGATTAACATCTATACTTAATATTATAAAGCTGAAGAGTTTGCTTGTTTGGACGCGCTAATCTCACGAACTGCTGGTCCGATATGAAAAACTCTTTCAGTGTTAGGTAGCCAGTTTATTGAGGAAGGCTATATAACATTACGCTAAGACCAATGCAGACGGAGCACCAATAAATAATGTTTCAAAATCGGTGTTTTTGTCCCTTTTGAGAACTTGCAGTATATGTAGATACGCCAAAGTAACTATTCCACGCGGACGAAGTCGCGGGCAAAAGCTAGTCTTTAATAAAATAGTTCAATCAAAGGAATTGCAATAATTCATGGTCACGATCTTACATTGTAATTGTTGGCCCGACTACTGAACGATATTTACTGTAACCCTCACTTCAAGACACTTTTACTTCCCTATAATCGGTCAGGTATTAGCAGTAAGTATACAATGTGTTCTTCCTCAACTTCTAACTTCCTATATTTCACGTCGTAATTCATATTTAGTAAGTATCCCTAGTACTACTGCTAAGCGGTACGGCAATAATGGCGCAATGCGTTATTTTAGCCTAGGGGTAGGCATTGTTTTAAATTCGAATGCAACGCTACTTTAGTAGATTACAAAATAATATCCAGAAACACGTTTAAATCTATATATATAAAAAAAAAATTTCTGTTCGTTAGTCTCGCTAAAACTCGAGAACGGCTGGACCGATTCGGCTAATTTTGGTCTTGACTTATTCGTGGAAGTCCAGAGAAGGTTCAAAAGGTGAATTATATAAAAACAAACAATTTTGTTTTTCCTTTGATGTGTCCCCCGTCGGATGGATTTTTTAAAGTTTATTTTATACAAAAGTTTAGGTATTTTATTTATCGATTGAGGCACTACGAAGTCTGCCGGGTCAGCTAGACCTTAATAGTTTAACGCACATCGTTTGAATATCGAATTTCCAGAATTGTGATTTGAGATATTATTTCCAACCAACGGTTTTAAGTCGCACGCTTTTTTTAATTTTTTTATTGCTTAGATGGGTGGACGAGCTCACAGCCCACCTGGTGTTAAGTGGTTACTGGAGCCCATAGACATCTACAACGTAAATGCGCCACCCACCTTGAGATATAAGTTCTAAGGTCTCAGTATAGTCACAACGGCTGCCCCACCCTTCAAACCGAAACGCATTACTGTTTCACGGCAGAAATAGGCAGGGCGGTGGTACCTACCCGCGCGGACTCACAAGAGGTCCTACCACCAGTAAACGATTAAGTGTGCGTTGTTTGAATTAATCTGTGTTGTATTTTCTTCTGTGAAATGTTTTATTCCTAAGACTAGTAAAAAATATGTTATCGTAATTTAAAAATTGTGCAGCTCTAACAAAACGAAAAAATATATTATTTCATGCCCGCTGTTACAAGGTTACGTTGTTGAATTTTGATGAATTGTTAAATGCATTCACGGCTTGCATGGCTTCCATACCATAGCGCAGTAAAAATTGAAAAAAAATTCAATTGGTTTTTCTAATATAAATTTTTTTTTTTTTTTATAATAAATAAATATTTATTAACAATCACGCCACGTTAACTGGTCCCGTGATAAGTTCGTAAAGAAATTGTGTTACAGGTACCAGATAACGGAAATAAATGTAAGAGATTTTTATTATACACATACATATATTTAATATACATCCATAACCCTGGAAAAGACATTTATATTTATCATACAAATATCTTCCCTTGGCGAGATTCGAACCCGCAACCCCCTTGTGTAGTGACCATGTCACTTACCACTACACCAGACGGCCGTTAAAATGTCGTAGTATAATTTCTAAGCAGTAAACAATGTTATTGCCTGTTATTGTGCACTATCTATTATTTAAAAGTTTAACTCGACCATTAAAACAAAATTCTTATCTGTTTCCTATTTTAACGTTATGTCTTATCAATTTCCGTTTGACTAGGTAGTGCTTTAAATTGGCCTTCTTTTTCAATTACGGATGATTAGCACGTCTGTATGTCTTACGAGATATTTGGGAGGTTTTATTAGTTTTTAATGTCGCGTTTATCGAATTCATTTGACGGCTTGCGTCGCTGAAAATTAATGTTTTCGTGGTTACGAATCTTGTCCCCGCTTGGAACAAATGATAAGTCGGTTTGTGGAAGTGATGTTACATTATTTTTTTAGTCCGACAATAATAATCAGATAAAATGTTTGAAACTTTATAAAAAAGGCGCCAAAGTCGTGAGTGTTTTTTTAAAGGGATTTTATGACCTGGTAACTAAGACCTTTAGGTCATGTCTTATTTTAATTTATTTTCTTATTTTTATGGCATGAAATTAAGTGAAATGAAATGAAATGAGACGATAATATGATATGGGATGAAATATAATCTCAGTAAAACGATGGTCATTTACTGAGACTTTTTCAGTGGACTTTTTGGAGGATCCCGCGAAGTTACGTTCAGCGGCTTTGTTTGATTTTCCCACATTTTTGCACTTTCACAGATACTAAACAGTTAATAAACCACCGTTATTACATATTTAAACCTGAAGACACACTAAATAGACAAAATAAAACAAATCACACAACATCACTCCTCGCGTTCCCGCCATAAAGTCCAGTCGTGAGTGAGTGAAAAATGCACAGATAATACAAAAAATAATAGTGAAGATACGCGTTGAGCAGTGGACGGTCAAACAGATCACTGATTCAAAATGTAAACCGTATCACCGAAATTGCTACAGCTGTTTAGTTCATTCGTTTTTTTCTAATTTGTTGTATGTAAGGCGAGGTTGAGTGATTACGCAATCATTCGGTGTACGTACGCATTAACGACGTTTCGATGTAGCATGTCACAGGAGATTAGAATTATATGATGCAGTAACATCGTATAAGTAATTAGTGAAGCGTTTACGTAATTCAAATCTTGTCTGTTTTGTTAGACTCTTAAACGGAAGCGATATTATGTACATATTTGAAGTCGTCGTGGCCTAACGGATAAGACGTCCGGTGCATTCGTGTTGAGCGATGCACCGGTGTTCGAATCCCAGGCGGGTAGGTACCAATTTTTCTAATAAAATACGTACTCAACAAATGTTCACGATTGATTTCCACGGTGAAGGAATAACATCGTCTAATAAAAATGAAACCCGCAAAATTATAATTTGCGTATCACTGGTGGTAGGACCACCTCTTGTGAGTCCGCGCGGGTAGGTACCACCACCCTGCCTATTTCTGCCGTGAAGCAGTAATGCGTTTCGGTTTGAAGGGTAGGGCAGCCGTTGTAACTATACTTGAGACCTTAGAACTTATATCTCAAGGTGGGTGGCGCATTTACGTTGTAGATGTCTATGGGCTCCAGTAACCACTTAACACCAGGTGGGCTGTGAGCTCGTCCACCCATCTAAGCAATAAAAAAAAAATATATTATTATGTACATACGTGATCCATAATTAAGCTTGGATCTGGTCACCGTCTTCGTCGAACTCGTGGATTATGACGAAGAGTTCGACGAGCGAACTAATCCATAGACACAGCCCACTGAGTTTCTCGCCGGTGCTTCATAGTGGGTCGCGATTCCGATCCGGTGGTAGATTCTGTGAAGCGTTGGTCTTGCTAAGGCTAGTGTTAGCAAATTCCCTCAGGTTGAGCTCACGAGCTCACTTACCCCTTCGGGTGAAGCTGCAATAGCCTCTTAGGCTACTAGGGAATAGGCAGGGGAAAAAAGGCTTGAAACGGAATAACATTCTGGCAAACTCGTGACTGGGCATATAATATCTATGGGCTTTATATGTATTTTTTGTCTGGCTATCATCTATCAGTTCTTCTTCTTATTCTTCTATCAGGCTTCACTATCTCTGGCTCTTTAAGGTTTTTATGTAAACTATTTGTGACGTCTCAAATATGTTACAAGATTCACGACGTCACAGATAACTTGCTATCGTCGTAAAAGCAGTTTCGTTCATTTCATACCTAAAATGTGGAGAGCTTAACGTATGTATCTACCCGTTTATTTTAAATAAATGAAACGCACAGATAAATATTCTCGGGACAGCCTAAGTCTCACTCGAAATTATAAACTATCCGTTGCTTACTAACTAACTAAATTAAAGACAAAATTTTGCACTTTTAAAAAAGGTCTAGGATATTTTGTTTAGTTATGGATTTACTTGGAATTTAAGTAATTACTGATTAAATAAATAAAAAAACTTTTTATCTCGGCAGCACGCTTTCAATCCAGAATTGTTGATTTATTTTAAGTTGAGAAAATCATTCGAAATATTCGGGAACGTCAGCCGACGATCGACGAACGATTGACAAGCGCCCACAAAGAGATTCCACAGAATGATCAAACGGGACTTTTGTTTTATTTTCATGTTGCATAAATTTAAGCTGATTTAGACGGAATTTATTGAATAGCTTTGAACAAATCCAGCAATACATCAGACGCTCACAGAAGCTTTCATTATCAGTATTTCTTACTTGGTACTTCTTCTTGATACTTCGATAAATAATAATTTGTAACAATATTTTATGTTATCCTAACTATCCGTGATTGATCTGTGGATGGTCTCATTCTTTAAAATGTGTTACGAGTTTGAACTAAGCGACGTTTTCCGCGATTCCAGCCTCGTTGAATTTTTTATTCAAAACGAATGACACATGTTGCATTTGTTGGGTTATAAAGGGTTTCTTGTGTCACTCTTTGTTCGATGAACCAGTCAATTTGTGTATATGTTAGTATGTGAAATTGCGATGGCAAAAACGAGATGATGGTACCATCTCGAACAATTCGAGACTTTCAATTTTTCAAATTTATATTACCACTGTAGATAAATAAACAATAATTTTTTTGTAATGTTTAAATAATTACGTAGGGTAAGTCGTGTTACGGTGGTGAATGCTGTCCCCTACTCTGCAATATTAAGACAAAATCTCAATTACATTGTATAACGGCTATCGCTTTATCCCGAAGACTGCTTTACGGCATCCCGAATAATTGAGCTATCCTAATTGATTTATGTTAATTAACATTTATGGTTTTGATTTTAAGCAAACTACACTATTGCTGGTACATGTAAATTTTTCGTAATCTTATATCCTTAAACGAGCAATTTTTGTATATAAATATAATTATATAATCTGAATCTCGGAAACGGCTCCAACGATTTTCATAAAATTTAGTATACCGGGGATTTCGGGGGCGATAAATCGATTTAGCTACGATTTATTTTCAGAAAATGTTGTTTTATTCGTGTTTTCAATAATCAACTTTATCGATAATCAACTTAAGCGTAAACTTTTTTTTTTATTGAAAGAAAATAACAAATAATATAATATAATATCAATATGTAATTCGTATTTAAAAATAACTTCCAAAAAACACAATTAATAAAAAAAAAAATTTTTTGAGCTAAGCTCGGTCATCCTCTACGATGAAATTAAATAACACATAATTCTCTCTACGTATTATAATTAACGAAAGAAGTCGAATAAAGCTTAATTGAAATAAGTCCATTGTAGTCTGAGTGTAGAATCAGATAGCTAATAAAAAGTCCAGGGCTCCACTTAGCGTTTGCTTGACGCTCTCATTAAGATCGAATTAATGGGACGACGCTCGTTTTAGCTTTATTGTTCGTACGAAATATGACTGTAGTAGTAATTGATTTTCTTATGTTTAAATTAAGTTTCGCGTATCTTTTTCTTTTCGACGTCCGTAACGCAGGAGAAACTCGCAACTCGTAACACAAGAGAAAATTTATTACACCATCATGAGCAACAATGTAAAATCGTATAGTAATAATACCTAAGAAAAAAAAAGGAAAAAAACGTCACTAGTTAATTACGTAAATTAATGAACATTTCGGATGTTACTTTTTTTCAATATTTTATTTACAGTAATCATTTGGTTTATATTTATAGATTTTTTTAAAGTAACCGGAGTTAAAGTATGTAATTGTCATTTTCAAGCAGGGGGAACATTTTGAAATAAAATTAAAGTTGCATATGTAATTCAAAGTTCATAGCTATAAACTTTGTATGAAATATTGAACTATTATATGTTTTGACTATCAGTGGTTTTTAAAATTAGCACTTCATTTAAACGTTTAGGGTAACCCAAAATATTAAAGCTTTTTATTTTAATTAATAGTTTGGAGATAATTTTAAAGCAGTAGGGTTGATTGGAAAAACTATAAAAAATGACCTTAGCAAATGTATTGCATCTGTACCGTTTGATCACTTTCGTAATAATTGACATCACAGCTTAAAAATTGAACCGAGGGAAAGGCCAGGCGCTAAGTTAAATAACAACGAATGGTGGAAGTCGATCATTATGGAACAACCCAGAAAATAAAATTCGATATAAATGTTTTGACCATAGCTTGTTTCGATTTTCTACAATGAAACTCGAGAAATGCGTACCTCATTAATAAAATCGAGAAATGCGTACCTCATTAATAAAATCGCCAGCAGAAGATACAATAGTTGAACCTTGGTCAAAGGCCGTAACGATGCCAATAAGCAAAAAATATTAACTTAGAAATGTGAAACTAATTATTAAATACATAGGTAATTCAATATTGATTTTTGGGATTTGGTACAATCACCAACTTTAGATTGATCTTCGATAAAGATTAAACTAAGAATATAACTATATTATTATGAATTTTAATTAGATCTGTTTATCTTTTCGGATCTTCGACAATGGTTACACTTATCGATTATTATTGTGAACACTAATTATATTTATGTTTCTAATTAATTTTATTACATTTTGTTACAATTATTATTATATTACATTGTCTAAATGATTCTTGTCCACCTGATGGTTCTCTGGAAGAGATCGCTCTTAGCGATAAGACCGCTAATTCTACTTTTTTGTATTTAATGTATCGCATTTTTTTTGTGTACAACAGAGAATACTCTCTCTCTCTCTCTCTCTCTCTGTCTCTTTCTCTCTCTTTATCCGTCTGTTATAAGTATCATGAAATTTGCAATAAGCCAGAGAGAACGTCGAAACTTTGGCTCCCTGTCCTGTGATCTCTGTGGCTTTCGATACTCTTTTCATTTAAAAAGATTAATATCAACTGGATGTTATAAAAAGTGGTAGATTTTATATACTCGGTTTTAGATAATCGTCTGTTTATCAAATTGACTACGTGTAATAAAATACGTGCTTCGATATTCAAATAAAAAAAATAAAAAGAGTAATTACTTTATAATACGGTTTGTAGTTTTTTCTTTGATTTGCGCGCGATACTTATTATTAATATTTTTTAAATAAATCTAATAATGTAAATAATAATAATTTGTAGACAATATTATGTAGATGGTTAGGTTTTTTAATAATTATATTTTATGCTTCGTAATTTATATTGGTTTTCATTGTAAAGTTTCTACTTTTGGTGATGAAGATGAAAAGTATCAAGCATTCGAACAGTTAAAATCAGTGTAATCAAAATTGTAAATGCAAAAAAATGCTCAATGACGTCGGCCAGTAACCATACTTTAAAAAAATATAGCATTCTAAATATGTATAGTTTATATTGAGCAAGTACAATCGATGCACCACAGCTTCACGGCGTGCTTGTTAGCGAAAGTATTGGAACTTTCGCCACATCCCGCGGTCTCTTCGACCTCTAATATATTAAGGTCATTGTCGATTGGAGATTATGTGATCTATGCTTTATGCTTTCACGTGGGAATCGAGTCAGGCGAAATTTGGAAGATTTCCTTTTGGGTCGTCCATCGAATTTCGTGGCTAATGATTTTGCTATTTAATTGTTTTTTATTTTTATTATTTATTTCTTAGATGAGTGGACGAGCTCACAGCCCACCTGGTGTTAAGTGGTTACTAGAGCCCATAGACATCTACAACGTAAATGCGCCACCCACCTTGAGATATAAGTTCTAAGGTCTCAGTATGGTTACAGCGGCTGCCCCACCCTTCAAACCGAAACGCATTACTGCTTCACGGCAGAAATAAGCAGGATGGTGGTACCTACCCGTGCGGACTCACAATAGGTCCTACCACCAGTTTTTTTATGATGATAGATCTAGTCTCATATGAATTCGCGTCTCCTTTGATGCGAATGGCTAGCGAGCCTATAGACATCATAACTTAGAAGCGGTCAACTACACGTGAGATTGAAGTGTATGTTGTGACTGTATAACTGACTCCTTTGGGTAGCCTGAGCTTTACCTTTCGATACTTTTACAGTACATAAAGGAGTTATAGTAATGGAGAAAAAAATACTCGAAATTCAGAAAAGAAGTAAGAAGTCAACAATAAAATGTTAAGACTACACACACAATGTACCTAGCTAGCGTGTTCCGAGGCCTTGTAGATGTTATCGAAAACGGAAACTATTATTGCTGTTGCAATAACACTAACTCTGATTTTCAATTTGTAGGCAATTGCAGATGATTTTCAACGTAAAACACTTCTTAATTCAACTACAGAGTTTCCTATTTGTTTAAGGTGTGTAATTAAGCAAGTGGGAGAGTGTGTATGTGTTTCTGAAGGAAACTTTTCTTTTACGCCGAGTAATTATGTTTGTGGTTTTTTCTTCTCGGTGATTTGTACATATTCAGGAAATTGTATTAATGTTACCTTAGCATGGTCTGAGTTATCATCTGATCAATGAAAAGATTAATTCAATAATTTCTTTTCAATTGTTCAGTTAGATTAAAATTTACTGGCCGAGAACTTTAATCCAATTATTAAAAAATCAATCATATAAACTACATATAATTGATTAGAACTTTTGAAAAAAAGATAAAAAAATAAACGTAACGAATATAGATAAAGCGAAAGTACCCACTCCAGAGATAACATCACAAAATCGTGCTACAGAATATAAAATAAAAATAGCATACACCACAATC
Organism: Bombyx mandarina; assembly: GCF_030267445.1. NCBI lineage: Eukaryota > Metazoa > Arthropoda > Insecta > Lepidoptera > Bombycidae > Bombyx > Bombyx mandarina. The sequence continues at coordinate 5,218,424 of NC_143215.1, forward strand.
TGAACCTCTGAAGGTTTTAAGCGTCCGTTGACTTGTATATTTAGACCAGTTCTGTATCGCTGAAATCTCATTCAACATAATATCTGTTGTATGTATACTCCTAGTTTAAAATACGGGTACATATTTATCATACTAATGAAAACTGGTCACGATAAGCTGTGATTCACACAAAGTGTATGAAAATACTCTGAAAGTTCACTTGTTATGTAACGTGATGATGCTATTATATAATTTTTCTCTGGATAGTCACAACCTTAATGAAGGTAATTACTTGAATGAACGTTTTTGGAAACGTTTAGAGGACAAACATCGTCGTTGATGCGCGTACAAGTTTTCAAATTGTTCGGACTTGTCGAAGTTGGTGAAAATCACTTTCAAAGATTTTGTTACATATGAACGTAATCATGCCAATAAAGTCGTGTTTTTTTTTCCTAACTATGCTGATAGCCTTGAGAGGCTATTTCAGCTTCGCCCTAACGTGTAGGTGAGCTCACGGGGCTCAAACCGGAAGTGTTTCTAACATTGGCCCTAGCAAGAGCTGCGCTTCGCAGAATCTACCACCGGATCGGAAATGCGACCCACTGAGAAAATCCGGCGAGAAACTCAGCGGGCTTTGGTCTATGAGACCCTGTTAATAACAGTAACAGTAATTTATTCAAAATATTTTTGTTTGTTACAGGTTAGTGTAAACATACAAGAGGTCGAATTATATGATTCAGATGACGAGGTAAGTTGAAACTTTCACCTCTACGACGACGCTTATTGTTTGAAATACATTTAAGGTGGGTGGCGCATTATCGTTGTAGATGTCCATGGGCTCCAGTAACCACTTAACACCAGGTGGGCTGTGAGCCCGTCCAACCACATGAGCAATGAAAAAAAAAAAAAACGTGAACGAAATTTTCCAGCAAATTCTAAAATCACAAATTTCGTATTAAATACTGATATATTTAGATTTTATTTACGTAAATTAAAACAATAAATACATCGTTTTTTTTTTTTGAGTAATAATATTTATTTTTTTATAAAATATTTTAGATAATTTTAGCGGGCTCAAAGCACTTTTGATCTTAATTAATTATTTACAATTTGAAAGCTGCTGTCAGTCAGCCTTGCTTCGTAAGATTGAACGCAGACGAATTCACTTGTGATGTTAGCGGCTACTGAAGGTGATGGAATTTACAACGTGAACGCTGCTTTCCGTGTTTGCACATGAAATCGAAGTCACGTGTTGCATTTTATAACAACCCACAGCACGATCTATATAGGAACGCATTCTTAATTCACAGAACAAACAGGCAGGGCGGTGATACCACTGAATACTTACTGTCTCATAATGCACGCACTAACATACCTACAACTCATTAGTGCGAGCACTGAAATAACGTTTTTTTTTTATTGCTTAGATGGGTGGACGAGCTCACAGCCCACCTGGTGTTAAGTGGTTACTGGAGCCCATAGACATCTACAACGTAAATGCGCCACCCACCTTGAGATATAAGTTCTAAGGTCTCAAGTATGGTTACAACGGCTGCCCCACCCTTCAAACCGAAACGCATTACTGCTTCACGGCAGCAATAGGCAGGGTGGTGGTACCTACCCGTGCGGACTCACAAGAGGTCCTACCACCAGTAAAATTTATTGAAGTCGTTTTTAATGCGGTAAGCTGTATGGGTTGTAATCTCGTACTGCGCACATTGGGAGGCTAAAATCCGGGCAGACTATTATGATGTAAAATCATATGGCTTTATTTTAAAATGCCGAATATTAATCGAAACAATAAACTGTAAATAAATTTTCGTGTCTGCTTCGGGCGGAGTTCGTTGTGTTAATATAAAATTTATTCGATGTCAAATTCGTACTCGCATTGTGTACCAAAAACATATAATTTAATTATTAGTACTGTAACGTGAGCTGTTAAATAATTTTATTATTTAATTTAAAATTTGATGACGACGCTTGTATCTGAAAGTAAGTATTGTACTTTTTGACGAAGCATGTTCCTGATAACTCTATTTCTGTAATCTGACGAAGCATGTTGCGGATAATAACATCTACTTTTAGGTTAGGAATATTATGTTCTTTTTTTTTATAATAAACACTTAAAAGTAATTTAAAAATTAGTGTTGACTTACGAATGATAAATATAGTAAAATGTGATAAAAAAAAGTGCAGAGTACTAAAAACAACTATGTACTACGAGTAATTAACGAGTAAGCAATTAGATTTTAATAAAAATATATATATATACGTGATTTTTTTTTTAAATATCACTCAGTTTCATGCTGCTTTAATGTGGGTGGTGACATCAGCGTATGTTCAACAAGTTTTGTTAAGACCGCTTATGCATGCAAACGATGTTCTGAATGGAAAGGGAACTGACGACTGTATCATTAAAAGGTCAATGCGTATGTATTGTATTGGATTACCTAAATGACTAAGTCATGACTCTTCTATTACGAAGAATTTACTAAAGTCTAAAAGCATAAAAATTCCTATTAATATTCGCGATATAATTTTTCTACAAAACTGCCATAGGACCATGGTACGTACTTATGGGTGGGCACAAGAACTTACTATTGTAATTTTCCAAGTATTGAAAGTGGGAATTATGGGGAAAGCTGCACGGATGAAGGATGTAGCAGCAGCAATAACGGCAGGATAAGCCATATTCACATGTATTCAGATTAATAATGGGAAATATTACTATTTGCGCGTTAAATTTCTAGTTTGATAAAAGTACATCGCCAATCGTAAATACACGTTAGTAGACGTTCGGACGCTTTCTTGAAACTTTCGTAAGAAGTTTACGTAAGAAGTGTGTGTGTGTGTGTGTGTGTGTGCGTGTTCCAAAAATAATATGAGAATTTTTATGTATAATTTTTAATGCCCATAAAAATCGTCTAAAATTGGAGAATCGAAAATAAAAGAAGTGAAACAATCATTCAACTCTGTAGTAGTACATGGTGATAATATTTTTAGATGTTAAAAGGTGAATGAACGACTTGCTTTGTTTGAGTATAGAAGGCTCCTGTATTACTTTGGCTTTGATCTCCGGTTCGGCCCGCGACGGAAAATGCTGCAACAAAGCTACTGTTTTAAATAAGAAAAAAAAAAAACAGAATGAACAGAAGAGAACGAAAAAAGAACACAAACATCTTAATCAGGCGAGAATGGCCAATAAAAAAGTTCTAATCACATAGAAAGCGCGATTTGCAATGATTTACATTTATTAATTCGGCGAATATAAAAAAGTCTCAGAATTAGAAAAATGTGTCTGATGAAACACGAAAAAAAAACCCACGCTAAAGAGTTACAAGAAATTTATTTTAACGAAAAATTGCCAAATATCTTTAGATTTTCATAATACTGCTTCGCTACGAATTGTATTGAGATTATCTACAGGTTTTATCCGAGCTTGGGATGCATACAAAAATGAGCACTTACTTAGACAAAAAGATGAAGTAATATTCTTTCAACTTTGAATTTATCGCAGATGATTAAAAGTATAAAATCGATGTTAATAGTTGTTCTTTTTTTATGGGATAGATGAATTGATTAGATATTTAAAAATGAAATTTCCCTTTGCTTCGTAGAGATTTATAAGCTAGTAACCTTGCGGGATAAAATGGGTACTTTCTGAGAATAAGCTGTTAAATTTCAGATACGCCTACACAGTTAACAATAACTTAGTTCTAATCATTAACTAATAAATTTGAATAAGCCGAAGCCCCAATAACTTTTGTAGACTCGTTCAATTTGTTAAATTCTCAACAAAGAGAACAAACGCTTCGTGCAATAAAAATCCGAGTTCAAACAAGATGATCTAAACATCTCAGCCGACGTTGAGAGGCTTGTACTTTTACTTCGGAAAGGCTTTGTTGCAATTTTATAACTTGCCCTGAAGCAGCTTATCTGACAGAAGAGGTTGATTTTCTTTGAGCTCCCTTTGGACTGCGAAATTACGAGCCCCTGGATAGTGTTATGCAGTACGAGAACCGGCTTTATTACAACTAAACTTTGCGACGTTATGGTGTTTTTATTAGTGGTTTTACTGCTCTAGAAGTATGTACTTCACGGGTATTTATTTCGACGACGTCGTCTTTGCAATGCTTCAGCTAAAGCAGCTGTATAACTGTATAGCCATGTCCGGCAGTTTACTCAGACAGTTAAACAAAAAATAGAATGTACATTTTTATTTATATGTTTCTCCTCCAGTAGATTTATTTATTACTTGAGCACAATGCAGGTCGTTTGTTATACTCAACCTATCTCAATTAATATGATTTTTCAGGAGTATTTTTTTATCCAAGACTGGAAAGACGGTGTTTTGGATTACCGGATATTAAAGTTGTAGCTTGAATACATAGTTACCGTGTATCCATATTATGTTGCCATTATTAGCTGGATACGTTGTAATTTCTACAATTTCGTTATTCGATTATATATAACAATCACTGTAACGGTCTATGTGTAAAAATAAAACATTTTACGAAACAAGGGCCTAAAAAATATTGATCCGACCTAAAATTATTAATGTTTTTATAGTTAATAACATTTTTTACGTGACGGTTTTGTAATAAAATTTCTATGGATACGTTTAACCTTCATAAAATGAATAAAGTTATATGGGTAGGAGCTATTAGTATAATTTTCTTTAGGTCGGACTTACGACCCCGCTCTTTCGGGTCAAGATTCGGAGTTCGCATCGTAGCTTATAAATTATATAATTTTAGTTATTTAATTTGATCTCTGAATCAAATATTGTTCGAGCATATAAACTTGTTCTGTTTGTTTCTAATTTTGATTCTTCATAATGATTATATTTCTTTTTTAATATTATATCGACATATCGATTTAAAAAAAAAAAAATTTCCTAAATTAATTTTCTAAATTTAAATTTCTTAATTTACGTAAATTAGTTTTCATGATTTTTGCAAATTCCGTAAAAATTATTCCGTTAATGAAAAAGTTAATCAACCTGTAATTTAATTTAAGCTACTACTCTGTAATTTTAACATAATCTGTAACTTAAAAATTTTTACGAGCGAAAAATCCACCCGCTTCTTTACTTCATATGATTTAACCAACTTTCTTGCTTCTTTATTTCATTATTTTATCAAAATACAAAAAACAAACATCCCTAAACAAACTGTTGTACAAATATAAAATAAAGTCTCGTAAGAAACACAACAGGATTTAATTGTATCATCAGGTACAGTACTCAATTTGTCAATTCAAACTTATATTCTTAGGTCTTTTTCGTGGTCATCTTTGTGTTAAATGGTTCCATGGGCCCATTTGTTATCTGATGTCGAAGTTTCAATAACAACGCTCCCAGTCTTCGAACCGGAACGCTAAACAGCTTCGGGGCAGAAATAGAATTTTGAAGTCGTCGTGGCCTAAAGGATAAGACGTCCGGTGCATTCGTGTTGAGCGATGCACCGGTGTTCAAATCTCAGGCGGGTACCAATTTTTCTAATGAAATACGTACTCAACAAATGTTCACGATTGACTTCCACGGTGAAGGAATAACATCGTGTAATAAAAATCAAACCCGCAAAAATTATAATTTGCATAATTACTGGTGGTAGGACCTCTCAAGAGTCTGCGCGGGTAGGTACCACCACACTGCCTATTTCTGCCGTGAAGCAGTAATGCGTTTCGGTTTGAAGGGCGGGGCAGCCGTTGTAACTATACTTGAGACCTTAGAACTTATACCTCAAGGTGGGTGGCGCATTTCCGTTGTAGATGTCTATGGGCTCCAGTAACCACTTAACACCAGGTGGGCTCTGAACTCATCCACCCATCTAAGAAAGAAAAATTAGACTGGATAGGGGCACGATATCTAGGACCACAGTAAAAGTTCATTTTCGGTATCTAGGTGTAATTGTTTCGCCAGTGTTACAAGGAATTTTTTTTAATAAAGAGCGTGGAAAGTTTTTTTTTTTAATTTTACATGTCTTTAGGTTTACGAAGTGTCGTTTCACAACGCTTCAACCGTATTATCGTTTGTCATCATCGAATAATGACTCCTCGACATGAACGCCAATGACGGAATGAGTCTTTGATTGTATATTAACCCCAGTTTATTGACGTCCTTACAAGTCTGCAACTTTGGATTTTTAGTGATTTCGTATTTCGAATGCTGAGATTGTGTTTTTTTTTAATCCAAAGAAGCGAATTGGTTTGGTAATATTTGACTACTTATTTCTTTTGTTTTTTTTAATTTCTTTGTATTTCAATAATGTTGATTGCACTATTTCTTATCGATGAAATCCAAAACACGAGAAACTGCTTATACCCTTATATACCTTATATATATGCTTATATTGTATTTCATTACAAAAATTGGTACCCGCCTGCGGGATTCGAACAACGGTACATCGCTCAACACGAATGCATCGGACGTCTAATCCCTTAGGCCACGACGACTTCACAGTTCTCTTAAAGTTAAACGAATTCAAATAAGCGATTATTTAATCACAAACTAGGGCCAAATCGCAACACAATAACGGGTTATTACGGGCCTCATAGGTGTTTACCTACTTCACACAGTGTTGAGTTAAGACAATCGATTTCGCTTTTGGCTGATGTGAAGTCACTGTTGAGAATTTGTTGTAACTTGCTAAATTCAAAAAGAAGCAATTCAGTTTAGATTTTTATGATCAGTTTAAATTTACATACATAATTTTTTCATATTTCAGCCCGAATTGAAAAATACTGGTGGTAGGACCTCTTGTGAGTCCGCGCGGGTGGGTACCACTACCCTGCCTATTTCTGCCGTGGAGCATGTAATGCGTTTCGGTTTGAAGGGTGGGGCAGCCGTTGTAACTATACTGAGACCTTAGAACTTATATCTCAAGGTGGGCGGCGCATTTACGTTGTGGATGTCTATGGGCTCCAGTAACCACTAAACACCAGGTGGGCTGTGAGCTCGTTCACCCATCTAAGCAATAAAAAAATAAAATACGAAAAAAATCTGTTATTTATTTTAATTATATTAACCGATATTGTCTGTGTTTTTGTTCAGTCAGCCGCTGAATGCGGTAGGTATCGGCTTGGCTGGTCCTTTTATTGCTGACATCCATGAGTGACGATAGCGACTAGGTAACACTAAATGAGCCATAATTATATTCGTTTGCCTACAAGGGCAATAAAAAAAGTACATCACTTAAAGAGTACATTTTTTTTATCTGTGGCCGTCTCCTCTTTATTATTTTTGGACTTTAGACTTTTATGGGATTATGTTATGTACAACTGTAGTTCATTTTGGAACATCATAGACGTTTAAAAAATAAACTTTGCTTCCGAACGATATTTTGTTGGTGAATCGATTTATGTACGTACCTTGGCTGAACATGCTTATGGAATCGGCATAAGAAAAATATATTTCAACGGCAGATGGTCATAAGAAAAATATATTTCAAACACAAGAATATTAAAATTGCTTTATTGATTTTTAAAAAGAAATTTCTTAACTAAATTGGATGTTTTGAGGCACTTAAAATTAAAATCAGTTTTAAATATGTATATTGTTTTCATTAAAATAAAACTAAATAAAAATGATTTTTAACTAATAAATTTGTGTTGCTTAATTCACTAGACTGGAGAAGAAACTATGATTTAAATTACCGCAGTTTTTAATCATGACGTCAGTCGATTATGAGAAGTTGCTTGCCAATACCGTACCGGTCACGAATACATCATCACGGTATGATAGGTTGTCAGGGTGAGTTACTTTCAATGTCTCGGCCTCACTACAATAATATGTCACGATCTTACGAATGAATCATCATGTTGTCGTTCCTATTAATAATATTTAATTAGCAGATTTTTTCCCGCTGCTTCACCCTTGTGGACTACGCTTTAGATCCTGCGGGCGGAGATCCGTCTTCAGTAGTGGGAAGAAAGGTAGCCTACATTCTTTACTAGTATTGAAACTATTTTCATACTGAACTTCGTCGGATCGATTCAATAGTATGGGCGTCAAAGTAAGCTTCAAAGGCCTTTAAGTAAGAATAAGCTTGCAACATAAAATACGAGTATGAATTTAATGATAAACACCACATTTTCGGCTTTAACTTTTGCATATTCATATAGAAGATAATTAAGACAATTAAGAAATATAAGACAACAATATAGCGCTTATCATAATATAGAATATGGCATATTATTTTGTATATTATATATTACATATCTATATATTAATACGTGAAGCAAAAACTTTGTATCCCTTTTTACGAAAATTGAGTGGACGGAGGAATATGAAATTTTCCACACTTATAGAGAATATAGAGAAGAAGTGCACAATGCTAATATTCTTTTAAAATAATGCATAAAAGATACATTAAATCAATAAAGAAAACATTACACACACTACATACCATGTATTTGACGCACACACGCATGCATACTATTTATTGTCAAACTTTTGTTCTTGGCGTCTGTTGTCAAATTGAGAAAAGATTAAATATTGTTTGCCTTTGTTAATATTTTTATAGTGTAGTCTTGGCGAAATTTGTGACTATAGAAGTATAAAATACAATCATAATAGTGTACAAACTTACAATTCCAATTAATTATAGTCGAATTTCGACTACTGCGGGACCTCTAGTTATTATCAATCAGTGAAAATTACGTAAAAATCCGTATCGTAAACAGACAAATAAGTGAGAACTTATAAAACAATTCGATAGAAATAAATAAATAAAACTTTGGTATTCGCTGGATTTGTTCTTTTACTTTTCTACAATGTACAGACATACCAGATTCTGCTGTTTTATTATATGTATTGGTTTACCGGAAAAACGGTAGTGTCGGAGTGAGGCCTTCCTAAGAAATTATATTGGATCCTTCCTTTTATACACATCGGGAAGTGTGTTTAATCAAACTTGGGATCATTTTAAAAAAGGTTGTCTCAAATGATATTTTTTAATTATTTTACTACAAAAAATGGGCATATTGGCAACGGTTTGGCTCTACGATCTTGGGCATTGCTGTCGTCCAGAGAAGATGGTTTCCATTCATCATTAGATGGTCTATCTAGTAAGTCAATAAGATAAAAATAAAAACTTCTTAACCTGTTGCATACGTCAATATAGGAATGCGCCATTGAAATTACAGCTTTAGGCATTGAACAGTTTCATTTAGGTGTCGATTAATCCGTTGTTTTTAACAAGTAATTCTCATAATACATAAAAAATAGTATATATTGTGGAAATTGGTTTGTCACACTTCTATGACTAATTAAATTGCTACGAGTATAACTGCTTTTTTTTTATTGCTTGGAAGGGCGGACTAGTTCACAGTCCACCTGGTGTTAAGTGGTTACTGGAGCCCATAGACATCTACAACGTAAATGCGCCACCCGCATTGAGATACAAGTTCTAAGGTCTCAATATAGTTACAACGGCTGCCCCACCCATCAAATCGAAACGCATTACTGCTTCACGGCAGAAATAGGCAGGACGGTGGTACCCCACCCGCGCGGACTCACAAGAGGTCCTACCACCAGTAAACTGCTTTGTACTATCTGGGTTTTATTTTGACAAAACTCAAAGTTTTTTAGTTGAATTTAACTGTATCAAAATTATTAGTTCCGTCTTCGGCCGTCTGTTTTAAACATGATTCCCAATAGTAGATATCGACGCGAAAGTTTTGATTTACTTGTATTAAAATTAACTATTTTAGTAACCGTTTCAGAGAAACTTAGTTTATGAATGAATTTTAAATAATCCCTGAATCAAAGGCATAATTGTTTTATCTGTAAATTAAATTTATAATCGCGCCCAATACTAACGAAACATTTTTAGAAAAACTCTAAATATTATTTTATCAATTTTCTATATTATTGTTCAGTTCAAAATTTGATTTCGTATTAATTTCTCCCTCGATTGCCTGAGCCGCAGGCTTGAAAATTTTGAAATCTAATTAACTTCCAATCTGCAACATTAAAACGGGGTTGGCCCTCAAGCTTTGAACCTTTCCACGATGTGTGTTTATTTTAACTTAAAATGTTCGTCATGTATCGGTTATTACTTCAATGCGTAGTTTATTTGTTTTGAAATGTAATGGTATGGATATAAAATAATCAAGGGATTCTTTTGAGTTCATTTCAGCCAGCTATGAATGTAGTGGGCTTTTTTGATTTTGTCCTATAAGCTTAATGACAACGAAGTGACCTTTTTATCATATCGACGCTTGAAAGGCAAACGTGACTAAGCGCCAATAACTGCTTTGTACATAAATGATAGGCAATAACCATATTCGATGAGCAAAAAAAAAATATTTCTAGGTCTATTAAAATCATTTCAATCCTACAGCTAGATTCGCTAAAGTAGAATTCTTTTCAGGTATTTCTCATGTATATTTTAAATTAATTTCAACTTTAAATTAGTCTACTGTAAAGTTCACGCATTGTCGCTTAGTCACATTTGCCTTCCAAGCGTCGATATAGCTTTTCATTTTTTTTTCCTTTTTCAAAGATGAGTTTACTTATACTTGCCTTTTAACGTATGTTTCCTTTTTAATGGAGGCGATCAAATTAATATCCCATTTTGAACTGACAATTAGAGGATTTATTTCCTAAGTGGAAGCTATTATATTTGACCTCGTCGTCTAGTTTCAAATTCACTTTGACAAACGACGCTCACACACAAACAGGATCTATCAATTGCGTTCTATCGAGAACATATCCAACTGTTATAGCGATAGTATTGTCAGGCTGATTAATCTTGTTCAGATAATACGAGTATTATACGGTGCTGTATGTTTCTGAGATATACTCGTATGTATGTATGCACAGGTGAGTGTAGCTTTGAGAACTTCATTTATTATTTAATCACATGATAATGTTGTTTATCTTTTATTGATGAACTAGTGGTCCCGCAGTAGTCGAAATTCGACTATGTTATTAATTGAAATTATAAGTTTGTACACTATTATGATTCTATTGTCATTATACTTCTGTAATCACAGATTTCGCCAAAACTACCCTTTAGACAAATAATGTTAAAGACAAACAATGTTTAATCTATTCTCAATTTGACAACAGACTATAAGCAATAAGAAAAGTTTGACAATAAACAAATAGTATGCATGCGTGTGTGTCAAATACATGGTAGTGTGTGTAATATTTTCTTTAATGATTTAATATATCTTTTATGAATTATTTAAAAAATATATTAGCATTGTGCACTTCTTCTGTATATTCTCTATAAGTGTGGAAAATTTCATATTCCTCCATCCGCCCGATTTTCGTAAAAAGGGATACAAAGTTTTTGGTTCACGTATTAATATATAGATTCATAATTTACAAAATTTTATTCGTTTATATTAGTTCGTAGTCTGGAGCTGTTTCGTTATCATAGTTTGACTTTATTGAAGGTTTCGTGATCACATCACGTTAACTCTCTTGGATAGCTGCGAGTCTTTGATTTAGACAATTCAGAATATGGAAAGCATCAATATATATATATTAAGATAAACGATAATACCAGTACGGAAGAATTATGGGAAACTAGTATTATTTCTATTAGCTGAAGCGATCGTGCTCTTTTCTTGAATTGATTTGAATTGGACTATACGCATACTCGACAATGTAGACTATCATTTAACCCACAGACACAGTCCACTGAGTTTCTCGCCGGATCTTCTCAGTGGGTCGCGTTTTCGATCCGGTGGTAGATTTTGCGAAGCACTGCTCTTACTAGGGCCAGTGTTAGAAACACTCCGGTTTGTGCCCCGTGAACTCACCTACACACGTTAGGACGAAGCTGAAATAGGCTCTCAAGGCTATCAGCATAGGTAAGAAAAAAAAAAGTAAACTATCGTCTCCGCCATGAGAATCGTTCGTCAGCTACTGAAATCCTAAGTGAAAGGATTTATGCAATCACTTGTATAATAGCGTAACCGGAGACGCGTTTATGAATCATTTTATTATGAAAAATAATTGGCATTTTCTAAATGAACATATCCCTGTTTATGAACATGTAAATTTACATTGGTAATACCTAGTTATGATGACGCAAGATGTCAATTTTAAGTAACCCCAAACATTACGTGATCTGAAAGATGCATAAGGCACATTTGTATTTTGTAATTTTATTTGTCTAGCCGAATTGTAAATGTCAGGAGTTGTATATAAATTATGGTACTTTGGTTTGATCGATAATATTAAAAGGAATTACTGTAAGTTTACGAAGCTATAGGTTTGGAGGTGAATAATATATGTATATTGTGTGGATTTTCATTGTCATTGGTAGTATTGGTATTACCGTATGACTAGTATACAAGAGCTTGGACATGTTGTTGATAAATTTAGGACTCTTTGGCTTACTGTGGGGTAGATCATATTCTCAAATTCTGCCAAAGACAAGCGAAAAATTGATTTCTTTTTAGTTACTCGCCGTTTCCATAGTTGTAGACATAATTAAAAGATCTTTTACTTTTTTGTTTGTTTTTATTGGTTTATCAGCTGAGTCAACACAGACTGTCCACGCTGTTATTTTCGTCTGAGCTATATAATAAGAAGCACAGTTAATAAACAAGAATATAAGTTTGTCTTATACTTATTACCCTACAACCAAATATCTTTATAAAAACACTAAGTTCGACCTGTAATGTATTACATAATGCAATAATATCTTAGTAGCTTATGCGTGTATTGAAATATTATGCCAACTCTTTTAACCTTGAGTGAAATTTATTTCATTTCTATATTTTACTAGATTAAACTGACAAAAAGCTTATAACCCCTTTGTACTTTTGGTGCCCACAGAAACTAAAACTTGAATGCCCTCTCTGAGACATTAGGTTTAAGCACTAGAATAACTGCAATACTTTAAATTGGAATCCATTCTACTTATCCAAAATATCCGTCGAATACTCTAAAACTAAATTAATCTTTTAGTTTTTGGGTCAGCAATCGAGACATAGTACATAGATCTGTTGCAGAAACCGGCCGATGTTCAAAATGTATCTAGAGCGGAAATAGACTTGACGGATGGTCTATTTCAGTCATACTTTATGACCGCCATGTTATAAAGAAACCAAAGACCGATTTATAAATTCACAGCAGATTTTGTGTAAAATACGCTTTATCGACATATTGAAAATAGACCTGGCCAGTTTCTTTTTGTTCCTGCAATAATCGATTTAGGTTGTTGAACCTAAACTATAGTAGTGTCACCTATTAGACTAATATCCATTTCTATCCATTGTTTAATATTTTTTATACAAGCATTCTCGGACTGGGGAAAAAACTCTTACTAAAACGCAGGATATTTGTGCAATTTTTACGAAACGCATTGTTTTGGTTCAATAAACCTTTTACTGCGATAAGTACAATTGTAAAATGAAAGTGTTTCGTTGAAATCGCAACCCAAGCAATAAGTACTTATACGACAATGTGTTTTAATTCACTTCATGAAGTTATGTTCAAAGCTGTTATGTTCTAACTAAGTATTCGGTATTTAAATGTTACTTTTTGTACTATTTATTTTTGTAATTTGTTGTTTCTTGCCATTACGAGTTAATGTCATTTAAAAACTCACCTGATACTTATCCAAACTCGATTTACATTTAAAGTATACTTCTCCGCAACTAAAACTCTCTCTCTGGAAAAGGAAGCGGTTACGAGTTGAACTATTTATAAATAGTCATCATAAATATGACTACATCTATATATTAATACGTGAAGCAAAAACTTTGTACCCCTTTTTACGAAAATTGCGCGGACGGAGGAGTATGAAATTTCCCACACTTATAGAGAATATAGAAAAGGAGTGCACAATGTTAATATTTTTTTAAAATAATGCATAAAAATACATTAAATTAATAAAAAAAACATTACACACACTGCCATGTATTTGACGCACACACATGTGTATATAATATACTCTTTGTTCATTGTCAAACTTTAGTTTGTCAAAAACTGTGGTCAAATTGAAAATATAAGCTATTTTTATTATATTATAATATTATATATTTTATTATATTGTTTATCCTTAATATTATTTATCTATAGTGGAGTCTTGGCGAAATCTGTGAGTAGAGAAGTAATAATAGTGTTTGACAATAGAACCAATAAGAATGATCAAACTTATAATTTCAATTAATTAGTCGAATTTCGACTACTGCGGGACCACTAGTTCGAATAAAATGATGAAATCACGAAATTTTACTGCAAAACTATTGAGTTTCAAATTTGTTTATTGTAGTAATATTTACTGTGTCGTTAAAATTCTTGCTTGTTGAGTGTAAGGCTGCGTCAAGTTCGTGCTTGACCCGGATGTGACCAGTAAAGGTGAGCGTACTGCGATGCGTCCGCGCATTGTATAACCCTAAAGTTTTCTGGCCACCAAAGAGAAAAGGTACACACACAGCTCGATTGGTAAAGCTGTCAAGGCATCCGATTCACTGGCTCTGCATATATATCCCGAACAAAGAAAAACACAGCAAATAATTGTGAATACCCGAACTGGCGAGCTATTCTTCTAATGTATTTAGATGTGGCCACTACCTTAAGGTCGTATTTTTAATACGCTTTTATTAGCTTCAGACGTATGTATGTTTGTAACGGAATCCTTGAACATAATTTTGACCCCCTACAAAACGTCGGATTAACTCGAAATTTGGTATAGTTATTAAGGACCGGTAACAATTCTATATTAAAAAAAATAAGTGAGAAAAAAAATTGAAATTCAACTAAAATTGAAAAATAAATAATAGTTTAAAAAAACTAACAAAATACGCCTTTTATTAGCGTGTTTATTATTTAGGGTATTTTGTTAGTTTTTTGAACTATTATTTATTCTTTTTTAATGGTTAATATTTTGTTTACCTAATAATAAGAAAAAATATCTAAAATATTTCGATGGTGCGAGTCAAAACTTAAAAGTTATTCCGGTAGAAAAGCCTTCTATTGTTTTGTTTTTATTTTCACCGATTGGTTCAAATCGATCTATGAACGTAACACTTAGCGGCATTTGGTTATGCAAAATATTATTGAATTGCTTTTAAGTGTTCGATTTCATGCATTGCTAAGTCGTTACTTTAGCACTAACTTTTAATAAACAATAAGTGCTTTTATGTGGATCGTGAGCAGTATTTTTTTTTTTTTTTTCTACATCGCTAAAGATGATAACAACGATTGCTACACATTAAATCAAGTAGGTTAATGTATTTAGCTTTCTTAATTTTAAAGTCGCATTATAACTTAATGCTTTATAAAATTATATTATGTGCCCTATATGCTCTGTTGATAACAATTATGTTTTTTGACTTTTTGTTATCAGAGTAGAAGTGTTTTTTTTTAATGCGTTGATCGGTGAATTAATGCACGACCCACCTGGTGGAAAGTGGATACAGGAGTCTATAGATACAATTAGATACCATAAAGTGAATGCCACCGTTGCATCTTGAAACACGAGGTCGAATTCTCGATCTTATCGTATATCCTGCCCTTCAAACAGGAACGACTATCTGCTACGCGGCAGAAAGCAAGAAGTCATCTGTGGAAAGTTACATACGAACCAAACTAACGCTAGTTGTCTCTTTCTAATCTTCAAGCGACGTAATAATATGTACGTAACATTATTTGTTTGTTGTGACATCAAACGCAAAGGTGATGACGAACCGGTTTTTTGCATTATGTTTTTTTTTGTTTTATGAATTTAAAAGTAGTCTTTTTTTGCCGGGATTTTGATTCGCAAATGTAGTTTTTAGTTTATAAGTAGTGTTTTCTGTAATTGAGAATACTTAAAAGTGTCATTACTAAAAAAATAAACATAAAAAGTGGCACATCAATAGCGACCCGAACAAAAAGATGAATATTTTTTCTTTGCCGATCTTTGTCCGGAAACCAGGCTCAAGGAAAAATATTATTGAATTTTGATCGATCCTTGACAAATATAAAAAAAAATAAAATTAATCAAACATTATGAAGTTTGTGAAAATTACGATACATAGATAGGCATAGATAAGTACATTGTCAGGCGAATTAATATGCGTGTTAGAAAAAAAGGTTGTAAAACAGGAGATAAAATTGTACTGAACTGTTTTGCTATTTTTTAAAGCTTTTTTGACTACTTCCGAAAATAGTAACAATGAAACTTATCAGTATCTACTAAATAAAACAAAGAACTTCGGCTCACAAATAGACAAAACGTAGCACTTAATTGTTTTACCTTTGTTTATTTATACAACAGATATTGACCTAATATACGCATCAATAGAAATTTAAAATATATTTTAATAGGTTCATTAGAATCAGTTACAATTTGTAGGATAACTAACTGAGTTTAAGACGCCAACGCCGTGATTTGACGATGAATTTCACATTAATTCATAGAGTGAATGGTTGTTTAATAAAAATTAACGGGAATTAATTACGTAATTGCTTGCCACTTGCTTGTTATGACTAGCGGTTTAATTTTAATTTTCAACAATTGTTCATCCGGTATCTTTATACTGCAAAATCAATTTCTATGAACGACTTATCAAAAAAGAATTGCGTGTTGGTTTTCCTTGGTTACATAAACATCTTCACTATTTGAAGTTATTGTTCTTAAATAATAGATAATAGTGTTTTATTTTACAGTTTTGTAAGTCTAACATATATATTTCCTAGTCTTTCATTAATAAATCTTTTAGGTTAGCTTTTACTGGCTATCTCAAACGCTAGTGAGATTGGGCCCTTAGAAGAAGGTTAAGTAAAAGGTCAGAATGGTTGCCTCACCGCTATCCGAGATGCCACACGATCATCGTCGATCGCAACATTATGTTTCGGAGGTCTTATTAAATTGTTGGGGGCCTTGCGACAGAGCGTTATTGCGTTGTTCGGTGCCTAGATGGTTTTTGCGGTTATCGATTGAATGTTTCGCTGTGATCTGCTTATTTGCATCGATACAGTTAAAGTTGACGCAGCAATATCGATTGAATTGAATACCTATAATAATCACTTAATTAATATTGGTTAATAACTGTATATGTATTTATTTAAAAAAGTACTGCCACATCACAAACATCTAACATTGAAAAGAAACTTAAACTATTTAATTTATGGCGTGATGCATGTGACAACAATGGCGTACATAGCATTGGCAATTCATCGGCTCGAAAATGGAGTACAATAATAATAATAAAAATAGTACTATTTGTTGAAATATTATTAAAATGTCTAAAAATGTCATGTCATATCAAAAAGAAGAATAGAAGAAATGTCAATACAATGTCAAGCAACAACAAGTCAGTTATAGAACAACAAATGATGTATAAAGATTATAAAGTCTAAGAAGGAGTATTTTTAACATTTCTTACCAATTATCAGGTTTTCTTGCGAAACACAAATGCCTTTATCAGCTGAAGTTATAAAAAATAACGGTAAATGTTCCGTGAAGTACCTACAAAAATATTTCATGAAATATTCAATTTTATCTGCGACATAAATCATGTAGCGTCTTGAAATGACTAAGCCATTTTTAGATAGCGTCGAGCTGAGAATCTAAAACGGTATTCTGTTCCTTTGCAAACGTGTCTAACAATGTCTGAATAAGCAACCTCTGACCCGTCTTATTCAGTGCTACCGGGTCATGCCTTGCGAAATCCGTTATATTAAAACATTTAAACTTTAAATCCTGTCAGTAAGTACGAAATTCGCTTGGCTTTCGCTAAAATTTTGTATGACGCCCATCAATCTAAAGTCGCACCAATGAAACTTTGTATTTTTGACAAGAGTTAATCAGAAGCGTGTTTTCTTTTATAAAACATAATAATTAAGATGACATTGCTTTTTTGAATGTAATTTGATGGGTTCTTTGTATTCAGTTGATAGTCTTGAGGTAAGCTGTTCGTGTGAGTCGTAATACAATGAAATTGACATTTCGACCTTATGTGTGTACATATATAGACGGGCTTTGTGTTGTGAAATCTATAGGTGACTACTATCACCAAGTGGATCGTGAAGACGTTCAAACATCTAGTAAATTAAAAAATAATTTATCCAACTTGAAGACGTTCCACAGAAAGCTCGTAGAAATCGCCATCACCAATATTAAAATTTGTTCTTTTTTTATTGCTTAGATGGTTGGCCCACCTGGTTGTTAAGTGGTTTCTGGAGCCCATAAACATCTACAGCGTAAATGCACCACCCACCTTGAGATATAAGTTCTAAGGTCTCAGTATAGTTACAACGGCTGCCCCGCCCTTCAAACAGAAACGCATTACTGCTTCACGGCAGAAATAGGCGGGGTGGTGGTGCCTACCCGTGCGGACTCACAAGAGGTCCTACCACCGGTAATAAAGTTTTTCTTGGTTTTTTGTCTTATTTGCCTATCTATAAAAACAAAATGAATGTTTGTTCTTTAATTCTCCTAAATTTTTGATTCGATCGTGGTAAAAACTTGTAATCTTGTTCTGACTACTCCAGGTAAGGTTTCTGTCATAGTTATACTACCAATATATACTCGTACATATTTACAAAAGAGAGTTGATGTTTTTTACATTTTTCACATTGTTATAACACGATTATCTACAGTCACAGTGAAGCGTTAACGAGTTTCACTACTTCTAAATAATTTATTTTATTTATTTATTATTTATTTATTTATGTACACACAAAAAAGAAGACATAGTACAGAGTAATAGAAAAATTATGTACAAAGGCACTGCTTATTTCTTTAAGAAATCTCTTCCAGCAAACCTGCGAGAGAATTATGAGAATAATACTACTAAACTTGAATACAAAATATTATAAGTAACACAGTATATAAGAAGAGTCTAGAACAATGATCATTCGGTTGACGAGAGATAGAATTGTAATAATTCATAGTTTACGATAAAATATTTTTGTAATTTACTTTTTTTACGATGAAATATAATTGAATGGTTTATCGAGAACGAATAAAAGTATAGCACACTTTATCCCGTTGAAAAATAAAGGTTTCAATACAAATAAAAATTCCAAGGAAGGTAAGATCATTTTGCGGCTCGAACAGCGGAACCATTACTTTGTAAGCGAAATGTCCTAACACAAAATAGGTTTCTTACAGACCGCGCCGTGGCTTTTAGCCGAAATTAGACCTAATGGGATTAGTAGTTGAAAATATATCTCACCTTTTACTTTTCTTAAGTGAATTTTATGATAATTTAGTTTGTGTGTGTGTGTTTTTTCTAGTTATATTTTACGCTAGTTAATCACTTAACGTATTCTTTTACGAATCTTGTCTATACTTAATAATATTATAAAGAGGAAAGATTTGTTTGTTTGTTTGTTTCGAATAGGCTCCGAAACTACTGGACCGATTTGAAAAATTATTTTTCCATTAGAAGCCGACATTGTCCCTGATGAACATAGGCTACTTTTTTTTTTTTTTTTTTTTTCCTACCTATGCTGATAGCCTTGAGAGGCTATTTCAGCTTCGCCCTAACGTTAGTAGGTGAGCTCGCGGGGCTCAACCGGAGAGTTGCTAACACTGACCCTAGCAAGAGCAGTGCTTCGCAGAATCTACCACCGGATCGGAAACGCGACCCACTGAGAAGATCCGGCGAGAAACTCAGTGGGCTGTGTCTATGGGTTAGTTCGCTCGTCGAACCCTTCGTCGCAAGCGACGGGTTCGACGAGGACGGTGACCGGTGCTTGTGGTGCCTAAAAGCACCGTTAATGGATCAGGAGGATCCGTAATGACGTGCTTTGGGCGACGTCGACGGTTTACCATTCGGTCTACTGGGTCGGGTATGTAATTTCCAGCGGCTACGATGAGAGGGTTCTCATGTCGTGCCGCCTTCTCAAAATGGCGCAGCGATGCCGACTGTAGATACTTACTAAGGGAGTCGAGCTCCAGGTCGTCGTGGAGATCCACATTCCTAAGGAACCAAGGCGCTCCGACGGCTATCCTGCAGAATCGTGATTGAATAACCTGAAGGGATTTCAAGTTGGTGCGGGCTGCGTGAGCGAACACTACGCTTGCATACGTCATGACGGGGCGTATACAAGTTTTGTAGAGAGTTACCTTATTACGGAGGGACAGTTTGCTTCGACTACAAAGCATTGGATAGAGTCGTCCTAGAATAAACGCGGCGCGGTCGCGTACCGTTTTTATATGGGGACGGAATGTCATCCCTCTGTCGAGGGTGACGCCTAGATATTTGACCTTCGAGACCCACGGAATGGGCTGGCCAAAGAGAGTGATGGGACTAACGGCGGAGGTCTTTGCGCGCCTACTACGGAGTGGGATGCTCGAAGTGATGTTCGGAGGGCGACCCCTTTTGAAGAGCACCGCTGCGCTTTTCGTGGGGTTGATGTCTATTCGCCACTTCCGGAACCACTGTCCCAGGGTGGCTACTGCGATCTGGAGTCGCCGATGAAGCAGCGACATCTTCCTACACGAGTAGTAGATAGCCGTGTCATCGGCGAAGAGCGCTAGATGGGTCTCCGGAGACCGGGGTATATCATTGATATACAAACTAAATAATAACGGGGAGAGCGCGGAGCCTTGCGGGACTCCGGCGGTCAGTTGGCGGGGACGAGAACGAGTTCCCTCTACTCGATATCGAAACGAACGGTTCGACAAGAAGTCTCGTATGATGAGCACGAGTCTGTCTGGCACTCCCATGTTGTACAGTTTATAAATTAAACCGTTGTGCCAGACTTTGTCGAACGCCTTCGCGATGTCGAAGAAGAGGGCGCCGGTCGGGATTTGTTTACGCCTATTTAGTCCTATCAGAATGTGCTCCGTGAGGCGGTGCACTTGTTGTACGCACGAGTGTTTTGAGCGGAATCCGAACTGTTCGTCAATGAGAATTTTGTTCGCGGTAACAAAATCCCAGAGGCGTTTCCTAAGGAGCCGTTCGTAAATTTTTCCTATCGTCGAGAGGAGACTAATCGGACGGTAACTAGAAGTTTCGTTTGTCGGTTTGCCCGGCTTATGTATACCGATAACGTCCGCTTCTTTCCACACCGCGGGAAAGATGCAGTGCGTCATAGCGGCATTTAAAATTGTAGCCAACATTGCTATCAGTTGGACTGGCAAAATTTTAGCGCGCGGTTGTGGATGCCGTCGGAGCCGGGTGCCTTCCTAGGTTGGAGGTTGTGGATCGCGTCTCTAACTTCGTTAGTGGTAATGGGGGGTAACGCGTCCGAGGGCGGCAGGGAAGCTCTGCGCTCGACCTCCCTGTCGACTAACTCGGTGTGTTCGGGGTCCGCGTGTTGAGTGCTGGTGGTGCACTGCTCTTGCAGTGCATCGGCCAGCAGCTCAGCCTTGTCATCGTCATCGAATGCCGGTGGTTGGCCTGAAGGGCGTATGAGGGGAGGCATAGTAGCGGTAGTTCCGGATTTGAGAGTCCTAGCTAGTCGCCAGTATGCTTGGTGGGAGGGCGCGAGTTGTTCTAGATAACTATGCCAATTATCGTTACGCGCGTCGCTTAAGCGGGAGTGGACTTCGCGTTGTAGACGACGCATCCGAATCCGGTTTGAATGCGTGGGAAGACGATCGTAGGCCCGGGTTGCCGCGTTCCTAACTCTTAAGAGATTCCTAAGATCGGGGGACAGTCTGATGCGGTGGAAGCTGTCCTCCACATCGACTTCTTTTGAAGATCTAATGATCGCGGAAGAGATGTGATCGGTAATGATGTTTATGGATTCGACGGTGTCCTCGGGGGATGGATTCGAATCCGGGCCGCAAGGGAGGATTGGCGGAGCGGCGTCGGCTAGGCACGTGCCCAGCTTATTCCAATCCACCATGGTCCTCGTAACAGTGACTGGGTTGTGAGGGCGACCGAGCTGCATAACGACAGGTCGGTGGTCTGAGTCGAGCTCTGACATTGCTTCGATGGAACGTAAGCGCAGAGTTACGTTCCTAAGCAATGCCAGGTCTATAGTGCTCGGACGGAGCGCGATGTTATACGGATAACATGTTGGAGTTGGGGGACCGACTATTTCAAAGGTGAGGTCGTCTATAAACGCGTCGAGACGCCTACCGTTGACGTTTGTACGATGGCAGTTCCACCTAGTGTGGTGGCAATTTAGATCGCCTGCCAGGATGACAGAGTCTCCCATGCCGAACAGTGACTCGATGTCACTGCTCAGAAGGGGCTTGTCCGGGGGGAGGTAAACGGATGCGATGACGATCGGCTGGTGTCCCGTCAGCGAGATACGGCACACTGACGCCTCGATATGTGAGAGCGAGGGAGTATCGAGAGGGACAACGTGCAGGGCCCGCCTATAGTAAATGGCAGTCCCGCCTTTGGAGGCGGTGAGTCTGTCATTCCTAACCATGACGTAATTCGCGACTTTCGGGTCGCGACGCGAGGGCTTCAGACAGGTTTCCTGCACTAGTAGAATATCTACAAGATTATCGCGGAGGAATTCGAAAATTTGATCGCGTTGCCGCGCGAGTCCGTTAGCATTGTAGAATGCTAACGTAAGGGAATACGGTTTTTCTCTACCTTTTTGCGCCATTGATTACCGGTAAAGATTTTTATAAAGTGCGGGACACGGACTCGTATACGTCCATGTGATCGAACGCGGCCGCGAGTCTCTGTTCGGGGGTTACCGACCTACGTATCGCGTCTGCGAACGATCGCAGACGGTCGAAGTTAACAGCGGTGACGAAGTCGCGCACGAGCGCGAAGTCGTTGACGGCAGAGGGTTGCGGGGGGCGGAACGCGGGCGCGGGGCGAGGTGCGAGCAGGGGCTGGGGCGCGGGGCGTGTCGCGAGCGGGGGCGGGGGTGCGGTTTGCGTTCCCGCCTTCGTATACGGCAGCGGCTTTTTCCACGCTGAGACCGTGGGAACTGCAGCCGGCACGAAGGCAGGTTTCGGCACTGAGGGTGCCGAAGTCTTTGGGCCGACGGTTCGCGGAGCTGGGAGGGTTGAACGCTTGCGCGGAGCCCTAGGACATCCACGGTAGTTCGCGGGGTGCCCTTGCTTAAGGCATAGGACACAACTTGGGGGTTCGGTCGCGGTTTCCCTATCTCTAACGCAATCTAACGTAGCGTGATCGCCGAGGCACTTCACGCAGCGGGGACGCGCGTGGCAATTACGCGCCGAGTGGCCATATAGCTGGCATCTGTAGCACTGCCCGGGAGTGCCACGTTTATGGGGGCTTCGATGGAGACCCCGGATAAGCCGCAAACTTTCGAGAGGCATGAAATTTTCTTTTTGGCCTCCGGGGTTGGCTCCAACGCGACAAGAATCATATTATAGGGCTGCTTGCCCCGCCCACTGTGCATCCGATGCACACTAACTATAGGGAGTGACTGAGCGATCAGATCCTCCTTAACGTAGTCGATGTCTAACTCCTTGGGGACTCCGCGTATTACTACGCGGAGCTCGCGGTCCTCCTGAAGAGCATAGGTGTGAAAACCTATGTTCTCCTTTCGGAGGTATGAAGAGAGGGCCCTATGGTCGCCCGGCGTTGCGACCTTTATCTGAATCCCATGCGCGACGTTACGCGCATGGGTGTAATTAATTTTGTTTGCCTGAAGGGCCTGGGATACTCGATTCCACGCTGTCTTCTCTTGAAGTATCAGCGGGGGCGGGGCAGCTACTTTAGGAGCGGGCGCGGGCTTGGGACGCGGCGGTGGGGTTACGCGGCGCGCGGAGTCCGACTCCGGTGTAACTACTACCTTCGGTCGAGAGGCGGGCGCGGATTTCGTTTGTTTTGTTGTGGAGCTCCGGGACTCCACGACGCGAGTACGTTTTTTACCGCGGGTAACCGTTTGGAACCCATCCGAGGTTCCGGGCTGAGGGCTGGGCGCGGATTCAAAGTCCATCTCCGATTCGGTATCGGAGCCTGAACTATTAGAGACAGAGCTATTAGAGACGATCGAGGTCGCGACGGACGAAGTCAGTGAGGCTGACGCAATAGACGCGGGCGCGGGGGTGGGGGTAGCGCTAGGCGCTATGTGAGCCGCATCGTCGGAACGTGCGCTCGAACTTAACGCGGCGGCGGGGGGCGCGCGGCGTGCCTCCGAGGCACGGTTGAAATACGCGGCGACGGACGCGGGGGGGGAGGGATTGCCACGAGAGGCCCTATAGCTGAGATACTCGGCCCTAATTGACGGGTACCTATCCCGGAGGAACCCGACAATGTCCCTAGCACTATCACTGTCGCACACAAAATCTTCGCTCATCTTCGGTCTTCTTGCCCGGGGGGGGCGGCCCCGGGACTTTTGTTGAACTCGCCGAAAGGCGAGGCCCCGGATAGGATTTGTAACCCCCCTGTGCTGCAGGACAGCAAGGAGCAGGGGGGGGGAATGCCTATGCCGTGAAAACGGCAATCGGCGGGGAAAAGGAAAGGAACCCGCTCGGGCTGTATAGTGCTACAGCAGGCAGAATCGCGAGCGGGGGTCTAGTCTTGAAAAAGACTGTTGTTTTTGGGAAGGGTTAGGAAATCGCTAGCCTGTGAGTGCCACAGGAAGCTGAACGTAGCGATTGGTTTTGCCTTGAAAAAGGCAGTTGGTAAGGGTGGGTTCGCGGTTACAAAACTTTAGCGCACAAAAATGGACCTCGATACGCAGATCGCAAGCGACCAACGGATCGGCACGTCCGCACTACTGAATTGTACGCACGATGTATTCACGGTCACTACACTGTCGAGCACAACTGTGAGTTCAGAGACGCAGCTCGCAAGCGGGCCACGGATCGGAAAGCACGTCCGCGCACGACCGAGTCGTGAGCGAGAATGTACTTTTTTTATTATTTTTTTAAATTTTTATTTTTTGGTTTCATGTTTTAATGTTTCCGAAGCGAAGCGAGGGCGGGTCGCTAGTTATAATATAATGAAGTGTGCGCTTTAAGCATGGTTGATGCATAAAGGTTAAATGCTATATAAGTATTTAGTTAGTTATTTCAGTAATGATGTATGTATCTAGAATTTATTGTTATTATACTGGATTATCTAAAAACATATCGTATTTCTGGTATTCATTGCTATTAAGCAATTACCAAAGCCGATACCCACTTTAAGCATGAAGCTATCACCCAGTCGCAGTCGTGAGGTTGAATTATCCATTTTATTGTTTGACGGCCACCCTTCAAACTGGAACGCTATATTTCTTTACTGTAGAGATACGCAGGTCGGTAGTCTGTAACTGTGCAACCTCACAATGCTCTACAACTTGTAATAATTTTATATTACTAATCGCAGTGCAGATTTTATTGGTTTAACTAGGAAAAATTTCGATCGCATGAGACAAAACAAGGTGATTTTTTGTTACTCATATTAAATATTTTTGTTACTCATTTTTGTTACGCATATCTGTGATTAAAGATTTAGATTTAAATCATAGAAGTAAAGTTGGTATAAAAAAAGATTTTCGTTTCTTCACGTTTAACTTTGACAAACAGTGCACATAGTAGAAAGTTTCCTCCTAAATAAAATTTCGAACTACCCTTCTGACTCTCGCTGTGCCAATGGAAATCGTTACTAAATTCCATAGCGTAAAGTTCAGTTTGATTGTGTTTCGTGATGCAAAAGTTTACGAGAAAAGTCGGGCAATTTGAAAAGTTTTGAAGACTTTTGAAAGTGCAACAACAAGATCAGTGCGAAATTAATAAAATAGAAACAAGCTTCGGATTGTTCTACTTTATTCATTGCTCGTTCAGTTTGAGTTTAAATTATAATTTCATGTTTTTTTGGGGGTTTTTTTATTGCTTAGACGGGTGGACGAGCTCACAGCCCACCTGGTGTTAAGCGGTAACTGAAGCCCATAGACATTTACAACGTAAATGCGCCACCCATCTTGATATATAAGTTCTAAGGTCTCACTATAGTTACAACGGCTGCCCCACCCTTCAAACCGAAACGCATTACTGCTTCACGGTAGAAATAGGCAGGGTGGTGGTACCTACCCGTGCGGACTCACAAAACCAGTACAAAAATAAAATGTATTCTATTATTTCAATTCTATTTATGGTAGTGAATTTTAAAATTGAAAAAATATATATTTATGCATTGAATCGTGGGTAAATTCAAACGAAAGGTGAGGTATTAAAATGAATCATGTACATACTAAGAATCAACATTGATGTTGTTATCAAAAATGTTCTAATTATGTAAGTGTGTTTAATTATTCAGATCTCATAATTTTATCTCCTTGACTATGTCAGTAAACTACGTTACAGATTCACGGAAATATTTGTAATTTTATTCCACTCAGTGAAACATTCTTAAAAATAACGTTTATCACTCCCAAGTACACTTTTGTTAACTCAAAACTAGCTGGCCCGGCAGACTTCGTAGTGCCTCAATCTATAAATAAAAGACCTAAACTTTTGTATAAAATAAACTTAAAACAAACAAAAGGAATCCGTCCGACGGGGGGGGGGGACACATCAAAGAAAAAACAAAATTGTTTTTTTTATTTAATTCCGAGTGTGTTCATATTTATCTACCTTTTAAACCTTCTCTGGACTTGCACAAATAGTTCAAGACCAAAATTAGCAAAATCGGTCCAGCCGTTTTCGAGTTTTAGCGAGACTAACGAAGAGCAATTCATTTTTATATATATACCTAGTCAGGTCATAAATTCTGTCACATGTTTAATGTAAAATAATTGAAACAAGTTTATTCATTATGTAACCATTCATATACCAAAATGAACTTGACAAAACATAGATTCTTATGACACTAAAGTTTATTCAAAATGACCTCCGTGATTTTGAATACAGGCCTACAATCTGCGCGGCCAGTCGTCTATCGCAGCACGAACGAGGTCCATGTCAATATCGGCGGCTGCCTTAATCAAGGATGTATTGAGTGACTCCAAATTGGGATGAGGCTTTGAGCACGCCTTTTCCTCCAAGTGTTGCCATATCTTGTAATCTAACGGATTCAAATCTGGACTGGAGGAGGGTCAGTCTTCGTGCCGGATGAAGTCGATTTCACGCGCCGCCAGCCAGTCTTGTGTGCTCTTCGCTCTATGAGCTGGCGCCGAATCTTGTTGGAATACCCAGTAAATGTAAAATTCTAAAAGTATACATTTTTATTTTCATGAACAATTCGAAATTCGAATTCAATAAACTTTTTTGTGGCCAGCATTCTAAAAGAAAAGTTTTTACTGTGTGACAATACTTATGACCTGACTAGGTAGATAGACATATAGATAGATTATTCATGAACTAGTCGCACTCACTTAGCTTTGGGTAAGAAACGAAGCCTCCGAGTGATTTAAAAGGCCTTGGGATTTTCAATTTAGAATCGATCGTAACACGGGCTCGAGTAAAAAGATTGATATTTGGGATTTTTTCCGGGGCTCGTGACTCGAGGAGGCCGCACAAGTGACTGATCGTTCGAGCCGTGTCCCGGCTAATGATATCCGAAGCTTATCGGCTCCACTGTCGCGCGTCATTTTTACGGATTCAATGGGATTTATGTAAATTTGTTTTGTCAGCTCCTCCTCCTTGTATACGTCGCTTCGAATCTAAAGCTACATCCACAAATTTGATATCTCAATTCGATTATCATTTAATTTAGCCGTATATCGGTTATTCTTTTATTTTTTTTCGTATTACGATTTATTAATGATGGTACGTGCGGACTCACAAGAGGTCCTTGTGAGTCCGCACGGGTAGGTACCACCACCCCGCCTATTTCTGCCGTGAAGCAGTAATGCGTTTCGGTTTGAAGGGTGGGGCAGCCGTTGTGACTATACTTGAGACCTTAGAACTTATATCTCAAGGTGGGTGGTGCATTTACGCTGTAGATGTGTATGGACTCCAGTAACCACTTAACACAAGGTGGGCTGTGAGCTCCTCCACCCATCTAAGCAATAAAAACAAATCATAATGATCGTATGCAAATGTTTACGTGTTCGCTTACATACACCGGTTTGACTCGGCTCGTCTATATGTATTAATATTCATCGGAGCTCCGTCACGAGTTTGTTACTCGGTATTAGTCTGGTATTAGTCAACGTTCGTAATTAAGGTGCTGTATACACGACGTTCAAAGGCAGCGTATGTAGTTATTGTAATTATGAAGATTCGTGCTATTTGATCTTGCCGTTTCTAAGTTCGACAATGGATGCGCTCAATCAATGTTCGTCGTCTCACTGAATATAATCATCCGCTGCTATTGTTATCGGTATCTGCGTTGTCATCGTTACCTAAATATCGTACCGGATGGTTTTCTATTTCATGACACTCATAATCTAATTCTTCTTAGTTCAAAAGACGATCCGTTACTTTGACCTTCCTTTCGTTCGAATTATTTGTTGTCGCGATATTAATTTCATCTTTCACATTCGTTCCCTACGAATTCAACTTTCTATTTATTTGGCTTAGCCAGTTGACGATTTCTTCACAGACTTCGAAAATTACTAAATATTGTGTCTTAGTATGTTCGCAATCATAAAAATTGTTCAGAATTACGTAATTTATGTGTCTAATAGTTTTAATTTTTTGAAACCGCTTTAAATTTTCAATTTCATTGTGAATTTTATAGGTATTGACATATTTTATTTTTAGATGTATAAAGTGACATTATTTTTTTAATTCATTTATTTTTTACTGTAACGAGCTGTTTAGACCAATTATTATAACTTACGTACAGTTTTGAGGATTATTTTTAAAGCATACATTCGCAATTGTCAATAAGAGCTGTATTTTCCTAAATTTTGTTTACTCATTTACTGCTTAATAATAATAGCTGACATTACTAAGAAATGGTTGGCTCGCTATTTTTACTCTACTTCTACGTATGTTCACTAAAGCAATTAAAAATAATACCACAATATATAAATATTCATGCTACAACAACCACTCAATATTTTTATTTTATCATTGCGCTTGATATCGTTATCCAGCTACATCCTCCCACCTATTATGTGTTTATGTTCACGAATGTAATAACAATGGATGTGATAAGCATCCATAATTACTAATGACTAGTACCTTTGAACTAAAATTTACTGTCACACCGGAGTTCAAATCACGAAGACCAGCACCTACTCATGTCAAATATATGTTTGCAACTAAATTCCACGAAAAAGGATCACAAAATGAAACCCACGAGGTATTTCAAATTTACGTAGTTATTAATACTAGAGAGTATTTCGGGTAAGTACCCTACCCATGTAATAGATACATACTTCTAAAGACGGATGGCGCCAATCAATATCAAATCAATCACTAGTAGTCAATATAGGAATTAGAGACTCAGTACAAAGTAAAATATGGATGATACTAATGATAGTATTAGGAATAGGTTAAGGTGTAGTTAGTGTATTACTTCTGATTATAGAGCGTACAGATTAATCCTTTGGGTACCCTTTTAAGATATTGAAACACTGTTAAGAAATACTTCAATAAGTGAAATAATTCTCACCCAAAAAGGAAACGTGTAAGCACCTTTATTCTGTTTAAAGTGCCAAAGTCAAACCTAAATACTGTAATGTCTATTTTCGTTAATTTAAAATTGAGCTTTGTTGTTTCGCCTAGAGCATTCTTTTTTCTATTCTTATTGAATTGATAATACATCTTATCGCTTGTAAGATAAATACAATTTATATAATTCATATTAATTAATTCGTTGTAATACTCGTATAGTGGGAATGAATGGACAGATAAACATGTCTCTCGATATGATTCAACGTACTTTTTTTCCTTCTAAAACAAATCTAATGCGTATCTGTTACTTTGGAGAGGAGCTTATAATGTTGTATCTGATGATAAAACAGATGATGATGGATGCTCATCAATAATATGAGATTTTTATCAAGGTGAATTAAATTTAGTTTGGCCATCGAAGAATATTTGAAAAATCATTTTAACGACGGTATTTATAATTTAAAAAAGGTATTATTTAAGTTTCTAGTCAGTGTGAATAAGTGTTTCTGAAGAACAAACCTAATTTAAACCTTTTTGTTTCAGGTAAATTTTTATGTTAATCAACTGGAGCCCTTAATTATCAGGTGAAATTACATTCATAATTCTTCACTTTCTTTGTCTTTTGAATAATACTGACCTTTTCTAAATAACTAGAACGGAACATTATAAACATACGTTTGGAAGTACGGAGTTACAAGTTTTGATTTGTATTTATTTCCAAAACAGCTGTAACATAATTTTAGAATTTACATTCAATTCTGCGGTCTATACAATTTCAATTTTGAAATTTGTCAGTTAAAATCAAATTTTCAGCCGGAGAAACGGTGAAATGCGCTCCGAGTTCTGGTTTAATTGGAGCTCTCGGTATAATTGAAGCTATTGTTCTAATTCCTGAATACCAATTTGCAGCTAAAGTCATTCAGTTTGCTTAAGCTTTAGTTAAAATTATGCTCTTAATTGAATAAAGATGTTGCCATCAATTGCTGAGATTTAGGTTCATAAATCAATATCTTATTTTAGTATGCTTTAAAAATGTTTACATAATGCAATTTAGGGAATCATATTAATTGGATAACTAGCTTTAGTATAAGATAAATTGCAAAGAGCTTTAAACACAAAATTTAAGGTAAAAATTTTAATGTACACGCAATACGAATCCAATGGGATAAAAACTGAGAAAGTTGTCTCCCAACTTCTCAGAAAACTTGTGAATTACATACATGAATTGAAAATTTCAAATCCGAAAAGAAACCACATGGACCATATAGCAAAGACATTCTCACACGTAAAATGATCAGCTTAATCAAAGTGAAACAAGACTATATCGAATATTATATATGGCAAACTTAAGTCAAACACAATTTGAATAGATTCCTTTTTCGCCCTTAGACCTTCTCGAATTGAGCTCCCAATAATTGAAACAAAAAAACTTTGCCTAGACAAATACGATTTGGACGATCTTGCCCTTGTCGTGACTAGGGTGAAATTGGCACAGGGCACACAAGTCACCCACTGCCCTATTGCTTTAAGCAATGAGTGTCTGGGTTAGCGAATACTCCTTTTTACGTCCGAAATATTCTGGTCACGTAACTGACTTGATCATTTCTAAAGAGCGAAAAGGGAGGCCCTTTCCTTGTGAAAAATTGTGTTTGTTTCTCCGATACATATGTTAGGAAAACTGATGTACGTGTTATTCTCTTACATTCGATTTTGCAAATAAGTTTAATTACAATTGAAAATGAAAATAAAAACTACTTTAGGGTTTTATATCGTTTCTTATTTTCATTCTACGTATTACTTCGGATACTTCGAATAGTTAAAAGTTTTCTTGGTCAAGGACGACTAAGGTACGCAAAAGTTGAAAAAATAAAAATATAAAGTCGAATACCTCTCTTAAGACCGTAATTTATTTTATAATATTCGAACAAAACTATGCCCTAATTAAAGTTTGGAATTCCATTAAAGTTAAATCAATTCCATATGAAAAGCGTTATTAGGTTGAAGCACAATTAACTTTTTCTCCTATTGTTTGGTATGCTTACGTGCTGTATGTTTTATTGGAATAACTTCTTAAAATATACTGAACGATGTCGTGACTGTAGTTTTTACTTTTTATTTGAAAACTCTAAGTTTAATTTAAAAGTGCTTTGATAATTAGTTTCATTGGAAATTTTATTGAAGTCTCAGTGAAATCAATTAAGATTTTTACAGACGTTATGGATTCGGATGAGTATGATATTAATAATTCTATTTAATGACAAAAGGTAAAAGATTTTTATTTATTTAAAATCTCCGTTAAACGCTTTTAAATGTAAAGAATTTAAGCTTAAGAAAGTTAAACGGAAAACTAATTAATTTTGATATAATTTTTTGTATATTTTAATCGACAATTTTTACCCACTCCTGTTTGCAATGTAAAAAAATGTAAAAATGTAACTTAATTAAATTAACTAAATGTAATAAATGAATAAATGTAATAATAAATAAATGCGTAAATTAAATTAAATGTAACGTAAAAAGTTATAACTTTTATTTTATGCTTAGACTAAATTGAATGAATTTAATTATTGAAAAATCCTATTCTTGCTTATTTAAATGATAGAAATTAATTTATGCAGAATTACATCCTGATATTGTACCACATTGTTAGTAGAACAGATGATTGCAAAGGCCGAAAATTTTCGAGTGGCGACCGCGTATCAAGAGACGTAAGTAGCGTGGGTAGGCCTCTTATAGTGTGGACCGACGCGCGACCTGTTGAAGGTCGCGTGATCCCGCTGGCTATAGACAACGCATGACCGGTCGTTGTGGTGAATCTTGGGAGAGGCCTAGGTCAAGCAGTAGATGTGAAGTAGAGTGAAAGATAGATAGATTGTTTAACTAAAATTATACTTAATTATTTAATGAATGCTGAAGTTTTCGGCTCACGAGACGTCATTTTATGACCATTCCTTTGCGGTTGAAGAAGTGCATTTATGGAATGCACTACCCTTAAACATCAAACAATCGTCCTCGCTGGAAACTTTCAAGTTCAGATTAAAATCGCACTACCTTGCACAATAATATGGCTCCTACGATTTAACTGTGTGAGTTACTACTTATTTTGTATTTACTTGCATATTTTTAGTATTTATTTGCATTTAATCGTATGTAAGTCTATATTTTATTGTATTTATTTTTCACATGTGTATATAAGTATATATTTTTATGTAAGCTTATTAGGATACAGCACCGTCCTTACACTCAACCTGCAAGGTTGCCTGGAAGAGATCGCTTTTAGCGATAAGGCTGCCAATTTATGTCACCGTACATGTGGTGTCAAATGAATTTAAGGGATACCCAAGAATGAGTTGGGTTTTTTATTGTTGTTGTTTGGGCCGTTGGTGTTTGTGTCAGATAAAATTACTCGTATGCATTACATTTATAGAGCCATTGATTTCAACGCTGCGGTGTTTTGATTAAGTATCCAGCAGCGTTTTTTTTTCTTCAAATGTGCCGATACAAACAATTCTAACACGTTGTTAATATAAATCAAAATGTACCTACCCCTTTCATAATATTGGTAAGCCGTACTAGACAGAGTAAACACCAATCGTGCGTCACTTCGCAGCACTCCTTACGTTTAGACAAATACCAAACGTCAACTTAAGCATCGCAAACGTTTGGCTTTCACCTTTAATTTGGAATCTCATGCATATATCTATCTGTAGTAACGAGAATGGATAGAATACGGAATTAATATGTTAGAGGAAGTCTGAAAGTGGCACCTGTGACAGAGAAGCTGAGGAGTGCACGTTTGGGATGGTATGGACATGTGATGAGACGAAATGAAAATGAGGTTGTTAAGAGAGTGTTAACTATGAATGTGGAAGGATTTAGAGGAAGAGGTAGACCTAAGAAGAAATGGATGGATTGTGTGAAAGACGATATGGGTAGGAGGGGAGTGAGCGAAGAAATGGTATATGATAGAAGAGTATGGAAGGAGAAAGCATGTTGCGCCGACCCCAGGTGACTGGGAGAAGGGCAGGATAATGATGATACATATATCTATCTGGTTAATTACGGAATATATCAAATCGAAATAATTGTAATTGCTGATGTGGTGAGGTTATAGTGTTCGTTAGTGGCTGTGTGTATAACGACTTGATAAACTGTGGATGCTTTTAGTTTAGACCTTGGCGGCGATAATGATAGTTATTAAGTTTTCAATATTAATTGTTTAGTGCTCGTAACGTCTTTATATTATTATGTTGTAATAATGTTTAGTACCGAATAAATGAAGTGGAAACATTTATAACTTTTGGTTGGATTATTATTTGTGAAATTAAGTTTGCTGTTTGTCCTCGTAGATTTTGTTTTGTTTTTATTGCTATGATGGGTGAACGAGCTCATGGCCTACCCGGTTTTAAATGATTGCCGGAGTCCATAGATTGAGTTTTAAGGCTGAGCGTTTTATAGTACTACGGCTGCCCCAATCTTCAAACAGAAACATATTACGCTTCACCACGGCAGAAATAGGCAGAGTTGTGATGCTTTTTTATTTTTATTGCTTAGGTGGGTGGACGAGCTCACAGCCCACCTGGTGTTAAGTGGTTACTGGAGCCCATGGACATCTACAACGTAAATGCTCCACCCACCTTGAGATATAAGTTCTAAGGTCTCAAGTATAGTTACAAGTAGTTAGTGCTATGTAGTAATTCCGCAAATTATAAAAATTTTCGGGTTTGCTTTTTATTATACGATGCTATTTCTTCGTTGTGAAAGTCATTTTTGAAAATGTGCTAAGTGCGTATTTCATGGGTAAATCAAAACAACTAGGACTTGCCTTGCGGGATTCAGAGACCGGCACAATCACAACGTTCGATAGGAATGCACCGGCGTCATGTCCTCGTCCTTTTTTTATAGGCAAATAAACATCAAACTGAGGCACAATGATATTCCACTACACTATCTTAATGTTGTAGAGACAAAATACGTAATGTGTAAAATGTCATCTCTAATCGCGGCTCGGTACGTGATATCAACAGTTGAGACACCAATATAACATTAGTTAGTCGATAAATTTGCCGAGAAACAGTAGTAGCTTCAGCATATACCCTTAGGCTTTTGGCTGACGTCCAATAGATTGTTGTATTGCGCGCACATAATAATGCTATTTGGTAAGGAATACGCCGTTTGGCATTATCGATATGTGGCAATCATGTCTCTCGGTTATGTTCTATCGAGGTTGCAGAGGTATTGTGTGAATTTAACATACAAGTGTTTGTAAGATTTGAAGTGTCTGTATAATGTAATTGATTGCATTGTCAGTCTTGGTTTTGTGGTGAAAATTAGTTGAGATTTCTAATACCTATAATATAATAATATTTATTCAAGGCTCTTAAAATACAAACACGTACAAGAATTCTTAACACTAGTATAATAATATACATGCCTTTTTTATGAGGTATACAATAACAATATTCCCTGAGTTTTATGCTAGGAAAACCTGTGTTACAAAAGTCAGTCAGTCATTTCATATTGAAGATGTAAATCCTTTGGTATTACCAGCGCGGTTTTTTGTTGTTGTAACATTGAATTAGAGATAGAATAATAGGGATGTAATCTCAATCAATAAATTCAGCTTCTGGTAATGTCTCTGAACCTAGAATAGGAAAGCGTACACCTCTGTTGGTGTTGCATTTTGATGATGTTTAAAATTAGTGTCGGAGTAAATTAAAATTAGTGAAATTAACACGGAGAAAACGTATTTTTGTACCTACTGCTTTTGTAAAAGTTGAATCATGAATATAAACTGCCTGTTTTGAATTAAAATTATTGTTTGTTTCTAATTTTATAAATTAATTTCAGAAACGTAATTTACATCCAGCGGTCATGGTGATTTATCGAATAGAATAGTGTTTTAGAACGGAAATTATAGTAGTTTGAATGCTAATATGTTACGTAAAATGAATAAGATGTTTACGTGAATCGTCGATTTAAAGTAAAAGTGATAGTGAGAGTATTGTGTGTTCTACACCAGAAACCGTCACGTGTGGTTACAAACAATGAGAATGCTGAGAAATTCAATTTTAAAATCTATTAATGTAATGGCAAGAACATAGCCCTAGCTTCTTCTATTACATTTTCTAACGCATTGGTAGTATTAGTGTTGTTAGTTATCCTGTCCTTTCCAAATTGTTCCTGCCCTATTTTTTAATTCTATAGTAGTATGGCTGCTCAAAACCTTAAGATCGGAAAGCATGTTTTGCGGCAGAAATGGCGTGTACTTATCCTCTCGGACTCACAATATCACTAATACTTTTGCGAATTTGATATTTTGCGGGTTTAATTTTTATTACACGATGTTATTCATGTTATCGTTTTGATCATTCGAACATGTTAAGTATTCGTATTTCTGTGAAAAATTGTGCTCTCTGCCTGCGGGATTTTAATATCGAAATAGTCGTATTACTGGATACGGAACATCAGATCATATTCTATAGGCTACGGCAACTTCAAATTATCTGTCTATATGTTTGGGAGCCGTCCTACCCATTTCAGCCTCTAAGCTTGAAGCGGTCATCATGTTAGCTAGACTAGGGTTCCGCAATTAGGCAACGCAACTTACCTTTTACTTAAAGTCATGGTCACTGTTTGATAGCTTAGTGCCGGTATGATTCATCAAAACTTCTTGTCAAATGGCACCAGCGTTATTGTGGATGTGTACTGTGAGGAACTGGATCCAATAAGGGAGAAGGTCTCGATCTCCTATCAGCCTTGGTCAATCGCTCGTCCCTGCTGCTCTTACACGACTACGGTCTTTTTTATACAGCACCACAGTCGGTATCAAAGCTACAAGCGCTGGGGTTGGAAGGTTTGCGTCATTCGTCATACTCACCGGACCTTGCGCCGACTAACCTCTATTTTTTGTACTGCTCTATCAAATTTTGGACAGCTTCTTGGTAGGGAAATATTCGATATAAGAGAGGCAGTACAAAATGCCTTTGAAGAATTTGTTGGCTTCCGCACGTCTTCTTTGACCCAACCTACTTCTTCAAGAAGTGCATTGAAAAATTGTTACTGCGCTGGAATAGATGAATCGGTACCATGGGTGCATATTTTGATTGATAGAAATTAAAAATATTCATCAGAAATGACTTTAGTCTTCTGTTCTGAAAAACAAGATTATCTTTTGATTAAATCTATGAAATTATTCAATTTTATAAATATGAACATAGTTAAAATTGTCAGACGATTGTTACTTTGCAAGAAAAAAAAACCTATATTTTTATTTTATTTTTATGTATGAGGGATTACTGTTGGCCCTTTGGCCTTTGGTAAGCCTTTCCAGTTTCACCAGGACATGTGGTGGCAAAGGCTCAGGCATGCGTGTTAGGCAGATGTGATAACCGGTACATCACGGAAATGCTTAAAAAAATGTGTGGTGTCGTGGGACACTATAAAAATATTAATTTTAAGTTCTATTGGAAGTATAAAGACAATAATTGTTCAGGTATACATTTTTTATTATGATTTTTTTATTCATAAAAATAAATAGAAACTACTTTACAAAGTTATCAATTTTATTCATAATGATTTATAATTTATATGAATAACAATAATAACCTTCATCACGTAGACTATACATTAGATAGTGTATAGCCATCATACTAAGACTATACATAAACAATAAAAATCTTACGTTACGGATGT
Source organism: Bombyx mandarina (assembly GCF_030267445.1). NCBI lineage: Eukaryota > Metazoa > Arthropoda > Insecta > Lepidoptera > Bombycidae > Bombyx > Bombyx mandarina. The sequence continues at coordinate 5,255,449 of NC_143215.1, forward strand.
TTTTTCCCGGTTAGGGGTACCCCTACGCATCGTCCGGTATAAGGAACTTCGTTCCAAAACCCATATCTATTCTAATGCTACTTCGTGTAAACGTTTCCGTTTATGATGTTGTATTTAAAGCCTTTAGTTGTTCAACGACACATTAACTATCGGTATTTCCTTTTGAAGTGCTCGACTTGCATTTTTATAGCTCTTTACGGGTTCGGTGCTGTGCTGCGGTTCTCGTTGCGTCAGTTATAATTAACAGCTATAAATAACATAACAAAATGGTTTTTTAACTGCTCCCGTGATTTATTGGCTTGGGACGCATCGTTAAAAACTTGTATGTGTCTATTTAAAAGAATAATGTTATTTAAAATCAAGTAAAGCTTTAGCCTTAGGAGGGTCTGATGTGAAAGTGAAATTTTGAATTTTTTTGTGAACGTTTTTGTGAACGGACGCATCTTTGCTAAATCGGTTCTCAATCAGTTCAATATTACAAGATTAGATTTTATTCAATATTAGCTGACCCGGCAGACTTCGTAGTGCCCCAATCGATAAATAAAAGACACATCAAGGGGACACATCGAAGGAAAAACAAAATTGTTTGTTTTTTTATATAATTCCGAGCTTTTTATATTTTCTCACCTTTTAAACCTTCCTTGGACTTCCACTTCAAGACCAAAATTAGCCAAATCGGTCCAGCCATTCTCGAGTTTTAGCGAGACTAACGAACGGCAATTCATTTTTATATATGTATAGAGATAGATAGATTCATCTGTGAGACTTTTAAGTAAAAATGTAGCTAGTTTTTGATGTGATTCGTTGGATCTAGTGCACTCATACGAGTTCTTCTCAACGTACTCCAACACCAGTATTTACAAGGTTACTTGTCTACAGGATCAAAGTTTTTGGGGTTTCAGCATGTAAATAGATACATACATTGTATATAATCGGGTTCGAATCCCGCCAAGGGAAGATATTTGTATGATAAATATAAATGTCTTTTCCAGGGTTATGGATGTATATTAAATATGTGTAGGTGTATAATAAAAATCTTACATTTATTTCCGTTATCTGGTACCTGTAACACAAGTTTTTTACGAACTTATCACGGGACCAGTTAACGTGGCGTGACTGTTAGTAAATATTTATTTATTATTATATTGTACATTGTACATTGTATATACGTATCAATATTCTGAATTTCGTATTTGAGATTACATTGAAATTAGTTTTATACGCTTATCTACTTAAAATAATATTGTTATAGAGTATTATGGAACACATAAATATTTTTTTATTTTTATTTTTTATTGTTCTTATTTTACTTGTATAATAGCTTACAGCCTTAGTGGTAATATTTTCCTATTTTTGCTTTTGTAAATGATATAATTTTCGTGTGTCGCGTTATCTTTGGTACACTATTTTGCATGATACCTCTGAGAGTTATTAGTTTTCCGCCGTTTTGTTTGTGTTATGTGCCTATCTAAGTTAGATTGTTATAATAATGGGAACACAGTCGGAATCGACACAGAACGGATGACGACGTCCGGGTTTGTCTAGATTACTCGCTGTCATCGTACGATTGGCGTCCGGGAACGTATCCGAAGTCACTGCGTCCTTTTTTTTCTACCTATGCTGATAACCTCGGGAGGCTATTTCAGCTTCGCCCTAACATGTGGGTGAGCTCACGGGGCTCAAACCGGAGTGTTGCTAACGCTGGCCCTAGCAAGAGCAGTGCTTCGCTGAATGTACCAACGGATCGGAAACGCGACCCACTGAGAAGATCCGACAAGAAACTCAGTGGGCTGTGTCTATGGGTAACTGCGTCCGAAGATACTTCATACAATCAACACGTGAACATACATGGCGTTTATTTAAGAATATAATAACCCATTTATTTATTTATTGCTTAGACGTGTGGAACGAGCTCACGGCCCACCTGGTGTTAAGTGGTTACCGGAGCCCATAGACATCTGCAACGTAAATGCCGCCATCTACCTTGAGATAAGAGTTCTAAGGTCCCAGTATAGTTACAACGGCTGCCGCACCCTTCAAACCGAAACGCATAACTGCTTCACGGCAGAAATAGGCAGGGTGCGAACTCACAAGTGGTCCTACCACCAGTAAAAATTTCAATAAGCTACTTTAGCAATACTGCGCTCCCCAAGATAAGTGTTCGTCGTCGTTGTTGAATTTGCAAGTGCTTGTGTTGTTGCGTTATGTTTAAGCATCAGTTCAAACGGATCTGGTTTTTTTTTTTTTGTAAATTACGAAAGTAATTGCGGCACACTGCAGATGACACAAGATCGAATGAACAATGATTCACGCGAACGCTCTCCCACGCCTCGTATAATGTAATCATTAGGTAATGATGCATTCGGTTTCTTCGTTTGCGTTTAGGCGGTTCATGTATCAGATAGGAAACGGTTTCTACAACATGGAAACACTGCATACTGCATAGGTGCTACGGATCTAATTCCGCATAGGTTTTTTTTTTTATTGCCTTTGTAGACCTACGAGCATACGGCCCACCTGATGGTGAGTGGTTACCGTCGCCCATGGACTTCAGCAATGCCAGGGGTAGAGCCAAGCCGCCGCCTACCGCTTAATACTCTCCACAAGCCTCGTTTGAAGAAGGACATGTCATAGCGCTCGGGAAACACCGTGGAGGGGAGCTCATTCCATAGCCGGATGGTACGTGGCAAAAAAGATCTCTGGAAACGCACTATGGATGACCGCAGTGGCTCCAGGTAGTATGGATGAACTCTACTCCGGTGGCGGGCGGTGCGATGGTAAAAACGAGATGCCGGTATCATCTCGAACAATTCCTCAGAGCACTCCCCATGGAACATACGGTACAAAATACAGAGGCATTCGAAGTCCCTCCGCAGACCCAGAGGTTCCAAACGATCCGTGAGAATGATATGATTATCCTTATAATATTTTTTCTGTTTTATTTTTTATTGCATAGATGGGTGCACGAGCTCACAGCTCACCTGACCTTGTGTTAAGTGGCTACCGAAGCCCATTGACATCTACGACATAGATGCCGCCACCCACCTTTTTTTTTATTGCTTAGATGGGTGGACGAGCTCACAGCCCACCTGGTGCTAAGTAGTTACTGTAGCCCATAGACATCTACAACGTAAATGCCGCCACCCACCTTGAGATATAAGTTCTAAGGTCTCAGTATAGTTACAACGGCTGCCCCACCCTTCAAACCGAAGCGCATTACTGGTTAAGATGGAAATAGTAATATATCCGTGTTGACTCAATATTTATAGGTAAGAGTATTCACTTACACTAATGTGGTTACAAAGAGACCAAATGGTAGAATTTACTCGTGTATGCTCATAATACGCCAATAAATATATTTTGTCCAATTAAACTTTTGATAGAGCCCTTAAATAACAGACTAGCTGTTTATCCAGTATTACGAGTATTGTAGTTCATGAGAATCAGTGACCACTAACCATTAGGCGGGTCGTAAACTCGTCTGATTGTTAAGACAAAAAAAAAACATCATCTCATTGTAGTAAAAATTTGGCACAATTAGGTCGTCTTAAAATTTTAAGCAAATTCAGATTTGTGACATAGTTGTGGCTTTAGTTATTAATTTCAATTGTTTTATTGACATTCAAATCGAATGTTTACGATATGAATGCATCGGTATCTGACCATTAACCGACTTCCGTTTCTACGGATTCCTAGATGGGATTACGTAAAAATTGATAAATCTTCATGCAAATTGCTTTTACAACATAATTGGTATTAATAAACGTTATATAATACAACTTGTATAGAATCTACTTTTTATAGTTTCTCGGATCATTTGGCTTTTATATTTATTTATTATTAAAGGATGTTTGTTGCGTTGAATGAATTAGATATTCGTTTATGATTACTATTGATCAGTACAGCACACAATCGGGCTGTAAAGGGGTATCACAAAATAACAGCATCTGCCCACCTTGAAAGTTGGGCAATCGACACCCACTTCACGCCTTAAAATGGCATAAAGAATGGTAACACATACCCTGTTAGTTCACAATCGTTTTTACAACCGTTTAAATGTAAGTACACGTACTGTGATTTTGGAACAAAGTTCCTTATGGGACGATGCGGAGGTGTACCCTAACCGGGAAAAAACGTCCGTAACGTAAGATTTTTGTTAGTAATGCACACAGTCTACGACTTAACTTTGTAATAACGTACACAAAATAACATAATTTTCGTATAAATAGCTGTTTCTTTGTATATTATTATAAAACATCATTGTGAATTAAAAAAAATTGATAACTTTGTAAAGTAGTTTTATTTTATTTTTATCAATAAAAAAATCATAATAAAAAATGTATACCCGAATAATTATTTTCTTTATACCTCGAATAGAACTTAAAATTAATATTTTTATAATAACGAACTTCGTTCCTATCCGTTGTCCCACGACACCACACTTCTTTTTTTTTCATCTTTATTTCAGTAAAAACCATACATTTTTTTAGTAGTACTTATAATCTATGTTAATAATTTAAAAACATTACACATTAATATCGGACTCTATTTATTACTATATTCTCTAAGAACCTGTTGAAAAGGCTATTAACTAGCAGTCCCTCGATCTTGCTCGATATGATGTTCAGAAGACAGTCGCCGCTGTCACGCAATCGACGCAATAATGATGCGCTTCTCTATCGCATGGTAAAAAGTTGTTTATATTATTTATTTGTTAAAATCCAAGCACACAAGTGTCGATTTACCTATAAACACTAAAATTACCACAAAAAGCTAAAAAATAAAACAAAAACTAAGCTTTTTTTAACATCATTTTGTTTGCGAAGCATTTAACAAGGAATCGTTTCATATATGTGGGATCGCGGTGCACAATTGGTATAATTGGTACAAATGGTACAATGAAATTAGCGAATTTGTTAAATTTTATTTAATCATCAGCTCACAAAAATGTGCGTCTTTTCTTATTTTATCTTAATCATTCTGTCATATACTTCATGGACCATCTGTCAGGTCGGTGTAACCAATGGTTACACCTAATTATTCCCACGTATATGTATGTATGTATGTACATTAACACAGATTCGACTAACCGTTGGGCGCCTATCGAATTTTCTGAATAGGCTAAGTGTGCACAGATTAGCCGTGAATTCCCTATACGTGAACATATATTATGTAGAAGGGTTGTACGGACCACATTGTCGCGCTAATGGAAGTGCCATGCGCACTGTATAACAGTGGTATTGTCCAAGGATTTAGTAGGTCAAGGAGCTCGGTCGGCTCTCCGACCTGTGTGTACTCCGCATTATACGACTACATACACGTGCCTGTTATTGTGTATTGTTTATTTATTTGCTTTCCTGGGCGTTCAATATCCATTTGTTAACAAAAAAGAAATCGAAATTCTAACTTGGTAATTGTTTGTCTCTTGAAGTCGTCGTGGCCTAAAGGATAAGGCGCCCGATATACCTACTCGTATTAAGCGATACTGCTATGCCGATGTGGACCAAAGCTTGTTCCCTCGTCTACGCAATAAAAAAATTGTATTGCAACCTCTTCTCTCGGGATGGCGGCTGGTACTGATGACGTTATTGAACATCTTTCTCATGATCAACGGTTAGCAACGACAACACAGTCGCCGCTTATGTGAAAAGTGCACGGCTTTGCCCTTTCCATATTAGCCGGACAACCGATAACCGTTGGAGTAAACGTGTTCTTGAGTGGAGGAATTGGCAAACGTAGTGTAGGACGCCCTCAGGCTCGGTGGAGTGACGATCTATGAAGGGTAGCTGACAAAAGCTGAATAAGAGAAGCCAAGGATTGTGCTCAATGGAGTGCAATTGGAGAGGTCTATGTCCAGCAGTGGACTACTTTAGGATAATGATGGTGATGATAATGATCTCCACTCGAATACGGTGGTTGTAATTGAAGGTTCTGTACAAGGTCTAGTGCGGACCTTGTCTGGATGCAGCTCGTCTTAAAGTAAGCTCTGAGCATCTGCGCTCCGCATCCCGGTCGAAACGCCGTCCATGAGTAGGTATATAGTCGTTCATGGCACAGCACTCGATGTTCCTAACATAACCTAACCTAACCTCACCCACATGTTGTGCTAAACAAAACTCAAAAAATGTAATAAGTGTAAAACCTATTTACATACTAACTTATTTTATTTTCATTTCTGTCCCCTCGTTCGAAAAGTTTCCATTACATGAAATGTTTTTGCCTCTCTAAGTACCCACAATAGAAATACGATACTTTGATGTGAACTTCAATAGAATTTAGCTTTATTGTTAAAATATGGCAACTGTGGGATGATGTCAGAGGGAATGCAAATTTAGATACATACGTTTGACGTCAACCGGGGTGCGTCAAGGGGCTGAAACGCCTCCATACCAATAATACTCATTGTACCACGTGTATTCTATTTCATATTTATATCGCAAGATTTTGGGAAATTTCCATAGCAACCAAACCTCCGGAGGCAGAATTCTATTGATGTTTATGGTTTATTTCAGGTGTGGAACTACTCTATTGTGAGCTATATATTTGTATAAAATATTTTTTTAAAGCGTAGTGGGGATATGGAATCACGGCACACCTAGTTCTAAATTGTTTTTGGGGGCTGCTGTTTTTTGCGACAATGGCAAAATTTTCCACCGAGCGGTTGAAAATCCACGATAGACTTATGGTTCGAATGGTATTGTTCCGCAGACACAGCCCACTGAGTTCCTCGCCGGATCTACTCAGTGGGTCGCAATTCCGATTCGATGGTAGATTCTGCGAAGCACTGCTCTTGCTAGGGCTAATGCTAGTAAATTCTCTCAGGTTGAGACATTCACTTATTCGTTCGTGAGAAGCTGGCTTTTTAGGCTACCAGCGACTAGGTAAGGGATAAAATCTATTGCTCGGAATTCGTTCATATTGTATGCAATTTTTTCTTGAAAATGTCGCTAGCCAGATTCAGACATCTTTCAAATATTTGCATTCTATCATAGCTACCATCACACAGTTAATGGAACCAAAGCGTACAATTTTACTTATCGAACCATAAATGGTCTCAACCTGAAATGTTCATGATGATGGTACCAGTTCGCCAAACGTTTATGCAGTCTGTACAGCCGTTATTTTTTTATTCAATATACTTAAAACAAGTTCGGTGAGGGCAGTGTGTATATCCATTCAGTGAAGGTAGTCTGGTTCGTTCTGGTTTCGTTTCTGAACAAAGATATTTAATTATTTTTTGTATATTAAAAATAAATCCATTACGTCCCAGTGACAGTTGGTCTTATAGTGACACTACCCATTGCCACTAACAGTAGGTAATAATAAGTAGCACAATTTAGGACATCTGTTATTCGACTAGTAGTTAGTAAAGTTCGAAAATAGAAGTATATTAGCAAAAACCAGAATTAGAACGTGCGCGTTCGCGGCAATATCAACCGGATGAGGGCTCTGCACTTCCGTAACTGAATTATGCCGGTCGTCCGGAAATGGACGGTTGAATTTCGAAATGGTCGCATGTTTTAGCGCTTTGGGACCTGATCTTGCGCCTCTAGTTGAATGTACGTGCTCATGTCGAATGTACCACAATAGAATATACAAGTAACATAGGTATAATTAATCCAGAGCATACTAATAAAGATTTTTGTGGGGTCTTAAAAATGATTCATGTTCATAGTTAAGCAGATTAGATCAGTACGCATCTGATGGTAAAGTTTGTTGTCAAACAGTGTGCAGTAAAACCTGTCGATCACCATGCACCTTGAGACATGAGGTGGAATGTTGAGTCGTATCGTATATTTTATAGACCCTTTGTTTAAATTTAACTTAACTACAAATATATAAGTATTTTTATGAAGTTTTTTTTATCAGTACTTATAGTATAGAATATAGAGTTAGAATGTATTATGATTATGAGAATTCTACTACTGCTAGCGAGCACATAGGATGAGTGCAAAGAGAATCGGATAAGACTAATGGTGGCACGAGACAACAAAAGAAACCGAAAGGAACAGACTATGCGATGATATAAAGAAAATAGCGTGTCTAATAAAGACTACAGCAAAAGACAAGACTGAATGGAAATCCGTTGAGGAGACTTTTGATGGAAAGCTAGCTACACCAGATTAACGTTCGTTAGCCGATATTTAATTTCACGCATGCATTTCACATTTAAATTTTATAAAAGATTTATAATTAGCTATACTTCCTATTTCATTGAGATTAATAAAATGGATGCCACTGCAATTACTTATGTCGTTGTGATTTCGGTTGTTGTATTGTGCGTCTGATTTAAGTAATGCTTGCGTCTGTTCTTTTATTTAATTTGAATATTGCCAAATTTCATTGCTCGGATGTTGTCAACGAATCCTAGGTTCTGAAAACACAATCCGGTGTTATCTGCAAAAACGTGACGGGATTCTTTAAATTGCGAAACTCGATTCCGACGTTGTCAACGCCGAGATAGGTTTCAGGTGCTCAACGGTTTCACAATCAGCGTGCAACGTTGGAAGGCAGTAAAACAACAACATAAACACTAGAACGACCGTACGACGAAGCCGAATCATGTTCGAGAACGTTCGATCGTAAAACCGGTGTCATCTCGTCACGGACCGTGTTACGCGAAGTATTATTGTATGATACCTTTCCATTAGGCTGCCTAGTACAATGGTGTTTTGAGTAGCGACTTTAAAAACAAAATTAAAACAATAATTGGAGAACAAAAACACAGGATATTAACGAATTACGATTACTGTTGTATAATTTTTGTTCTTTATGTCTCATTATCTTTTTTCCCCTACCTATGCTGGTAATAGCCTTGAGAGGCTTGTTCTCCTTGACGTGTAGGTGAGCTTACGTGGCTCAAGCCGGAATGTTGCTAACACTGACCCTGGGAAGGGCAGTGCTTCGCAGAATTTACCACCGTATCTGAAACGCGACTCACTGAGAAGATCCGGCGAGAAATTCAGTGGGACGTGTCTGTGGGAGTTAGTTTACTCATCGAGCCCTTCGTCGCAAGCGACGGATTCGGCAAGGATGGTGATCGGGCTCTTAGGATCTAATGTTTTAACGCAGTATGAAAAGTAAATTCTGTGATTGTCTTAATTTTGTACGCACAGAAATATAATATATTTAGGTTTAGGTCGAATTAGTTGAAGTGATTTTCCAATGTGTACCTATAGTCAAGTGTCATCAATAAATCAATAAAATTGTCAATAGTGGTAAAGAAATCGTATGTATTGTAATCGTCAGTGACTTTGGTCATGTCAAGAAAAATTAAAACTCAATTTAGTTTTTTAAAATTAGTAACGAAAATTAATCCAGTTTCTTTTCTATTAATTTACTGAATCAACGACTTTTTTGTTTTTCTACCTGTGTTGGTAGCTTTAGAGGGCTATGCCAGCGTTACCGAATGAGTAGTTGAGCTCATAGGGCTCTAACCTGAGGACGTTGGTAACACTAGCCCTAGCAAGAACAGTGCTTCTCAGAATCTATCACCGTGTCGGAAAAGCGACCCACAGAGAGAGAGAGAGAGAGAGAGAGAGGAGAACGAGCTAGAAACTGAGTGGTATTTTTTTCTGTTAAATGTTAAAATAATTATAAATTAATGTTTAATCATGGCGCACGTTTCTATCGGAAATAAACTGAAATAGAAAATATTCCACTTGATTTTCTGAAAGTGCCTATGTCTTTTATTAAAAAAATTAAAATTCGAATGCAGAAATAAAATTGAATTTACCAGTATGTGTCAGCAATGAACACGTCAGGTAACTGCGAGTCAATAACACGCACGTGACGTCACATTTTGTTTGCACCGACATTTATTTGCACTTTCCTCTACCGTTTATTTGCCATGTGAGTCGCAGAGATTCTGGTAAGCGTAGCGACGTATTCTATTTACATTTCTAATGTTATTAGATATTCATGTGGCTTACGGACTTATATTTATTCAATGGTCGGGTTATCATTTGAAGGCAACTTGTTTTATTGATTTTAATGTTTTGAATAAAGTGATTATTTTTGGCTCGATGTGTTTTCATCTATATAATATATAAAAATGAATTGCTGTTCGTTGGTCGCTAAAACTCGAGAACGGCTGGACCGATTTGACTAATTTTGGTCTTGAATTATTTGTGGAAGTCCAGAGAAGGTTTAAACGGTAGATAAATATGAAAATACTCAGAATTAAATAAAAAATTAAAAAAATGTTTTTCCTTTGATGCGTCCCCCGACGGACGGATTCCTTTTCTTTGTTTTAAGTTTTATACAAAAGTTTAGGTGTTTTATTTATCGATTGAGGCACTGCGAAGTCTGCCGAGTCAGCTAGTATAAAATAAGAAATAAGAAAATGTAAAATAAAAAGAATGAATACTAAAAAATCAGATAGTACACCTATGAGCTCCAACCGAAACATAATATCCCATAACGGATTCCTAATTATAAGGAAGAAGAGATACACATTAAATGTGAATAGATTCACATCAACCCCAAAAGCCAATATCGAAAGACAAACATGTCGTGGGCCGTAGGTCGTGTAATTTCTCCTTACTTACAAAATTCTGTAACGTATATCAATCAAGCGCTCCCCCCAACGTTTCATAATTAACTACAGTTTGCAATATCAGCTCTGAAAGTTTAATCTGTCGATAATTAAAGCGAAATCGTGCATCCAAACAAGATTTCGGCAACAGCAATTTCACGGGAGCTATATAATAATACGCTTAGTGAAGAACAAGTTTTGGTAGCACGATAAATACGGTCTTAGTACGGTACACTTGCCGGAAAACTTAGTTTTGTATTTAAATTTTATTAATTTTCCTTCACAGCTTTTGTGTTCTATTATATGCATGATATCTAATAGGAATTAAAAAAAATTTATACGTCGATCGTTTTAACTTGAAGTCGTCGTGGCCTAACGGATAAGACGTCCGGTGCATTCGTGTTAAAGTGATGCACCAGTGTTCGAATCCCGCAGGCGGGTACCAATTTTTCTAATGAAATACGTACTCAACAAATGTTCACGATTGACATCCACGGTGAAGGAATAACATCGTGTAATAAAAATGAAACCCGCAAAATTATAATTTGCGTAATTACTGGTGGTAGGACCTCTTGTAAGTCCGCGCGGGTGGGTACCACCGCCCTGCCTATTTCTGCCGTGAAGCAGTAATGTGTTTCGGTTTGAAGGGTGGGGCAGCCGTTGTAACTATACTTAAAAAACCTTAGAACTTGTATCTCAAGGTGGGTGGCGCATTTACGTTGTGGATGTCTATGGGCTCCAGTAACCACTTAACACCAGGTGGCCTGTGAGCTCGTCCACCCACCTAAGCAATAAAAAAAAAAAAAAAAAAAAAATAACTAAACCTCTTATTAATAATAATAATGTTAAATAATAATAACTGTGAAGTAATCACGCACAGTCTTCCGGCCCCAAACTAAGATTCCATATTTATAGATAATAGCGACCCGCCCTCGCTTCGCTTCGGAAACATTAAAACACACATGAAACCAAAAAATTAAAATAAAATAAAAAATTAAAAAAAGTAGCCTATGTTCATCAGGGACAATGTCGGCTTCTAATGGAAAAAGAATTTCTCAAATCGGTCCAGTAGTTTCGGAGCCTATTCGAAACAAACAAACAAACAAATCTTTCCTCTTTATAATATTAGTATAGTTAAAAACCCAGGCAAAGAAAAAACAAGCCTGTTCATTACACAAATTTTTGCTCAATGTGGGAATGGAACCCACAACCCTCGCGCAAAAGTCAGGTTCGCTAACTACTGCACCACCGAGTCAGTCAAAGTTAGTCAAAAATTAGGTACTTGAACATTAATTTCCTTATATATAGGTATATTTAGTTTCGTGAAAATCATTTTGTATCTTAGCAAGTGTATCACGAAAAGTCTAATAGTATTTCTATATATTATATATAACTATAGAAATGTGGTTTACTGCTAAATTCGGTCCGCCTGGAAGTGCTCTGCCCTATTTCCTGTGGCCACAACTAAGTGCAAACTATTCGAGCTGACTGAACGTCGTGCCAAGAATCAGTATATATGACGGCATTTACTGTATTTTTACTTTCCTGCGAAGCATTGTGGCCTGCGTTTTATCGTACCTATAAAGTAGGTGGTTAGGCTATATGAGGCGCTTCATGTGCTACATTCATTTCTTAATTAAATTCACCAAATTTAAGCACTAAATCCTATAACTAACTTAATATCGCGCTATTTAATAACTTAATTAGAATTAATAATATAATATAAATAACAGAAGATAAAATAAAATAAAATAAAACATATAATTACATAACAGAAGTACGCACAAAATTGAAATATTAACGTTGGGACTGAGTGACTTTTTAGGATGACTAAATACTAGTTTTCTGAGTACACGAAAACCTTCACTATTAGCAAACGTTCCATTATTCAGACATAGAACTTTGTGGCTTTCTAATATTATTTTTCCTGTATCTTATTTTAAGTAAGCGGTGTTGTATTCTTCTGGAGAATAAGTCCTCTCTAAACCTAACTCTGTGTAATTTTAAACCGGCGTTTATATTGTAATTGCTGTCAATATTATTGTTACGATGATCGGTGATATAGACTATTGTTTACTTACCAGTATGAATGAATGTACTAATTATTGATTTTATCTATGTGCACACGCTACCAACTTAATAATGATCGTCAAGCCTGCAACATGCAGTCAATATAGCTTCACTTCTACCGTCCTCACTTCGCCTACCGTGACGCTACTAGCAAAAATCCATGTACCTGTGCAATGTAATTGCCGTTATTTAAAATACAAGTTGAAAGGAAATTAATAAAGCATTTATTTTCGCACACCATTGCGCGCTTCCTTCATTCCTCAAAATATAAAAAAGTCTTCTTCTTCTTCTTTCCTTTCTATTATCCTCTGCTGGAGTGTAGGGCTTGAATCAATCAATCCTTATATTTACCTCGCTCTTGGCAGTCTGTTCTAGCTCCTCCCACGTCATGCCAAAGATGCCCAGCTCCTGTTCCTCTGAGCGACGCCAAGTTGTTATGGGACGGCCTTCCTTCCTTTTGCCAGACACTTTCCTGGTCAACGCGAGGTGGCTGTGGGGCTTTCTCAATATGTGACCTATCCAATACCACTTCAGCTAGTAAAAAGCAGACACCTGAAGTGAATGCCTTAAGGTGTCAGAAGCCTCGTCAATGGTCTCCGGTGTCCCCTTGATTGATCTTCGCAATAAGGTCGTCTAATAATCTTGAAAAAAATGTGAAGTTTTAATCTCGTCTGAGGCTTTGCTTGTTGTTGTTTTTTTTTTAAATGAAGCTCTCATACTAAATAATAGTCTCAATTGGATATTAATTTATAAACCACTAAATACTTTGTAGGGAAACGGCCATAAAATGTATGTGATAAATATTTAAACGAACTCGTAACTTTGAATGTTGTATAACAGCACGAGAAGGGATGAATTATTGATGACAGTTGTACGCAAAGTTTCATTGGTACATCGTTACTGTCCCATTTTTGGTCAACGTATTACGTGAATTTGTCGACTCATCTAGATAACTTATAAATGAACCGATTTTATATGAAGAAAATTAAATAATCTTTTTTTAATTATTTACCAATAAATGTGTTGTAATGTATGTGGCTATTACGAAACCGAATTGGACTTTGTTGGCGAGAAAACAAAACAAATTTAAAGTCCCATTTTATGTCATATGAAATGATTATGTCGGGGTTCAAAATCTAGTGATGGTGATGATGACAATGAAGGCAATTGATGAATTTATAAAATCGTCACGCACGACTTCTACAATATAAGAGTAGCATCGCGTAAGAAAAAAAAAAAAATTACCATTTTTTTTTAATGTTAGATAGATACCATCTCGAACCTATTGCTGTTACGAAGAGGTTACACGTTGGAAGACTACACCCGTAATTAAAATATATTTTATAATAATAGATACGTTGACATTAATCCTAAGTTGGAAAAGCGTTACTTCACAAAGTCTGTGTTAACTCAATATCGGGTGGCCAGTGGTATTATCATCTACAAAAACAAGTTTCAGTAAAAGAGCTGATTTATTTACGCCGAAAACGATGATACGCCCTTCTATCCTATCTATCTTATATGCTATCTTCATCATACTATGTTCAGATACGTAACCTTCTTAAACTTTATCCTTACGATGAAAATCCTGCTCGGAGAGATTTAGCTGAGCAACTATTTTTGGTTTGAACCCTTTTATCCTGAATAGTTTCGATTGTTGCCACTAGTCCTCTCCGGCTATAAAGGATCAAAGAAGACCTTTAATAGTGAATTGATTTAGGAGTACAAAGAAAACACACGCAACGTAAGGCTCACGATTTCATTATATGGGAATTTCACGTTCGGAAAATTTTGTAGAAGGACAATATTTGGGTAGGCGCGTGCCATTCGAAAGTTTCAGTTTGTTTAAAAGTTTCAGAGCGCAATCACGAATACGACAGATGTACGATGAAATTCTGATGGTTATTTCATTCAAAATAGCACACGGTCTCGTCATTTTAACAAATTATTTTCGGCACTTTCAAACAAAACACATCTAGTACTTAGCATTAAAGGTTTATTTATTCCGGATATTATTATAGACAATAAAATTTAAAACGTTTGTTCGAATTCCGGTACTATTTTGATAGAAACAAAATTAGAACATATTGTGCTCCTAATTATTATTTTAAATACATATATTTGTTTACTAGTAACACTATTCACTAATTTATTGTTTGGTCTTCGACAGTCAAACAACCGAACTCCTTGTAAAAGATATTTCATTAAAGAATTTTACTGACAATTTCAACGAGTGTATATAAACGATGTGCTTATGAACAGTGACTTCAAATGCATGTTAGATAAGCATTAGTAAAATAACTCTGAAACCTAGTATGACAGCATAATAAAAAGTTACGATGGATTTTATCTTTCTTCATGTACACTGGCTTCTAAAATTTTTGGAATCATTGGATTTCTTTGGAATATTATTTGTTTTAAGAACTTTTTTATATTTGTTTTGTCCGATCCCTGTGATGTTTGGTCTTGTTTCTCTTTTGTATATAAAATGAAATGATATTAAATGATTTGTAGGTAGAGAATAAACAGTTCATTTTACTCTAGCAGCTGTGGCCGTGTAAGGTGCCGTTGTGTTGCCTAGTGTTGGTTCGATTATCTAGTTCGACTATAATCACTTCAATATTTTCATTCATTTCAAGTATTACATATTCAATTTTATTATTCAAATTTTGAAAAGTTTTAAGTTCTCAAATTTTCAGTCTTTAGAGAATGATATATTGGTAAGTATATGGTACTTAATTCATTTATCTTTGTGAAGAAAAAATGTCCATTTTTAAATATTGATAACGCCAAAGCTCTTCAATATCTACTTAACAAAAAAATTAAATCGGTTGATAAACAGAGAATAAAACAGGTACTTGGCTGTTTTGCTTATTTCTGTTTAAACAATTCTTTAATTAAGAATGCTTGGAGTTTCGTGGACCGACTTTTGTACAAATTATGTCTCGATACCTGTCCTGGTGAAACTGGAAAGGCCTCCGGGCCACCGGTAAATATTCAATGATAAAAAAAAAAAACTTCAGAAACTCGGCATCAAGAAGTGTCTATTTGCTATAGCACAGTCTCAAATGGTGGATTTCCTCGGATACGTTTCGCGACGAGATAGCCGGCCCATAGAAAACCTCGTTATACAGGGAAGGGTTGATGGTGACCGCGCGGAAGGTCACCGATGCGGTAGACCGACCAAATTAAAACTGCAGTGGGAGGTCCCCTAAATTAGTGCAGTAGAATGGCCTCGGGCAGGAAGAGATGGCGGGACATCGGGAGACGCATCAAGTCTGCCCCTTCCAACACTACATGACGTACACGACCACTCTGTCAAGAGTGACACTATTGAGAAGAAGAAGAATTCTTTAATTACTTTGTATGAGGGATGGCTGATCAAATAGCTTTTGAGCCCATTATATAATAAAATACTATTGATACTTGGACTTATTCTTCAAGGTGGATAATGGTGTTTGGATGAGGGCTTCGATGCCAATTTTTAATAGGTCGATCTTGACCATATTACCTGTATGTTCCCTTCCATTCTTCTCTTCAATGCTCAGGACTACGAGCATATTTCGATTGGCTATATAGCTCACGGACAAAATCCCAGTACTGTCTTCAAAGCTTTCTCGGTAACATTTAATAACTGGGAAATCTAAAAACTATGGAATAAAATATAATAATATCTTGTTCCCATTTTTAGGTTTGGCTAGTTCTTCTGTCTTATCTATACTAATATTATAAAGAGGAAAGATTTGACTGTTTGTCTGCTTTGAATAGGCTCCGAAAGTACTGAATCGGTTTAAAAAAAATTTCGCTGTTGGCAAGTTACTCTATCCCCGGGTGACTTAAAGGCTGTATAATCTTTTGAAAAAACCTGAAGTAGCTGGTAAAATACTTATTAAAAATAAACAAAAAATAAGTAAAATAAATAACAATAAAATTATTAAAATAAAAATAAAGTTTCATTAAAATAATAATGTTCAAACTTTCTCTATAGTTTTCTTTTTTGTAACCTAACACAAATAGAAGGGAAGAAGTCTGTTCATAATAATTTTTAATTTTGAATTTTTTGTTAAATACCCGAGCGAAGCCGAGGCGGGCCACTAGTATAATAATATATTGTAGATGGATACCGATTTCGTCTCAAATAACATCGTAAAACTCAAACCAAAACGTAATTGGGATTCTTCATTTACGTTGATGATCAAGTGCTTTTAAAAAAAAGGGTACTTATTTCAACCTAAACAAGCGAAGACTGCTTGTTTATTTAGCAGTAAAATGTGTGTCGGTTTTAGTGCAACAGTAATCGTAAACTTGTTGTACATTATGTTTGTAGCAAAGTAATAATACGTGTGCTCACGGCATTTCGTTGGTAATCCTATTTTGTGGTTATACGATAAATGTTAAACTTTTCTCTTATTTTATTGTTTGTTTTCATTGCTGTTTCGTTTTTCTGTTGATGCTGCCTTTTTCTTTTACGTTCATGTTATAAATTTCGTATTTCTGCTTATAATGTTTTATTTGAAGTGTGGTTCAGAAAAATCCTTTAAATTTTAAATGAAAGCACAGTCGTAAATTTGGAAGTGGTAAAAGAGGAGTCCTAAAATTTTTTCGACAAAAATTTTAACAATAAACTTTCTAAGTGGGTTACTTTAAAAGGATACAGCCGCAAAAGTTCGCCTTAAAGGATAAATACAAGTTCGCTTGACTAAAATGAAGTTTATTGAAGATTACCCCGAGCCCGTCGAGTAATTCTGATGGAATGACGCAAATTATGGCCACATCGCTTGAAGCGAGTGCCTGCTAGCTTCGGTGTTTCAAAGACTTACAATGCCTATCCTTAAGCCTCCTTAACTCTGTGTCATGAGGGGTAAAGTCTGTTTTACCTTGATTTAGTTTGGAGGCGAAATTGTATTTGGTACTTTGCAGTTTAGGTCCATATTTTGAGGCAACGAGACGGCGTTTTAATTAGAATAGGACAGACTTGATCCTAGCCAGTCAAAAAGTGAGAGACGTTAAGTTTTTGACGAATGTTTTAGGGGCGTTTTGACGTGTTTCTTTTGTACTTTGCCACAGTAACTAACTACCTGTTTCCGATGTATTGTAAGCCTTTGATGTTAACGAATGTTCATAATATTGTATTAAATAGTGTTTTTTTTATATTTTATTTCACCCGATGATCTAAGGTAATATTAAAACAGATAATAATCCCCGTCCATTTATAGCTATTTCCCCATCGGCTATACCCATACCCATTTGGTTGCAGCAGTAGTATACTAACATTATATTTCTTATCTAACTCCCCTCCTATCTTGTTCTTTGGGCGAATCAAGCGATGGCCCAGTTAAGGGCCCATCTTCTCCATCTCCATCCATCCCCTCCTATCTTTTTGTCGCAGAACCATCCTACTTATGTCAGCCACAAAGTAATCATATACTCCTATTGTAGAAATGTACGACATTTGTTAATCTGTTATATTGAAAAGCTAAGTACTTTGGGAATAATTTTCATAATCACTTCACTGTACACAAATAAGCATATAAATTAGATTTTGAGTTACTCGTTAGACTTTTTTATTTCCCGAATGGAATACGTTTGTAGCCAATTAGTTTTATAATAGTAATTTCACAGTTTAATTTAAGTTAGTTTCAAGTAAATTTCAAGTTAAGTTAATTTAATTAGTGCATAGATAATTAAGAGTAATTAATATAGAAATATGAGCAAAAAACTACTATTGTTTTAACCATTATTTTTCCCAAAAATATATCATATTACCTAGATTAATCATACCTTAAATTTAATCAATAGATTTGAGCCTTTTTGATAACTGTCATCTATACAAACAAATATTACGCTATGATGCAATGTAGTTTGACTTTCTCTTCAAATGTAAACTTGTACTTGTATGTAATTGAATATAGACAATAATATAAAGTTCCTTTGGAAATCTGAATTTAAAACAAGCCTTTTGAAAAATTTTGCTATTGTTTCAGCAGTCATATTGTTTACATGCAAAGGCTGCCAAGTCGAAACTAACAGTATATTTTATTCGTAGCGAAAGTTTATGTTTCGCAAACGTGGCAACCTCGGTCGAGGTTGAGCATAACAAACTAATTTCTAACAAACTTTGCGGATACTCCACGTGGAGTCTTTCCTTATATTGCAAAGTCTTGGTGTATTCCTACAACACAACTTAGAAATTTTCTAGTCGTGAAATGCAGCAAAATATTTTTTAATTTTATGTAATCGGTTTAATTATTTATGTGGCTACGTAAATGTGTGAACAAAACCGAGCATTCATAGAACTTTGCATTTGCAATGTACCTACTGAGAAAACACAAAACGCAAGATCTTATTATTCGTTTTGAATGTAGAAAATTTTAACGCGCGGTAGGCAGCGGCTTGGAGCGGTAGGGCAGCGGCTTGGCTCTGCCCCTGGCATTGCTGAAGTCCATGGGCGACGGTAACCACTCACCATCAGGTGGGCCGTATGCTCGTCTGCCTACAAAGGCAATAAAAAAAAACCAGTAATTTGAACTTTAGTACACGCACACCGAAATAACGTACGAATAAATATATAAAATAGCGTCATTCGATTTATTTTCGTAGCGGTTTACGGTCGCAAATCTATTCGCCTATTACGTGAGATCTGTTCTCGACTGTACACGTAAATAAAAAAACATTCGATATTGCGCATCGGTGTCGCTGCAGACCGGTGAATTTTATTTCGCCCCTAAAACGGAAGGGTCGTGTTTTCCGAACGTGCTTTGTCGGTCGGGGTATTTTATGTTTTTTTTTTTTTGTGGCGCGTGTCGGTAACGCTCTGGCTACACCGTCGAATTACTTGCCAATGAAGTCCCAGTGGGCGCGGTTGCCTTTTTCTGTCCGACTTGTGTGTATCACGGCAGATTCGGATACGATTGTAATATAGACTAAATTAAATTTTGTTAAAAATATGTTTTTGATTCTAGTTTATTTTTTTAAATGTAAATTAAATTTATATCGCTCCGGGATTATAGTAATACAAATCTGGACTGTATGAGGACTGGAATTTTTGTATATGATATTATCTAATGACTGAATGACGATGACTATTACTTGTTTTCTATTTATTCTTTTTTTAGCCAGAAATCAGATTCTAATAACGGTCTATTCACTGCGAAAGTGATTCGTAATAACGTTTTCATTTGCGGAACACGTTTTCGTCATGAAAATATCATTTCACGTAACTAATCTTATTGGACACGATATCAATCATTTCAAGACGTCCATTTACGTGGACCTGCGTCAATAATGTGTGGTTTTGTAAGGCTTTGGTTAGAGAATAGAGTAGCAAGTAGATATTAAAAGTTTTATCATTCAAAACCACTTTTCGTAAAATTTTGATACTCAATATGAAATTAGCGAATTCGGAACAAGTAATAATAATTTGATTTCATTGTTATATCTGCCTGGAGTAATTATATTAAGGTAAATATTCTATTGACTATTATTTTAACCATAGTATTGTTTTATAAGACTTGAAATAAATTAAAAACCGGTTAAAATCCCTAATTCCGCTCACCGATCTCTACTAGAGTCACATTGCCCATTCTAACCGGCGCTATCTAGGCGGGGTTCGGATAGCCTGCCGACCGAGAGGGCTAGTGGTGTCGATGACCACCGGTCCGGCGCCCTGAGGGGGAGGGTGATGGCATAGATGTGCTCCGCACTAACCGCTTCACTTTCCCCCTTTCCTATTTCATGAATTCTGTCTCATGCGAGGTTCGGACGTGGGTTGTGGAGCGACAGGAGGTTTTTAGTCGGTTTGACTCCGAAATGCCCCGCCCTCCATCCTCAGCGGAGGGCTGCGGTTTCCTCCTGATATAAAAAAAAAGATTCACATTAACTCGTCCCTTGCTAGATCGAAATGATAGGCATCGAAGTCACTCACTTTAGATTGTATTTTTATAAAATATTTTTCTAATTGATTTTATTATAAAAAAAATATGTTTAATGTGCTCTTACTATATTAATACTAAGAGAAATAGAATGAGACAGTTCATTCACAATTGAAATATAATTATAAGAGTTTCCTTTAAATTTAATCACTAAAATGCAACAAGCGTGCTTTCTCTTTGAATTTGAACGAATAGATTTGCCTACATTTCTTCGATTTGAAATCGTGAACATGAATCGACGTTTTCTTATTACTGCGAATGATCGATCGTGACCGCAGCAATCACTCAATAATGAAGTTTTCCCATTAGATTTAATTCCACGTCTAATCATATCCGACCAATCAGACCTTTCATAGTTAATCGGCTCGATGCTCCTTTTCATCCCATCGTCCTTTGATTAGAGGTCGTTTTCTTGCGAATATAATGTCAATCAAACGGGGACGGGCTTATGCTGAATCCCGCAAGGCAAGATAATCAAATTGTGTTCACGTTGCTAAGCGCTCGATCGGACCGGCAATCATGTAATGGAATTTTAAATGTATTTGTTGTAATATAAATCATTCGCTAACCGATAATATAAAAAGCATCGTAATTAATAGAGTAAGTA
Source organism: Bombyx mandarina (assembly GCF_030267445.1). Taxonomy (NCBI): domain Eukaryota; kingdom Metazoa; phylum Arthropoda; class Insecta; order Lepidoptera; family Bombycidae; genus Bombyx; species Bombyx mandarina. The sequence continues at coordinate 5,276,594 of NC_143215.1, forward strand.
TTTAAAATGATTCTTAAATGCATGCACAGCGATTTTAGTAAAATGTTGAACTCTAAAAGAATCTTGAATAATACAAATAAAAAATTTAAAAAAAAACTACTTGGTTCGATTCAATGTAATGTGGTCCATTCAGCTTTTAAGTCTACGCGGTCCGTTCTTGGTTTTCCGTAGATGAGATGCCAATTTAAATTTCGAATCCCGGCCAATCAGCTACGTGGGATTGATGGCTTTGAATTTTATTGAAAGGTAACACGTACAAATATAAAGCAGCCTGAATTTCTTTTGACTGCGAAGAGCGAAGTCCTAATCAAACACCATTGGTACTAAAAAAATAATAAGGCACTTCGTATTTTGGTCAAAAGAAATGTTGTGAATCTTTTTCTTTTTTGATCTACCAGGTTTTCATGTTTCTGTGGTGTATTGTAAATAATTTCAAGGATTAAAAGTGGCTTGGCTGGGCGCCTGGCAGAGCTCATTTGTCTTCAAAAGTGATATAAGAAGGAGCTTTGTTACATGTAGTATCCAATTTTTTTTTATTACTGCTTCACGGCGGAAATAGGCGGGGTGGTGGTAATTCTAAATTGTTATTACTAGTTTTTACCTACTGCTTGATTATTCTCAACCTAGAAGGGTTTGTGTTGTATATAAATTTAACCTGCATGATAAAGGAACACCGTCGTGTTATAATTTCGAATATGCGGATCATTACCATCGTCCGACGGCCGTAATAGTTTATATTTTAAATACAATAATAGTCGTTATCCCTACGTAATTAGGTCTCCGGCCTTAAGTCTAAATATTCAAATAGTCGCACGTTACCGCTTATTATCAATAATGTTATACTATGAAAATTAAAAAAAAAGAACTCCCAATGTAAATCAAACATCAACAGCTCACTTCGCCGTAAATTTGACAAAGTAAACGGCAATTTCACAATTCTAATGAGATACAAAGAAGTTCTAAAGACTCGACGAGATTTCCGTCAACATTGTAAAGAAGAAGTACTCATAGCTTTCGACTAGTTCTTATTTACTAAGAGACACTAATTGGCTGCGGGTACATAAAGTACAATGATACATCGCAAGCTTTGCCGGTTTGCTTTAATTATTTTAACGAATTTAAAATTATTAAGAGATATTCTAGAACGCATATTTTCATCGATGATTGAGTTTCAATAAAACTTGCATTATTTAAAATGCTTCGTGGATGTCATGATCGGTTTTGTCGATTATAAGAAGGTCTGCCAAACCCAAGAACCCAAGATAAATCGCCCAATGTATAATACTTTTCGGTAAATTTTCTCTATAATTTCATTAATAATGTAAGTTGACTTCTTGCCGCGTTCAGAGTGTATTTATTCAGTAGTCAAGCTATTTTGCAGTGATTTGATCGTCAAACAGGTACCACTATTTATTTGTCTAATGTCGTAAGTCATAAAAATGACTTTCCAAAGGAACAAGTCAAATATTTAGTAAATATAATTTGTGTACCATGTAATAATGCAACTAGATAAGTAGCTATGTCAGAACATTATTATATACATATATAAATACATATTATTTATTATTAGTTTTTAAAAAACAGGCTATTATTAATAAATTTAAAGCACCCGTAAATATTAAGAAATAATGCTTCTTTATTAAAAAAAATACTTAAGTCGTAATTTAAATCTACTAAGAAAATTATTTCATTGTTCTATGGGTATATTTTTCCATAACCAGAGTCAGTTTGTTTTCCTTTGGTTAAGTCGATACTAGATGAGAAAGAAATGTAAGTACTCCAAAAAAACATTTATTCCTTCTTTCAAGTTGCTTTGTATAGTTTTACAATTGAACGTACGAAACTTATTATATCACAGACTATTCTCTAGAGAAATATAGTTTTAAATCGCACAGCAATTTTGTTTCATTGTGGTATTTTATTTTCAATTAGTTTTGTTGGGGTGCTTTTCAGGATTCTATCAAAATAACTCATATCTCTTCATAAAATATTTATAACTACTGATATCATGCACCCCACGCTTTTTTCTGTCTCAGTCTGAAGCTAATGAAAGCGTATTAATAAAATAATTTAAACCACTAATTCAGTGTTGTAAATTTATTATTTATCGAACACAAAATCAGTTTTCAATTTATATGGATCGCGCAATTTAGACATTATCGTACTAAAATGATTCTAACACTTCTAATTATGTATCGCTTCGTTTCCGAGCACGAGCTAGCTCCCTTAAAGTATCGAAAGTAGTGAAGACGTAAAATTCTTTAGAACCGTTGCCATTGGAACGTGAGTGTCCTCTGTAATCGCAATTCACACCGTAGCTCCTCGCGCACCATTAACCACGTAAAGAGCGATCGGACGGAAGAGATTAACATCCACCGCTGGTATCGAACGTTGGTCGCGTAAGACTCAGGCTGCGCGGCCAGCAATGTAATTTGAGTTCTTTTGTCTCTTTCGAAAGATCGAATTGAAGATTGCCGGATCAAGCTACTTCCAATGCGATACTCTTTGCTGCTGGCGTCAAATACAAATGTTGACCCTATTATGCGAAGGGCCGTTAAAAGGATATTTCAACGAACGTCTTTCACCTTAAAATTATGTAGATTTTATTTTTATTTTATGGCTTGGATGGGTGGTTACTGGATTCCATAGACATCTACAACGTAAATGCGCCATCCACCTTGAGATATAAGTTCTAAGATCTCAGTATAGTTACAACGGCTGTCCCACCCTTCAAACCGAAACGCATGTCTGTTTCACGGCAGAAATAGGCAGGATGGTGTGGTACTTACCCGCGCGGACTCACAAGAGGTCCTACCACCAGTAAGAAAGATATGTTTATCGTTATTTAACGTTTGTTTAATTGTTCGCGGTCTCGAATACTGAATCATCTATATACGTCCCGTAAATCATGGAAAGAAAATAGAGCTCCTCCAATAGATTTCGGGAAGGTCGCGTTGGGCCATTTAGCGGGAAAAAGGTGAATGTGTGGGAAAGATTAACTCGTACCGTCCTCCACCAATCTATGAGGTTTGGGATTTATTATAGAAATAAAATATTACAGTACTGGATATATTTTATTCAGGGTCGCAACTGTGGGAATAGTTGGAGAGTTTCAAATGCGAGGATGTAACGTGGTACTAATGAAGGTTATTGTAGTCTAATGAATTTATTTAGAACATTTAGGGTTTATAATATTTTTTTCATTATCTTTTTTTGTTGTTAAAAAAAATCGTATTAGTCGCACTCTCTCATACTATGAAAAAAAACAGTAAAACATTATACTATATTACATAATATTGTATATTTAAATTACGTATTTGTTTTTATAATTACCATGCAATACCGTTCATTACTAGTCATCGTTGTTCATAGATATCGGTAATGTGCCTACCGTTTTGCCAATAAATCGAATGTGTAAAGGAGCAAGCATTCTTTTATCGTAGAATGAGAACAAAAGATTTACACACTCTTCTGATTCATTTCCGCGACCGAGTTCCTCTCTTAATTTATGATCTCCTGCAAGGAACAGGTGTGTCTCGGCCAATATCATTTCTTATTTAATACCTCGACGCGTTTTCGCGCTACAATTTCTTTGTTGGCTTTGAAGTTATTCATATTGATTGTGCGCTCATCGTCATTAATTCGTATTCTAAAGATACTAAAGATTTTTGGGCCCGTTGTTAGTATAAAGTTGTGGCTCGTATCCTATAATAGTTGTTAAGAGTTGCTTTATAGACACTTGTGAATGTGGGCACTGAATGACGAAAATACACACAGGTACGAAGAACGAGCCATCTATGAAAATTGTGGAATATTTTTTACAAGTACCCGCAAGATAGCACGATGCTATTCCCCATCCAATGATAAAATACTTTTTGCGAATTTAATTTTTATTTTCCTTTACATTGTGTGTAGGTACGTATTAAGAAAGACTATGCTTAAAATATATAGCGTATATGATGCTATGAATTCGAACAATTCAATTGAGATCGCCCTCATGTTCTGAGGTGGGAGGTGTTAACGTTGATATCTCTGTAGGCTTTGATAAACATTTAACGTCAAATAAGCCGTGAACTTTACTGGTGGCAGGACCTCTTGTGAGTCCGCGCAGGGAAGTACCACCGCCCTGCCTATTTCTGCCGTGAAGCAGTAATGCGTTTAGGTTTGAAGGGTGGAGCAGCCGTTGTAACTATACTGAGATCTTAGAACTTATATCTCAAAGTGGGTGGCACATTTACGTTGAAGATGTCCATGGGCTCCAGTAACCGCTTAACACCCGATGGGCTGTGAGCTCGTCCACCAAACCAAGCAATAAAAAAAAAGAACTCATTCACCTGTCTACACAATAAGAATAAATAAAATAAATTACTTCCGTCATAACTTTTCACCAGTACCTACTGCGGGCGTCCTATTTATTAGACCACTGTCGCTTCTCGTAAATTATGTTTTACTTAATTTCCCAAAATTTGTATTAATTGTTACTGTAATTTCTCAAACTTAATTGAACTTCACTCATTGAGTACAAGCCATGGACTGTGCGGCTTGTATTCCCGATATTGCTGCAACCAATTTCGGCGTTTTTGCCGTATCTCGTTAGAGGATGTTTTATTTTGAATTGGATTCGTTCTTTTATCGAAGTAATACCCTGAGGCATTACATTCGTTCCCGCGACTAGGATTCTCTCTTGTTTACTTTACAAAAAACATTGCTCATTAAATTTTAACATGCTCTTTAAATTCTCTAAGAGCATTTGCTCGGCTTTGTTTCTTTTTTTACAACTCTGGATGGATGTAGGAGCTCTTGGACTATTTGGTGTTAAGTGGTTTTCCGGAGTCCATAGATATTATATTGTGAATACCGCCACCCAGCTTGAGACATGAAATCGGAATCTTTGTTGTATTAAATAAAAACTGTTCCACTCCTTAAACTGAACGCATGACAGCTTCCTGGCAAAAATAGTCACGATGAATTTATTTGGAAAATTAAGTCTAGTCTTGACTATAGTATTTGAATTGTTTACAAAAACATTGATTCGATTTTTGATTAAAGGTATTTTCTCGTTTTTTTGTTTCAGGTAAATCTATAGTTTCGACCATCAATAACTGCTTCAAATTAAAATGTATGTAAGTATGATTCTAATAGGGAGCTGAGAGCTTTTTTTACATATTTGCCCCCTACTTTGAATGTCACTGTATTGTAGGCACGGTAATGAAACCGAACGAAAAAGCTCCAAACGTAGCATTTCCAGGAACAAATCACCCACAGTCATCCGGTCCCAAATTAACATTCCCTGTCTTATGATTACCAGAGACTGACATACATACTTATGTACGTTTAAAATATATACGTATATAGATAATAAATACCCAAACAAAGAGCAAACAGACTTGTTCATAGAACGAATGTTTGCCCGATGTGGGAGTCGAACTCACGACCCTCAGCGCAACAGTCACGGAACTAACAACTACACCACCGAGTCAATCATGTTTATTTCCATTACATCTCTTATTACCAGCCACTCAATTAATCAATTAAAGATGGCATAGGAATTTAGTAACCCTAGTATAACTGTTGAAATGGCCCTCAGACAGTAATAGTCTGTATTATAAGGTTATTATGACATAAATTTATCTACTGCTGATCGGGCATAATATTGAAAACCCGTACTTGTAGGTATCTTCCTTAATTCTGCGCGAAGCAGTAACGTGTAACGGTTTGAAGAGTGGGACAGCTGCTATACACAACAATGTCTATGGGCTCCAGGCTCCATGATAGACTTAACTTCGTTCACCCATAAAATTGTTAAAATAAAGAGACCTCATAATAAATATTAGGTAATAATATTGTGTAGTTACGTGTTCCAATAAACGGTGGGATGATTGTGAGTAAATATCACCCACACCTTATGTCTCAAAGATGGCAGTGGTTGTGATCTCTATGGATCGACAAACGCTAATTGGGCTAAGATTTCATCTTCTCGTTTATGCAAATAAAACATAAAATAATACGCGCCATATGTTTTAGTATCGGTATGCCATGCTGAATACTCACTTTTAACTTAACCATGAGTCTTGGGAAGCAGTTGCAGAGACGAAATTGTCCAGTCTCGAACCAGATACATTATTATATAGAGAAATAAAGGAATCTTCCGGATCGCTCGTGCGATCCTCACGTAAAACGTGACATCACGTTACTACGTCAAAATAAATTACTTTTGCTTTCGCGTAACATTTCACGTGTACTTCTCGAGATTTTACTGTCGCATCCGATTCAAGTTTGAGCATTTTCGTTTCCACAGAATTCCGGTTTTGTTATCCCTTGTCGAAGTTTATCGTAACGTGTTGCCATACGTAAAGTCGTTTTGTGTATTTCCCCCCCCCCCCTCCCCTCAAGCCAGACAGCCCCTCCCCTCTTTTTATGTGTATTTCGTAATCGCCACAAGGATAATTTATATACGAAACTGTGTTTGTCGTCGAGTGAAACATGTATCGGGAATGATATATTGTTCGTTATTTGTTTCGTTTTCACGGAGTAGGTTTATCTATAGTTTTATATTGTTGTTTTTGAGTATGTTCCTCTTGTATGGTTACATTGCGATACAGAAGATTATAATGTAAATAATGAGAATTTCATTATTGTGTATTCTGAACAACCTCTAAGTTTTAACAGTTGAAGGTAAGATAATAAACTTCATAAATTCTGTGAAGATATTTAAAGACGCTCTTAAATTTTTATTTACAATTTGATTTATCTTTCACCTGAATATAACCATCAATAACGAATAACATTTCATTCTTATTAACATTCAATTCTTACTTACTTATTATATGATTCAAAGATAGTTTTAAAAAAACAAATTGCTTAAATTAGTTTTCAATTCCCATCCAACCATTTCGGCCGTAACATATACTTACTTTTTTGACAAGGACATTGCTAGAAAATATGAAATGACGTTCACAATTTTCGTGGTCACCAGAGTACGAAAGATTCCATTAATGGATCAAATTAAATTCAGTTAAATTCAAATTCATCTCCACTGCGCTGTGAAAGAATAGCTAACGCTAATGTCTTCATCATTCAATTACTATTTAAGTGATGTTTCGTACAGAGATGAATGGTGCGTTATTCGCATTATTTATCTAATTCACGGTGTTAAAGATAGACATCTACAAATTATAAGTTTCTATCGACGTGCAGATTATAATTCTTCCTCTCGTTTTGTATCATACATATAGAAAGAGATGAATGAAGATTGAAAGGTCTTGCGAACTCATTCGGACGTAGGCTCCCACGATCCCATCCACCAGTAGGTCGTGCTCAGGCTTTTGTTTTATCATATATATTTTTTTCATAATTGAAATGCTTGAAGAGAAAATTACGTTACATTTTGTTAAAAGAATGTTCATGCATCATTATTGCTAAACGTTAAAAACTTGGCAGAGTTACAGTACAATGGTTACAATAACAAATTATAATGCTAATTTATAATATATTGTGTAATTGTAGAAGAAACCAATAAGAAGGAAGCGTATATGAAATGTTTTACTATTTCTAAAATTGGACTACTTTAATTTTAATTAATTCAAACTCAAATATTATGTAATGAGACGAATTTCAAAATGAATACTGTTATTCATTTAAGCACACGTGGGTCTGGCACGAAGCAAAAGCGTTACGTTAGTTAATACAGCTGAGCTAATAATTCGTCTTTATGGCTCATACGCGAAACGGGTATGGGTTTTTAATTGAAACTTGGTACATTAAGCAGAGCGGTACGGTTGAAAATGACAATTTACTGTACGACGTCAAGGGTCGGCCATACGAAGTTACGATATTGAACCATTCCAACGTAGTTTGGAGAGACTTTTGGCAATCGCCTCATATAAAATGATCGTGGTTAAGCAAGACACAAAACTGCTTTTGCCATACGCATTCGGTTTTATTTGTTCGGTCCGAGGCGATAGTGTTATATGTCTGTACTTAGTAAGGCTATTTTAGAATTTGGGAATAGTTTAGCAGCTCACTTAATGTATTTTTTATTTTTTTATTTTTTTTGTTTGCTTAGATTACTGGACGAGCTCACAGCCCACCTGGTGTTAAGTGGTTACTGGAGCCCATAGACATCTACAAGGTAAATGCGCCACCCACCTTGAGATATAAGTTCTAAGGGTCTCAAGTATAGTTACAACGGCTGCCCCACTTTTCAAACCGAAACGCATTACTGCTTCACGGCAGAAATAGGCAGGGTGGTGGTACCTACCCGCGCGGACTCACAAGAGGTCCTACCACCAGTAATTGCGCAAATTATAATTTTGCCGGTTTGATTTTTATTACACGATTTTATTCCTTCACCGTAAAAGTCAATCATGAACATTTGTTGAGTACGTATTTCATTAGAAAAATTGGTACCCGCCTGAGATTCGAACATCGCTGCATCGCTCAAGACGAATGCACCGGACGTCTTATCCTTTAGGCCACGACGACTTCAAATTTATATTATTCATATTATTTAAAATAATAGTGTTGCTCTTGTAATATACGTAGGGATTTTGACTCCAATTACCTTCGGTCAACGAGTACCACGAGAATGCCACGCGAGGGTAGATAGATGTACCTGACGTTCACTTGCCATCGATGAATACATACGTCACTTCATTTTTGATGTTGTTACAATATTGCGCGCGTTACAAAAAACGGCTTACGAAATATTTTTTTGTGACACGAATCATCAGGCGTAAACCTGTCTTCGTTTTTGTAACCGTTTCCAATACAGTGTGTATTAGACACTTATTTTATCTTTGTGGTATTTTAAAGATAGCTATTACAAAAATAGGTGTGTGTGGTTGTATTTCTGATAACGAATTCCATTTCTATCGGATTTATTGTTTTTTTTTAAATTATTCTTTTTTAATGCTCTAAGTGGACCGATCGTCTGTCCGTCCATTGTGGTTATTGGGTTCCATAGACCTCAACGTGAATGCCACCGATATCATAGCGCCGTCACAGCTGCAGTAGAGTAGCTATTCCGATAGAGGCACCCGTCACGTGCGGACGTGCTCATCGTCCACTCGATCGTCCGGTCTTTGTTCGCCCGGCTTTTGTTAGCCCGGCCATTGTTCGCGCGGCCTGTGTTCGTGATACATCTGCCGACCAAGTGTGTTTCCTGGAAGCTTTTATTTGTTTTGTTTTAGTTATTTTTGTGTTCTTGGAACATTTGCCGACAAAGTGTTTTCCTGCAAGTATTTATTTGTTTTGCTTCTTTTTGTAATTTCTGTTTTGTTGTGCTTTTTCTTTGTCCTGTAGTAATCGCGCCGCATTGCCACCTGTGTTCAATAGAACCGCTCAGGTCCGAGAAGTTGGGGCCTCTCCGCAAGGCGAGTGTTTTCAAGACCCGGGGCCGCCCCACCTGGGTACTCAGCGATCATGGACGCTGTATTCGTGGAATTCCTCCGACTTCGTCACCCACAGCTCGCCTCAGAGTTTCTGGCTTTCAAGGCCAATCACACTGCGAGCTCTCTCGAAGACTCCGCCGTGCTCGCTGCTCCTGCGTCGCCTGTACCTGCGTGCAAAGCGTCTACATCGAGCAACGCAGCCTCCGTCGTGCCTGCCGTTCCCGCGTCGCCTATACTGGCGAGTAAAACTACTGCGTCGTCCGCCGTGGCCACCGTTCCAGCAGCGCGATCATCCGCGGCCTCCGTCGCGCCCTCCAAAACTCCTGCTTGTAGGTCACCTGCGCCCGTCTCCTCGTCCTCCGACTCTGACTCGGAGATGGAGGTCGACCTCGCCCCCGCCTCATCGACGGATGGATTCACCCTGGTACAAAAGGGTAAGAAGCGTGCCGCGGAGTCTCGAGCTCTCGCGGCCGCTAAAATTAGCAAAGCTGCGAACGCGTCGCGCCCCCGCCCTCAGACTCCCGTTGCGCCTCCAGCCCGTGCCACTCCGTCGCCGCGACCGGTGGCGCAATCTAAAACTCAGACCCCTCCCCCGGTTATCCTTCAAGAGAAGGCAGCTTGGGACCGAGTTTCCCTGGCCCTTAAGGCCAAAAATATTAATTTTGCCAGCGCCCGTAATCTCGCCAACGGGATTCAAATAAAAGTAACGACACCCGACGACCATAGGGCCCTCTCAAGTTACCTCCGAAAGGAGCGTATAAGTTTCCACACTTATACGCTCCAGGAGGAGCGCGAACTCCGCGTTGTCATACGTGGAATCCCGAAGGAGCTAGATGCCGATCTCGTCAAGGCAGATCTGATAGAACAAGGCCTACCAGTAAATTCCGTGCACCGCATGCACACCGGCCGCGGTAGGGAGCCATACAATATGGTTTTAGTCGCCCTCCAGCCTACCCCCGAGGGTAAGCAAATTTTTAACATTCGGACCGTCTGTAGGCTCTCCGGTATTGCCGTCGAAGTCCCCCATAAAAAAGGCACTCCTAGTCAGTGCCATAACTGCCAACTGTACGGGCACTCTTCCCGTAACTGTCACGCGCGCCCCCGATGTGTTAAGTGTTTGGGCGATCACGCCACGGCCCTCTGCGCTCGCGACCAAAAAACCGCGACGGAACCGCCTAGCTGTGTCCTGTGCCGAACACAAGGTCACCCCGCGAACTACCGTGGATGCCCCCGAGCTCCAAAAAAATCGCCGCGTCGCCCGTCAAAACCGCCTCCGAGCTTCCGGCCCAGACATCAAAGCCACGGTACCCTCTGTGCCGAAGGCTAAGCCTGCTTTCGTGCCGGCGTCGGTGCCCAGCGTCTCGGCTTGGGCTAAACCGTTGCCGTACACGAACACGGCTACAACTCTCTCCCCCGCGACTCGTTCCACCACCGCGATACGTCCCTCCCCCGCGACCTGCCCTCCGACCGCGTCCGAAAATCTCGCTCTAGCGATCGACTTTTTTCAGTCGATCAACTTTGAGCGTGTTAACGCTTTGGGTGACGCCATTCGCGCCGCCTCCACTGCACAACATTTCATCGCCGTTGTGCAAGAATACGCTGACGTATACGCGTCGTTAAATACGTACGTCCTCCCCTCACTCCGCCGGTAATCAATGGCGTACATTAGTAGAATAAAACCCTTATCCGTAACAATAGGATTTTTTAACGCTTACGGTCTCGCAAATCAACGTGATCAGGTTTGTGATTTTTTGCGTGACCATCAAATTGACATTTTCTTAGTGCAGGAGACCCTACTTAAGCCCGCGCGCCGTGACCCTAAAATCGCGAACTATAACATGGTCAGGAACGACAGGCTCTCTGCCCGTGGTGGTGGTACCGTTATTTACTATAGAAGAGCCCTGCATTGCGTCCCGCTCGATCCTCCCGCGCTCGCTAATATCGAAGCATCAGTGTGCCGAATCTCACTGACGGGACACGCGCCGATCGTTATCGCGTCCGTTTATCTTCCACCGGATAAGATCGTTCTAAGCAGTGATATTGAGGCGCTGCTCGGTATGGGGAGCTCTGTCATTCTGGCGGGCGACCTAAATTGTAAACACATCAGGTGGAACTCACACACCACAACCCCGAATGGCAGGCGGCTTGACGCGTTAGTCGATGATCTCGCCTTCGATATCGTCGCTCCGTTAACCCCGACTCACTACCCGCTAAATATCGCGCATCGCCCGGATATACTCGACATAGCGTTATTAAAAAACGTAACTCTGCGCTTACACTCGATCGAAGTAGTTTCAGAGTTAGATTCAGACCACCGTCCCGTCGTCATGAAGCTCGGTCGCGCTCCCGATTCCGTTCCCGTCACGAGGACTGTGGTGGATTGGCACACGCTGGGCATCAGCCTGGCTGAATCTGATCCACCATCGCTCCCGTTTAACCCGGACTCTACCCCGTCTCCTCAGGATACCGCTGAAGCCATAGACATCTTAACATCACACATCACCTCGACATTAGATAGGTCATCGAAACAAGTTGTAGCGGAGGACTTCCTTCACCGCTTCAAATTGTCCGACGATATTAGGGAACTCCTTAGAGCTAAGAACGCCTCGATACGCGCCTACGACAGGTATCCTACCGCGGAAAATCGTATTCGAATGCGTGCCCTACAACGCGACGTAAAATCTCGCATCGCCGAAGTCCGAGATGCCAGATGGTCTGATTTCTTAGAAGGACTCGCGCCCTCCCAAAGGTCTTACTACCGCTTAGCTCGTACTCTCAAATCGGATACGGTAGTAACTATGCCCCCCCTCGTAGGCCCCTCAGGCCGACTCGCGGCCTTTGATGATGACGAAAAAGCAGAGCTGCTGGCCGATACATTGCAAACCCAGTGCACGCCCAGCACTCAATCCGTGGACCCTGTTCATGTAGAATTAGTAGACAGTGAGGTAGAACGCAGAGCCTCCTTGCCACCCTCGGATGCGTTACCACCCGTCACCCCGATGGAAGTTAAAGACTTGATCAAAGACCTACGTCCTCGCAAGGCTCCCGGTTCCGACGGTATATCTAACCGCGTTATTAAACTTCTACCCGTCCAACTCATCGTGATGTTGGCATCTATTTTCAATGCCGCTATGGCGAACTGTATCTTTCCCGCGGTGTGGAAAGAAGCGGACGTTATCGGCATACATAAACCCAGTAAACCAAAAAATCATCCGACGAGCTACCGCCCGATTAGCCTCCTCATGTCTCTAGGCAAACTGTATGAGCGTCTGCTCTACAAGCGCCTCAGAGATTTCGTCTCATCCAAGGGCATTCTCATCGATGAACAATTCGGATTCCGTACAAATCACTCATGCGTTCAACAGGTGTACCGCCTCACGGAGCACATTCTTGTGGGGCTTAATCGACCAAAACCGTTATACACGGGAGCTCTCTTCTTCGACGTCGCAAAAGCGTTCGACAAAGTCTGGCACAATGGTTTGATTTTCAAATTATTCAACATGGGCGTGCCGGATAGTCTCGTGCTCATCATACGGGACTTCTTGTCGAACCGCTCTTTTCGATATCGAGTCGAGGGAACCCGCTCCTCCCCACGACCTCTCACAGCTGGAGTCCCGCAAGGCTCTGTCCTCTCACCCCTCTTATTTAGCTTATTCGTCAACGATATTCCCCGGTCGCCGCCGACCCATTTAGCTTTATTCGCCGACGACACGACTGTTTACTATTCTAGTAGAAATAAGTCCCTAATCGCGAAGAAGCTTCAGAGCGCAGCCCTAGCCCTAGGACAGTGGTTCCGAAAATGGCGCATAGACATCAACCCAGCGAAAAGTAGTGCGGTGCTATTTCAGAGGGGAAGCTCCACACGGATTTCCTCCCGGATTAGGAGGAGGAATCTCACACCCCCGATTACTCTCTTTAGACAACCCATACCCTGGGCCAGGAAGGTCAAGTACCTGGGCGTTACCCTGGATGCATCGATGACATTCCGCCCGCATATAAAATCAGTCCGTGACCGTGCCGCGTTTATTCTCGGTAGACTCTACCCCATGATCTGTAAGCGGAGTAAAATGTCCCTTCGGAACAAGGTGACACTTTACAAAACTTGCATAAGGCCCGTCATGACTTACGCGAGTGTGGTGTTCGCTCACGCGGCCCGCACACACATAGACACCCTCCAATCCCTACAATCCCGCTTTTGCAGGTTAGCTGTCGGCGCTCCGTGGTTCGTGAGGAACGTTGACCTACACGACGACCTGGGCCTCGAATCAATTCGGAAATACATGAAGTCAGCGTCGGAACGATACTTCGATAAGGCTATGCGTCATGATAATCGCCTTATCGTTGCCGCCGCTGACTACTCTCCGAATCCTGATCATGCAGGAGCCAGTCACCGTCGACGCCCTAGACACGTCCTTACGGATCCATCAGATCCAATAACCTTTGCATTAGATGCCTTCAGCTCTAATACTAGGGGCAGGCTTAGGGACCCCGGTAACCGTACTCGTCGAACTCGACAAAGAGGTCGACGTGCAACCTAACCCATGCATCAGCCCGCTGAGTTTCTCGCCGGATCTTCTCAGCGGGTCGCGATTCCGATCCGGTAGTAGATTCATTCGCGAAACAATTGCTCTTGAGTTGTTAGGTCTCCTTCGGAGGCGCTCGGGCAGTTGTTAGCAAATCCCACCCCTCTTGGCTGAGCCTTTGCTCGCCCACCTGTCCTGGTGAAACTGGAAAGGCCTTCGGGCCACCAGTAAACTTTCAATCATAAAAAAAAAAAAAAAAAAGTAGAGTAGCTACCATCCTAATACAAATAAGCACGTCGGGGCTAACGTCTTGATCAAAATAAAATATATTACCTATAAATTTTAAGCAATGTCAGAATCGTGATCCACACATCCGGAGGCTACATCACTAAGACAAGGTCGTGTTTCCTTTGCGTTCGAGACTTCCATTAAAATTACATCATCACACATTATTTAAGGAGTATGTGTGTCGTTTTTTTTTTCATTTAATTGTGAGTTAAGGTTATTTTAGTTAATTGCTCATTTTTCATCTGACAGTGAAATTGGCGTGTAAAGACGTCGAATAGAAATTTGATGTACAACCCTCTTTATTATTAAGTAAATTCGAAAGTTTTGGTAGCTGAAATATAAACAGACAAGAATATAGAAGAAAAAAAAACGTGTCGCATTTAAATATCAATCTTGTAGTCGGGCAGGGAACGTAGGTACATACGTCACGTATCAGTAACGTATCACAGAAATGTGTGGTCCGACGTGATCAGCCTTACTCGATTCGACTAAGAAATTTATGAAAGTCTTATCGATTTTTTTCGGGACGTCAGCTGTTGAATCGGTGAAGTACAAACGTAATAAATTCTGATGTAGGGTAAGCTAAGCTATAGTATTATCGACGACCTAAAATAATGATGTGACCGTTATTTTGACTTAAAAAATCGAGTAAGTGTAATGACGTTCCAATTTATTTTTAAATATATTTTCTCATAGATGTCGGAAGTCGTTGTGGCCTAAAAGATAAAACGTCAGTACACTCGTATCGAGCGATGCGACTGTGTTCGAATCCCGCAGGCAGGTACTAATTTTTGTAATGAAATACGTACTTAAAAAATGTTCGTGAATTGTTTTCACGGTAAAAAACGAACATCGTGTGATAAAAATCAAACGTATATAAACCTCAAAAATATTATAATGTACGTAATAACTGTTGGTAGTTCGTCTTGTGAGCCCGCTCAGATAGGTACCAGTTACCCTGTCTATTTTTGCCTTAACGCAGTTGTGAGTTTCGAATTAAAGGGCGTAGCAGCTATTGTACTGTATAATCTGAGACTTAGAACTCTCATGTCTCAAACTGGGTGGTGACAACGTTTACGTGGTTGACGTCTATGAGTTCCGGTAAGCAATTAACAGCGGATGCGCCGTGAGCTCTTACACCCAAATAAGAAAAAAAAAACCCTTTACGAGCAATAACAATTATAAAACAGCTACATACTTTTGGAATAATTGATTAAGAAACAAATATATAAAATTTTGATTTCGTTCAATAAATAGTTCGATCGGATCGCGTTATACTCAGCTCGTTGTGAAGCGGCGAAATCGAATTTTTAATACTACCCTACCTATGTGTCGGCACTATAAATTTGTACTGGGATTCTCGGGGACCGATCCCGAAGTGCTAGTATCGACCGTACAAGCTGGAATACGTCCAACTTGTTCACGTTAATGTAAAGAAAAGATACGAATACCTATTAATGCGATATTGTTTTATTTTAAATATTATAACTTAAATTCTATCACAGTCAGCATTCCTAATAATACCTATGTGTTATAGTGTGTCTAATTTTACGTAGTATGGTATATGTAATACTTTAGTTTTTAAATGATAGATTGAGGTATATCTTGTATTCTGGATTGTCACTTTTGATTCTAATCGTGGTTTGTAGTTGGAAGAGCTAAAGCAATTTGAGTAGGTTGTATATATTCTGAAAGTACCGGAATGGCACGCAAATGTACTGATTCCTTGTTACCTCGCGTGAGTGACAATGTTGTTCAAAATCTCTTCGTTTATGAGTATTTTTAATACCTACGCTTTTATTAGCTTCAGACATATATAGGTTAGTATGTTAGTATGTAACGGAATCTTTAAACATGATTTTGAACCCCCTTCAAAACGTCGGATTAACTTGAAATTTTGTATACCTACTTATTAAGGACCGATGGCAATTCAGTATAAATAAAAAATTGAAATTCATCCATAAATGAAAAAAAAAAAAAGGTTTAAGAAAACAAACAAAATACGCTTTTATAGAAAATCCAACTAAAAAATAGAAAAAAAATTTTACTAAATTTGAATTAAAAATAGTGTAAGAAAAAATGATTTTATTGTAAAAAAAGCGTGGGGTACATGGTATCATTAGTTATAGATATCTTATGAACAGATATGAGTAGAAGGGCTATTTTGATCATATCCTGAAAAGCACTCCACTTTTAAACTATTATTTATAAGTAAGACAAAGCGTACCTTAACGCGTTCGTTGCACTGGTGATGGTTCAGTTCATGCGGTACCCACTTACAACGTTGCTTACATTGCAAATTTGACGCTGATGGGCAAATATTATGGTTTTAATGCTAACGTTAAAAGCTGCTGCTAACTCGGCGGTAGATCGAGTATCGTCAGCTTTTCCTATCGCCTTTAATTCGTCATTGTAGGCTTTAGTTTTAGGGCGACTATATTATTATAGTTATTTTTTTAGATCAATATTTCCATTTCGGACGCGCTCAAACCAATAATCAGTCGTGCATTCGTTAATAGTGTTCACTTTGTACACGTGATTAATGTTGTGAGCCGTTTGTCGTGATTGTATCTAAATTGATGAAAAAGTTACAAATGTAATGAAAACAAAACGTTAATCAATAGAAAAGTGGTGAATTAGAAAAATATTTTTTTCATATTGTTTGTAATAAAATTCAATTGAATTTAGAATTTATAGCCATACATAAATTACGTAACTATAAATTGGCCATTATTACAAATCGGCAACTTCTTAGTTAAAGACCTATTATAATTCATTTTTTTGAAGCTATTCAAATTATAGTCTTTATTACACATACATACACACATAACTTTATACGTGTGTATGTCTGTACACATCTGTAACAGTTGAAAACAGTCTATAAATATACGAAAATTTTGATTTGATTGGTAATTCACTATTCGAAAAAAATAAGGAACTCGTAAAACATGATTGAAAGAAATGCGAGAACATGATTTACAGTGTATTTTGTATTTGTTGTTGTTAATTGAGAAGGTGTTGTTGTTGTTGTAATAGCTTAGAAAAGCTTACATTACGTAATATTCCAAAATACCAATGTCAATCTGATTCAATCTTGCATGATTTAATAAATATGGGCTCCAGTAATCAATTAACATGAAGCGTGCCGTAAAATTGTTCCTGGATCTAAGCATTAAAAAAACACGAAAGTTCAATTTTAAAATTAAAACACAATATTATTCTTGTGGATATTTTATTAGATACAATATCTGCATAATTATTATGATAAACCAAGAAATTTCAGGTCTCTTCAGATTAATATTATAATTATCTTTCTTTACAAGTTAGAGAAAAATACTGAGTAGGTACGATGTGTTATTTCATTTAAACTCAGTGAACTATTTCAGTCTTCAACTTTTTAATTTAGGTATGTCAATTTAGTAACTTGATAGTTATGATTGTATCAGTGGCGTTTTCGATTTGTTACTTTTTTTTTACTTAGTTTCTTGTATTCGCAACGTTATCACGTATTTGTTTCGCTTCGAATTAATTCCTCGCTCGCAGTGGTCCAGATGTTTCGGGAACGTCGAGGAACACACGCCGGGCTTCTAAATTAATAACACGAGCGTAATTCAGATTACGAGACTTGTGTAACATTTTGTTCTGTGGAATTGGTTGGAACTGTTGAGGTTTTCAATAAAAGGAGACCAGTAGTGTTCTTAGACAATTATATTAATGGAGAGAGAAAGAAGGAACCATGACAGACAGATTACAATAGGAACTACGTCTGTTTTTGTGAGGTTGAAACTGACTAAAGCAACTACATCGACTTATTGACCAACGTATGTTTTGACCTTGATACTTGAAATTTATTTGGAATATTCTGCGTGTCTGATGATGAGTAGGGAGGGAGATTATAAAACGTGTATGCAGCTCTAGATGAGTTTTGCGAAAGAAAAATCTGCGTTTCCCCACCTTGTCTGATTCTGATCCAGTATTCAGTTATTCCGCGGGATGTATCTGTACCATCTGACATCTATCTATCTAACTGTTATCTAGATGAGGTTCGGACAAATCATCGATTTGTTCATAAAAAAAAGGCTTCCTCTAGTTTTACCGGTGATAGGTTTAAACTCGCATAGGACTGTGGTTTGAACGGTGGAACCATTGTTATAAAATACAATTGAGAACCCGAACTCATGTATCAAAATGGTAGCCTTAACGTTTTGATGTTAATTAGCCTCGCTAATTACTTAACATTAGCTGATCCGTGAACTCGTTTGCCCACTAAAACTAGAAGAAGAAAAAACTTACTAACGCTGAGATAATTAATATCTTTAAATCGCTAAAGTAAAGTAAAATATATAGATTTACTTTTTTAGGGCCGAAATTGCGCATTGCGTTGTATCGTAAAGTTCTAGTTTGGGCCAGCAACAAAAGTGCTAGAGTAAAAAATCTTTTTTCATTTCTCAGTCGAAAAAGAAACTTGCGTGTGTTAATTCGGTAATTAGTTTCGAAAGCCGGAAATGAAACGGTCGTACAAATCAAAATACCTGTAAGGTCTTATCAATTTTATAAAAGCATGACATGTTTCCGTAATTACTACCTACCTAATAGAATTCAGGCTTTGGATCTAAATAAATTGTTATGTATGTATTGTATGTTGTTACGAAAGTGGTAATAAATATTTTTAATAAGAAGTTCAAAGACAATGTTGGAGTCGATAGTTTACAATTTGGCTTAGAAAGGAAATATAAATAAAATAGTAAAAAGTGATCAATCCGCCGAGTTTTGTACACCAGTCCTTTTGTGTTCTATGTTTTTTTTTAAACCATTGCAAATTCTATCTTTAAATAAATCTTTTTTATTTCAGTAAATCCTAATGACGACAATATCTGTCCCAAAATTTCATTAATAACATTATTTTAGAAGAACGAAGCGAAAGTCGCTTGATATGAAAATCACATAAACATAATTCATACCCGTCTGGAAACGCCTCAAAGCAGTCGAAAAGAAGGGAAGTGCTTACGTCGACGCCGTTTGATTTATACCCCTCGCAGCTATTCAGTATGAACTTAGTAGCTGAGGCAGCCTCCGGTCCTTATATTAGCTTCGAGAACCATAAGGCGTTGTACCAGTGCTTTATGCGAATGCAACGTTTGAGGGTTTAACGACTGAAGTCTTAATGAATTTAGATTTTTTTTTTATTGCTTAGCTGTGTGGACGAGCTCACAGCCCACCTTATGTTAAGTGGTTACTGGAGCCCATAGACATCTACAACGTAAATGCGCCACACACCTTGAGATATAGTTCTAAGGTCTCAGTATAGTCACAACGGCTGCCCCACCCTTCAAACCGAAATGCATTACTGCTTCACGGCAGAAATAGGCGGGGCGGTGGTACCTACCCGTGCGGACTCACAAGAGGTCCTACCACCAGTAATTACGCAAATTATAATTTTGCGGGTTTGATTTTTATTGCACGATGTCATTCCTTCACCGTGGAAGTCAATTGTGAACATTTGTTGAGTACGTATTTCATTAGAAAAATTGGTACCCGCCAGCGGGATTCGAACACTGGTGCACCGCTCGATACGAATGCACCGGACGTCTTATCCTTTAGGCCACGACGACTTCGATTGAATTAGATTGAAGATTTCTCGTTTTTTGGCACATGTGTATTTTATTTTCTTTTTGTCCTGTTTAGAAATTATCTTCTGTGAGAACATTATTACTGAATGTATGAACAATATATTTTTGGTTTATTACGTTTAGAAATACTGATCTTTGAGGATTTGTAATTTTTTAGCACTGTGTTTCTTATTATTATATCGTCTTTCCTGAAATTATCTTCTATGAAAGCTTTACTAAATGTCTGTATAATGATTTTTTGTTTTTTAAGTTTCGAAATTCTGATTTGAAATAAGCCATTCGTGTCAAAATCCATTGGAAAACGTTGCTCTAACAATGCACCGGTTTTTTTCTGTTGAGCATTATTGAGCATTATTTCGAACCTTTGTGTCTTTTTGAGCGACATTAACTTCCTACATTGGTGCTCATTTTGGGAATTGAAGCAAATTCAAAATATTCTTTCGTTATGATCAAAGTCAACTGATTATGAAATGAAAAATGAAATCCTAAAACACGGTAGGGATTGAAATATAACGAAAACGACAACAACTTGACACGCTATGACATTCTTCACAGCTATAAATGAACTATGCAGATTTTTCTCATTATGCTAACGACGCGAATGGAGGGATTTTTCTTTTTTTTTCCTCTAGTGAATAAATCACATTATTTTGAAATGTCAACATTATCAGCTTCTTACGTCCCCTTTTGTGATGTGCGACTCAATGATATAAATGTTTGTCATTTATCTCAATGCGCTGTTGAAGTTCATTAGGTCCAATTGAATTAAGTAAATTACTGGATGGTTTGAAGACTCATTCATCATCAGATTCATTTATTTTGGCAATCTCTGTTTATTTCTCATTTTTGGTCGACCTGTAATATTTGCTCTGTCAGTTGTGGTCCTAGATTAAGGACTTAGCACAAATATCAAATAAAAACTTTATTTTTCTGAATGTCTTCAATGCGATCTGATAAAAAAGTCCATATTAAATAGGTTTTAAGAAAGGCATAGGTGTTTTTGATAAATCGTAAATTTTCGGACGAATTGCAACCCACAGAGGTGATCCGGCGAGAAACTCAGTGGGTTGTGTTTTTTTTATTGCCTTTGTAGGCAGACTAGCATACGGCCCACCTGATGGTTTGTGTTCACCGTCGCTCATGGACGTCAGCAATGCCAGGGGCAGAGCCAAGCCGCTGCCTAAGAAGCTGCCGCTGTCTATATCTATTATGATCACTGATAGATGAGTAGGGGAATGTGATTGAAACGATCTTTGTCCTTTTCTTACTCCTTCTTTTTACAAGTTTCTTGTGATTCTGCGAAGTGCAATTGCAATCTTTGAAACATTTTGAAATTTACAGGTACGGAATCTCTGTAGCGATCCACTCAGTCCGCCTCATTAATTCGTTCTTGACCGCAGCAGAGCGAGTTAATGAGCGGATTTCTTTTTACTCAAGAACTTTCTTTTCAATGATTTCTAGCCTTAAATTTTTCTAGTATAATCGATGAACCATGAGTATGAGATTTATTCATGAAATAATATTTCAGATGGCAACAATTTCAAAATACAAACTTTAAAAAAAGTGGTAAATAATTATTTCATGGTCATGAACCAATCGCTGATTGAGTGAGTATTGCTTTTCGAAATGTATTGTAAATCTTAATAAAGATATTAGTTATATTATTGGAGATAAAAAAAAAACTGAAACAAATTTATATCTATTATTTTGAAATGGGTTATCTCAATATAATTTCTAACATAATATGTTTACTTGTAATTTTATTGAAGTATGTCTTAAGCATCCTAAGGTATTTTTATATACCTTTGGAGTGTGTTCAGATTCCCATAATGGAAAAGGATTCAACTTGCAAGAGGAGGTATAAAAGTTCCATGAAGTAATTTAACGAGCTTTCCGAACTGCAGGTGAAGCTTGAAGAGCTTTTATTACAACTGTGCCGGTTCCCGTGTGTGTGTCTTCGACTCGTGAAACTTATTTTGGCTTTCTGCTATATTAAAGGATAATTAATTAAATTCCATTATTTGATTATAAAAGATCCCTTAGAAGCATATATATGTATGTATATTAATATATTAGTTCATAACGAATATATAGTTTTTGAAGTGAAAACTTCTTTAGAATCGTTGTGATTTCAAACCGGATGCAACGGAAAAAACGACAGGTAAGAGACACAAATACATAAATGTGTAGGATGAAGCCAGCAAAGAATGAGACAGAAATATACATACTATTTAATACAGCGCCATCTGTGAGATTTTTTAATACTAACGTGTGTATGAAAGCTCTTGTAGTGAATTTTAATTTAGGATTATACGTGAAATTAAAATATCAATTCACAGAGGGCGTTACCTTACAATTATTTACTAATGACAAAATTTTACATATACTTAAGACGTTTAGGATAATTGTATTTTAATTTTGGAAGGTTTCACTTCTACCACGTGTGAATTGCACACATTTTGTTTTTTTTTTTCAAGCGATTTTATTTATTTGTTGCTTAGATGGGTAGACGAGTTCACAGCCTACCTGGTGTTAAGTGGTTACTGGAGCCCATAGACATTTACGATGTAAATGCGCCACCCACCTTGAGATATAAGTTCTAAGGTCCCAATATAGTTACAACGGCTGCCCCACCCTTCAAAACGAAATGCATTACTGTTTCACGGCAGAAATAGGCAGGGCGGTGGTACCTACCCGCGCGGACTCACAAGAGGTCCTACGACCAGTAAAAATGTGGTTGTGTTTGGACATTCTAAAATATAATTTGACTTCGAAATATTTACAGTACCAACGTTTACAAATATTCATCAGTACATATATTTCAGCTCCCCGAGAGTTATTAATCCGAAGTTAAGTCAATTAGGCACCCAGTATCCCTTATTAAGAGGCGGATACATACGGATATGAACTGGTTCGGGAAGCGTCGGGTCGGAAACTAAAATCGCAGCGCGGTCGGTTCCCTAGGTCTAATGGGCCCCGGGAATAACGAGGAACGACGAGCACACTCGACGCTCGATGTCGGAGCGAACGCCAGCCACGTACCGAAACGAGTTGTGTATGTCAAGGGTCTTACGAGACCGAACCTTAAGTGGATTTTCGACCTAACGGGTTGACTTATACGCCGTTTTAATGCTATGGGCAAATAGAGAACAAAGAGATTCAAACGAATTGTCCACGGACGATATACCGTACCGATCCTTGGCAAGGTCAAAGAACATTATATTGTTTGGCACGAAGTTCCTTATGGGACGATGCGGAGGGGTACCCCAACCGATAAAAAACGTCCGTAACGTAAGATTTTTATTAGTAATGCACACAGTGTACGACTTAACTTTGTAATAACGTACAAAAAATAACATTTTTTTTTTATCATTCATTGACCACGATCTCAGAGCGTTCGTTTGCGCAATAAACTAACTCTTATGCAAACAACCGTGAATGAAGTGTACCACAATAAGTTCGCCCGTTACCGAATGACCGTTGGTTGTTGCGAAACCTCCGCTTTTATTTTCTTTATACCTCGAATAGAACTTAAAATTAATATTTTTATAATAAGGAACTTCGTTCTTATCCGGTGTCCCACGACACCACACATATTTTTATAGACTGCTCGAGATTGACGTTTAAATAATAGGTGAACTATTTTTTCAACTGAGATCAAAACGAATATAAATGACACCGAAAAAAGAAAATGTGTCGACAGAAAAATATCATTAAACATTTCAATAAAGGCTCCCGGTGGATGGCATTTCTTTTTTTTTGCCATTAATTCGCCTATTGTGAGTGACGTTGGCCGATAAGCGACGGATTTAATCAATTGACATGAACGAGGTCGGGACCGAATTTGAAAATGGTGGTCTCAATTCTGTTAGGCCCCTCACTCATTACTGTAGATATTATTGGCGATTGTAATAGTAACCCTCGATTTTAATCACTGATAAACGTAATAGAACTGTCCGGCATGAACATGTGACACCCAATAATAGGGATAACTTATTGGAAGGAAGGGGATATTGTTATGATTGGTGGTTATGGTAGTTGGATGATTAATACTACAGGGCCTATTAATGACCCGAGGTTGTTATTTCCAATAATATTGCTAAAAATATTAATCTTGTCTACAAATACAGGCACAAATCGCTCATTAGATATGGCCTAAAGCCATTATAAAATATTCTACTATATTTTTCCCGAGATCTTTTCTATGATAATCTTTTCCTTCCGTAGTTGAAATAACAGTTCGTTGCGTTTGAACTAGAGCAAATGTATGGGCAATAAAAGCAGGATATCAACACTTAGCCTATTCAATGGGCTTATTCAGTTTCGAAATAGCTGGCTTCTCTTCTATTTATGGTTATAAAATGCACTCTTCCTCACAAAGTAGTAGTTTCTTTTATAAAATTGTCTTTAGTAATGTTTTTATGTATTAACTTTGTGTCGAATTGATAGAGCTCAAAATATGCTAAGTTTCAAAAACTTAATCGAACCTATATTCATCAAAATATTTTTAGTAATTTTGTCTTTCGGTTCTGTTTGAATATATTTCTTAACTTCGATGGATCATCGCTCGCTCCATCTGATATGTAGGAGTCATTGGCGGCGTCTCATGTTTAAAACAATAGGAATTCCGATGTCCATTTTGAAAACTAGGATTTAAGTCACAATCGCAACGTTTGGACAACTGCCCCACGTTTCAAGCTGAAACTCATGCTGCCTATGCTGGAGAAGGAGTAATTTAGTAATTGTAATCTGAATTATTTTTGAATAGACTTTTGTGATTAAGATCCTTTAACTACCCAATTTCGCTACAGAGATAACGATCCACATTAGATCGCCTAAGTACATTATCGTAATTACAATGTATTGATACTTTTTTTTTACTGTAAAATAATGACTACTCTAGCTTAGCTCGAGTTGTCGTACTACAAATAACAAACACCTACTTGTTACTGAAGCAGTTAGTGGCAGCAATTTGTGGTAAGCTTACCCCACTAAGCTGATTGCATTACTATGAAACCTTTAAATGGATGTAGATATCTGTTTCCATGCATTTTAAAAATATTTGTTACTAGCTGACCCGGGCAGACTTTGTAGTGCCTCAGTCGATAAATAAAAGACCAAACCTTTCGTATAAAATAAACTTAAAACAAACAAAGAGGAATCCGTCCGACGGGGGGACACATCAAAGGAAAAACAAAATTGTTATTTTTATTTGATTCCGAGCATTTTCATATTTATCTTCCTTTTAAACCTTCTCTGGACTTCCACAAATAATTCAAGACCAACATTGGCCAAATCGGTCTAGCGGCACTCGAGTTTTAGCGAGACTAACGAACAGCAATTCATTTTTATATATATAAGATATAAGATAAGATTAATTTAAAAAACACGAAAAGTTGAAACGAAATTCTGGTTGTTTATTTTATATGTTTAATTCATTCTCTACCAAGAATTGTTAGCGTTACTCACAGTTTAATTTTGTCAATTTTAGAGGAGTTCTTTTTCAGTTTTAACACCAGATTTTCTATTACTTTTCAGTTATTAATGAGTACGAATTAATTTAGCAAAGTATGTGCCTCTGTTAACATCGTGATACAATTATGCGAGCGCGTTAACGATTTTGTCAATTACTTTTTCTAATGAAACACGTACTTAACAAATGTTCACGATTGACTTCCACGGTGAAGGAATAGCATCGTGTAATAAAAATCAAAGCCGCAAAATTATAATTTGCGTAATCACTGGTGGTAGGACCTCTTGTGAGTCCGCACGGGTAGGTACCACCACCCCGCCAATTTGTGCCGTGAAGCCGTAATGCGTTTCGGTTTGAAGGGTGGGGTAGCCGTTGTAACTATACTGAGACCTTAGAACTTATATCTCAAGGCGGGTGGCGCATTTACATTGTAGATGTCTATGGGCTCCAGTAACCACTTAAAACCAGGTGGGCTGTGAGCTCGTCCACCCATCTAAGCAATAAAAAAAAACTTGTATAAATAATCGTATCTGCAATACATACTCGTGGTTTGAACATCGTGAATTTATTACTTGTTTCAAAAAATGGAACGTATTGATAAAGCAGCGATTGTTACGTTCAAATATTACTCCCATGTGGACTGTTGGCTACGGTAGAATGAATTATTTTCGTTGGTCTGCTAGTAAACGGGCTCTCGTGATTTTTTATACGGTACTGCTAATTTGGGTTTTTAGTTTATTGTTAGTTTTTTTTTTGTTTCTGGAGTTTTATAGACAAAAAAAACGCTTCGGAGCACAACTGATATTTGTGAAGGTTCTTTTTTTTCATTGCTTAGATGGGTGCACGAGCTCACAGCCCACCTGATGTTAAGTGGTTACTGGAGCCCATAGACATCTACAACGTAAATGCGCCACCTACCTTGAGATAAGTTCTAAGGTCTCAAGTATAGTTACAACGGCTGCCCCACTCTTCAAGTCGAAACGCATTACTTCTTCACGACAGAAATAGGCAGGGTGGTGGTACCTACCCGTGCGGACTCACAAGAGGTCCTACCACCAGTAAAAATACCCTCATAGAACGGTAGAAAACTACATCTTCGTCAATTTTCTTGTTTGAGCTTCGTTACTGAATCTTCAAGCATTGGACATTTTAGAAGAGAAAACAATTCAGTTCTTTAAGTCCTTCAAGCTCACGTCAGTATTCCCAAGCTCCTACTGGAATACTATAAGGTCCTATAGATTATTCGAAGGTCCTGCTTACCACTTTGCCACTTGAGTCTAATCGAGGTTTAAGTCCTACCTTATCTTCCATTTCTAAAAATGTGTATCAGCTAGTTCTGGATTCTGAAGCAGCTGGTAATAATTGACTAATTGCCTGAACAGACATTTCTGAAAGTTTGCCTTTACTTGTTTATATTTGAATAATTTTCATGTCTGTATAGTTGTCGGATAAACAAGTGAGTTGCTTTGTAACACAAATATTGTTCTCAAGCATAAAGTTGTATTAATTTCCCTAGAGATTAAAGGGTTAGAATATAGCCGTATCTGTATTATAAATTAGAAAAAGTTACATTGTTATTACATTGTTTTGTTTTAAGTCGATGTACTAAGTTTTGGCTGCATCAGCCTCTTGTAATAATTTTTAAAACTAAGCTTATAGTAAACTATATTATTGTTGTTGTAAATAAACTTGTTTCATAAATATAATATAAATAATAATAATCATAAAAACTTGGAACTAATCTGGATAGTTTTATAATTAATGTGTGTACATATATGATATAATAAAATATATTTCCGGCTTTTAACTACAAATTAATATGTGACTATGCTTCCGCTTGTAACTATGATTATTCCAAGCTCTTCATATTAAGCTCGATGATAATTTATATATACACATATGTATTTATATATTTATAAAATTCGATGTATATATGTACATATGTTCCCTATAGACTCCGAAACGGCTGGATCGATTTCGATGAACTTTTCAGGCCTTCATCTTCAAATTGACCTATCTGGTGATCCTCCTTGAAGAGGTCGGAGATCAAAGTCAAATCAAAGAATATTCAGCCAAGGCGAACTGGGTTGAGCTTGTAGTTAAAAGCTATATAAACTTCCATTTCACGGCATTTATGATGATGTAATATTAATGGAAGTCTCAAACATTAAAAATCCGTGGCCTTGTCATGGCCGTGTGGTCTCCCGACGTGTGCATCACGATCCGCACGTTGTTCGTTTAAAGATATTTGTATTTAAAGGTGCCAATACAAGAAGGTAGCAAATTTTTTTTATTACTAAGATGGTTGGACGAGCTCACAGCCCACCTGGTGTTAAGTGGTTACTGAAGCCCATAGACATCTATAACGTAAATGCGGCACCCACCTTGAGATAAAGTTCTCAGTATAGTTACAACGGCTACCCCACCCTTCAAACCGAAACGCATTACTGCTTCACGGAAGAAATAGGCAGGGTGGTGGTACCTACTCGTGCGGACTCATAAGAGGTCCTACCACCAGTAAGTGAACGATAAGTAAATGACTTGATTGTTTTTAAAATGGTTTTACTGACCTGTTTTTCTAACCTTGTTTTTACCTAGTTTTTTCTTTCCAATGTATGTCAAAAGAAAACTCATTAAAATTTATCAAATTAAGCCTGATTATCATCATTATAATATAATTAATATTACGCAATTTTACTCAATTAGCATGAAAATAATAATATTTAGATAATAATATGTTAAGCGTATTAAAAAATAAAATAAACATATATCTTTACGATATAAACCACTTATTTAATTTTCACTATTACTTTGTTCTAAATCATGTTCTGTATGAATTTAATTAATAATATTCAATTATAATTAATTATTATGTTAGATTTTAAAATTAATATTTTACCTAGGATAATAGATAAGCTTTTGAAAAGAATATCTATTTAAATCACTGGAACCCTCATTTCATGACCACAGCTGCTTCTAAATATATTACTTAATTTTTATATTGTTTTAAAATTAAGTTACTTTTTGTAATATATCAAGACATGCTTATTGATGCCGTAAAATTTAAAAAGGACCTTGACATTTGTATATTGTTAAAAATTTCAAATGTTAAAACGCTATGTTATTTCAAGCCGTGGCCTCTTACTTTATACGCAATAATGTCATCATTATAGTGGTACGCGTATCTTAAAGTGCATGTGAAAATATTTACATGATGCATACACTACATTTTGATAGTATTTGCCAGCATTTTTTTTGAAGTTTTGCTGCGAATTATATAATGTCTTATAAACCAAAAGATGCGTATTGAACTTTAAATATCGTAATAGTCCTGTCCAACAGTCTAATAATTGGGTATTTAATCTTGCAAAATCATATAATAATCATTATCCTGCCCTTCTCCCAGTCACCTGGGGTCGGCGCAACATGTTTTCTCCTTCCATACTCTTCTATCATATACCATTTCTTCGCTCACTCCCCTCCTACCCATATCGTCTTTCACACAATCCATCCATTTCTTCTTAGGTCTACCTCTTCCTCTAAATCCTTCCACATTCATAGTTAATACTCTCTTAACAACTTCATTTTCATTCCGTCTCATCACATGTCCATACCATCCCAAACGTGCACTCCTCAGCTTCTCTGTCACAGGTGCCACTTTCAGAATCTCTCTCACAAAATTATATAATAATAATAATAAATAATAATAAAAATCATTTATTGCCTTTCACATCATAAAATGAAATACAAATAAAAGAAAAGGAAAAAAAAAGAGAAAAAGGCAAACGGAGGTGGCTCAGCTATTGCTGTTCAAGGTTGATAAATCGAACAGCGCTGATTTTCAGTCACCCCCGTTTCCCTTTGGTTCTTTGCGGGAACGAAGACTCGGTACGTGTGTACATACTTAGAATATGGTATAAATTAGTAAAATTTGTAAATTATAAAAAATTAAGAAAAAAACAAAACAAAAATCAAATTAAATGGTGAACCCGAAAACAAAACTAAAAATTTAAGAAAAAAACAAAACAAAAAAAAAACTTTCATAAAAGGAAGTTTTCACAAGCAAGGATTACAATGAGTTTGTGGTATATTTTTGATTGTTTTTTTTTTTTAAACTCTCTTTTGATAATGAAGAATTATGATGATATTGTTCTTCTTCTTCTTTGCGTTATCTGCTTTTTTCATCTAAATGATTTTTTAAAAATATAATATTATATAAAACTTTTTTGTTGACATTTGAATTATATTCACGATATGAAATGACGAAATTGAGTGATTTAACATTAATTAATTAAAAGTTATTTTAATTTAAATAATTGATTCAATTAATAAAAAATGTTTACGATATACGAACAACATGATAGAACTAATGTGATTTTCTTGTTGTTTTGGCGTATCAATGATTCATAGCCTTATGTCGGTAAGAAGTTATATTAAAAAAATAAATACTGAATACTGTTTTGTACTGCAGAGTCGCAAGCGGCGTGTCGACCTGTCTGAGTCATGGGAAATAATATAAAATCGGTGCGCGGTCGTGAATTGTTTTAGAGAAGCTCATGTGTTTAATTATTCTTGTTTAATTTTAGATAATTGCTTAGTGATTTGAGTATGTGATATGTTTGTATATATCCAATAATTTCTTTGTGAGAATTTGATTCAGATTTAATGAATTTTAGATAAGAAAACGATTTTGTTTCAATAGATTTACATTCAAATTGTCTGTATAACTAAGATGATTTTTATTTTGAAATTATTGCTTTATTTTTACTTTTTACAATTATTTCCTTTAAGTATGAGTGATATTTAATTTCCGCCCTAGAAGAGCACTAGTTGGTATTATTTTAAATAATCGCAATGTTGGATCTGATTTGATCAAATCTTATCTTATCTTATACCTTTAAACGAGCAATTCTTGTATATATGTATATAATCTGAATCTCGGAAACGGCTCCAACGATTTTCATAAAATTTAGTATACAGGAGATTTCGGGGGCGATAAATCGATCTAGCTACGATTTATTTTCAGAAAATGTTGTTTTAATCGTGTTTTCAATAATCAACTCTTCCCGATATCTATTGGCGAATAATAATACTATTTTTCTTAATTGCGGGCAACTAACCGCTTTAAAGATACAAAAAGATGGCGTTATCAAAAAAAAAAAACGTCATCGTCTAGTATACTGTAATTAAATCTAATAAAGCGATTGTGGAACGTGTTTGCAGAGACCTGATTTTTTCCTGACCTGAGGTCATCATCTAGTTGATTTCAGAGTGGCTTTTATAGAATAAAATAAATAGTACCGTGTGTCTCATTTCGTATTGATAAGTTGAAAACTTTTCATTCGTTCGCTGTGGGATCGGGAGCGCCGATATAAACGAGTAAACACTGTTTCAATTTATAAAACGCCTGTTTGTGAAACCACATAAAACTGGAATGGACCCGACGAAAAATATGGCTTCATTAACTTGCATAGCAATGAATATGTTTTACGGGAGTTGGAACAATACAGCTGGTTTGTAGTTCATTTTTTTTTTATTAACTGGAGAACAAACTGTATATGAAAATTTTGTATTAATTAAATTGTCTCTTTGAATTTCTTTCTTTATTACCTTACTTTCTACATTACCTTACTCATATATTGGTTTTTGTTAACTTGTGTAATAGTGTGAGGACAAACTGTATATGAAAATTGTATTAATTGAAATATTTTATTGTCTCTGTGAATTTCTTTCTTCATTACCTTACTCATATATTGGTTTTTGTTAACTTGTGTGTTACAATGGTAATACAGTTACGTAGTAATGTGAATTTATGATGGTCATCAGGAAATTTTGTTACACTTTTTTTAATCCTACATCTCATATTTTATATACATATGTATAAATAATATGAATATAATATATACAATATCGGATATAGTTATAAATAAGTTACCACTTCTTTTCGTGAGTCTGAATTAGGAGATAAAAGTTTATAAAGTCTGTCCTACGTGAGCGAAACGATTAACGGAAAGCTAGTTAGATCAAAAAATCTACACAGGAAAAATAATCTCATTACCGTCAGGTTTTGCGCATGTTTTGTCCGCTGTGGATACAAATACACATTTCTACTCGTCTAGACTGGATTTGCTTGACTCTATACAATTTTATTTTATGTGCATTTCTTTTGTTCGCATATTTTTGTTTTAGAGTGCTCGAATGATTTAAATTTGGGTTGATGATTCTAAACTATAGATAGGGCTTCCCGTTTAATATAATGCTGTAATCAATTTCCTCGTTAATTGAAAATATTTAGGTTTCTGTTAGACCATAGCTTTGTACTGTATAGAGGGGTACTCTTATAATTAATTACTCTAGTAATTAGAAACCGCTTTGTTATTTCTTAAGTTTTCGGTAGAGGTTGAAGATTCATGCAACATGCTACCACTAATTAAAATTAACTACTTAAAATTGGATGTTACATTGAGAATCCATTTAAATGATTGCAGTAATGCGTTTCGGTTTGAAGGGTGGGGCAGCCGTTGTAACTATACTTGAGTCCTTAGAACTTATATCTCAAGGTGGGTGGCGCATTTACGTTGTGGATGTCAATGGGCTCCAGTAACCACTTAACACCAGGAGGGCTGTGAGCTCGTCCACCCATATAAGCAATAAAAAAAAAGAAAGCGTTTTACCACAATTCTTTTGATATTTGATTTACCTAGCACGCTTAATTAACTATCTGGATAGGTTAAGCAATTGATATAAAAAAAACATCACTAACTTATCAATACAATACTGGTTTACAAGATTAATAAAAACGTAAAGTATGACGAGTTACACCGATGCTTTGAAGCCTTGCGAATGACATTGGTTAAGCTCTGTGTGGAAGTTTCTCAGCACGGGAAGGTCGATGAACTTTGACCGGTTAGCTTCTTTACCTTATTTTTGTAGTCTTTAATAGTACTTTATTTCCAAAGCTTTCTTGGTGCCAATTGAAAGTATCGAGGTATTCTTCAACAACATTACGTACGAAATGAGTTGATTTTTTAAACCTTTTTTCCGCTTTAATGAGAAATCAGAAATATTTTTATTTTCTTACCAGAAAAAACATTGATTTGGGATCATCCTATATATTAAATAGAAAATATCATTCAAGATTTCGTTTGACATTTTGTGATAGAACAATAATTCATGCTTTGTTTAAACAAAAGATGGAAGTATCTCCTTAAGATAAACGAAACGCGTTTTTTGACGAAAATATTTTTCGTGTTTACCTCCAAGTGCAGTTATATTATGTATTCAAGATATTCCAAAGTATGGCCCAGTTCATAATGCGGGTAAATTGTTTTTTTTTTCAGTTCTCACTAGTTATGAAATCAAGAATAGTAACGAATAATAAATGTAATGTAATGTAATGAAAAAGAAGAATAATGTACTTTTAAATAGATTTCAATAAATTTTAGATTTCAATAGAATGAGATTACTGGTTATAATGTCATTTATTTCCAGTGTTCGTTAACTAAGCCATATAATATTTAGTTTAAACATAGCTTATAAATAGTTTTGATGTTTGAATTAGATAAATAACCATAAAATTCGGTGATTTGACTTCAGGTACATGTAATGTGTGTACGTATTATAAACACAACGTGATATTTTTTTATTTTTTTATTAAAAAAATGAAAAGCGTTTATAACATTTTAAAATATGTATTATACTAAAGGACCTGCTCAAACTTCGTTGTGACTATTGCTAATTGCATGAAAAACATCGATCTGTCGAATCTATGACGAATAATGACGCACGTCTCGTCTCTTAAGTTCGTGGAACTGTGACATTAATCATCCCGAGAGTTCCGACAATAGCTGTACTAAATTTCATCACAGTGGGCATTTTTTTTTGGCCAGTAGGAAATCACCGGACTTCCGCCCTCCACTGAGGATGGAGGGTGGGGCATGTCGGAGTTGAACTGACAATCTCCTGTCGCTCAACAATCTATGTCCGAAACTCGTAGGAGACCGAGCTCATGAAAAGGCAAAAGGGGAAAAGTGAAGTGTTTAGTGCGAAGCACATCTATTCCATCACCTTCCCACTCAGGACGCCGGACCGGCGGTCGTCGGCGCCAGATCGCCAGCCCTCTCGGTCGGCAGGCTATCCGAAGCCCACCTAGATGACGCCGGTTAGAGTGGGTATCACAATGCGATAAAATACTTAAGAACGCATAAAAGACAAACATTGATATTCATTTATTTAAATAGATTGATCTGGTAAATTAATATTTTTTTGTATTTTTACAATTTACAAAATTTTTACAATTTTACAATTACAACAAACAATTTTACAATTGTGGATTGGAAGAGTCTTATGTCCAGCAGTGGACGACTGTGGGCTGTTGATGATGATAATGATGATTGTATTTTTAGTGCAGTAAAGTGTAATATTTTTTTTAATGGAAAACACGGAGAGTTTTTGAAATGATAAATTACCGCGAAACCAAAGTTTCAATTGGGGTGACTTATTTTGCGTAATTAAGTTTTGGTTCTTCGTTGAATTCAAATGTATTTTCATCTCGAAAGTCCCTTGACGTTTTCCTTTGAAAAAATATGTAAGAATATAATCAGAGATTTCGTATTTTCCGTGATTACATTCATCTTGGTATCAGGCAGGAAGCTTTATCGATACGATAAAAGGTAAAATGAAGCATTCCCAAGGGATATTTCCAAATTAGAGCATTTTATCCTCGTTCTAAAGGAAATCTCGCTCGATTCTTCGCATCTGACGTATACTTTTTATATTACTACTCCAGAGATGAAGTAATTGGTTTATTATCTTGACAGATCTGACGGAAGGTCCATTACTCGATAACATTTTTTTTTAATTCACGTCAGTATTATTATTCATCCTTCAAATTGTAACAAAATCTGGTAATATAAAAAAATTAGTCAAACGGATGCTTTTTCTTGATTTTTTTATATTCGAAATTAATTTATTCCCACACTAAAATGTTTTATAGTGTAATAAATAAATACGAGTAAATCTATTTTTTAATATGATTTATTTCGTTTTGGATGTGTAGAGTCAGCCGTTTCTTTTACCAGAAGAACCAAGTGAGAACCATTTTACCTTTTGCCTGAGTACTATCTCTGGTGAGGATAGATGAGCAGATCACTTTATGATGGTTACCACCGTCGATGGATACCAAACATGACAGTACTCTCCTTTATTTTTTGTTTGAAAGGAAATGACAAATGATTAGCGGTTTTATAATTTAATACATTAATTGGTATGGTGCTGCTAATTATTAGTATTCGCGTAATTATACATAATATATACATATACACAAATGAAAGAAAAAGTAACAAAAATTAAGTTACTTAGTGATTTTTCGCACGGGAAACAAATGAAAAATAACAATGCATAAAAAATTTACAATACACAAAAATATTATAAAGTGATTTTACTTTTAAATCTGCTATCGTAACCAACTAAATAACGTCATATTAACTTCTTATTTTTTATTGCTTAGATGGATGGACGAGCTCACAGCCCACCTGGTATTAAGTGGTTACTGGAGCCCATAGACATCTACAACGTAAATGCGCCACCCACCTCGCGATATAAGTTCTAAGATCTCAGTATAGTTACAATGGCTACCCCACCCATCGAACCGAAACGCATTACTGCTTCACGGCGGAAATAGGCGGGGTGGTGGTACCTACCCGTGTGGACTCCCAAGAGGTCCTACCACCAGTAAAATAACTAGTATCACACAAGATTAAATCCATTTTCGGCTATTAGTCTTTGAATATGTCACTTGTTTTACAATATAGTAAAATGACCGAACAGCTTGTACGGTAAAAAGTAGCAAAACAAACTTACAACAA
The DNA here is from genome assembly GCF_030267445.1 of Bombyx mandarina. Taxonomy (NCBI): domain Eukaryota; kingdom Metazoa; phylum Arthropoda; class Insecta; order Lepidoptera; family Bombycidae; genus Bombyx; species Bombyx mandarina. Next base: position 5,311,766 of record NC_143215.1, read on the forward strand.
AGGCGCAATCATTAATTTTCTAGCTTAATTTATTAGCTAAGGTGAGCAGTTAAGTCCGACACGGCATTAATGACGTTCTTCACCTTGAGAACCATTCGTAATCGTGCTAATACTCTGGTAGAGTTTGTCCGTGGGAGATATGTTAATTTTTAACGGTATCACTCTGCCGATACTTTGATTTAAACAGCACAATGGTCATTGCCACGAAAAGAAGCGCGGTGATTGATATTCAAATTATTGTTAGTTTTTTTTATATTTTAAACTAAGATCTCAAGTATAGTTACAACGGCTGCCCCGCCCTTCAAACCGAAGCACATTACTGCTTCACGGCAGAAATAGGCAGGGTGGTGGTACCTACCCGTGGTGCGGACTCACAAGAGGTCCTGCCACCAGTAATTAAGCAAATTATAATTTGCGGGTTTGATTTTTATTACACGACGTTATGCCTTCACCGTGGAAGTCAATCGTAAACATTTGTTGAGTACGTATTTCATTAGAAAAATTGGTACCCGCCTAGATTCGAACGCCGGTGCATCGCTCAATACGAATGCACCGGACGTCTTATCCTGTAGGCCATGACGACGGCAAAACCAAACTTGACCAGTGATCTACCAAAATTAATGTTCCATAAAAAAAGACATATACACAGAGCTCAGCTATGTCAAAATGGTTTTGTTCAGACCATAATTCATTCGAACTGTCGGTCGGGTGTAATCTCTCGCTTAGTGGGCGGAGTGTGTCGCGCCACCGGATCCCGGTTAGGTCACGGTTACTGTACGTACTCGTTTATAAAACCGCAGTTAATATTTTATTATATTTATTATATTTTATTTTATTATAAATTATAATTTAGTAAATTGCATATTCATTTATTGTAACGTTAGTAAATAAAGTTATAAAATAAAGTTATCATCTCGTTTGTCTAAATATTAGTGACGATAGGAATTCAATTTTTACTCGTAAAAGGTCGTATCTTGTTCAAAGATATTCGCCAGTTACATGTAGCGTATAAAGGAAACCACTACCACATCATGAATTATAAGATATATTGAAACATAACGTCAAAATCTCTGAAATACAGTGAAGGGCAGTCATTACTGGCGGTAGGATCTCTTGTGAGTCCGCGCGGGTAGGTACTACCACCCTGCCTATTTGTGCCGTGAAGCAGTAATGCGTTTCGGTTTGAAGGGTGGGGCAGCCGTTGTAACTATACTTGAGATCTTAGTTTAAAATATAAAAAAAACTAACAATAATTTGAAAAAGCCTTATTAAAGTATCTCGTATTACGGTGCTATTGAGAGGTGGAAAGTTTTGGAAATTCAAAATTTTAGATCTTCGTATAAACTTTAGACGTAAATTAGATTGGACAACATAACAAATTGGGCTGGCTGAGCGACAAATTTCAATTAAATTGGATAATTTTCCACTAGCTTCAAAATAATTTTGAATTCCCCGGTCTTCCAAACCCTCAAGTTTACTTTTATGGTGTAACAGTGGGTGATGGCATTTACGTTTTAGATGTCTATGGGCTCCGGTAACCACCTCACACCAGGTGGGCCGTGAGCTCGTCCGCCCACCTAAGGAATAAAAATATACATATATTAAATATACATTTATATTTATAATTAATCCTTTCGAGTCATTATTTTTATTTGCTGACAACAGAAATCCACTGTGATATCAAAGCACGAACAGATGCAAAATATTTCAAACGGTAAATGGTAGTCAGTTGGCTCTGCGTTGTGACACAGTCGTTGCTGTTTTTAATTAAAATTGTTCTTTGTAATGCGAGCATCACGGGAAACGCAGTCTTGTTTCGTTCGTTGGGAGGACCATTAAAATTTACATTGCGAAGTTGTTGCACAAACATAAGGCTTGTGTGTTTTTAGAGAACAGTCCTTGCTTTGTAAAGCACACATCGCAAAGAAAATACAGCGATATTAAGCTGTTTTTCGATTTTTTGTTGTTTTGTTCATAAATAATATGATTGAATGTATTCATGTATTTTTATGTAAATTCTATCCGTGCTCTAAAAATATAAAAATGTTACGAATGTTTCTTAAATACTTTATAAAATTTAAATGCCTTTTGTAATGGCTTAAATCGCGAAAGCAGCTCATAAATTCGTCTCCGGCGGATTTTGGCTGGATTATTTTTAAAATTGAGGAATTTCTTTTCGGTAAAAACGGAATTTTTACATCCGGTCGTGGTTAATTTAACCTACTTTCCTCGTGGCTGTAATGTTTTCAAAGGCTTGTTTCGGAGGTCGAAGACTTATTAGAAGTTCAAAACCACTTTTACGCTAAATTTTTTTTAACAAGAAGCTAAAGTTAATGAAATTTACATATTGAAATGAATAAACTATTAAAAGTTACTACTAACTATTTATTTAGTTAAAATATGATTAAGAATCACGAGGATGAGATCTTGGAATGATACGCAAAAAGCCTTTTTAAATAATTTAAGATGAAATGAAAAATAAAAATGTACACACATGGCTTACATGGTAAACACGTAAGGGCTATGCTCATAGTGTTTCCTTCAGTTTAGAAATATTTGATTTTAGTTTTGAACAGTAGACATGCCCTGATCCCACAAGGTATAAGCCGCTAAATGACTTAGACAGCAAGAGATCAATGTCGCCCGACATGACACACAGAATAGTTAGTTTCCGTTGGAATGACGTTTTGTAATGCCGACGTTCATAACCTTCCTTTTAACTTTGAGACGATTCTTGATATAAAATCTGGACCTACAGATAGGTATATAAAAACCGTTCGCCGTGAAGACCATGATATAAACCACCAGTTTTTCTAATGAAATACGTAGGTACGTAACAAAAACGTTCACGATTGGCTTCCACGGTGAAGGAATAACATCGTGTCATAAAAACCAAACCCGCAAAATAATTTGCGTAACTCCTATAGGTAGGATTTTTTGTGTGTCCGCACGGATAGGTACCACCACCCTGCTTATACCACCACCCTGCCTATCTCTGCCGTGAAGCAGTAATGCGTTTGGGTTTGAAGGGTGGGGCAGCCGTTGTAGCTATACTGAGATATTAGAACTCATATTTCAAGGTGGGTGGCGGCATTTACGTTGTAGATGTCTATGGGCTCCGGTAACCACATAACACCATGTGTGCTGTGAGCTCGTCCAACCATCTATGCAATAAAATAAAATTTAAAAAAAGACGGGTAATAAAACTAATGATTTTTGGCGATTGATACGAATGGCAATGATTGTGTACTATTAAAATCCTACCGCAATTTACAATTAAAATTTTTCGGGTTTTCGCTTCAAATCGTTCACTAAACATGAACAAACTTGATACTTGATTGTGATCTAATCTATGCAACTCGACGACCACGGGTTTATTCTGTATCTTGTTGGGAATTCTACTCTTGCCATCCAATTTCTTCAAAGAAGTCAATTAGCCGTCTGATATGGCTGACGACCTCGGGATGCTGTGAAATGTTGTCCGGTCAATGCTTGCATACTAGTAGGACGTAGGCTGCTCTCCTATCTATCTATACTAACATTTCATTAGTAACTCATATGGATGATTAGTAAAGCGATCGTGCCTGATTAGGGCTGCCATCAGTAGTTATACCTTTTTTAGTTAAATTAAACCTCGGAAGAGTCTTTAGTCATTAACCTGTGGGAAGGCTTCGCTAAATTGTTTGCAATCTCTGAGTTCAATCCGATAGCAATTGGCTTTTTGTTTGCTATCTGTCTGAATATCAACATACATTGGAGTCGTCTTGGCTTAACGGATTTTACGCTTGCTGTTACTCATGGTAGGAATGGCTTCCCCGATGAAGAAGTTTTGATTTGCGTAATTACAATTGAAACCTAAAATTCAAATCCAATGGTGGATGGCGGACATTCACGTATCAAGTTTTGCAAACGAGATTAATAAAGGCCGTTATTGAATATCGACCAAAACCGAAACGAAGTTTACAGATAATTTACACACGACAATAAGTACGAGAAACGAATAGCAGGTAATTTCGCAGAAAGTGCCCTAACAAATTTACGGCGATAGTCGTCTAAGATATTCGGACAGACCGTCGTTTAGTGTTATTTACGTTAAATCTGAAGCCGTAAAGATTTTATCCGATTTATTGGCTTTTATCTCTTCGACGATTCCGTTTTGCAGGTGTAATTTGATTTTTGAAATAGTTCTTTTTTCTTCTTTGTTGCAGGCTTCGTTAACCCGAAAAACAACAGTCTGAGGTGTTCGTCTTGAGGTGAGTGCTGATAGAGATTATTTTAGAAAAAAAAAATGTGTTAGAAGTTTTAACCTTACCTTCGTTATCTTTGATACAAAGATTTGATTGATTAAACTATGCGAGGGACTCAAGTTTATTGAAAAAAGTTCGAGGCTAATCTAAAAGGTTATATTTAATGGATTCTTCTTCTGTATAGACTTGAAACATTGCTTGGGCAAAGCCTCTTTTGATTAATGAAAAAATTACCATGTCAAATTAATTAACAGATATGTAGTACGCATATTGTTGTAAATCAGTGTTACAACCATTAGGTATTGTAACTGTAATACAAATTAAAAAACAAGCTTATTGCAATAGTTCTTTTTTTTGGCAACTCACACACATTTATCTGGTCCCAAATTAGAATTTCCAGTACTATGAGAACTAGAGATATAAATACTTATATGCTAAATCTATTAACCCACGACTCTCGACCCAGCAATCAAGGGCACTAATTACTGCATCGTCAAGTGCACTTTAGTAGTGTACATTGACAAAATGAAATGGACATAATGATATCGATCGATCGATAAAATAAACAAATAATCCGCACATATCGATAAAAAAATAAAACCTTTTCTAAATTTGGTCGTTTCTGGGACGTCTTTAAAGTAACGTTTGAGTTCTTGAATTCTAAAACGGGTATTTCTCGATGTGACGACGGTATATTATAACAGTAAAACGACAATTTTTAATAGCCAACTTTCCAGCGTAAGATGAGCTTCCGTTTCTGCCTTATGAGAGATTGAAGCCTTAATTGTATTGGAATTACGTTGGTCCTATCTTTTGATGCTCATGATACTCGATGATTTCTACCGGGGAAGCATCATCTTATGGTCGGGTTACACGTCTCTTCTAATTAATTGTGGGTTGAACTGCTATAATATAAGTTCATCTGCCCTCTTATTAATTCATCGTATACCAAATAACAGGTACTTGCCTTGTAGAAACAATTTGTAAAATATTTTAATATCGTGACGCTAAAAGAGTAAGAGGAATAACAGCGTTGCCTACTTTAGCACAAGTTTAATGAAAACATCACGGATAGCGAAAGAGATGAAACTCAGAATTAGGTTAAGCATCCGTGTGCAATATAAAAATTCAGGTCGGTTCACCTACGAAGGCCCAAAGTACTCGGCGTCAACTCATTTCCATTCCTCGGTCCAGAGGCACCTATTGAAATTTTATTGAAATTCCCCTTGCTCACTGAATAAAATGTTTTAAAATAAGGGGGTTTTAAGTTTGTTCTTCAGTAAGAGCATCTTGACATTTTTATGTTTTATGGATTCTTTTCAGGATTTTTCGTGGCCGTATTTGGTGTACGCATTTAAAAAAGCTTTAGAAATTATCTCCTAAATTTAATAGAAAATGTGAAATGTAAAAAAAATATAGTATTCTCTGGCATAGTAATCATCAACAAGCCTCAATCGTCAATAACCTATTTAACAATAAATGAATACGCTCATTCTTGTACTAATCTTGTCCAAATATTTCATATTGAAATCCTTAGCGCGTTACGGGATTACAGCTCACAACCAAAACTGAATGGCTGTCGGCAAGATTGGAAACTTTGCTTGCCTCACGAAAGGGCCGAACGATTTTGGAAACGAAATTACCTTTCCACTAACCTTTGGAGTAGATTTTGCGAAAAAAACTTTCCCCCGTGAAATGTTTAGTCACTAAAGTGCCTTTAACATTTGTCAAAATTATACGACCCGTCTGGAAAGTAATTTTCTTAGATGTGGCCGCTTTTGCGTTATCGCTAATCTTGATTTCCGAAACGAAAATAAAATTGAAAGTAAATTGCTCCGAAACTGACTTGTTTAAAGTATTCTTGTTCAAACCGAGAGATTGTTAATGATGTTTTTGTTTTGTCCCCAGATCAAACCTTTAACTGACATGGAGGTCAAAATAATTTGGAAATGACAGCGATGAATCAAAAAACCAAGAAAAACTTCAATCAACTCATACGCTCAAAATTCAGTTATAGCTGAAAGAGCCATGTAAAAACAAATTAAGGCTTTTTTCATATCGAAGAAGCATATCTGCAAAGTTATATTAAACTTAAAACATATCCGAATCTTTGAAGCTAGTCACCTTTTGTGATTTTAAATATAGTTTATTGCTCAACTAGAAAGTGTACACTAAAACAACTTGAAATATTTGCGATGCATTGAGAGAGTAAGAGACTCACTAGGATAAAATAAATGAAATTAACAAATATGAAATACTACAGCATGTTCTTCTTGAGGAGGCGAACCCTGATACTGAAAGCTGTTCTCATACTGACAGCTTTATGGTTTATGATAGCCCTGTTAACTACAAATGGCGGTTCACGGAACGCTATTGGCGCTCAGCCAGTTGAATATGAGGATGCTGAAGCGAAACCGTTGAAAATGGCCAAACCTACGTCGACAAAAAGGAAGAGTGAATCGTATGGCAACAATCTCTCGGATGGTACGTCTGATATATTAAAGTTGCATGTAATTATAACGGTGTAGGTGTATATGGGTTACGTGACTGTAGACATCAGAATAGACCATAGCTTATAATAAGGACGACGTATCATCGTGACATCGATTACTAAACAATTTTCTTGCTAGATAACAAACACCCTTTTTTGTATTAAATCAACAGTGAAACATTTCTTGCAAAACGATTTTCAAAGAAATATCCTTGGCTAAATCGCGATCAAAGCTGACGTAGATAAGCGTTAATTCACTGGCGGCAAAATGATACCTCCGAGATGTTTCGTGGTGTGTGTTTCAGATAAATTTCCGTGATTACAGACTTAATATCTCTATTCGTGAAAATAATGTTCCCTTTGTGTTACATTCCCGTTCAAATCTTCGACTACGATTGTCTTTCATCTAATACATGCAATAGAGATGCTAATGACGGTAAATGTTACAGATTTTCCCTTGCGTCATAACGATGTTTCACTGTTACATCTAATGTACCATTATTGTTCTTAAGTGTCTTATATACTTTGCTATTTACGTTTTCATTTCTGCATGTGTTTAATATTGTTTCTGTTGCTTTGAGTTTATTTTTACAATGTGCATGAATATTTGCGTTTGTCTATCACAGCACGATCGCGGGTTGATTGGCTCGGTCGAATCGCTGGGAGCGAAGGTAATCTATTAGCTTATGTTTTTTTTTGTTTTTTAATGTAATATATATATGTTGTTTTGATTAAATAGACTTAAGCATCCCGAGAGACATGTGTATCCAAGGATACCCGGAGTATCCCTTCCGAAAGAGAAATGCGACTGTACCGTGGTTAACATATTTAATAGGTTCATAATCCGTGCCAATAGACCACTTCAATGAATTAATCATGTCAATAGTCGTTTAATAAAATAAAAATCTGTAAAATCACTCAAATTTTAAATTTGCTTGAGACAGAGTATTGTGGGCCCATACAGGTAAGTACCATGCTTTTATGTAGACTGAGACTTCGGTGTCATGTCTCTCAAGTCATGTCAATGGTTTCAATCATCCTCTAATATTCTGCTAAGAACAGTAGCAGTTTAATTCGAAGCGGCCCGTAATCATGCCTGCTTAATAATAATAATAAAAAAGAAGAAAACTTGTTATGCATAAAAATAACTATAAAATTGCAATTTGTTCTTTAACATGTACGTTTAATGTGGTATTTCTTGTAAACTGAATACATCTAACAGAACTATGTGAACAAACCGGTAATTCTTTATTTAAATATGAACTGGTCGCACTTGAAGATGGAATTATCGATAATCGTACGCATCCTGCAGGTCTAGGCGTGTTAGCTGCGCCCGGCTCGGACAATGCTCCCGGTGAACTTGGCAAACCAGTCGTACTGCCAAAGAACTTAACCGAAGAAACAAAACAGGCTGTCGCCGAGGGCTGGAAAAAGAACGCATTCAATCAATATGTGAGCGATCTTATATCGATCAGGAGGAAATTACCGGATCCTAGAGATGAGTGGTAGGTCTTATACATAGTTGACTTGATAGTTTTCGATAATGGTGCAAATAGTATATTCGACAAGTTATGGTATACAGTTAAATACTTATTGTTACATAAATCATTCGAATACTTAAAAACATATTTATGTGTAATTACTAGATCAATAGTTTTTTTTAAAATCAAACTAACACCTCTCATTTTTATAATATCTATAGCATCGCAAAATGCCATTACTTGTACGAAATAAGTATACTTCGTAAAAGGTAGCCTAGGAAATATCACTTTAAAGGATAAGGCCTCCCAATATAACACTCTTATTCATTATTAACGAACTTAATCCTTTTTTGCTAGTGGTGTTCAACAAAAGAATTTTCTAACCTTTGAAAAAAAAATAGAAACTTAAAATGAATATGACCATTTGCTTTATAAATTTTAGGTGCAAACAACCTGGAAGATATTTGGAAGATTTACCACAGACCTCGGTCGTAATATGTTTCCACAATGAAGCGTGGTCAGTGTTGTTGAGAACTGTGCATTCGGTTTTGGACCGATCACCAGCGCATCTGATCAAAGAAATCATACTTGTTGATGATTTTTCTGATATGCGTAAGTATTGTTTATTAGTATTGTAGTTACAAGGTTTATTAAGTTTTAAAAAGTTTTTGGTAATATTTTATTTATCAAACGTTAATCATCGATGCAAAATAAAGGATTTTTGTTTGTGTTTGTTGTATTTGATTGAGTTACAGAGAAAAACAATTGTTTAAATTTTTCAGCACACTTGATGCAACAACTGGACGATTATATGTCGTCACTCCCCAAGGTTAGAATAGTAAGAGCAACACGCCGTGAAGGCTTAATCAGGGCCAGATTGATCGGCGCCCGATACGTGACCGCCCCTATTCTAACCTATCTCGACAGTCATTGCGAATGTACTGAAGGTATGGACAGTTTCAAGCAAAATTAAACCAAACGCATCAATAAATAAAGACTAATGTAAATTTTTGGTACAGGTTGGCTGGAGCCCCTTCTTGATAGGATCGCGCGTAACAAAACGACCGTCGTCTGTCCTGTCATTGATGTAATTGATGACAATACTCTGGAGTATCACTATAGGGATTCTTCATCTGTCAACGTTGGTGGTTTCGACTGGAATTTACAGTTTAATTGGCATCCGGTACCATCGAAGGAACGCGCCAAGCATCAGAATACAGCAGAACCGGTTTGGTCTCCGACTATGGCAGGTGGCCTCTTTGCGATTGATAAGGAGTTCTTCGAAAAACTTGGAACTTACGATAATGGATTCGATATTTGGGGCGGTGAAAATTTGGAATTATCTTTTAAGACGTGGATGTGTGGAGGAACTCTTGAAATTGTTCCGTGCTCTCACGTTGGACATATTTTTAGAAAACGATCTCCATACAAGTGGCGAACAGGAGTTAATGTTCTAAAAAAGAATTCCGTGAGACTGGCAGAGGTAATTTTTTCATTAAACGATGAAAATAAATGAAAAAATTAACATAATGTTACTAATTTACTGTAGATGTTAAAAAAAGAAATCTTCTGTAACTTAATTTCTTATTTAATCATAATATGTTTCAGTTATTAAAATAGATTAATATTAAAATTTCAGGTTTGGCTCGATGATTACGCCAAATATTATTATCAACGTGTAGGTAACGATAAAGGAGACTACGGTGATGTCAGCAGCCGCAAAACTCTGAGAAAAAATCTCGGCTGCAAATCTTTCGAATGGTACTTGAAAAACATCTATCCGGAGTTGTTTATCCCTGGAGAATCGGTTGCTCATGGAGAGGTAAGTAACAGGCACTCAACTTCTAAATCGAATCAAGCAACGAAATACAAACTTCAAATTGAGGCTTTTGAAGATACTACAAGACTCACAAAACTCAACTACAAGTTTCACATTAGAAGTTTTAAGATCTGTTTCGTAAAAATCTTTAATTTTTAAGCTGTTCAAGATGGAGCACATGTTTTTTTTTTTATCATCTAGAAAACATGCCTTAAAAACTGGAAAATTAATTGACTACTTGGCACCTTTGATATAAACAAACAGGTGTTATTTATAATGAGGATTTTTCGAAATTTATCCCGAACAGATACGCAATATTGGCTTCCAAAAGATTTGTCTGGACTCTCCAACCCGCAAGTCAGATCACCATAAGCCAGTCGGACTTTACCCGTGCCACCGACAGGGAGGAAATCAGGTCTTCTGTCGTTTATGATTTGACGCATTGCGGCAGTACCATTTTTGGAGTGTCCTCCTTCTTGATAGGTTTCGTTTTGCACATGTATTTGCACGTCGGTAAAATTTAGCACGTCATCACGTTTTATTTGTAACAATCACTAATAGATCCGAAACAGAGCGTTCTATCGTCGCTACTGCCTCGATGGAGTAACAGTAGATGAAAATCAAGAAGAAGCTGAATTCGTTTTTTTCCACAAATGTCACGGAGGTGGTGGTAATCAGGTACAAGGAGTATTTTGCGTCGAATAAGATTTGGGAAAACTGGGTTTTTGAAAACATTTGTTTTTTGTTCATGTTTGTGGAATGAGTATTTTAGCAGTTTGACTTTTGATATTTTGCCATCATCATTATCATGATCCGAATAATATAATCACTTGGTAATTTTTTTCTGTCAAACTGTCAAGTGGTTATATTTTTGAGCACGCTTGCTTATAGCACGCCTTCTTAACTTTACAATGGCATTAGATCGCGAACCCTCCATCGACCATGTGCATTGATTCGGCGGCTGGTCCTGAAGATATGAAGAAACCGGTCAACCTTTGGCCTTGTCACGGGGAATATGGAAACCAGGTTTGTCGAAGGGCGCAATTTCTTTTCTTATGTTTTCTCCTGCTTTTGCTTTTTTAATAGATCGGTGTTATGGTTCGTTATTTTTTTGGGTAAGTTCTACAAGTAGTTTATAAATTCATGCATTTACTAATTTGCATCACATCATTAAATTTAGGCGGTTGAAAAATTTGCCAGTTTTTTTAACTATATCTTTGAATGCATGATTAGGTGCAGTACTAATGCAAAACCTATCAGAATTAAAAGGGAAATATCATAATTTTGATGCTACGTTCGGAAGCCTAAAGAATCCTTCAAAATTGGTACTGCCGCTATGTATATTGTATCATAGTATTTAGTTCGTATATTATATACATCTCCAAAAAGTAACATGTTGTTCATTTTATGTGAGTTTTTATACTTTTTTGATTTCATTTGGGTGGTGGTGGTGTGTAATTTTCAATGATTATAATAACTATATACATTGCCTTATTCTGTTAAATTTTATTTATACAACAAAATATAAACCCACATTCCCATCTAATAACTTTAAGTTGATATTTAGGTGTTCAAATCATGCTGTTTATTTCACATTGTTTTTAGTCTATTCTATGTATTCTGAAAAACTAAAATATCTTCTAAAAGTTATGGTTTAAAGGGGTTTTTTGTTATATATTTATAAAGGCCAGCTAACGAATGACCTTACCGATGGCATTTAGTAACCATAGCCCGTGGTAATGCGCAATGTAAATAACTTAACGAAACATAGAGTTGAAGTCTGAATTGCATTGAAAAAAAAAATGCAATAATGAATTAAAAAAAAGATAATGCATTAATATTAAATTTGAATTGGGAATATGAATCGTGGCCAATATTATAAAATATTAAATCGCTATATCAATATAATTCACAGTACTGGATGTATTCGAAAAACGGAGAGATACGCCGCGATGAAACTTGCTTGGACTATTCCGGGCACGATGTTGTATTGTACCCTTGTCACGGTGCTAAGGGAAATCAATTATGGTTGTACGATCCTAATGTGAGTATCGGTTGCCTTTGTTACAGTATTTTGATATAAACCCAGCTATTTGAATTGTATTTATGCTGTAAACTTTTCGGTACATGTATTTTGTTTGCTTGACAACGTTCATTATTCTATGTATGACAAATAGTTTAAATATAATATAGGGGTGTTAAAGAAAATCAAAGAAAGAAGTTTAGTAAAATTGATCATGTGTTGACAGTGAGGTAACTTAGTAAGACTGTTCGCATTCTGAGTGTCCGTATGTTTTTTTTATTGCTTAGATGGGTGGACGAGCTCACGATTCACCTGGTGTTAAGTGGTTACCCGAGCCCATAGACATCTACAACGTAAATGTCGCCCCTCACCTTGAAACAAGAGTTCTAAGGTCTCAGTTGTAACAGTACGATGGCTTCAAACCGACACGCATCATTGCTTTACAGCAGAAATATGCAGGGTGGTGATACCTACCCGTGCGGACTCAAAAGACGTCTTAGCACCAGTATGATAAATTAAATTAAAAAATTACAGACAAAGCTACTAAAACATGGCTCAAGCGAGAAATGCATGGCTATTTCTCGTAATAAGGACAAGATCACCATGGAAACGTGCAAAGAATCAGAAGACAGGCAGAAATGGACAATGGAGAACTTCAATGCTGAGCGCCTCAGTCCAGAACTTATAGCTGAGATCCAGTAGCCAGAGGCCTACGAAGAAATCTTATTCATTTAAGATTCAAAGACTTGATGATAAAAAGACTTGAGTGAGTGACGTAGTTGTGTTATAAGGATCACTTGTTGTCAAATGCAACTTTTGCGTTCTAGTGAATATTGACGAATTTTATTGGCGTTCTTATTGTACACGTACGATTTACTGGACATTATGGACTTGTCATCATATCTTAAAGTTTTACTAATTGATACAGCCAGAGCTATGCCTGGTTTATGTAATCGTTTCTCGGATACAAGCAAGCGAAAATATTAGGATATTCTCTTGTCTTGTGATATAAAATTGTTATGAATTTCAGTAGTTCCATTCGGAGTATCTATCTGTTATCGTCTTCTTGTCTTTCGTCTGATTGATACGAGATTATGTGACCGTGAGAACCGCAGTAAAGTAGTGCCAAGTGCCCACGTATGGTCGCATCGTATACAACGTTTTCGCCTGCTTTTATTCGAGAAATTGTCTTTGTGTAGAAAAACCCTTAGTGAATAAATTCTTTGCGAGACAAGAAATTTTCTAATGTATAATAAAATGGATTAAGTTCAGGGAAGTTGAACCTGCAATTATGATTGCTTCTGTATGTGTTACTGGTTCGTGTTGATTATGAATTTAAGATGTATGGCTAGTGTGCAATTTTGTTTGATATGTATTTTGAATTTTTTAAGGTATGTAAATCTTATGAAGGAAACCTTTATTAAGATTTGTTGTTGCTGCTATTTCTTGTTGTTTGAGAGTTTATATTCGGCCTAGTTGTAGACTGATGCAAGTTTTTTTTAGGTAATTATTTTATTTAGGTTCCTAATTCTTAATTCTAAATAAAATGTCTGAAATTAGTTTCGCGACGAGCAGAGAAGAACGTAAAATTTCAAACAGGAATTTTCTTAGGGATGTTTCTTTCGGATTTCATATCAAACTAACATATCTTTATAAATGTTTAGAATTTTAATAGCTAATTAATTATACTTCATTTTGTACATTTTTAATTCTATGATCGTAAAAGAACTCTTCTGAGGTATTGTATTCAAGTATTAATGTACTACTTAGGTTTTAATACAAAATTGTAAAAGTGTGTAAATAAATGATTTTAATGTTAATATTAAATATTTACAAAATATACCCAGTACCTATTATAACTAGTATCATAAATTTAATATATTCTGTAATTATTGGTAGATAGTGATTTTCATTTCAATATATCCGGTTTTCTTTTTTTATTAAATAATAGTCATAATATGTCTTCGAGTTCTACGCTCATTTTCAAATCTGAATGATAATATTTCTCTTATCACCATTTCAATGGAAAAAAACAACACGTTAATTGTAACTAAGATTTTTATAAATGTTACCTACTAAATAAATTCGATTTCCCTTATTTTCTTTGATGTTACAATTAAATATAGTCATATAGCAGGAAAACTTTCGCATAGATTTAAAAAAATTCTTAGGTTTAATGATTTGTAATTTGAAAAATTCTAAAACTTTTTTTTTTTAAATTACAAATTTATTTTCTTTCTGTAAAGGAGAAACGTTTCTTTTAAACTGACTGAATGTTTTTAGAATTAAATTAATTACATTCCTATTGTTTTGAAAGTGTTATCTAATATAATGTTTAAGTATTTCTATAATCTTTCGAATCTCCTTGAACGATTTTAGCATTCCCGTATATTATTCCAAACGGTATGTTCAAAAGTTTATTTTATTTAAAAATAATATCCGACCTATTTTCAGATTACGCACAGTTAATGTACTCTAAAGGAAACCCTAAGACTTGATTTTGTAATACTGACGTTTCAAATAGTAATCTTTTTTTTTCGTCTCCTTTATAAACTTTCAGTAATAAAATATTTATTTATCGAGGTAGACCCGAAATATCTGGGGTCTGGAATATAGCGATGATGAAAAGTACCATCTACACATACATAACAAACAAAAATGTTTTTTCTTAATTTTTAAAATATGACATTAAAATTAAAAATTGTTTTATAAATTCCAATAAAAAGTTTTTTTTTTTTTTTTTAAATCAGTATACTATTCAAATTTTCGCAAATATCTGTATTATTAAATAACGTAGTATTATCGACTTCTATGCCATTTTATCATTCCGGTGTCAAATTGATTAGTAAATAAACTTAAAATACATGTAAATAGAGTTCAGCATATTTATAGAATTGTAATATCCGATAAAAAATTGATATAGTAAAAAAAATTAATGTGCCTTATACTTTTAAATTATAGTTAGTTATATTTGAATGTTGAAAATTTTCTGTATATTATTGCTGTCTCCAACTGTAATATAAATTAGGATAAAAGTAGCGTAAATTAGTTGACTGGGGTAGTATTTGTAAAATAAAGCATTGTTTGATTTGTATGTAACGTCTTTTATTTCTTGAGTGAAAAGTATAAAGAAATATTGTGTCAATTTTCACCATTTTCCGTGCAGTGCATTTTAAGTCGGGACTAGGAACGAAGCGCCCTTTTTTGTTTTCATTTTAGGTGTCGACTACAGCTTGCTACAGGCCAGAGGGATTAGCGTTATATCTGGTTTTTCGTCTGGCTGTCAAAAGAGAGCGGTGAAAATTTGTTAATTTTTTTTAACAACACAAATACGGACATTAAGCAATGAAAATACAACTGAATATCGTTGTTGTAACATTTATTTTTTACTTGTCTGTTCACAAAAGAAACAACTTATTAACCCTTTGACTGCCATGTAGGTCACCGGTGCCCTACGTGGCGCACTGAAGTAATTATGTCGATTTCTGTTGTTACTATGGTGCCGGAGCATCTAGTGGACTTTGGGAAAGTCGAATTCGATGATACTGAGAATGAATCTAATTCTGAGAAACCTAAAATACTAAAACATACATTAAAAACAAAAGGCATAGTTAGGCAATCGAGACGCTTAGTAACAGAAATCGTCATAATTACTTCAGTGCGCCGCGTAGGGCACCGGTGACCTACATGGCGGCCAATGTGTTAATGATTTAGAAATACTAGTGGTCCCGCAGTAGTCGAAATTCGACTATAATTAATTGAAATTATAAGTTTGAACATTATTACGGTTCTATTGTCGAATACTCTTATACTTCTATTATCACAGATTTCGTCAAGACTACAATATAGACAATAATCTATTCTCAATTAGACCACAGACTTCAGCAATAAACAAATAGTATATATCACGCGTATATATAATACTGTTGTGTAATGTTTTATTTATAGATTTAATGTATTTTTAATGCATAATTAAAAATATTAGCATTATGCACTCCTTCTCTATATCTATACTAATATTATAAAGAGGAAAGATTTGTTTGTTTGTTTGTTTCGAATAGGCTCCGAAACTACTTTACCGATTTGAAAAATTCTTTTTCCATTAGAAGCCGACATTGTCCCTGATGAACATAGGCTACTTTTTTTTTATTTTTATTTTTTTATTTATTTGGTTTCATGTGTGTTTTAATGTTTCCGAAGCGAAGCGAGGGCGGGTCGCTAGTTCACTATAAGCGTGGAAAATTTCATACTCCTCCGTCCGCGCTATTTTCGCAAAAAGGGATACAAAGTTTTCTCTTCACGTATTAATATATAGATTTAGAAATATATAAAATGATAGACAACATTTCATGGGCAGTTCATTTGATTATGTGGCAAGCGACATCCACGCAATTACCGCTATTTTACGATTCAAAATTGCCCCATAATAAATTCTAATGGGCCAAACAAAAACTCATAAAGCTGAAACATGTTGGTCGTTCTGTTACAAAAGTTTTAATGTCATGTCTCGGACTCTGGGTTGTCGTAAACGGGCGATGAGCCACGCAAAGTTATCTGATGTAATTGAAAAGAGGACTGCGCGGGTAATTTTAGGAAAAACGGCACAATCATGTTTGGCTTACAAATTGGTTGAGATGAAACGTATAGCGATGTTGTAGGGATTTTTCCTGTATAATTAAGAAAATATTTTCCGTGTATTTTTTCGGTTTAGCATTCAATGTTTGTTTCTGTGTTGTGTGTTTGTGCTTATACTTCGAAAGCAAGTATTATAGTATTAAGGAAGCTAATCGGAGTTGAATTCGAGATAGAAAAGTTAATTCAATTACACGTTCCCTGGTACAAGAAACTGCAGAGTCAAGTATGATTATGTTTAAAGGACTTAAAAGGATTTAAATTACTTTTTCATATTTGACTGTATAGGTAAAGCGCTTAAAATATTCTGGTTTTGGAAAGAAGTTTCTTATGGGACGATGCGGAGGGGTACCCTAACCGGGAAAAAACGTCCGTAACGTAAGATTTTTTCTATTTAGTTTGTTATCAACAGATGTCGCTGCACGTAAATTCAACAATTCCTGAATCGCGGTGACGAGATGTTACACAGTTGATAATACGTTCTCGTATTTCTCATGCTAAATCATTCGTACCTGGTGTAGAGGAATACCGTGGGCATGCAGGCGGTTCCCCCACGGTGAGGCTGCTCCATTGCACTGCGGAATGGTTGACCCTTGCGACAATTTTTACTTTTATAAAAAATCATAATAAAAAATGTATACCCGAATAATTATTTTCTTCATACATCGAATTTCGAATAGAACTTAAAATTAATATTTTTGTAATATGGAACTTCGTTCCTATCCGCTGGTGTCCCACGATACCACAAATCATTTTTTTTTTCTTTTTTTTGGTTACTATAGGCCATTTATGTCTTTTAAGTACTGCAGACATATTTTAGGATATATTTTAGTTATATATAGTTAATACGACTACCCTACCTGCTATTCAGAGTGGAACGAAAAAATATTTCCTAAATGCTTACTAATGCTTAAGATGGTTGTACAATTCACACGACATGTCTACCTTAAACGACTTCTAAAATTAAGGAATTGTACATAAAATTACAGACAGTATCAAATAATAAAAAGAGAATATTAATATTTACATAACCGTTTTAATCTTTACGACCAACCGTCAAATGGTTTCGGGAGTACGGAGGTCATCTCTCATGGGACACAGGGTCGATGTTTCAGTAAAATTGTATTATATAAAAGCAGTTCCACTCTTTGAATAAGAAGGAATGCTCGATTCGTTGGAGAAACATTAATGATGGTGATACGTTTCGGTTTGAAGGGTGAGGCTGCTGTTGTCACTATACTGAGACCTTAGAAGTCATATCTCAAGGTGGGTGGCGGCATTTACGTTATAGATGTCGTTATAGATGGGCTGTGAGCTCGTTCACCCATCTATGCAATAAATAAAAAACCTCCCATGTGGGCTCAGGATAAGCGCCTTATAAACAGTTCTAAAATTAAAATAACATACCTTATTCAAGTAGCATTTCTTAAAATTGAGTTTCTAAGCTAAATAACATTTTTTAATCTAAATATATTTTGCTTAGTGTTTCCTAATCAAACTAAGATAAACTATCGATACCAAACTTTCTTGTTGAATTATAAGGTCGTTTGCCCCAATACTCAGGAGACGCTTGAATCAAAATAAAAGTGTTTTCTGAAGTCAAAAGAACTCCTCCGAAAGAGGATTAGAGTAAGTCGTAGCTCGCTCATGAATAACTTAAATAAGTTGCATTATATCGAATCTGGTGTCTCGAAAGTTTGAATTAGAATTACATTTGTATTTTGAAAAATAAACCAATCGCTCTTCGATCCTATTTTAGTTTTTTTAGATGCAATCTATCTATATATATAAAAATGAATTGCTGTTCGTTAGTCTCGCTAAAACTCAAGAACGGCTGGACCGAATTGGCTAATTTTGGTCTTGAATTACTTGTGGAAGTCTAGAGAAAGTTTAAAAGGCAGATAAATGTGTAAATGCTCGGAATTAAATAAAAATAACAATTTTGTTTTTCCTTTGATGTGTCCCCGTCGGACGGATTCCTTTTGTTTGTTTTAAGTTTATTTTATACAAAAGTTTAGGTCTTGGCACTACGAAGTCTGCCGGGTCAGCTAGTGCTAGATAAAATTGAATAAGTATTATTACTAATTATCTTTTATACTATCAATTAAATTTGAAGTGGATTCTAAGATTTATTTCCTTTAAGTTCGAATGCGTCCGTACCCATTTTAAAAGGTCATACAGCTTTTATCGAATACAATTGAGATTCCAACCTTATGTTTCAAGGTGGGTGGCGGCATTCACGTTGCTACGTCTAAGGGCTCGGATAGCCACTTAATATCTTGTGGGCAGTAAGCTTCTTATTTAATGCAAGTAGCTTCAACGAATACACCGAATCCGGTCGGAAATCGAACGATTTTTTTGTTCCAAGTAACGTGTCACTAATCACTGCACCGACTAGACGATAAAAGTAAAGATTTTTTAGGTTTACATGATAAAAATTATCTTTTACCGAGTTTTATGTCACAGATTGGAATTAATGGAATTACGGGAAATCTCATAGACCACAGTATATATTTTTACTGGTGGTAGGACCTCTTGTGAGTCCGCGTGGGTAGGTACCACCACCCTGCCTATTTCTGCCGTGAAGTAGTAATGCGTTTCGGTTTGAAGGTGGGGCAGTCGCTGTGGAGCATACTTGAGCCCTTAGAACTTATATCTCAAGGTGGGTTTTTTTTTTTATTGCTTAGATGGGTGGACGAACTCACAGCCCACCTGGTGTTAAGTGGTTACTGGAGCCCATAGACATCCACAACGTAAATGCGCCACCCATCTTGAGATATAAGTTCTAAGGTCTCAAGTATAGTTACATTGTGGCGCATTTACGTTGTAGATGTCTATGGGCTCCAGTAACCGCTTAACACCAGGTGTGGTGTGAGCTCGTTCACCCATCTAAGCAATAAAAAAACACATCTTCCTGAAAATTAAATCTAAAACACGCAGAAAGTCTCTTAAAATTTAAAGCTATTTATTCCGAGTAGTTACAGAAAATATACCCGTCTTCACAGATACGTCCAATGATTCTTATGAAACAGATCAGTGGTCTCGCAATTTCCGTTTTCACTCGTTCAGTCCGTATTATAGCAGTCCAAGTTTGAAAAACTTTTCAATCGACCGCCTCCGACTGATTCCTTTTTACTCACTGAGCCGAGTATCCAATACTCGATTAGATTTCATTCGGTTTGATGAATATAGTTTTGTGCTCGTCTCGTTGAAGGAGCTGAAAAGTCGGTGAATTTCGCGAAATTCGTGATCTTAAAGATATTTCTATTTTGTTTTTTTTTATGAGGCCAATGACTTTACGAGCTGCTTATGCTTAATGTTTACAGAATACATTAAAAAGTGACTCTGAATGACAGCCTTATCTCATCTGCATCTAGTTCAATGGCGGTTTATATAAAGCAATAAGGAAATGAGGGACAATCTTAAAAAAATATGCTCGAAATTTCTCCATATGAAAGGTACTTACTGTGCAAAAACCAGAAAAAAACCGAAGTCTCCATAGATACAATTATTCCAAACGTTCCCTGAGATCAAGCTCCAAAATTTCCAATAGGTAGTAAAATTTGCAACGATCCTTTTTTTCCATTCTGAATAGTAGCTAATGCATATTTTATTGGGGATAAGCGTTCGATTTCGAAATGAAACAGGCCAAACACCTTTTGTACCAGAAAATAATATATATTTATTTAATTGAACTTATTTCTATCCAATTTTTTACTTTTAAGGGAAGACTTCTTAACATTTGCTATATAACTCTGAATCTAGAAAATCTATGACGGCATTTTCCATCGCTTCCCAAGACATTTTTGCTTATGTGAAGTGGTCTAAGTTGCGGAAAAAATGGTAATCGATTGAGGCTAAATCTAGCGAGCACGGTGGAAAATGTATAGTTTATTCTAGTGACTCTTGTAATTTTAAAATAGTATGTCGTGCAGGGTCTGGTCTTGCTTCAACTTGAAACAATAAATTTGTGAACCTACAAGGTGATTCTTCGATTGTGCATCTTCGTTATTTTTGATGCGAAGCAGTCGTTTGTCCGGTATTGTGATTTCATCTTAACAGCTCAAGGTAGGTGACAACATTCATATTGTAATGCTTATAGGATCAGAATCTAGTCAGAACCAAAAATCAGGTGGAGGGTCTGTTTATCTTTTATTTTTATTTTTTGCTTAGATGGGTGGACGAGCTCACAGCCCACCTGTGTTACGTGGTTACTGGAGCCCATAGACATCTACAACGTCAATGCGCTACCCACCTTGAGATATAAGTTCTAAAGTCTCAAATATAGTTACAACGGCTGCCCCACCCTTCAAACCGAAACGCATTACTGTTTCACGGCAGAAATAGGCAGGGTGGTGGTATCTACCCGCGCGGACTCATAAGAGGTCCTACCACCAGTAAAATCTATACAGTATCTAAAGCAATCATAATTTCTAGTAAAAACAAAATCCTACAAAAATTTTAATTTTCACTAAGTCGTGGTCAGCGTTTGCCAAAACATATTCACCTAAATACTGATCAAGACGCCGTATTTTCCTTAATCTCCGTACCTTGCGACAGACTCGTATCGAATACCTTATAAGCCGTAACAACTTGTCCAACTCGTAATTTCGCTTCGATTCGTAAAGTTTCAGGCTTCACCAGTATTTTGGTGGTGTTCCAATAGTCATTGGATACAAAAACTTTTTCATTTACGCTCCTGAACGCCAGCTGAATAATATATGAACGGTTCGCCTGGCTTCCTAAGCGTCGAAATCCTTTGGCTTTAAGGATTTTTAAGCTTTTCCAACTGAATTAATGACATCTTACTGTGGATTTTCTCCGATGGAAAATAAATTTTGTTTGTTAAAATTTGTCGATAGTAAAATGTTTAACGTAAAAATCGAAAAACTAAGAAGAATAGTAATAGTTTTGTTATTTATTATAACTTAAATAGGAACACGGACGTTCTTTAGCGATTCACAACATTTGTAAGTCCAAAATATATTTGTGTTCCCAAAGCACTTCTCTACATTTGACAACTACAAAATAGACAAACAAACTACAAAATAGTTTTAAGTAAAAAACAGTTATAATAATGAATCTGATTTAATTTTACATTTAATAATTCTATTATATGAAACTAAATAGCATGATTTGATTTACTAACTAACACACACATCCGCTTAGAGTAAAAAATCCGCTCTACATTTGACAATTACAAAATAGGCAAACAAACTACAAAATATTTTTAAGTAAAAAACAGTTATAATAATGAATTTGATTTTATTTTACATTTATTATATGAAACTAAGTAACGTGATTTGATTTATTAACTAACACACACATCCGCTTAGAGTAAAAAATCCGCATTTGAATGTAAATTATACATACATACGACTATTTCCAAGAAATGTGTGTCAGTGGTTCCATTGTATGAATAAGAAATAACTAAAGTTTCCTGGTAGCCCGCATTCGAGCAGTTAATATCGCAAAATGAGGTGTACACAATGAAACTTCCTTCTTAAAATGAGCCAAAAGATATTTTCTCAAGAAAAATGAGCCCATCTGCTTTAATTACCAATGAAGACAATTTTTGTTAAAGTGGAATGGAATTAACTAAGATTTTAAAGTATTTCAAAGCAAAAATGAATTAAAGCAACAAAGACTTTTCCTATGACCCGGCAAATGAGCATGAATTTGCACGTGAATAAACAATTCTGTCTGATACTTTTGCATTTCTTAAATACATTTGTTCATTGAAATGTCTTATATTTTTACTGCTCAATAACTTGTTTTAATAACTTACATGTATGTTACCTGTAATAGGCCCCGAAACGATAAGACAGATTTCGATATAAGTTGCAGAAATTCGTTAGGTTGACTTATTGGCTGATCTTGAAAAGGTTTGTAGCGATCGGAGCAAAGTCAAATCGAAGATGGGCAAAACATATCGGGTTTTACTACTTTACTAGTGGTCCTGCAGTAGTCGAGATTCGACTATAATTAATTGTAATTATAAGTTTGAACATTATTAAGGTTCTATTGTCAAAGACTAATAGACTTCTTTATTCACAGATTTCGCCATGACCACACTATAGACAAATAATATTAAAGATAAACAATAGCACCTAACTTATTCTCAATTTGACCACAGACTTTAAGCAATAACAAAAGTTTGACAATAAATATAGTTTATATAATGTGTGTCAAATACATGGTAGTGTGAGTAATGTTTTCTTGTTGATATAATGTATTATTAACGTATAATTAAAAAAAAAAATTAGCGTTCTGCACTCCATCTCTATATTCTCTATAAGTGTGGGAAATTTCATATTCCTTCGTCCGCGCAATTTTAGTAAAAAGGGGTACAAAGTTTTTGCTTCACGTATTAATATATAGATATATGCGTATACGAGGCAAAAAATCTTTTTGACAAATCGATACGCATCGTGTAGGTAATTGTGGTGGCATATCAATGCGTTGTACATTTACATGTCTTTACTCACGGACAAAAGAGAACTGAAGTTTCGTTAAGGGGGCCGTTGCCTGTAAAGAAATTCATTTCCCCCGGGAGATTACTGTGCACCTGAACCGATATTAAAGGGCGTGAAGGGCTTGAATTCGGGAATAGGAATGATTTTTGTCTTTTACCCGTTTCGCGAATATTTTTCGATTCGTTTTGCGAATAGTGATATAGCTAATAGACGTATATTTTATTCTACCTTTCTACTACGTGCTGATGGATTGTTTATTTCTGTCGGGAAAACTTCACAGTCGAAAGTAATCATCGATTGATTTTTCAACGCTAATCACATTTATAGCTTTTATATTAATTAGAATAAAATATATATTTATCAGCACGCGCCAGGGATGGCTAAGCGGTAGTTTCCGTCATCACTCGTATTCGATTGAACTCAGTTTAGTCAATAAAACTTTTCAATAATAATTATTGAAACTTCGACACACACAACTTTCACAATGACAGGGTAAACCGACAGTTTCGTTCCACATACCGACAGACCGACTGACTGACTGATTGACTGAGACTCACTGACTGAGACGGACGGAATGACTGTCTGACACGGAATGCCACGACTCTGTCCACGTACCGCCATTTTATACTGTGGCGTTACGGAGTCTACCCTACATTTTTGTGATATTTATCAAAACAACATTTCATCATTTAAAATAATAGTCAAAACCACCGTCTTAATATTACTAAAAGTCGTTATCCACGACATATTAATACGTGAAGCAAAAAGTTTGTATCCCTTTTTACGAAAATTGCGCTAACGGAGGAGTATGAAATTATCCACACTTATAGAGCATGTAAAGAAGAAGTGCACAATGCTAATATTTTTTAAAAATAATGCGTAAAAGATAAAATAAATCAATAAAGAAAATATTACACACACTACCATGTATTTGACACACACACGCATGCATACTATTTGTTTATTGTCAAACTTTTCTTTGTCAGTTATAGTCTGTCAAATTGAGAATAGATTAAAATATATTGTTTTCTCTTTACTAATATTTGTCTAAAGTGTTGTTTTGACGAAATCTGTGATTAAAGAAGTAGAATCAATAGAATCATAATAGTGTACAAACTTATAATTTCCATTAGTTATAGTCGAATTTCGACTACCAGGGGACCACTAGTAAAACATAAATAGCTCCCTAGCATAGCTAATGTAAAATGTTTTAAAATATCAAAAAACAAAATCTATATTTAAATTTACTAGCTATTTTATTAAAAGATATACGAAACAGACTAAAACATCAATATATGTAGCAATTAAAAGCAAACATTACCAAATTGCGAGCACTCAACGCTCTTGAGAGACATTAAACTATAATTTATGTAGGTTCAAATGGCCGGATAAGCAGATTCTTGCTAATCAATTTTGTTTGTAACAAGCTTTATTGCCTAAGGGAACAGGAAATTTATGGTACAACAACTCGTATCTGGCAGATTCTAGTTTTATGATAGAGCGTGTTCTCCTTGAATATCCTTATGATGTTGTTGTATCTTTCCTAATAATATATAAGGCAGTATAACTTTGAAACAATTTCTCTCGCCGGATCTTCTCAGTAAGTCGCGTTTTCGATCCGGTGGTAGATTTTGCGAAGCACTGCTCTTGCTAGGGCCAGTGTTAGCAACACTCCCGGTTTGAGCCCGGTGAGCTCAAAAGGAGAAGCTGAAATAGCCTCTCAAGGCTATGAGCATAGGCAGCAAAAAATATAAATAAAAACAAATTCTTAAATATTAAGTGTTAATAGCGCTAGTGATAGACAGGAAAGTATCAAACGCGTGGCTTCTGATTTCTGTGTGATAATCAGGCCTATAATATAATGCCTATACAATATTATATTTAAGGTCTCTTAGTTAGTATTTTTTTTTTGTATTGCATACACGAGTGGATGAACTCACAGCCAACCTTGTATGAAATCACTGCGAAGAAGGACCCCTTTGTCATGGCGCCGCAATTCCAAGGAGTATCCCTGCAACCTTCCGAGAGTATCGGGATACTTGGGGTCGACATTTCGAGCGATGTCCAGTTTCGGAGTCATTTGGAAGGCAAAGCCAAGTTGGCGTCCAAAATGCTGGGAGTCCTCAACAGAGCGAAGCGGTGCTTCACGCCTGGACAAAGACTTTTGCTTTATAAAGCACAAGTTCGGCCTCGCATGGAGTGCTGCTCTCATCTCTGGGCCGGGGCTCCCAAATACCAGCTTCTTCCATTTGACTCCATACAGAAGAGGGCCGTTCGGATTGTCGATAATCCCATTCTCTCGGATCGTTTGGAGCCTCTGGGTTTGCGGAGGGACTTCGGTTCCCTCTGTATTTTATACCGTATGTTCCATGGGGAGTGCTCTGAGGAATTGTTCGAGATGATACCAGCATCTCGTTTTTACCATCGCACCGCCCGCCACCGGAGTAGAGTTCATCCATACTACCTGGAGCCACTGCGGTCATCCACAGTGCGTTTCCAGAGATCTTTTTTGCCACGTACCATCCGGCTATGGAATGAGCTCCCCTCCGCGGTGTTTCCCGAGCGCTATGACATGTCCTTCTTCAAACGAGGCTTGTGGAGAGTATTAAGCGGTAGGCAGCGGCTTGGCTCTGCCCTTGGCATTGCTGAAGTCCATGGGCGACGGTAACCACTCACCATCAGGTGGGCCGTATGCCCGTCTGCCTACAAAGGCAATAAAAAAAAAAAAAAAAAAAGAAATGATTACCGGATCCCATAGAGATTTTTTTTTAGACATAGACATCTACGACGTAAATGCCACCATCCACCTTGAGATAATTATGAGTTCTAAGGTATAGTTACTACGGCCGCCCCATCCTTCAAACCGAAACGCATTACTGCTTGACGGCAGAAATAGGCAGGTCGGTGGTACCTACCCGTGCTGAATCACAAGAGGTCCTATCACTAGTACGTTGGTACTGGTAAGCAATTAAGTAAATGTCGGGAAAAATTATTCTACGAATAATTGAAACGATTTTCATTCGCCATTTCTGGACTTTTTTACTTTAGTACTAACGATCTTCCCGACCAACTCCTATAAAATTACTGATGGTATCACCTACCTTGACTAGATATAAATATTAACTATATTGTACAACCACGCTCCTGCTATTTGAACAGGACCCTTGAATCCTTCGCGGTTGGATAAGTAAGAGGAACCGCCTCCCCTAATTAGTCCGACCGTCACCTACTCTTACCTACCGTGATTACCGACTCACCGATATAATACGCTCTACTACCAGTAGTTGCATAGAACGCTGCTTCCTATTTTGCCCAAAATCCGTGGTTGCCTTTTACGACATCCACGAGAAGAAATAAGATGACAATATTAAGTCGATTGCAACCCTTTACAACGAACCTCCTCGAAAGAAAAAGTAATTCGTTCCAACAAGACTCGAGGAAATACTTGTGAGCATGAATATTAATTGAAACAATAAAGAGGCACTAATACAATAAGGTTTTTTTCGGTCAGGGAAGTTTTGAACTTTAGACAAAATTTTATTTAGAATATTAAAACTAACATACTAATAAATTACAGAAAAATTGTATACATAAAAACAGTTTATACATAATATAATATGAAAGTTTTTAATTAATATTCCCAGTTTGGTACACCATGTGCTCTGTGTATGTATTCCATGAGGCTTACTTTGTGACTTGCTGTAAGAATATTTATTAATGAATGAGGGCCACTTATGCACGTGTAGGTTTGTGATATCATAATAATAATTATATCGTAAAAAACTATGTACAATACCATACCATACCATACCCAATACCAAATAAAGAAATCGAAGTAAGTTTATGGCCAATAAGAGCATGGCCTAAATTGTTAGTCTCTTACGATACACGTATTTCTTAATGTAGAATTTTACAATATATCTGTTATTTCGGTTTAATAATACAATTAACTTTAGTTAAAGTATTGGAAAAGTTACTCACAGACTGCTAACCACAAAAGCCATAATGCCCGGTAATACGTACTTTGACCGAGCTTTCGTTCGGTTGAGCTTTCTCCTCAGCGTATTTCAAATTCAGTGCTGTCCTTACCTGCTTCTGACTTTTATATACATCCAATGTTTAAAGATGGATTCTGAAACTAGTCTTTAAGGTTATTGCTATAAAAGTAAATAATTAGATAATTAAACTTCAAGAATAGTGATGTTCCAAACCTATATCATCTCATACCAATCCTCAGCAGACTTACATGGTGAAAGCCGCCTTACTTAAATGTTAATTGCCTTTTGAAGTTTCAGTTACATCAAGGTAAGAGCTAACGTAGTAATAAGTACCACGACGCTACTAAGCCTTACTTGTCAAAGGCGCCAAAGAGCTTGACGTAAACCTTAACTCAAAGAAACAAACTATGGAGCTTCTCGCCGGATTTCCTAGTCATTTTTTTTTATTGCTTAGATGAGTGGACGAGCTTACAGCCCATCTGCTGTCAAGTGTTTACTGGAGCCCATAGACATCTACAACGTAAATGCGCCACCCACCTTGAGATATAAGTTCTAACGTCTCAAGTATAGTTACAACGGCTGCCACACCCTTCAAACCGAAACCTATTACTGTGTTAATCATATTTAAAAGAACAACCATCAAGTTACGAAATTTTGAGGCGTAGATTTTAGAAACATTATCAGAAGATCACAGATACGAGAAAGTGTTTTGAAGATTTAGTTCTAGAATATGTAAGCTTGAGGGTAGATATTATCTTGTTGAACACCAAGTAAAACGAAGTCACCTTTGGTTTCTGATTTAATCAACAATATGTTAACTTGACAATTCACTTTAACACTTGTCCAACTTTAACCAGTACGTACAACAGTCACTGAATCACACAACGTAACAACGATATAGTAAGTGCACCGGGCAGACGCAGTCGAACGAATGTTCATTTCAAGGCACGTTCCGCCTTTTTATACTAGCCGGCGCAGCTGGCTTATGAGTCACTTCTGTTGCAGCTGTTGTTTACGAGTGGAACGACACGGCCGGCGCACCTGGCTTGTGTGAGTCACTCCTATTGCATGTGCTATATAACATAAATATCGTTAACGCCGTCACGGCCATACTGACGTGCGCTCGTCCTCGTGCGCGCATTCTTATGGTATGTCTGTGAACAACAAACGTGTTCGTTCATCCTGACATTAACGGATGCAACTTAAAACGTGGTCTATGATATTAACAATCTAGTACGATTCGGTTCGCATAATTCTTCAGAAAATCCTATACTGGCTATAAATAACCTTCAGACTGCTTACATACCTGGGCCAGTTCATTTAAAACTCTTCAGGTATGTAAGTATGTCCCTTTTAACTTAGACCGGAATTGTCATCCCTTCAGTTTTTCGAACTGGACCGGATAATGCTAGACCGAATCGCAATCCCTGTAGCTAATTGTTGTGGCTAATCTGGATGAAAATCCCTATAGCCAAGCCATTGGACCGGACAGACCCTTCAATGACTTCACACTTTTTTTTTTTTTTTTTTTTTCTCTTTTTTTTTGCTAGTCCGGATTAACATCTCTCTAGCCACATACAATTCTCTTTTTTTTTTCTTTTTTTTTTTCTTCGTGTACGGTAGCGTTTGTTAAAAAATTTCTTAAACCAGAACATTTATACGGAATTTCTTCAGAAATAGTGCGAGACCGACCATCGTTTTCTACATTTCCAACACCTGCACCTGAGGTGCCTGAGCTTACAGACATTGTATCACTACCCACAGACTACGTTTGCTGTATCGCTATTTGCGGACAAAAATGTCGCTTCTATTGTCAGTGATAGAGTCGTCATCATTAAGATCAGTTTCATGAACAAGATTAATTAACCCATCTGTGTACGCCGTCACGTCATCGTCACTATAATTTTCAGAAATTTCTAGTAGGCCTGACGGGCCTCGAGGTATTTCACGTAAGTTTTCATGGGGAAATTTGTACACTCTATTAGAACTATTTACATGTCTCAATTTATACCTATCGTTTTCCAAAACTGCAGTAATGTTGAAGGGACCTTTACATTTTCGGTCAATTTACGAAAACAAAATCCCCAGCGGAAAAGAGGTTGACTTTAGCTTTGCCTCGACTAAACCAAGCTTCTGTTTGTGCCCTTTTTTTTATGTTTTCGCCGGTCTTCGACCGTGCTAAATTAAGATCTAATCTAGAGGGATTATCACTCTGTTGAAACTTTAAGATATTTCAAGTGAACTACCCTGAACGGCAAACGTCTATTCTATTGGAGTAAACCCTGTTACTCGACAACGTGCACTATTAAGGGCGAATTGAATATCCCCTAAGTGCTCTTACCATCATGATTGGTCTAAGTTACTTTCAGATCAAAGAGTGACTTGTTCATGAAACCGCTTACCATTGAATAAATTACTATGACTTTGTTTTATAAGACTACATTCTGACCCTGAATGGAACATAAAGGGGAAGCCAAAACCACTTATCTGTAACACACTGAAGCTCTGGAACACACGTTGACGTCTCTGGTTGCACCTGCCACAGCACCTGGAGCAGTGTCGTTTTTCTTCTTGTAGCGCATGGAACACCCAGAAGCTACATGACTCGCATCACCGCACACGTAACAGCTAACTTGCAGGCGAGAGCCGGGTGCCCACGGATGAGGAGGTTGTTCAGGTTTTGCTGGAATATCGAAAAAAGTTTGAGAGCAGTATCTGTCGCAACACCCTTCGGCACGATGCCCAGGTTTTCCGCAGAAATGGCAGCTTCCACGGAAAAAAAACTTCGAGAGCGTTTTGGTTCTTTATCAGGATCTTCGTTTTTTCTTTTGAGGTTAAAGCCACGTAATGTGTGAAATAGACGATTTTTTGTGGTAATAACGACAGAGTTCAATTCCCGACGGATTCTTTCATCACACTGCGACAGTATTGATATAACAAATCCGGTGGCTATTTGTTCTGGCACATTAGCGTCGGGAATCTTCTTTATAAGTTGCCATAGCCGGATACCGGCTTCAGCTGGTCCCTTTTTGCTTTCCATTTCAAATTTAATAACCAGGTCGAAGTGGTCTTGCATCATTAGATAATTTTGTCAGAATCTCTTTAATAGTAGGCCAGGATATCTTACCAGGCTTTATTTTTGCGAGGCAAGTAGCAGCTCGAGCCTTAAGCGAATGTGTGAGAGTCAAAATTAAATCGACACCATCCAATACTTCAACTACTTTAAACGGCCCTTTAAACTTCGTATCTAATTTCGTTTGATTATGCTCTTCGTATTAATGTGTGGACGAGCTCACAGCCCACCTTGTGTTAAGTGGTTACTGGAACCCATAGACATCCACAGCGTAAACGCACCACACACCTTGAGATAGAAGTTCTAAGGTCTCAGTATAGTTACAACCGCTGCCCCACCCTTCAAACCGAAATACACCACTGCTTCACGGTAGGAATAGGCAGGGTGATGGTACCCGTGTGGTCGATGGCACTATACGGAGCACCCGTCTGGTGCCACGTCCTTACCCACGAGAACGTCGCCGCGCTGCGACGCCGGCAGCGCGCGATCGCAGTCAGAGTTATTCAATGATACCTCACAGTCTCCCACGAGGCGGCGCGCCCTAGCGCAAGTGCAGCCGGAGCGCGGGGGCTCCAATATCGGCAGTCCGTGCTGGAGGCGTGGTCTCGTCGTTTGGCAGACCCGTCGGCCGGCCTCCGTACCGTCGAGGCGATCTGCCCGGTTCTCGCGGACTGGGTGGGCCGCGACCGCGGAAGTCTCACCTCCGGCTACCTCTCTTACACGATGTTACTCCCACACTGAGGAAGCCAACCGCGAACACATGTCAAGCACGCACAAGCACGCACTTCACCGGAAAAACCTGCATCCGCCAGCGGAACCCGAACACCGCCGCATCGCCAGATACGAACGCACCGGACGTCTTATCTTACAGGTCACGACGACTTCAGATGTGTCAATTTTTCTTCCCCACGGAAACTTGCTTGCTTTCTTGTTTGCTTGCTTGCTGGAGCCCGAAGTCATCGAACGTGTAGTGTTATTGGTATTGAATCGAGTAGATTCTAAAATTTCAGCGACAATTCACAGTCTCATGTCCTGGTTTACTGTACTAGTGCCATGTAACTCTAGCAGTAGTCATTGGCTTAAAAACGATTCGTGTCGGAACTACCCACTCGTCATGACAGATCCATTATTGCGATCGAAGTTTCACTTGAGATTTGCACTTGCCTTAATTTCTTGCAATAGCTTGTTACGTGTTGTATTTCCGTTAGTAAATGCCATGTGATGAAGTCGACAGTCAAACTGGGCAACATGAGCCCGAACGTAAGGTGTGACGATTTCTTCGTGGCTCAGATCTTCCATCGAGGTAACAGAGACGTTATTACACGACTTACGTATGCTGCATTCACGCTCTTGTGGCGTACCACTACTAGTATTGTGATCTGCATCATGTTTTTTTTTGCTGTACTTCGAACATGTTCAAACACGTCACGCCAGTGAGAGTAGAGTCCTGATCTCACTTCTGATGTAAGCTTGAGGGTAGATATTATCTTGTTGAACACCAAGTAAAACGAAGTCACCTTTGGTTTCTGATTTAATCAACAATATGTTAACTTGACAATTCACTTTAACACTTGTCCAACTTTAACCAGTACGTACAACAGTCACTGAATCACACAACGTAACAACGATATAGTAAGTGCACCGGGCAGACGCAGTCGAACGAATGTTCATTTCTTTTTTTTTTTTTTTTTTTTTTTTTTTTTTTTTTTTTTTTTTTTTTTATGATTGAAAGTTTACTGGTGGCCCGAAGGCCTTTCCAGTTTCACCAGGACAGGTGGGCGAGCAAAGGCTCAGCCAAGAGGGGTGGGATTTGCTAACAGCTGCCCGAGCGCCTCCGAAGGAGACCTAACAACTCAAGAGCAATTGTTTCGCGAATGAATCTACTACCGGATCGGAATCGCGACCCGCTGAGAAGATCCGGCGAGAAACTCAGCGGGCTGATGCATGGGTTAGGTTGCACGTCGACCTCTTTGTCGAGTTCGACGAGTACGGTTACCGGGGTCCCTAAGCCTGCCCCTAGTATTAGAGCTGAAGGCATTTAATGCAAAGGTTATTGGATCTGATGGATCCGTAAGGACGTGTCTAGGGCGTCGACGGTGACTGGCTCCTGCATGATCAGGATTCGGGGAGTAGTCAGCGGCGGCAACGATAAGGCGATTATCATGACGCATAGCCTTATCGAAGTATCGTTCCGACGCTGACTTCATGTATTTCCGAATTGATTCGAGGCCCAGGTCGTCGTGTAGGTCAACGTTCCTCACGAACCACGGAGCGCCGACAGCTAACCTGCAAAAGCGGGATTGTAGGGATTGGAGGGTGTCTATGTGTGTGCGGGCCGCGTGAGCGAACACCACACTCGCGTAAGTCATGACGGGCCTTATGCAAGTTTTGTAAAGTGTCACCTTGTTCCGAAGGGACATTTTACTCCGCTTACAGATCATGGGGTAGAGTCTACCGAGAATAAACGCGGCACGGTCACGGACTGATTTTATATGCGGGCGGAATGTCATCGATGCATCCAGGGTAACGCCCAGGTACTTGACCTTCCTGGCCCAGGGTATGGATTGACTAAAGAGAGTAATAGGGGGTGTGAGATTCCTCCTCCTAATACGGGAGGAAATCCGTGTGGAGCTTCCCCTCTGAAATAGCACCGCAGTACTTTTCGCTGGGTTGATGTCTATGCGCCATTTTCGGAACCACTGTCCTAGGGCTAGGGCTGCGCTCTGAAGCTTCTTCGCGATTAGGGACTTGTTTCTACTGGAATAGTAAACAGTCGTGTCGTCGGCGAATAAAGCTAAATGGGTCGGCGGCGACCGGGGAATATCGTTAACGAATAAGCTAAATAGGAGGGGTGAGAGGACAGCGCCTTGCGGGACTCCAGCTGTGAGAGGTCGTGGGGAGGAGCGGGTTCCCTCGACTCGATATCGAAAAGAGCGGTTCGACAAGAAGTCCCGTATGATGAGCACGAGACTATCCGGCACACCCATGTTGAATAGTTTGAAAATCAAACCGTTGTGCCAGACTTTGTCGAACGCTTTTGCGACGTCGAAAAAGAGAGCTCCCGTGTATAACGGTTTTGATCGATTAAGCCCCACAAGAATGTGCTCCGTGAGGCGGTGCACCTGTTGAACGCATGAGTGATTTGTACGGAATCCGAATTGTTCATCGATGAGAATGCCCTTGGATGAGACGAAGTCTCTGAGGCGTTTGTAGAGCAGACGCTCATACAGTTTACCTAGAGACATGAGGAGGCTGATCGGGCGGTAGCTCGTCGGATGATTTTTTGGTTTACCGGGTTTATGTATGCCGATAACGTCCGCTTCTTTCCACACCGCGGGAAAGATACAGTTCGCCATAGCGGCATTGAAAATAGATGCCAACATCACGATGAGTTGGACGGGTAGAAGTTTAATAACGCGGTTGGATATACCGTCGGAACCGGGAGCCTTGCGAGGACGTAGGTCTTTGATCAAGTCTTTCACTTCCATCGGGGTGACGGGTGGTAACGCATCCGAGGGTGGCAAGGAGGCTCTGCGTTCTACCTCACTGTCTACTAATTCTACATGAACAGGGTCCACGGATTGAGTGCTGGGCGTACACTGGGTTTGCAATGTATCGGCCAGCAGCTCTGCTTTTTCGTCATCATCGAACGCCGCGAGTCGGCCTGAGGGGCCTACGAGGGGGGGCATAGTTACTACCGTATCCGATGTGAGAGTACGAGCTAAGCGGTAGTAAGACCTTTGGGAGGGCGCGAGTCCTTCTAAGAAATCAGACCATCTGGCATCTCGGACTTCGGCGATGCGAGACTTTACGTCGCGTTGTAGGGCACGCATTCGAATACGATTTTCCGCGGTAGGATACCTGTCGTAGGCGCGTATTGAGGCGTTCTTAGCTCTTAGGAGCTCCCTAATATCGTAGGACAATTTGAAGCGGTGAAGGAAGTCCTCCGCTACAACTTGTTTCGATGACCTATCTAATGTCGAGGTGATGTGTGACGTTAAGATGTCTATGGCTTCAGCGGTATCCTGAGGAGACGGGGTAGAGTCCGGGCTAAACGGGAGCGATGGTGGATCAGATTCAGCCAGGCTGACGCCCAGCGTGTGCCAATCCACCACAGTCCTCGTGACGGGAACGGAATCGGGAGCGCGACCGAGCTTCATAACGACGGGACGGTGGTCTGAATCTAACTCTGAAACTACTTCGATCGAGTGTAAGCGCAGAGTTACGTTTTTTAATAACGCTATGTCGAGTATATCCGGGCGATGCGCGATATTTAGCGGGTAGTGAGTCGGGGTTAGCGGAGCGACGATATCGAAGGCGAGATCATCGACTAACGCGTCAAGCCGCCTGCCATTCGGGGTTGTAGTGTGTGAGTTCCACCTGATGTGTTTACAATTTAGGTCGCCCGCCAGAATGACAGAGCTCCCCATGCCGAGCAGCGCCTCGATATCACTGCTTAGAACGATCTTATCCGGTGGAAGATAAACGGACGCGATAACGATCGGCGCGTGTCCCGTCAGTGAGATTCGGCACACTGATGCTTCGATATTAGCGAGCGCGAGAGGATCGAGCGGGACGCAATGCAGGGCTCTTCTATAGTAAATGACGGTACCACCACCACGAGCAGAGAGCCTGTCGTTCCTGACCATGTTATAGTTCGCGATTTTAGGGTCACGGCGCGCGGGCTTAAGTAGGGTCTCCTGCACTAAAAAGATATCAATTTGATGGTCACGCAAAAAGTCAGAAACCTGATCACGTTGATTTGCGAGACCGTAAGCGTTAAAAAATCCTATCGTTACGGATAGGGGCTTTATTCTACTTATATACGCCATTGATTACCGGCGGAGTGAGGGGAGGACGTACGTATTTAATGATGCGTATACGTCGGCGTATTCTTGCACAACGGCGATAAAGTGTTGTGCAGTGGAGGCAGCGCGAATGGCGTCGCCCAAAGCGTTAACGCGCTCAAAGTTGATCGACTGAAAGAAGTCGATCGCTAAAGCGAGATTGTCGGACGCGGTCGGAGGGCAAGTCGCGGGAGAGGGACGAGTCGCGGGGGCGGGACGAATCGCGGAGGAGGGAGTTGTAGCCGTGTTCGTGTACGGCAGCGGTTTCGCCCAGGCCGAGACACTGGGCACCGGCGCCGGAACGAACGCTGGCTTAGCCTGCGACACAGAGGGTGCCGAGGCTTTGATGTCTGGGCCGGAAGCTCGGAGGCGGTTTTGGCGGGCGACGCGTCGATTTATTTTAGGGGCTCGGGGGCATCCGCGGTAATTTGCGGGGTGACCCTGTGTTCGACACAGGACGCAGCAAGGCGGTTCCGTCGCGGTTTTTTGATCGCGAGTGCATAGGGCCGTGGCGTGATCGCCTAAGCACTTGACGCATCGGGGGCGCACGTGACAGTTACGGGAAGAATGCCCGTATAATTGGCAGTTATGGCACTGGCTAGGTGTGCCTTTCTTGTGTGGGGTTTCGACTGCGATTCCGGAAAGGCTACAGACCGTTCGGATGTTGAATATTTGCTTACCCTCGGGGGTAGGCTGGAGGGCGACGAGAACCATATTATATGGCTCCCTTCCGCGGCCTGTATGCATGCGGTGTACGGAGTTAACCGGTAGGCCTTGTTCGAGAAGGTCGGCCTTAACGAGCTCGGCATCCAACTCTTTAGGGATGCCACGTATAACGGCACGGAGTTCGCGCTCCTCCTGGAGCGTATACGTGTTTAAACTTATACGCTCCTTACGGAGGTAAGAAGAGAGGGCCCTATGGTCGTTGGGTGTTCGAACCTTAATTTGAATGCCGTTCGCGAGGTTACGGGCATTCGTGAAATTGATATTTTTGGCCTTAAGGGCCAGGGAAACTCGTTCACAAGCTGCCTTCTCTTGAAGGATTACCGGGGGAGGGGTCTGGGTTTTATTTTGTGCCACCGGACGCGGCGACGGAGTGGCACGGGCTGGAGGCGCCACGGGAGTCTGAGGGCGGGGGCGCGACGCGTTCGCGGCTTTGCTAATTTTAGCGGCCGCGGGAGCTCGAGACTCCGCGGCACGCTTCTTACCCTTTTGCACCAGGGTAAATCCATCCGTCGATGAGGCGGGGGCGAGGTCGACCTCCATCTCCGAGTCAGAGTCAGAGGACGAGGAGGCGGGCACAGGTGACCTACGAGTAGGTGTTTTGGAGGGCGCGACGGAGGCCGCGGATGATCGCGCTGCTGGAACGGTGACCACGGCGGACGACGCAGCAGTTTTACTCGCCAGTATAGGCGACGCGGGAACGGCAGGCACGACGGAGGCTGCGGTGCTCGATGCAGAAGCTTTGCACGCTGGTACAGGCGACGCAAGAGCAGCGAGCTCGGCGGAGTCCACGAGAGGGCTCGCGGTGTGATCGGCCTTGAAGGCCTGAAACTCGGAAGTGAGCTTTGGGTAGCGAAGCCGGAGAAATTCCGCAAATACAGCGTCCATGATGGCTACGTGCCCAGGTGGGGCTACCCTGGGTCTTAGAAAACACTCGCCTTGCGGCGAGGCCCCAACATCTCGGACCTGAGCGGTTCTATTGAACACAGGTGGCGATGCGGCACGATTACTACAGGACAAAGAAAAAACACAACAAAACGGAAATAACAAAAAGAAACAAAACAATTAAACACTTCCAGGAAGACAGTTTGTCGGCAGATGTACCACGAACACAGAAATAACAAAAGGAAACAAAACAAATAAAAACTTCCAGGAAAAACACTTGGTCGGCAGATGTACCACGAACACAGGCCGCGCGAACAATGGCCGGGCTAACAAAAGCCGGGCGAACAAAGGCCGGGCAATCGAGTGGTCGAATGAACGTATAAATTAGTAATGTACACAGTGTACGGCTTAACTTTGTAATAACGTACAAAAAATAACATAGTTTTTATTATTCATTGAGCACGATCTCAGAGCGTTCGTTTGCGCAATACACTAACTCTTATGCAGACAACCGTGAATGAAGTGTACCACAATAAGTTCGCACGTTACCGAATGACCGTGGGTTGTTGCGAAACCTCCAGTTTTATTTTATACCTCGAATAGAACTTAAAATTAATATTTTTATAATAAGGAACTTCGTTCCTATCCGGTGTCCCACGACGCCACACATCTTTTTTTTCTACCTGACATGAATGCCAGCATGCCTGAATATAGCCTTAAGAGGCTATTTCTTCTCCTGGACGTGTAGTTGAGCTGACGGGGCTCAATCCGGAAGTGTTACTAACATTGGCCCTAGCAAGAGCGGTGCTTCGTAGAATCTACCACCGGATCGGAAACGCGACCTACTGAAAAGATCCGGCGAGAAACTTAGTGGGCTGTGTCTATGGGTTAATTTACTCGTCAAGCCCTTCGTCGCAAGCGACGGGTTCGGCGAGGACGGTGACCGGTGCTTGAGGTACCTAAAAGTACCGTTCATGGATCGGAAGGATCCGTAATGACGTGTTTCATACAGATATAATTAAAATATTTTGTTTTATCCGATGTTTTAAATGCTTTACAGTTGTTTTGTGATCGTGTACAACACTCATACGTACTCTTTCTCATTATTCTATTGTCCTAACGAGGCTCTTACTAAGATGTGTACTGTGGACTGCTTCTAACTATTTTATTGTTTAAAGTATCCGCCTTCTCTCTAATTTTACACTTGATTTTATCTGTTTTGCAGATACTTTTCAAGGCCCGGTTTGGCGTTTAGAAAAATCTCGTACTTCTTACGTCTCTTAATCGTCGACATTTGAATATTGTGATAACGAATACTTTAATCTTTTTTTTTTGACATCGAAGCAACTAACTATAACACTTTGTTTTACTTGGGCTTTCATGGGAAATATTTTAAACTCCAGATATAACATAATAATATAATAATATAACATATAACAACAATAATATAACATAAGACTGGCGAAATCGAAGATTTTTTTACGAATACTATTTCTAATTGACGTTGCAAGTTTTTTTTCCACTCATCGGCCACTTCGAGCAGCTATGTTCGAAAACCGCAGACGCGTACCAGTTTTTTCTTAAAAAAATACGTATTTAGTACGTATTCTGTTTCGACTTTACCAATTTATTTAATACGATTTGACAATCATAAAATAAAAGGGGAAAATATATGTGAATGCGAAATTACTGGTGATAGAAGGTATTATTGACTCACATGGATAGGCATTACCATCTTGCCTATTTCTGCGACTGACCAGTCGAGTTACGAAGGATCTGACAACTGTTGTACAATAAAACTTGAACTTGAATCTCATTAATGTTATCATGAGTATTCATTAGCGTCATTATGTGGTGTTATTTTGCATCCAAAATACATTATAATGATCGTGTGTCTGGTGATCGCAAATCTGGGTTCCCCATCATATATTAGAATATGTATATATTTATATCTGTTATGTCAGTGTGTGTTTAATTTGTTTCAATGCACCTACCATTTTTTGCTTTGGTTGATCAGTAGAGAATGCATCAGGGGTTAAGTCCGCCAATCTATAAGTATATACGTAAATAAAAAACTTTGTACGCCCTTTTACGAAAATTGTGCGGACGGAGGAGTATGAAATTTCCCCAACTTATAATAAATATAGAGAGGGAGTGCAGAATGTTAATATTTTTTATAATTATGCATAAAAAATACAGTATCTCAATAATAATAAAAACATTACACACACTACCTACCATGTATCTGACACACACACACGCATGCATACCATTTCTTTATTGTCAAACTTTTCTTATTGCTTACAGTCTGTGATCAAATTGAGTAAAGATTAAATATTGTTTGTCTTTATTAATATTTGCCTAAAGTGTAGCCTTGGCGAAATTTTTGATTATAGAAGTATAATAGTCTTTGACAATAGAATCATGATAGTGTACAAACTTATAATTTCAATTATAGTCGAATTTCGATTTAATACGTGAAGCAAAAACTTTGTATCCCTTTCTACGAAAATTGCACGGACGGAGGAGTATGAAATTTTCCACACTTACAGAAAATATAGAGAAGAAGTGCAAAATGCTATTTTTTTTTTAAATAATGCTTAACAGATACATTAAATCAATAAAGAAAACTTTACGCACACTACGATGTATTTGACACAACACATACATAAAAATATACTCTTTGTTTACTGTCAATTGGGAAACTTTTAATATTGTTTAAAGTCTGTGGTAGAATTGAAAATAGATTAATATTGTTTGTCATTAATAATATTATTGATTTATAGTACAGTTTTCGCGAATTCTGTGATAATTTTATCGAAATATAATATTGTTTGACAATAGAACCATAATAATGTTTAAACTTATAATTTCATTTAATTATAGTCGAATTTCGATTACCGGGGGACCACTAGTAAATATAAATACATGAATTGTACACATGTACGTAAATCGTTTTGTTTTACAAAATTAAACGCAGTATTAGTCCCGTCGATTTTGTAGGAATATACCAATCAGTTCTAAGACTCTTCCTCTGAACATAGATCGTTCAATGAGAAAGCAGTAATCCTCTCCGCCGCTAGACTTGTGTAGTCACAGCGGCGTATTCATTTCCAGAAGGCAAGACCGTCGCGTCGCGTGTCGCAGTGAATACTCACCCCATGTTTTCTTGGAGCTTCCCTCTTTGAATTTAAAATATGACTGAGTTGAGACTGCTTCAAATATTAACGACATTGGTAAGCTTCTTTATGGATTTTTTTGTTATTGTGTGGTTTAATGGGAGTGATTTAAAGGAGGTTAACTTAAGAAAAGAGAAATAACCATTGACTAGCTCGGTAGTGCAAGAGTCCGTTTGCGGAAACCCAGTCGAGGGTATCAGATTGGGATGTCGGGCTCCAGTGGCTCCAGAGAAGAAGAGGGAGAAGAAGAAGATCGAAGTCCTGCTCCTTTTCCAATTTCTCCTAGGAGACTATGCCCTGAGAAAGGTGCGCGAAGGGCCGCGCGGCGTGTGCTGCGCAGGACTCGCCTCGCAGAACCGGTCACCGACTAAATCCTATCGAGCCCCACCACTCCAGTTAGACCGAAAGCGCCGAAAGTCCGCCTTCGCCGGTACCCGTCTTGATGATAGAACGGGATTTTATCCTCAGGAATATCCCGAAGTATGCCATATCGAAGGACACACAGGGGGCAGCGCACAGAAGCCACTTTGTGCCGCCTCACCACCGGACCGACAGTTGAGCACCGGGAGGTGGATCTTACGATGATAATTATTCATTGCTTGCTAGTGTTAATATGATAGCATCGCTTAGTTTGAACTGAAATAAAACAGACTAAACACGAACCAGATTAAGTTTTCTGTGAAGAAAATAAAAGACACATTAAGCTACCTTAATTGCTACAAAACCGAACAGAGTTCAGTGCAGTCCGACCTCCAATACAGTGTTCCGGGTGACTTTGAATTGACAAAACAAAAAAGGCTAGTTTGCGCCTCCAGCGCTCTGGCTAACCTGACATACGATGTGAGGTTCAAGTCCGTTTTTTTTTCTATTTCCCTACAGTGTTGCAGTAAATCTGTTTTAGACTGGGGAAAAAAATCCTTCACCAGAGAGGGGCTACTCAAAGTTTGTTAGTATAAATAGACATAGTATCAACACTATATTAAAAAAAACGAATAAAAATATATATTAGCATACGCATCGTAATAATTTTTATCGACAAAATGACATCGATGTTGATTTTCGACATTTTCAATCAGTTTTTGAATGTGTATTCGTATCAAAATTTCGTTTTAAAACAAATTCGGTAGATGAAAATTAAATATTGAATTCAATCTACGATTTAACAGCTTCACTAAATCTCGTGCATGATTCGTGAAATTGGAAAAACGATTCTAGAAAATTATGAGTAGCTAGATGAGTGCCACCGTCGATAAAAAGTTATCGATAAAAAAACTACACACCTGCATGCTGCGTTTGAATTGATTTTATTACTTGATTATGTTATTGTACTTGATTATATTGTTACGCGCTGGGGTTCGGGATAAATAAAATTTCACCTAAGTACAACTTAAAAACTGTATTCAACACATAAAACACCTGAACACTTCACAAACACTTTAAAACTCTCAATTCGCTTGTTCCGCTTCGCTTCAGGTGATCCGTTCGCTGTTTCGCTTCGAGTAGTTCCGATTACTGACTGACTGCGTGCCATCCCTACAACGCTTTTATAGCCGATACCTCATCCCTACAATAATCGAGAATATTCCAAATATCACTAGTCGTAGTTCTCGCTATCTGACAATAGATGGCGTTGTAATTCTCAAGCATTATGGATCCTTCGATATTCGTTCGACTATTCGGCGATAGATGGCGTTACTCTTGCCGGCGTAACAATATTGTAGATGTCGAGTGAACACTGCCATGTGTGTGTGGTTTAGTGCGTAGACATAATGATCTTGCCCTATAAAGTTGTAGTAATAGGACGGATAAAAGTTTTTCTAATTTTTGGGCACTTACTAGTCAACATTACCACCATGAGTTGTGACATGGACGCTGGCTCTGTTAACATGTTTACTACGAGTTCTACTATGTACTGCCGATTCGTTTTAATAGAAAATACTTTTAATTATTTTATTGTTTTTCACCTGGCTTAAATTTTTACAATTCTGTTTCGTACCTCGAAAAATTTAATAAATTTTCAACTGTGCAGAGCGTAGTGGATAACTTTTAATAATATTGGATTATAAACTCTAAGACAAAAATAAATTTTCTGTGTCAATAAAAAATTAAAATCAAAAAACTGTAAAACACTACAGAATATTACAATACAGTAAAAGTGAAGTCGTTTATTAAAGATTTCAAATTACACTTTGAAATATATTTAACTGTCTCGTTTCTGCAACATGCATATCTACAACTGCATTTCTACAGCTCCGTGCCTGCAACCGTTGATTTAATAATTCATAGTTGATCTTACACTGTTACAATGAGTTTAGAGAGAGAGAGAGAGAGAGAGAGAGAGAAAGAGAGTGAGAGAGAACATACTTTATTGCACACCAAAACACAATTAACATCAGAAAACAGTCAACAAGCAACACGTTTACGTTTGTACAATGGGCGGTCTTATCGCTAAAAGCAATCTCTTCCAGACAACCGTTTAGTTACCCGAAATTTTACCCTTTAATTAGGTACAAAGAGAGAATAAAACATCTCGTGAATGACCAACCAATTGTGTTCTGTCATCTATACTTAATATTATAAAGAGGAAAGATTTGTTTGTTTGTTTGTTTGTTTCGAATAGGCTCCGAAACTACTGGACCGATTTGAAAAATTCTTTTTCCATTAGAAGCCGACATTGTCCCTGATGAACATAGGCTACTTTTATTTTATTTTTTTTATTTGGTTTCATGTGTGTTTTAATGTTTCCGAAGCGAAGCGAGGGCGGGTCGCTAGTAGCTTACATAACTTTAGATGGATGGAACTTAAACAACATTATTATTCATAACTTAAACAGCATATTCACTTAAATTAACTTCTCCAATTGTAATCCTCCTCCTTGTGTCGCTCTCCTCATTACTGAGGATCGTGACTTCCCCGCTGCATCATTCTGTGATATATAATTGTTCTCTATCTGCTGCGATCCTTGACTTCGTGGAGGATATCGTGGAGCTCGATGTCCAGACAAGATCGAATTTGGTCCGACCATCTCGTGGGACTGCCTCTAGGACGTTACCTGTCACCATTAGCCGTTCAAGATTGTGATCCTCCGTTCAAGTAATGCGTCCAATTGTAAATAAAGCCTAGTGAATTCTTGAATGCAAACGCAACATAACATAAGAGGAAGTGACGAGATACAGCGACTTCATCCGCACATATCAGTTCCCGGCTGACTGCGCGGCGTTCGTTTTTCAAGCAGAATAGGTTCGCTCTCTCGGAAATAAGTCGATGTATTGCAAACTTGGGTGACATGGTTCCGTTACACGATGTTTTGAAGTTGGCTGAATGACGTTTTTGAATCAGCATTCGAAAAAACATCCAAACGTTGAAATAATTTATAGGAAATGAAATTAAGTATATTAGGTGCATTTTTCATTAGCTTTCCGATGTTTAATAAGGGTAATTTAGCACCAATTAAATTACAATGTTTATTGTTGAATTAAAAATACTCTTACGACTGAACCTCGCGCTTAATAATTTCATTTTAGTCTTTCCAATGTTTCGAATAGGTATCTCGCGGTTTTTATTATTTCAGAATTAATAAGGACAAATCAAATAAAATCAAAATCAAATAAAAAAAAAATTTTATTCAACATAAATAAAAGTACATACTTGTTGAACGTCAATAGAACTACCACGCGTTTATTGCGCAAAATATGTATTGTTTTTTTATTATTATTTAATATCGATAAAATACACATTATTATTATGTTGTCTCGCCAGTACTCGATTGTGTCTGCTGTTGGTAATTTTACCAATGAAATAAATATAGGTACTCAATGCGTTATTAACGAACAGTTCCGACGGTTAAGGATAATATCAAAAAGAGCGCCCCCGGGTGGGCTCGAACCACCAACCTTTCGGTTAACAGCCGAACGCGCTAGCCAATTGCGCCACGGAGGCTCATGCGTCTACGCATTGAAATATGTCACCTATTTCTAAAATTACACATACATCAGCTACTGCTATCACTATTCATTGTTATCACTATTATTTAATTAATTTGAGTTTAATCATTAATTCTTATATAAATAATTCGTTAATTTCGAATGATGATGGTAACATTCCTTGGTTACATTGTATTTATTGCAAAAATTTAGATATACATTTTTTTTTATTGCTTAGATGGGTTGACGAGCTCATAGCCCACCTAGTGCTAAGTGGTTACTGGAGCCCATAGACATCTACAACGTAAATGCGCCACCCACCTTGAGATATAAGTTCTAAGATCTCAGTATAGTTACAACGGCTGCCCCACCCTTCAAACCGAAACGCATTACTGCTTCACGGCAGAAATAGGCGGGGTGGTGGTACCTACCCGTGCGGACTCACAAGTGGTCCTACCACCATAAACCATGTGCAATTTGTAGTTTCTTGTATTAAACACTTAAGGAAAACTTGATTATATTTTTCAGAGCTCAAACTCAACTGCACATTTTATTTCCAATTAATTATGAGTGAAATTCCAAATCGCAAAAATGAAACAGTTTTCGGTCAGTTTAGTAAAGCCCGAACCATAGTCGAAGCTCAGTACAAGTCAGCAGTTGGGAGGAAGTTCATGGAAGTCTCGCTCAGTCACAGATTGTTTCC
The DNA here is from genome assembly GCF_030267445.1 of Bombyx mandarina. Lineage (NCBI taxonomy): Eukaryota > Metazoa > Arthropoda > Insecta > Lepidoptera > Bombycidae > Bombyx > Bombyx mandarina. The sequence continues at coordinate 5,356,266 of NC_143215.1, forward strand.
CCGCAAACTTACCGTTACGTGCAAACTCCATCGACTTGTTCCGAATTTAAAACGTGTTCCAAATTCAAAGTTCGAATTCCAATTCGAATTTCGTACAAATAGAATTAAAAAGTTCGAATTGAGTTGACAATTTTGATGTTATACAAATCGTCTTTTAGATTTTCCATGTTTCTCCAATTTACTTTGAATTAATTAAATAATGTTTCCAACGGAGATACCATAGAGTTAAAAATACAAATAGAAAAACCTTACTCTCAACATTTTTGAACCTAAAGAGAAGATTTTGGAACCTAAAGAGATGTCCAGTAGAACGGAAACGAGGAGGCAGCTCTCCCTACTTTATTAGGTACTAGCGACCCGCCCTCGCTTCGCTTCGGAAACATTAAAACACAAATGAAACAAAAAAAAATATAAAAAAAAAATAAAAAAAGTAGCTTATGTTCATCAGGGACAATGTCGGCTTCTAATGGAAAAATAATTTTTCAAATCGGTCCAGTAGTTTCGGAGCCTATTCGAAACAAACAAACAAACAAATCTTTCCTCTTTATAATATTAGTATAGATAGAATTCAGATACTTCTTGCTCGACTTTACTGGTGGTAAGACCTCTTGGGAGTCCGCACGGGTAGGTACCGCCACCCGGCTTATTTCTGCTGTGAAGCAGTAATGCGTTTCGGTTTGAAAGAAGGGGCAGCCGTTGTAACTATACTGAGACTTTAGAACTTATATCTTAAGGCGGGTGGCGCATTTACGTTGTAGATGTCTATAGGCTCCAGTAACCACTTAACATCAGATGGCCTGTGAGCTCGTCCACACAAATAATCAATAAACAAAAAAAAAATAAAAAAAAAATCGATCCACATCTAACCATCTAAGTTTACCGGCTAAGTCTGCAAGTTTTCTGTAATTCAATATTTTAATGGTAATGTACGAAAAATTATTCTAATTCATCTTATACCTTTAAACGAGCAACTCTTGAATTTTAATATATATGTATATAATCTGAATCTCGGAAACGGCTCCAACGATTTTCATAAAATTTAGTATACAGGGAATTTCGGGGGCGATAAATCGATCTAGCTACGATTTATTTTTAGAAAATGTTGTTTTATTCGTGTTTTCAATAATCAACTCTTCTCGACATCTATTGGCGAATAATAATACTATTTTTCTAATAAATTGCGGGCAACTAACCGCTTTAAAGACACAACAAGATGGCGCTATCAAAAAAAACCTTCGTAGAGCAACAGATGCAAAATCAATCAGTCTCCGCGAATGGCGCGCTTTTCTCACAAAAAGAACACAAATGTCTTTTTTTTTTTTTTTTCGAAGCGCGGATTCATTCCGTAGTGTTTGCGTTCTGTTTTCCCTGTTGTCGGCATACTCGATACATTCTGTTATTGATCGTTGAATAGTTTGTTTTTTTAACAGTTGTTCGTACTTATATTTTATATCGGCGCTTGAAAGGCAAACGTGACTAATCGACAATGCGTGAACTTTACAGTAGACTAATTCAAAGTTGAAATACCAGAAAACAAAATTTATTTTAACGAATCTAGCTGTAGTAGAATCTAGCTAGTAGCTGTAGGATTGAAGTGATTTTAATAGACATAGAAATATATATTTTTTGCGCATCGAATATGGTTAGGTATTGCCTATCATTTATGTACAAAGCAGTTATTGTCGCTTAGCCACGTTTGCCTTTCAAGCGTCGATATGTTGTTTTCGTATTAGAAGTCGGGTTTTGAATGTCAGTTTTATTTTACATTCGACGTCCCATCATCGTATGTTACAGCGATTTTACTGTAAAAAGCTTAGACCTCAGAACCGATGTCTTGAGGTGGGTGGCGGCATTTACGTTGAAGTTTTCTATGGGCTCCAGTAACAACTAAACATCAGGTGGGCGGTTTCATCCATCTAAGCAATCATTTTTTTATCTGTCAAATTAGTTTCAAGAGAAATCTAGGTTTTTGGAATTTCCGTCACCAACTCATTATCAAATGCTACAAGCTTTTTTTTTTTTTATTGCTTAGATGGATGGACGAGCTCACAGCCCACCTGGTGTTAAGTGGTTACTGGAGCCCATAGACATCTACAACGTAAATGCGCCACCCACCTTGAGATACAAGTTCTAAGGTCTCAAGTATAGTTACAACGGCTACCCCACCCTTCGAACCGAAACGCATTGCTGCTTCACGGCGGAAATAGGCGGGGTGGTGGTACCTATCCGTGCGGACTCCCAAGAGGTCCAACCACCTGTGATTACGCAAATTATAATTTTGCGGGTTTTGATTTTTATTACACGATGTTATTCCTTCACCGTGGAAGCCAATCGTGAACAATTTGTTGAGTACGTATTTCATTAGAAAAAATTGTACCCGCCTGCGGGATTCGAACACCGGTGCATCGCTACATACGAATGCACCGGACGTCTTATCCTTTAGGCCACGACGACTTCAATAGCGTTCAATTCAATTAGCGTCATTTATAGACTTCACAGTGGACGTTACCCATAATGACAAAAGATTTACGGATATTACAATCGAATTCGTCGTGGCCTAAAGCATAAGACGTCCGGTGCATTCGTATGTACCTTCCAATTTTTGTAATGAAATTCGTACCTAACAAATTTTCACAATAGACTTCCACGGTGGTGGAATAACACCGAGTAATAAAAATCAAATCCGCAAAATTATAATTTGCGTTACTGGTGGTAGGACCTCTTGTGATGTGTGATAGGTACCACCGCCCTACCTATTTCAGCCGTGAAGCAGTAATGCGTTTCGGTTTGAATGGTGAGGCAGCCGCTGTAACTATACTGAGACCTTAGAACTCATATCTCAAGGTGGGTGGCGGCGATTACCTTATAGTTGGGTATGGGCTCCGGTAGCCAATGCAATTAAAAAAAAAAAAAAAATTGGTAGGATCGCAGAAATTTTAACACACGCTTTGATTTTATGTCAGCGCAGTAATATCTGATATCGATTTTGAGTCGAACAACATTATTCAGAGAGTATTTTTCATTTCCGCAAATTCCCTTCAAACCGACAAAAACCGACGGAAGCAATATCAGTAGAAGAAGGTAGGTACACTCACGTTTTAGTAAACGAAATAGACTGAACCGTGCTGCGTACGTTGAGCAGGAAATTAAAAATGGAACCTAAGTTGGTTTCGCTTCGGCTTATGAAATTATATTTCTCTCTATTGAATTAAATAATACTAATAATACTGTATAAACTATTATATGTATGTATGTATGTGTGTGTGTATGTATGTATATGTGCTTGTGTATATATGTATGTATATTTTTTTTGTGTATGTATTTGTAACTTAATATAAATTTCATTGCACCTACCACTATTCACTCTGCACTACCTTTGGTTGACTGGTAGAGAATGCCTTAGGCATTCAGTCCGCCAATGTAAATTTTACATGAAGTGTAATAAATAAATAATATAAAAATAAATAAATAAAAATATTCATCATTGATCGATTGTAATATTGGACACTTTTTTCAGAAATATTGTGCGGTAGGCAGCGGCTTGGCTCTGCCCCTGGCATTGCTGAAGTCTATGGGCGACGGTAACCACTCACCATCAGGTGGGCCGTATGCTCGTCTGCCTACAAGGGCAATAAAAAAAAGAAACTTTTTAAAGTAGTTATCTTTTGGTGTACATAAATGTGTCCCAAATTTATGACTGAACTGATTTAAATAGGTGGATATATATTTTTTTTCCTACCTAATCTAATAGTCTTGAGAGGATATTTCAGCGTAACCTTAACTACGATGAGCTCTCGGTGCTCAAACCGGAGTGATGCTAACACTGGCCCTAACAAGAGTAGTGCTTCGCACAATCTACCACCGGATCGGAAACGCGATCCACTGAGAAGATCCGGCGAGAACCAGTGGATATACAAATTATAGCTCTATATATTCGTTCTGGCAGAAATATTACAATACAAAATGTTTAAATAATCCCTAAGTCATGATTATTACATTAAAACGGCTTAGAGAGGCAAAAACAACACCCAATTAAGTCCGTTGAGGGCTTCTGACAAATAAACCTTCAGATTATAGAGTATTTATTTGTGGTTGGTGCAAGTTTGTGGATGTTGTAAATCGGTGTTTTTTTTTAGACTGAAGATATGGCTAACTGTGGAAACTCGAAGACTCAACCGTCAGAATTTAGCGGTTTCATTTCTAAGTATTATAAATTTTCTAATGAAATACGTAGTCAACAAATGTTCACGTTTAACTTCCACGGTGAAGGAATAACATCGTGTAACAAAAATCAAACCCGCAAAATTATGATTTGCGTAATCACTGGTGGTAGAACCTCTTGTAAGTCCGCTTGTAAGCAAGCTTATTTTGAAAATGTCGTAAACGAAATTCAGGCATCTGTCAAATATCATTGCGTTTGTGTGGTGGCTACCCGCCACACAGGGCTAAACACATTAATAATCTCTACGATTTCTGCGATTTGTATTCATAATTAAAAATAATTTGTTCGCTTTAGAAAAAAATCGAATAAAAATGATATTTGTGGTTTATTGTTATGACCGTTTACAATGTAATTTTGTGTATGTATTATGACCAATTACTGTCATGAATGATGGTTGGACCTTTAGCAATTTTCTTTATAGTGGAAATCGTTCGTATCGAATACATTTTTTTTGGTGCCCTTGTAGACAGACGAGCACACGGCCCACCTGATGGTGAGTGGTTACCGACGCCCATGGACTTTAGCAATGCCAGGGGCAGAGCCAAGCCGCTGCCTACCAAACCATACGAATGTGAACAGTGTATTTGAACCCTGTCATAGTTTTATCTCCCAACTAGTACACTAGTCGTCTGACCCCTTAGGCGACCGTCGACCGTCAGCAAGAATAAACATTACCGGTGCTTTCAAAACTTTTATCACTCCAGCATCGTAGCCACAGGAGCGTCGTACTAACAACGTCATCGTTCTGAAAGCACACAGCTTAATATCACGTACGATTCGAATGTGCATTTCGTGGCGAAACGCTTATAAGTGCAACGTTCCTGAGGGCGCAATGCGAGGAACAGCTGAAACAATAACGAGCATCGGATCGATATAGTCGTTTTCTCGAAGACTTTTAAGACTTTTTTGGAATGTCGCATTCGTATAGTGCCGGAGCGAAGACACGCATATTGTTTAATACGTGCATTTAATGGACAGTCAAATGACTACAAGAAGACTCAGAAGAAGAGTCCCTCAAGATCTACTAGATTTTTTTTATTTTTTTTATTGCCTTTGTAGGCAGACGAGCATACAGCCCACCTGATGGTGAGTGGTTACCGTCGCCCATGGACTTCAGCAATGCCAAGGGCAGAGCCAAGCCGCTGCCTACCGTTAAATTCATATGGACATGTCAATGGACATAGTGCGTGCAACGCCTAAGAAATTGTTTTTCTCAAAACTACGGTTGAATAGAATCAATAAAATAAAAAAATATATTCATTTGAGACTCTTTGTTTTTTTTTTACGCAAATTAGAAAAAAAAAATTACAATGCTAAGAATAGTATTAGTATCTATAGTACCTGCAAACTACTCTATAGTACCTACAGGTCACGCTAACATTTATAATAACGAAAATTTACCTATATAAATAAATAGAATAATAAATAATGTGAAAAAATCAAACCTGATTAAAATGATTCCCATACCACATTTTATTTTTATAAATTTGTATATTTGTAAAAATAGACAGTATGGGGCCTGTATTGATTTAGAATACGCCCTACTGTGATCTTGTTCATTTATGTAGAGCAATATAAAATGAAAACAGTAGAAGAACCCCAGGTGCTATCAATATTACTGGCCTTATGGCTTACCATGGCCTACCATAAGGCAAGTAATATTGCCTCCTAAGGCAGAACTTATGTTAAGAGCTACAGGGTGTTTTTTTTTTTTTTGCTTAGATGGGTGGATGAGCGACGAGCTCACAGCTCACCTGATGTTAAGTGGTTACTGGAGCCCATAGACATCCACAACGTAAATGCGCCACCCACTTTGAGATATGAGTTCTAAGGTCTCAAGTTTAGTTACAACGGCTGCCCCACCCTTCAAACCGAAACGCATTACTGCTTCTCGGCAGAAATAGGCAGGGTGGTGGTACCCACCCGCGCAGACTCACAAGAGGTCCTGCCACCAGTAATTATGCAAATTATAATTTTGCGGGTTTCATTTTTATTACACGATGTTATTCCTTCACCGTGGAAGTCAATCGTGAACATTTGTTTAGTACGTACTAGACTGCACTAAAAGTATCGGGAATGGAATATTTCCAATGTTCCTGTCATATTCAAATCTTTTTAATTGAAAACTCCTTGGTTTTAAAAATCGAATACCAGTGAAGAGCAAAAAGCGGCTCGCGTTACTTGGTGCGTCAGAACTCTCGAAAGATTCCACGCAGGATCCTCAAATGCTGTATACAACAATGTATCAGGTGACGAATCCTGGATATACGCGTACGAACCCGAAACAAAAAACCAGTCACGAGTTTGGGTGTTCGAAAATGAGTTAAAGCCAACAAAAATTGTTCGTTCACGGAGTGTTGCAAAAAAAAAAATGGTGGCCACGGTTGTCTTCAAAGCCGGCCATGTTACGAGTATTCCTCTTGAGGGACAAAGAACGGTTAATGCAGAATGGTATGCTAGCATTTGTTTGCCACAGGTCGTTTCTGAACTCCGTAAAGAGAACTGCAACCGCCGCATCATCCTCCATCACGACAATGCGAGTTCTCACACCGCGCACAGAACAAAAGAGTTTTTAGAGCAAGAAAACATAGAATTATTAGACCATCCGCCGTACAGCCCCGACCTAAGCCCTAATGATTTCTATACTTTCCCTAAAATAAAGAATAAATTGCGTGGACAGAGATTTTCATCACCTGAAGAAGCTGTGGACGCCTACAAAACGGCCATTTTGGAGACCCTAACTTCCGAATGGAATGGTTGCTTCAATGATTGGTTCCATCGTATGGAAAAATGTGTCAAATTTCGCGGAGAATACTTCGAAAAGCAATAAATACATTTTTAAATAGTAATGTTGTGTCACTTCGTTTATTCCCGAAATTTTCAGTGCCGCCCTCGTATTTCATTAGAAAAATTGGTACCCGCCTGGGATTCGAACACCAGTGTATCGCGCTCAACGCGAATGCACCGGACGTTTTTTTATCCGTTACACCACGACGACTTCTCGAGTTCGAGTTGTGAAATAAGGTAAGAAAATTAGTATACATTGCAACTTCAATCAGATCCTAGGGTAATGGTAGCCGTTGCTAGAAACGCATGCCCGCATAATCGACCGCAATTTTTTTACAACCATTTTTTACAGGTTTTAGAATTCTAGTTAAAGTCCATAACCTACACAAAGTCAATAAAAGTATTGTTATAAAAAAAACCCAGCTAACAGAGAAGTTTAATAGATCGTTTCGCCAACCGCGCTTACGATATTCTACTACCACACAATTTAATTTTGATTTAAATGTGATTGTGTGATTGAATTTATGGTTTTTAATGTTATCTGAAAAATCATATTTTGATACCACCATCTCGTTTTTACCATCGCACCGTCCGCCACCAGAGTAGAGTTAATCCATACCACCTGGAGCCACTGCGGTCATCCACAGTGCGTTTCCAGAGATCTTTTTTGTCACGTACCATTCGGCTTTGGAATGAGCTCCCCTCCACGGTGTTTCCCGAGCGCCATGACATGTCCTTCTTCAAGCGAGGCTTGTGGAGAGTACTTAACGGTAGGCAGCGGCTTGGTTCTGCCCCAAGCATTGCTGAAGTTCATGGGCGACGGTAACCACTCACCATCAGGTAGGCCGTATGCTCGTCTGTATACACGGGCAATAAAAAAAAAGAAATGAATAGGTGGTTTTTATGAGGCTGATGGACTCACAGCCTACCATATATCAAGTAGTTGCCAGAGCCTGTAGACTTAGCAACGTGAATGCCTCCATCCACCTAGAGAAATTAAGAAGAAGTATTAATTTCGTTGGTATAACGGCAACAGAATTCTTCAGAACCGAACGTACTACTGCTTCGCAGCATAAATTTTGGGACATCAATATTAATGTTAATGCTTTGCAATGACCCAGTAAAAATGCAAATAAATCTTAACTACGTTTATTAATTAAGATAATTTTAAGAATTTCACGTCTTGATGCTGTAATCACAAAATTCACGTGAAAGCTTATTTCCACCCCGATTTTAAGAGCTTTCACTTTACGTATTTTATTTACAATCCTTAAAATGCTCGAACCGTAAGCAGGATAATACAAAAGCGTGTGTATTTTAATATTACTCATAACTTCTACAATATTCACATCGTGCGTTTTATAAGCGGTATTTTATACTAGGTACATAATTATGTCACATTATATTGATTTACGACCATTAAGAAAATGCAATAATAAAATTTACTAACGAACCTAACGAAACGTAGCAACATATTTACGTGATTTTTGTAAGTGATTGTATTCAGGAGAGTGACTTAGGCGAAACATCTTATGCTCACGGGAAACTATATAGGCACTGTTTCTTGATCACGTTTTTTTCCTACCTGTTGGCGGGTAACCTAAAGTGCTATTCCAGCTACGCGCGGACAGGTAGGTGAGCTCACGGGCTCAACCTGAGAGAATTTGCTAACGCTAGCCCTAGCAAGAGCAGTGCTTCGCTGAGTCTACCACCGGATCGGAATCGCGACCCACTGAGAAGATCCGGCGAGAAACTCAGTGGGCTGTCTATGGGTTAGTTCAATAGCCGAACTCTTCGTCGTAATCGACGAGTTCAACGAGAACGGAGACCGGTGCTTGAGAGACCTAAAAGCGAATTGAGTGAATGAAAATGTCGGAAGCGAGATTCAGAAATCTATCAAATATCTTGTCTTGTATGATGGCCCGACCACATATCAAAAGGAGTAATAACTCTAGCGTCACCTAAGTAGAAAATAAACAAAGCGCTCTTCTAACCAGGCTTAGCGTATATTAACCTAACATAGCAATCATGCTATCTTCTAAATCCACCAGTTAACCTGACCCCTAATTCGGTGGTTGATACGAAGAAAATGATTGTATTAAGCAAAAGCGTGCAGATCACTGTGAACTGGTCCCGTCGCACATATTCCAGAGTGTTCCCCCCATTTGCATGTTAAAGTGGTCTATATACAGACTGTTTTCACAAGCATCGCCCTAGTAAATATTTCACGTAAATTTCCACGAAAAATATTTGATCGCGGATCAGTTTTACGGGTTTTTCTATTGAAAACGTCAACAGTCGTAAAGTAAAATATTTTTTTAGGATATTTCTTTATTGTCACACTTCAGTTTAAATAAACATGAATATTGGATCTAGTATTTATTTAGGGTTGGCACGGTGCTTCTGGCTTCTTCGGTTATTATTTTTAAAGTGAAACAAACTTTTTCGTCTGTGTGTTGCATGTCGCGTGACGGTCGCCGCCGAATAGAGATAAAGTAAAAGGCGCTCGTTAGAGCCAAGGCCTATAAATATGGTGGCGCCTATAGTTGTTTGTCAGATTTAAATGTTTATAATGTGAAAAAAGTTTCACTTTTACCGTGGTTTCATAAAACCACACAACCCTTGTTTATAAAACTAGTATTAATTTTACTGGTGGCATGACCTCTTATGAGTCCGCGCGGGTAGGTACCACCGCCCTGCCTATTTCTGCAGTAATGCGTTTCGGTATAAAGGGTAGGGCAGCCGTTGTAACTATACTGAGATCTTAGAACTTATAAATCTCAAGGTGAGTGGCGCATTTACTTTGTAGATGTCTATGGGCTCCAGTAACCACTTAACACCAGATGGGCTGTGAGCTCGTCCACCCACCTAAGCAATAACAAAAAAACATTTAGTTAATTTTTTCTTCGGCGGTCTCTTTTTAATGGGTGTGCAGGTAACTTGTGCACCTCCCATTTATTTAGTAGTTGATCACTTACAAAGAGTAGAACAGAAACGAAAGGCTATATGCAGAAGCGTAGCAGATTCCGGAACAATGATCACGTTGAAGTGATTACCTCTAATCTGATCCTCCTCGCCATTGCGATCCATCTCCACTGTCGGAAGCTTGGTAATGTATGCGGCAACGCTCTCATTCTTCGAGATAATCATTACGCGGAAGACAATCACATCCCATCGCGAGTTCCGGTCTTTCGATGCAATGCATACTTTTTAACTCTACTTATCACATCATCTTAAGTTGCAGAGATATATTTAAATAATGTTTTCTTATAAACTAAAAAAACATGTGTAAATAGAAAATCTAACTAATTTGTAGCCTTGTGTTGTTAGTCAAGATAATAGAGCGGAGGTTTGAAATTATTAAATTGTTAAACACGATTCTTGATGCGTTTGTAAATTAAAAAATTACGATCAAAGATTCCGAAAAAAACATATCACGCTAATAAAACCTTGTTCGAAAGTTGAATAATGGCTTTAAGTTATAGTATAGTATATTTATTTTACCAAAAACTTTTTGTAAACGTAATGTGACAAAGGATTAGGTTATGGATATTATACATAGGTATACCTATATAAACAGCAGCGCAGTAATGAGCTATTAATTAATTCACAAGTGAGTGATTATTTTTTTATATAAATTCAGTCTATTAGTTCGGTATCGCTGAATTATTAAACTCGCTTTAGGAAATGATGCGTTCGATACGACATTAAATGAAGCTAAAACAAAGGTCGACCGGTCAAAGCGACAGTGCAATTTGTCATCTAACTTAGCGGCAGATGTTGTCCTTTTGGACGCTTGACTTGTACGTGTGGTCCACGTTCGGGGACAATAATTGCTTTTGTATTTAACCGGACCGGAATATATTTGTAAAAATTTTGAAACCATAATATCTTCAATGGTGGTAATTTGTTTCAATATGTTGTTTCTTTCAAATGATGTTATTACAAATCTTGAGAAAAACAATTAGGCGTTGGCCCTGATTTGTGTAGACCCTCAAAACGCATACGGGGACTAATGCTTGGTGAAATATTTATTCCTGAATTGAATGGATATTTCAGACCATGGAATGGCTGGCGGTGGTGCCAGCGTGGAAACCGAAGCTCTCTCACGCTATGCTACGTTCTCCTCAAGGATATCACTCTTGCAGTCATAAGACAGTCCCGACAAGCCACAATAAGCCTGGCGGTCGTGTAACAAATTCTTCAAAGCCTACAAAAAGGGTGCTATTGAGCACCCGGTTGTTCCTATCGAATTGTCTGCTGTGGGGGTATCGGAAAACTTACGAGACAAGAACTAGTACACCCAGACCTGAGGTATTGAAAATATTTAACAAAGTCACTCCGACCAGGGATTGAAGCCAGCCAGTATTAGCATCAAAGCTCTACAAGCTGAAAGTAGATTCTGAGATTTGCACAAGATATTTGAAACCTCTAGACGTACACTACGGTTACATTCGCGTTAAATTAGTAGTTACAGAAGCACGTTACACTTTGAGAGATGTTAGTGTCATTAATCCATAAATTACTATTCGATGTATGTAAAATCCGTTCCGTTGGTATGTAAAATCGTGAACCAAAGAATACGGTGATGTTATTATTGAAGCAGATACAGACAGCGTAGTAGCAAACTTTGACATCTATACTAATATATAAATTTACAGTGGTTTTTACGGATGTTCCGTTATAACTACTGAACCATGAATCCAATTCACTTGAAACTTGGTATCCGTGTAGAAAATACATGTACTTAATGGATAGGCTAATATTTATGCGATTGCTGGACTCCCTACACCAGTTGCGGGGGCGTTAATGATGAGAATCTTTGTGGGGGTGAGAAATAATAATGTTAATTTTAAATGCCCAGCGAAGCGGATGCGTACAGCTAGTTTATAATAAGCCAATTTTGGATTTGAATTTGCTGTTTTTTTTGTCAGTATAATTAGATCTTGATCCAAATACTGCACACGAGTTTCTGTGACGTTTTCAACATATACTGTGACCGGGTATAGTTCGTTTAAAATGCATAAGCCTGCGAATAAGCAAGGAAGGCACGCGTGCGGAAGCCGGAGGTTTCTTTCCCGCTTTTTATAAACCCGCATTTTCACTCTAATGCTAGAAATATTTTAATTACGAATGATATAATGTACATCTCTTTTTTAGATTTACATAAATGTCAGCTATACACAAAACTAAGCGAGTTTAAACTTATACGCATGTGATTAATTAATACGTTTGTTACATGAGTTTGGATTTATCTTTTTCGATCTTTTTGAAGGTAATTAATTGTCAACGCATATGTATACAACTGTATGTATGGCATTATTTTTAATAATTTTTCCGTTGTTGCCTTGTGTTTTTAAGCTGAACAATAATGCTTAGCCGTTGTTTAAAATGTTTAGCCTCTATAAACATATTACTACTTAATTTAAAAACTAGTTAAATATCTTTCGCAATTTAGTATTCTTAAGGACATGCGTATTTACAAAATGTCGTATCGAAAAACGATTTAATATAAGTCAAATTGAAATGCATGATAATAAGACTGTTTGATTTGATAAAACAATTGAAAAATCACATGGACCGCTCCTTTTCTTAATAAGCTCTCTTAACAAATTGAAAAGGAAGTTTAATATACTCAAAAGGCTCAATGTAATAAAATATATACAGGCTCAACTAGTTAATTGATGCGGGTCTAAGACTGATGGATTAATGAAGACGATGTATGAACTGGATCGGTTTATGTGCGCGCCCTTAGACAACACTCCCCCTTCATTTGTGCCATGAAGAAATCACAATGTGACCAATCCGTTCGGTACCCATTCGTGATTTTATAATATCTTATTATATACTAGCTGAGTCCCGCGATGTTACCCATAGTTATTATCGTACCGCGATTGACGCCGTGGGGCGAAGCTAGTCTAAAAAAGCCTAAGTTACTCCTTATATCATCAGTGAAAGTTTCGTCAAAATCGGTCCAGCCGTTCCAGAGATTAGCTGGAAAAAACAGACAGACAGACAAAAATTGTAAAAAATCTTATTTTGGTGTATGTACCTAGTCAGGTCATAAATTCTGTCACATGTTTAATATAAAATAATTGAAACAAGTTTATTCATTATGTAACCATTCATATACCAAAATGAACTTAACAAAACATAGATTCTTATGACACTAAAGTTTATTCAAAATGACCTCCGTGATTTTGAATACAGGCCTTCAATCTGCGCGGCCAGTCGTCTATCGCAGCACGAACGAGGTCCATGTCAATATCGGCGACTGCCTTAATCAAGGATGTCTTGAGTGACTCCAAATTGGGATGAGGCTTTGAGCACGCCTTTTCCTCCAAGTGTTGCCATATCTTGTAATCTAACGAATTCAAATCTGGACTGGAGGAGGGCCAGTCTTCAGGCCGGATGAAGTCGATTTCACACGCCGCCAGCCAGTCTTGTGTGCTCTTCGCTCTATGAGCTGGCGCCGAATCTTGTTGGAATACCCAGTGCCTGTTATTGAACATGGTATGAGAAACAGGTTCCTCAAGGTTCGTCAGGACTGTATTTTGATACACAACTGCATTCGTTTTTACACCTTTCTCACAAAAATGTACCTCTGTTAAGCCCCAATAAGAAACTCCCAACCATACCATGAGCGAGGATGGAAAATGACCTCGTTGGACACGCGGAATACGGTTGCTCGCTTCTTCACTACTGTGTGCGTACACCTTATCATTTTGTTTGTTGTAGCTCTCTTCTACGGTAAAAATTTTTTCATCCGAAAAAAGAATTTCCCGATATTTTTTTCCCGCGTACCGCTTCAACAAAGCGCGGCATCTCTTCAGTCTCAGGTCCATTAGACGAGCATTCAAACGATGTCCTGTTTTTCTTCGATATGCCCGAAGCCCTAAGTCTTCATTTAACACCCTTTTCACCGTGGTCCTGCTTAACCCCATCTGAAGGGCCAACAGTTTCTGCTTACGTTTGGGATTTCTTTGAATTCGCGCCTTCATAGCTTTTATCACTGCTGGAGTCCTAACAGACCGAGGGCGACCACTTCTTGACCTGTCATCTACACTAGAGTCTTCTTCATGGTATCGTTTGATGGTACGATAAACGAATCTTTTGGTTATATTCAAAATTTTCAGTATGTTAAAAATTTGAATTGGCGCGTAACCGCAAGGATGCAACGCAATAACTGCAACACGGTCTTCTCTAAGCGTCCACTCCATATTTAAAAATGAGTAAAGTTCTAAAAGTATACATTTTTATTTTCATGAACAATTCGAAATTCGAATTCAATAAACTTTTTTGTGGCCAGCATTCTAAAACAAAAGTTTTTACTGTGTGACAATACTTATGACCTGACTAGTTATATTCATATTATGCTTGTAGTAAAAAGCGGTTATTTCAATATAACAAACAGACACTCCAATTTTATTTATATAATTATATCGATGAATCTTTTGTGTTCGTTAAGTTACCCGTTAAATCTGCCTGTACAGTCCGTAAAGTCGTTTTAAGCTGTACAATACTATGGAACACTTCGAACAATTTCCTCCGAAGTGCACAATCAGAAGTAACGACATCATTAACTAAGTCCCACACTAAAGCCCCCTTAAACCTTCTCGGTCAATTAAAACGTTGCGTCCTTAATTTCGTATTAGCCCGTCGATTTCTCACGGTAACGATGGACCCTCTTTATGATAAATGTTTGCAACTTTACGAGGTCACGTTGCGTTCATTCGGCCGGTCAATGAAACACAGATAAGAGGTCAAAAGTCCAAACAAGTAATTTATTCTTTATAAAAAAAAATTGCTTCCATTGTTGAACAGTTCGTGTGATTACAGCTACCTACCTTGAGGCTTGAGGTATATGCCTCAATTATACACTTATTACGCAAATTATAATGGTGGTGGGTTTGATTTTTAATACGTTTTTATTAGCTTCAGACGTATGTATGTTAGTATGTAACGGAATCTTTGAACATGATTTTGACCACCTTCAAAACGTCGGATTAAATTCGAAATTTAGCATACTTATTAAGGGCCGATGACAAGGCAATATTTAAAAAAAAATATTGAAAAAATTGAAATTCAAATAAAAAAAGAAAAATAAATAATAGTTTAAAAAGACAAAAAATACGCTTTTATAGAAAATCCAACTAAAAAATAAATTTGAATTAAAAATAGTGTAAGAAAAAAATGATTTTATTGTACAAATCGTGGGGTGCATGGTATCAGTAGTTATAAAAATTTAGGATTTGATTCCTTCATTGTGAAAGTAATACGTGAATTAAGCACATTTTCATTGGAAAAACTGGAGGTATCCGCCTGCGGGATTCACATCGCATCGGCCCATTCGCATCGCTCGATACGAGCTTACTAGGCGTCTTGTGTCTTATAAACGACAACGATTTCCTTATACAACAGCCGTTCCACATGTAAACCGTGACATGACTCATATTTTTCGATAAAAATAGGCAAATGGTACCTAGCCACGCGGCCTCATGAAATAAATGCTCTACTGCCAATACTCACGAAAATTAAAGAGAGATGACGGTTGACAGACATTGATCCCTTGCGATATATTGACACTGTGAATATCATCGGCGACAATTTGACTCATATGGGCTCGTACAGTCATATAAATATCATACATATACTTTGATTGTACGGGTGGTTTTCACTAGACCAAAGACGTGGTTTTTATTAAATACATTTTTTTTTATTGCTTCGATTGGTGGACGAGCCCACAGCCCACCTGGTGTTAAGTGGTTACTGGAGCCCACAGATATCTACGACGTAAATGCGCCACTCACCTTGAGATATAAGTTCTAAGGTCTCAAGTATACTTACAACGGCTGTCTCACCCTTCAAATCGAAACGCATTACTGCTTCACGGCAGAAATAGGCGTGGTGGTGGTATCTACCCGCGCGGACTCACAAGAGGTCCTACCACCAGCTTTCTTGTTAGTAATGTAAATAGTTTGGTCGGTTTGAAGGGTGGGGCAGCCGTTGTAACTATACTTGAGACATTAGAACTCATCTCAAGGTCGGTGGCGCATTTACGTCGTAGATGTCTATAGGCTCCAGTAACCACTTAACACCAGGTGGGCTGTGAGCTCGTCCACCCATTTAAGCAATAAAAAAAAAATACAATTCGCCTCGCTTTCAGTCATTTTATAAGCCGTAGCACTCAGAAAATTTAACTGTCCAACGTTTACGTGCAAGAACAAATCGAATACAACACGACTAGACGTATCACGTGGCTTCACAAGTTTCCATTGCGATTATTCATACTTACCGCGAACCTGTGCGACCACGTACCGCTTGGATTCTCGAAGTGGATTCCCGTCTTTGTGTAGAATAAAGAACGAGCTCATTTGGTATACAACTCGTCGGTATATACCTGGACACGAGTCGTACTTAAACTGGAAATGTTTCTTGTCAGACAGGGGTATCCCGTCCTACAATTTATTGCAATTCTCACAATTTTCAGCAGAGGCTCTCCAAGTGAGTTCGTGATAAAAGGTTTTAGTTTAATACGTTCTTTTAAATAGTACTTAGTATAGTTTGGTAAACATCGCTTGATACGTGGGACGATTTAATTGGAATTTTAAACATAGTTCGACATTTGATATGTCAGGTTGCCAGCTGTCTCACGTATCAAAGTGTATTTTATGGACTATAGTATATTTTTTAAATATACTTTTTTCAAGTATTATTGCATAGGGAAACATAGGTAATTTCACAAAAATAGTTTCTTAACCAAAAATGTCCATTTAGCTCGGTACAACAAAATCGTTGTACTTATTCAAATTTGGTTTTAGATGTAGTTCTTTAAGCCCAGCCATGTAAATGTTTTTTTGGAACGAAGTTCCTTCCGGAGGGGTACCCTAACCGAGAAAAACGTCCGTAACGTAATATTTTTATTAGTAATGCACACAGTGTACGACTTAACTTTGTAATAACGTACAAAAAATAACATATTTTTCTATTATATATTTTTTATAAATCATTGTGAATAAAATAAAGTTGATATGTAACTTTGTAGTTTTTTTTTATTTTTGTCAAAAAAAAAAACAAAAAAAAATGTATACCGGAATAATTATTTTCTTTATACTTCGAATAGAACTTAAAATTATTATTTTTATAATAAGGAACTTCGTTCTTATCCGGTGTCCCACGACACCACACTTTTTTTTTTCCGTCATAGAAATAAACGAGCAAAATCATTAAATTCATGTAAGAAAAATAACGGTCAGGATAAAGATGTCCACTTCACGTAAAACCGGTGCCGTTAGTGAAGTACTCTTAAAGACGTGGTTCTCGGAAATACGCGTAGTTTTGAATATTTTGTACGATTATTATTTTTCATCTAAATCCTGCCTTGTATAATGCAAAAATGTAAATTTTTAGCCACGAAATACCTACTATCCTTTTCTATGTATTTTTTTTCTTTTGTTGATGTTCTATTTACTGTACCATAATTAAGAGCGATTGTAGAACAATTGTTTGCAGAGACCTGATTTTTTTGGTGTCCATGTGACAAATCACCATCAGTTAAACAGTAACTTCGTATTACTACCAATGCAATTAAAAAAAAAAATTTGATCGTATAACAAACATCCAAAATCTCTATATTGAATTGTGTGCTACACATAATAATATGTTACAATATTTATCAAGAAATTTTCGTGTTAGAATTTATGTTCTAATTTATAGAACCACGAAAAGTATTTTTTATTATATACAATATCTACTTTGATTCTAAGCTTAAAACAAAACAAAAAAAAACTACCGAAGCTCTCGTTGCGCAGCACTAGCTCGCCGCAATAGAGTCTCGAGGGTTAAAAATGCAAAAGCTCTTTACTTGAGTAAACATTCCTTTTGTGCGGCTCTACATGTGACTTGCCGAGCCCTACTCTGTCGTGTTATGAAAAATGTACGGGATAGGTTTCCGCGTTGAAGGTCTGAGCTGGATCATGTCTGCGCACAAAAATTTATTATTTAATAATTCATAATAAGGTTACGTGAGCATCTTTTTTTTTAGCTGTGAATAAGATAGTACCCATTTTTGTTTGTTTATAAGAAACGAATTTCTAACGATGGAGATTTCCAAAACTCACGTTCGACTTACCGCCAAACCTGAAAAAGACTTTTCATGATACGCATGCAGTGCGACGTCACGCCGCGCGCTTATTCACAAATACTACACAAGCGCAACGTGTCAATGTATAGAACGCGAACTACATGATAGGCGGAGAGGGGGGTGTTAGGTTTTATTTTGGTTATGGAATTTCTTGATTCGGTCGCCGCGCTCAAAGCACGCAATAAAAGCTATGCAATAGCTTAAAAGTAAGAAACAAGTATAATGTGTAAAATAATCAGCGAGGATTTTTTATTGTACCAAATAGGCAGACGAGCTTACGGTTTACCTGGTATTCAATAGCGGATTTCACGCCCCGGAAACTGAAATGAATGACTACTTCCCGGTAGAGATAGATAGGATAGCGGTATCTAGCCTAGCTCATAAAACACTCTACAATCTGTAATTGCGCTAATTTATAAATTTTGCGTATTTCATAATTTTCATATTTATACAACGTTTTATCTTGATTGTGTAAATCTTACTTATCAGTGCTTGTTATGTCAATAGTATATATAAAATTAAAATTTAGGAGATTGGATAGGAGTATCTGCAGAGAATAGTGACACTGTGTATTCACAGTTGCTTAAAGAATTCTAGGTCGGATTTTTCTTTTGTAATTGCCCTTGTAAATGAGCACAGACAGATGAGCATGCGGTCTACATGATGGTGAGCAATTACCGTCGTTCAGAGACGTCAGCAAAGCCAGGGCACATCCGAACCGCTATCTACCTAAACTATTATTATATATGTCGGAGGAGAAACGCCGAAGGAATGTTTTTAAAAAGTGTGACGTCACCATTGCTGACGTCACGGTCATTAAGTTCTCGACGATGACTCATGTTTGGGCTTCCGAAACAAAACTTCACGAGAACTGCGTATATTGCACGAGAAGCGTAACAACTTTACAGAGAGATCCGTACAGTACAACGGCTCGGACACGAATGAATAAACGCTAGACAGCACGGCCGTATTTATAGGACTTTACACGTCAGCGTGTTGACAAGTATTAAACACGTGAGCGTGTTTACAAGATTTTAAAGTATTGAAATTACAATAAAAGGGACTGTTTAACATCAATTTCTTATCACAGAGTAATTAGTTGATGATTAGTAGGTAAATAGTCATATTTGCGCCGACACGGCCATACTGACAGGCGGTGCGCGCTCTGCACCGGCCTCGTTGATTCTCGTAGGTTTTTTCTTTGATTCTCATTGACCTGCAGGAATAAAAAGTTTCTCTGAGTAGCGCATCTGTTATACTTGCGTTACTTGTAACTATGTAGGTTTGAGACTTATTAATGCGATTTGATTGTAGGGTTCTCGGAGGGTATCGTAGGGTTCTCGGAGGGTATCGTAGGGTTCTCGGAGGGTATAGTAGGGTTCTCGGAGGGTATAGTAGGGTTCTCGTAGAATTCTCGGCGGTTCTCGTAGAGTTCTCGGCGGTTCTCGTAGAGTTCTCGGCGGTTCTCGTAGAGTTCTCGGCGGTTCTCGTAGAGTTCTCGGCGGTTCTCGTAGAGTTCTCGGCGGTTCTCGTAGATTTATTTAAGGTGTTCGGATAAGGATGTTGTGTAGTGTGATGTTGTGGCGTACACTGTGGTACTTATGTAGTGGGCGTACACTGTGGTACTTATGTAGTGGGCGTACACTGTGGTACTTATGTAGTGGGCGTACACTGTGGTACTTATGTAGTGGGCGTACACTGTGGTACTTATGTAGTGGGCGTACACTGTGGTACTTATGTAGTGGGCGTACACTGTGGTACTTTTGCCGAGGCGTACACTGTGGTACTTATGTAGTGGGCGTACACTGTGGTACTTTTGCCGAGGCGTACACTGTGGTACTTTTGCCGAGGCGTACACTGTGGTACTTATGTGGTGGAACTTTAGTAATCAAAAATAAAAACTTATCTTTGAGTGTTGATTTTGTTGCTCGACCATGCTGATTTGTGAAGTAGATGTATAGGCTCATCGGCTGTTGCTGGGGGGTAGTCTTCTTCCGCCGATACGGTTATCTGGTCACCAGGTTGTTGCTGAGCGGAGGCGGCGTGTGATCCCGCTTCTGATGTCGGAGGAGAAACGCCGAAGGAATGTTTTTAAAAAGTGTGACGTCACCATTGCTGACGTCACGGTCATTAAGTTCTCGACGATGACTCATGTTTGGGCTTCCGAAACAAAACTTCACGAGAACTGCGTATATTGCACGAGAAGCGTAACAACTTTACAGAGAGATCCGTACAGTACAACGGCTCGGACACGAATGAATAAACGCTAGACAGCACGGCCGTATTTATAGGACTTTACACGTCAGCGTGTTGACAAGTATTAAACACGTGAGCGTGTTTACAAGATTTTAAAGTATTGAAATTACAATAAAAGGGACTGTTTAACATCAATTTCTTATCACAGAGTAATTAGTTGATGATCAGTAGGTAAATAGTCATATTTGCGCCGACATATATATTATATTATATAAAGGTTTATTAAACGGAGAAGCTAGCATTAAAATGTATTTTTTATTGCTTATATGGGTGGACGAGCTCACAGCCCACCTAGTGTTAAGTGGTTACTGGAGCCCATAGACATCTACAACGTAAATGCGCCACCCACCTTGAGATATAAGTTCTAAGATCTCACTATAGTTACAACGGCTGCCCTACCCTTCAAACCGAAACGCATTATTGCTTCACGGCAGAAATAGGCAGGGCGGTGGTACCTACCCGCGCGGACTCACAAGAGGTCCTACCACCAGTAATTACGAAAATTATAATTTTGCGGGTTTGATTTTTATTACACGATATGATTCCTTCACCTTGGAAGTCAATCGTCAACATTTGTTGAGTACGTATTTCATTAGAAAAATCGGTACCCGCCTGGGATTCGAACACCGGTGCATCGCTCAACACGAATGCACCGGACGTCTTATCCTTTAGGCCACAACAACTTAACCTTTATAACTGTAGTTGGCCTTCACGCAGGCACATTTAGAAAATAGAAAAAAGCTGTTTATTGTACTTTTCATACAAAAAGTAAAGTTACATAACACTGGACAATATTTTTACAACGGACAGCTTTATCGTTTGAAACATTATCTTCCAAAGAATCTTTTACGGAAAAAAATCTAAAACAAAGGTTGATGGTATTTACGATTTAATGTAGAGTAACTTAGTTAGTTGATAATATCTGTTTAGAGAATGGAGAATACATATACATATGTAGAATTTTATGTCAAATCAGGCTGCAATAGTATCATCAGCAATAATTCATACGAGTCAGTTACAAAGTCAGTCTATTTGACTTGATCCGGTATGCAGTGTAGTCGAGGATAAATTGGATACAATATCAAAATACTCCGTACGCGTGTGACAGCTGAAAATCCATTTCGCTTTACCCGACAAGGGATAATTTGAAGTGACATAACGGAATCGACAGAACAAACACAGAATAACTGTTTATTTTATTTTCGCAACAGAATCGTTCGAGAAAATATTTGTTCTTATTTCTTTTTTGTTATCAATGGAGAAGCTAGCATTAAAATCTTCTAACCTCTATCACCGTAGCTGGTCTTCACGCAGGCACATTTAGAAAATAGAAAAAAGCTGTTTATTGTACACTTCATACAAAAAGTAAAGTTACTTAACACTGGACAATATTTTTACAATGGATAGCTTTATCGTTTGAAACAATAACTTCCAAAGAATTTTGTACGAAAAAAAATCTCTAAATTCTCTAGAAATGGTGATTATTGAAATCAGCTACGAACCTAATCAGTGAAAAACAATAGGAGCTTCGACCTCTCGCTTCAGGAAAGGACGGCTTCATATTATTGTGCTTCTACTCTTTCTCTTTCACTCTCTCTCTTTCTCTTTCTATCTCTCTCTCTCTGATTCTATTTCACTCTTTATCTCTCTCTCTCTTTCTCTTTCAGTCCACTTTCTCGGCAGTACATAGTTGTACTTATGATCTCCGGTAACTGCTCCAGGTAAATTTCATCTAAATACAGCAATGGAAGAACTCAGAATTTAAACGCGAAAATATATATTTTTTTAAAATTTTGAACTGTGAGAAATTTAATGATTTTTTTTTCTAAGCCTATATCCATTTTGTTTCCATTAGAATATTAGCGGAACTTAAAAGCTAATCGACTGTCAACGAAAAACATTTGCAAATTATCAAGTAGCTTGCTTGGTCTCGAACCAATCCATTGTGATAAAAGATTAAGGATTTATTAAATCATTGTAGAACCTAACCCATCTTTCTTTAAAACCAGATTTTTTTGAGATGAGATATTAGAGATGAGCTCACGCCCCGCTTACTGCTTTGATTTGGTGGTATCTAACAAGCATACCATCATGTATCTTGAAATATGGCATCAAAGTCTAAAATTATTTCAATGGCTGTCTCATTATTCAAAAAAGCACGCGTGACTTCTTCCCGCTAAATAGGCTGAAAATTCCATTAATTCATAACTGGCTCGCGTTCACGGCTCAATCAAAATCATGCATACCTACATTATTAAAAGGATCGCTCGTTTGTACGAGATTGGCTACGTTCCACTATTTATTTAATATTTCAATTTGCGGTATACTTACGTTATATTACTATTATGGTACGTACGTACAGTAAAGTCTGTTTGTTGATGGTTGTTAATTTTAGGATTATTAAGACTAGTTGTGATCTCGTGTACGTTAACATTTTTTAAGTAAAATGCAATAGTTACGTACGTACGCAACGTAGTTATAATAGTGCTACGCGCTGGGGCTAGGGATAAATAAAATTCCACCAAAGTACAACTAATCTACATCTCTACAACGCTTTTATAGTCGATACCACACATCCCTAGAATTATCGAGAATATTCCACCTATCTCTAGTAGTAGTTTCCGATATCTGTTAATAGATGGCGTTGTACTTCTCGAACGTTCTAGGCGCTTCCAGGTCTTTCGATATTCGTTCGACTATTCGGCGATAGATGGCGTAACAATAGTTATAATAGTTTTCAAATAAAAAGCAATAAATTTCGTTTTCAAAGGTTGAATAACTTACAAAAGTATTTAATGTTTCGATATGATTGAGTCTACAGGTAGGTGATTGCATTATTGTCGTAGACTTTATGTACTCCGGTAACTGCTTGAAATCAGTTTGAAAATAACGTTGTATAATTTTTTTTTATTAAGTTTCCGTTCAGGTAACAACCCTATTGTATCTATTTATCGAATCAAACCTTTATACAAATACAAATAAACGATCTAAATATCCATCTAATTAAATCCCTTAAATAAAATACCTTGAATAAATTCGCTTAATCCAAAGGTTTCATAAGGCAGGATTCCCGAAAGCGAGCTGCAGTCTTGGAATCCAATTTCTTGTCGGGACGGCACCTTTGTCTTCGGGTAGCTAGCTGAAATTTCTCTTCATAAATTTAAGGAACGATGTAATTATAAACTGCGGTATGGCCGGTAAATGGACTTGGTATTTATTTAAATATCTGCCTTTTTATTTTTTATTTTTATTGTAGAACGCTGGTATAAGAATTAAATGGAATATTTTGTATACATAATGTGTCTTATATTCTAAAGCATGTAATATCTACTATATTATGGATTCAATTTGCTGAAATTGAGGATTATCAACACAGCTAAGTTAACATACTAAGCCATGTTATCAATATCTGTAATAAAATTATAAAACGGATTGTTAATGCGATTTTACAACTCTGGAAAATCCACAATACTATTTTGCACTATTGTTGCTACTTCATCTGAATCAGATGTACAATTTAATTTGTCAACTGCTATATTTAAAAACCGCATAAAAAGATATATCTCCCAAACAGATTACATTCTAGTTCAAATGGATGTTTTAAATTTATTTTGTGACTGACTCAAGGGCCCATTTTCTGAAATAGTAGCTATTGATTTTTGGTATCTTTAACTTCTACTAAACCGCTTCATACTTGTTCTTAAAATTTAAATAAAGCAGAAATGTAAATGTCTACGATGGTGAGTGGTTCATCTCAAGAGTTGACTCACGAATATTGTGATTACTAATTGGTTATGCAATCAAAATTTTAACATAATGAAAATACAATCAGAAACACCCTCATCTAGAGTAAATAAATTGAGTTCTGACATACGGTAAACTAGTCACCAAACAAAAGGGGTATGAAACATAGTTACTAACAATAATTGGTTTTCGTACCTCAACGAGAAATTCTAATTTATAACTAACTCTACACAGAAACTGGGCTGTTTGTTTGTTGTTCGTTTCCATGAAGTCTTAATGGAAAACTGTCTTAATCCGGCGCTTGTTAGCGGGATTTTCTTTTTAAGGTATTATTTAATATAAAATAAAGGTATTATAATAAAGGTTTATTTTATTGCCCTTGTAGGCAGACGATCATGCGGCCCACCTGATGGTGAGTGGTTACCGTCGCTCATGGACTTCCGCAATGCCAGGGGCAGAGCCAAGCCGCTGCCTACCGCTTAATACTCTCCACAAGCCTCGTTTGAAGAAGGACAAAGGAAAGGTATTATTTATCTGAATAATTATTTAAGTAGCTACGAATAAACTTTTCATTTCTTCTTCTTTCCTATACTTAGAATCCATGATTCAATTCTGAGTGAGAGTTATTCATGTTTTGCAATTTTCAATGATGATTGCCTTGAAATATAAAGATTCCATCAGCTCCTTGAAATACTGATAAATGCGTTCCAATATATGAAGACCATAACTGTCCCATCGTCGTGCGAAAACTAGTTCTTCACACTTTTAAGTTTGTTATCTTATTCTATGTAGCGAAATATTAACAAAAGGCAAAATTTAACAATCGTTAATCACCGTGTTGTGATAGGTGATCATATCCACGCTGGTCTATTGATTAGTGACTCTAGCTTGTCGATCAAAGTTCCATGTGGGCAGCAGCTTTTATGTCTATAGTTTTGTTTTTATAGTCTAATCGATAAAAACTTAAATACCATTTCGTCCGCTGCTGAAAACTGTATTTCAATACGCCATTCGGTTTGCCCATAATCCTAGTTTCCTGGTCGTTTAAAATATACGTCTAAATACAGCTGTTTATCTTTATAATAATACTAAAGTCAATGTGAAGTGATGTTAGGATTTTTTTATGTTTTTTTTTTAATTACAGACATGGTTGCTCAAGCTCACGGTTCGTCTAATGCAAAGTTGTTTCTGGGCTTTGGTTATAATTTTACATCTGAGGTAGACGACACAACGTGAGCCTTGAGACACGTGGTCAAAGTCTCAATTGTACTTTATAATGGCCGTTCTGTCTTTCAAGCCGGAGCCCATTACTATTACGCACTAGAAATGGGTAAGATTTGAAAAGTAATTTGAGTAAGATTTAAAGATAAATTATTATTTTACCAATGCCTACGGTATTTTAAATGGAGAATGGAAGACGTTCAATGATTTTCCATTTACTGAGTTCATGAATTTTCCGCCTTTACCGTGTACAGGGAGTTACTGAACTAATTTAGGAGCCAAGCAACGGCAGTCATAAATTGACTTTTTACTTCATGGAAAAACTATACCGTTTATTTTTAGTCTTTTTTTGTAGTTTTTATCCAAAAGACAATTTTTTAGCTAAGATGAATATGACACCAAAACCCATAGACATGGTGTCTAAGAGTAAAGTAAAAAAGTAAAAAACGACTGTCACTTGGAGATATGAAATTGAAATTTACATTGCACTGGTACCCTAACTTTTAATTGGGAATGCAGAAATGGACAGGATGGTGCTATTCATAGAGAGAGCTCGCAATATGTCCTCTCATCACTAAAACGCTTATGAACACAAAAATCGGTCGCACCATTACGCTGTGAATTATGAATGAATAATCTTAGACGTTGGGTTCTTAGAGTTCTCGAGTGGAGACCGCGCAACGAAAAATTAACGTGGGACGCCCCCTGGCTGGGTGGTGCGATGACCTCCGAACGGTGGGCGGCAAGAAGTGAATGAGAAGAGCCGTAGACCGGGCTCAGTGGTGTGGATTGCGAGAGGCCTATGTCCAGCAGTGGACGACTTTGGGCTGTTGATGATGATGATGATGAAAAAGCATTATTGGCCTCCTCTTTTGTATTCGCAAAATTTTGGTAAGCACCCTAAAAACATACGAATAAAAATTCAATGATTATCTTATTTTTTGGTATAGCTCTAAATTGTTATATTTCGTTAATCAAACCATGCCTGGGATATAATCAAATGGAGCATCTTTTATTTAATACATTGTGGGCGTAGCCTACATCAACATAGAAAACAAATTCCAATTTCAGTTTTTTTATTTACTGAATACGACATTTCGTTTGAAACTGAACAAAAATTAACACATAAGAAATCTAATTTTACCACGATGTAAGTTAATTAGTAATAAGAACAATATTGTGGGCTTTCCCGGAATGGAACAATAAAGAGACACAGTAGCTTTTTATTGTTGTACTTCTGTGAAGTCGGAGTCGTCAATATTGCTATGAAAAGTAACAAATCCCCAGTTATAAAAAATATTATTCTAACATGTTTTTTATTTAAAGCGTGATTTAAATTAATGCGTGAAGCGAAGATAGACTAAAGTTTTGTCTATCTCGATATTTTATGTAGTACAGTGAAAGATCTCAGGCAAGTAACCATGGTAATGTTGTACAGATTATAAACTGAATAATCCATCGCTTACAACCCTTTTCATAATTATTATAACAAGGTGGTAGTCAAAATATTTTCCATCTACTCTTCTATACTAATCGTAAAGCAATTTTATATTTAACGCAACATCCATTAATGTTTGATCCCTTAGTAACTTCAAGTGTGACGTTGAATACTAAGTGGGATTTTGCTGGTCACACAGGATTACACGATCCCCAAACATGCCAAGAACCGAACTATTTCAATTTATGGCTTCATCATGATAACGCGCCTTGATTAAATGGATTAATTTATCAGAAATATTAGACGGAATTCGATAAAACCGTCTTTACCCAAAATTTGATCAGGCGCGACGAGTTTAATGATAAGGATACAAAAGTTAAGAGCAGGCGCTATCTAATCTAATGAATTTTCATCATTTCAATTATCAACTTTAACTTAAAATCGTAATTGTATTTGACGCTGCATTTGAGATAGTGTTTAATTGTAAATTTATAAAATTTAGAGTTTTTAAGTTTGTGACATCTGTTTAATTTTAAAACATTACAACTCTACATTGCTTATTGCGGTGAACTTTGACTCCACAAAAATTATAAAAGTTTTAAGATGTTGTGTATCTTTTACATATTTGCCCAAAATAAACATTAACGTATGTATTTACAGGATAATATTTTTGTTGGAAGTCGTTCTAGAACGGATTCTCTTACTCTTATTTCTTTGTTGATGAAACCTCGAGCAAAGAGAGATAGTGACAAATGAATGATATCGTGAAACGCGTCAAGTCCGCCGCTACCCGCTACACTACATGATGATCATAAACGCTTTGTCAAGAGTTAAACGATTGAGAAGAAAGTACCTTCCACAATATTTCGGCACAGTTTCATTACTGTACTGGTTTTTTACTGGTGGTAGGACGTGTTGTGAGTCCGCGCGGGTAGGTACCACCACCCTGCCTATTTCTGCCGTGAAGCAGTAATGCGTTTCGGTTTGAGTGGTGGGACAGCCGTTGTAACCTTAACGAGACCTTAGAACTTGTATCTCAAGGTGGGTGGCGCATTTACGCTGTAGATGTCTATGGGCTCCAGTAACCACTTAACATCAGGTGGGCTGTGAGCTCTTCCACCCATCTAAGCAATAAAAAAAATACTTAAACCAAAAAATGACTTAAACCAAGTCATAGTTACTACGGTCGCATCGAATCTATCAAGGTCTAAACGTCTCTAGATAGATTCCTTAACTGCTTTCCAAACTTGATGCAAAGCAATAACACAAGATCAAACGAATGCTTACCTCGAATCAGTACCATTGTTCGTGACAATAGAGCTAAAATAAGTTTCTCGAAGAGAATTTTCCTTCAGGAAATTACTTCCTGCGACTGTAACTTTGCCTTCCCGTTGTATGCGCCTAATATTTAGGAGCGAGTTTTACTTCTTTTTCCTTATACAGTGACTAGTTTCGGCAAGTAAAATAGTTATTTCAATATCGCCTCTATACTTTCAGAGTATTTAAAAATATTTCATAATTTTTTTTTGTGATAGATACAATAGAAGTATTAAAATAATTCTCACAATTAGTAAAAGTTCAATGTACATAATAATATGTATTGAATGTTTTTAATAACCGAAGAAAATGGAAGCTGATGTTACAAAGGGCCACGAAGAGCTTTCAGGGGCACGACCTACAGCAATGAAGTATGTGATTAGGAAGAAGAATCACGTTTACAACTATTGCAACTATTTTGGCTACAAATTTAACTTCTTTATACACCATTTCTTAAATTTTTCAAATTTAGACATTAAAAAGACTTCTTCTCAATTGTACACTCCTGGCGGAGTGGTCGTGGTTACGTATGTCTTAATGTTTGGTTGCGGCTTTTGAGAGACTTCTCTATCTCTCTCATTAAAAAGAATGTTATAGATAATATTTGAATTCAGAAAATCTTAAAAAAAAGATTAAAACAACTTTTCATTTTTATTTATGTTGCCTTCATTTGGATAAAATTATCTAATGTTATCGAAATTACTTATACGAATTTTTTAGCCTGCCTAAAAACTACAATCGAACAGTAAATCGATAAACCTGTATCGAGAAATCGCTAGTTGAAGAGATAAGAAGCGCTAAAACAAACTAAAACAACTCTAGGAAAATTATTGGAGTAAAATATAAATGTAGCCGCAAACCTTAATGACTTTGAATTTGTTATTGAAGATTAATGGACTGGATATCAGATTATGAACCGCCGCACGTCTAAAATTTGCACTCGACACAGCTGGAAGTCAATTTTGGTTCGCTACCAAAAAAAAAACTTTTTGCTATGAAACTTTACTAATGATCTCCATTGTGACGGTTCCGTAGTTTTTTCCATTAGCACTCTTTAATTGAAAGTAAAATTCAAGGAAAAAGTTTTATTCAAAGAGTAATAAAATTTATTTAAGGCTCCTCCACTCCAGTGCACGTTACTTAGTCTACGATGCGAATTAAGAATAGATTTCGAGCGTACAAATTGTAAAGATTTAACAGTATATCTTGACGTCAAATTTTAATTGCTGTATAGTATACAGCATAACAACATTGTGGCCTACAATATTACCGGCCATCTTTCGATCGGTGTCATAAGAGATAACCAAGAGATTCACAGGCACAGCCTGCTCTGGGTGTTAAGACGTCAACCAACTACGATCTCTAACTGCCATTTATTATTGATAGGCCATATGAGTATTATGAGCT
Source organism: Bombyx mandarina (assembly GCF_030267445.1). Lineage (NCBI taxonomy): Eukaryota > Metazoa > Arthropoda > Insecta > Lepidoptera > Bombycidae > Bombyx > Bombyx mandarina. The sequence goes on from NC_143215.1 coordinate 5,385,801, forward strand.
CGTACGGGTGGGGTATTTTATCTGTGTGCTTTAGTAAGCACTTTATAGCAGGTGGGACGTCAAGAAAAAAAAATTAACGTTAGTAGTAGGGCGTTCTGGAAATGGTGCTCACGGCCCAAGTGGACTGAGTAAGACGCAACCAAGGGTGCCTCACCTTTCAGTTGGTACAGGTGCTCACCGCTGACGGTTTTTTCTCCTGGCCCCTGCACCGGATCACCAGGTGGGAACCGACGGTGCAATCCCACTACTGCGACGACCACGATGAAGAGGATACCGCGGACTATACGCTCGCGCTTGTATTGCCTAAGCGGAGCAGCGCGTTGCCCTCGGTGCGGTTATAAGAGTGGATCTGTCACTGCTTGCACCGTCTTGGCTATGCCAACATGACTTTTTTGTCGGATCTTCTCTTTGGGTGGTGATTCCGATCCGGTGCTAGATTCAGCGAAGCACCGCTCTTGCTAGGTATAGTTTCAGCTAGTCCATTCAGGTGTATTGCCTAAGCGGAGTAGCGCGTTGCCATCGGTGCGGTTATACGAGAGGATCTGTCTCTGCTTGCACTGTCTTTACTATGCCAACCTGAGTTTTTTGTCGGAACATCTCTTTGGGTTGCGATTCCGATCTGGTGCTAGATTCAGCGAAGCACAGCTCTTGCTAGGGATAGTTTCAGCTAGTCCATTCAGGTGTATGGCCTAAGCGTAGCATTATTCATGATATCAAATCTTTGGTCGATTTTTTTTACTATATTTATGTATTTAGTCTTACTTCCCTGGTTTGAATTTCTTTAAATAATTTCCATAAAAGTCTTCAGGTGAAATCCGAAGAAAAATACAATATGATTATACACGAATTTTTGGAATTGTGATTTTTGCAAAACTACCTATATTACAAAAAAAATCTTTACCATGGGTATTCAGCTCTTTAAATCTGGCCTTATGTCTCAAATGTTAATAAGATTTGAATATGGCATCTGAGTAAGATAAACGCATCTAGAACAATATAAAGACGATGCCTACTTTGTTTGTCATTTTCAGTGTCTGCTAACGACCACGTCATTAATCATATAAACCGGCTGTCTCTCACTTGACTTGGCAAGTTCTTGTACATGTTGAGATACTGCACTATTTAAGCCAAAATATGGGAATTTGTTTTCAATAACCTACTCTTGTTAAATGTATGATGTTCGACTTTGAACAGCATTAACTGAGCCACCTCTTTTTGCCTTTTTCTTTTTTTCTTTTCTTTTAGTTGTATTTTATTTTATTTAGTGTGAAAAGCAATAAACAATGTTATTATTATTATTACCTCAAATTTTTTAAAATGTTCTCAATAAACTATTTTTTTAATTATTACGCTTCAATACTTCTCGTCTTTTCTTAATCGCACTGGGTGTAGATTGATTTTTTAGTCTTTTTCAGAAAATATAAAAATTAAATAACATTTATTCTTGGAACCACGATATTATTTTGTAAAATGATTTAGATAATTGCTAATAAATACTAATACATTACTACTAATACGTTAAAGGCGATTCGTTGTCCGTAATACTCAGTAATGCACTACTAAATGCTTTGTTTCTATTTTGCATGGATGAAGGAAAACCTTTTTTCCTCTCTACCACTACTTTATCGCTCTCCTTCTTTAACATCTAAAGGTCTATATATTGATACATGAAGTAAAAACTTTGCATCCCTTTTTACGAAAATTGCGCGGACGGAGGAGTATGAAATTTTCCACACTTATAGAGAATATAGAGAAGAAGTGCACAACGCTAATATTTTTTTAAAATAATGCATAAAAGAGACATACATACAATATATACATACCATGATAATACATACCATGTATTTGACGCACACACGCATGCATACTATTTATTGACAAACTTTTGTTCTTGACGTCTGTGGTCAAATTGAGAACAGATTAAATATTGTTTGTCTGTACTAATATTTTTATATAGTGTAGGCTTGGCGAAATTTGTGATTATAGAAGTATAAAATACAATCATAATAGTGTACAAACTTACAATTCCAATTAATTATAGTCGAATTTCGACTACTGCGGGAGCTCTAGTTCTTATAAATAAAGCTGATTTAGTAGCAAATGAACAAGGACTTTGAAAATGAAATAATGTCAGAATAATACCTGTATCCTAATATCCTGTATTTGATTCATCATACAATTATTCTAATACAAAAAAAAAAACATTGTGAACGTTGTTTTATTTGTATTGTAATTGTATTGTATTGTAATTGTAAAAAGTGATTCGTAGTCACTTTAATAAATTATTGTATCATTATTATTCGTCGGTAAAAAATATTATTACTGAAACATCTTAGTGTGCACCAACACTTAGACAGTTTACGAAAAATTTCTATTGAAATTCGAAAGATTCTGTTAACTACAGCTTACTTAGTTCTTTACTCAGATTTAAAGTCAATATTTTCAGTTTTAACGCATTCAAAAATTTTAACATTAACTTTAATAATATTCTTCAGTCTAAATAGCGCTCATAGCGCTGTATAGCTTAAAGTTAAAACCTGCATTTCATTCTAAAATTGATCAGAATTACAATTTAAAAGAAAAAAATAATAGATAAGGTCTTTTGCTTGAAGACAAATTAAGCTCAGCAATTATAGAAACACATTTTGGCCTTGAAATCGAAATACCTCAGAGCATTTACATTTTGGAAGGATCCCTCCTTCTCGTGACGTTAGTAGCAAAACGAATCCCATTATTCTACTAAGGTATAAAGGCAATCAATTTGCCTAATTCCCGTCTGCTTTATTCCCTTTTTTCTCCATGTACCTCGTTAACTTCAGTATTTGCCCACCTTAACCTCAATTTACTTTAACGATGCCCCTAGTAAAGTAAATCTAAAGAGACCATTCTTTTTTGTCGCCGTATCTTGTACTGCGATATACCAAAATTTACTTGCCGTTGCTAAACGTAAATTTTTAAAGTGCATAGTGCTTCTCCCATCGCTTTAAGGCTTACATTTATTTGACCAGTTTAGTTTTTCAAATGTAACATTACATTATTCTAGTAATGAGTGTAATGAAGGTTTTTCCAAAGGGAAGGATTTCGTGGCATTTAATTAAGACAGGACCTGTTCTTTTTGTAGAATTCTCATTAAATGCTGTTTGAACGAAGCCATTTTAAATTAATTCTATCGGATCCTCTACTGAAAACTGCTACCTACAAAACTTAAAAAAAAATCTTAATTTCTTAATAATACTATTAAATTTTCATTTTCACTAAATTTACTTTCTACACAAAAAAATTGCGGAACCCACAAAGCTAACGGCTAATTAACGCAAGGAAATGATATACATACAACATGTAAAGGAAATAACTGACAATAGCAAACAAAGCCATAGACTTGAGTCAAAGATTAATGACTATTCATTGTGTGAAAGTGTAAATATTTTGTTTCCAGCGACGTATACACGTATGACAATTTGTTTCCGTTTTGTGAGAAACGGTTAACTCAGTAGCGGGAATAAGCACACGTAAACGGTTCACAAGCGCGATAGTACAGATGTTATATTTTGAGTAAAACATTTCATTTGTATTTGATTTTATTGATACATTTCTTATCATTGTGGAATCTATATAATATTAATACGTGAAGCAAAAACTTTGTATTCCTTTTTACGAAAATTGCGGTGACGGAGGAGTATGAAATTTTCCACGCTTATCGAGAATATAGAGAAGAAGTGCACAAGGCTAATATTTTTTTAAAATAATGCCTACAAGATACATTAAATCAATAAAGAAAACATTACACACACTACATACCATGTATTTGACGCACACACGCATGCATACTATTTATTGTCAAACTTTTGTTCTTGACGTCTGTGGTTAAATTGAGAAAAGATTAAATATTGTTTGTCTTTGTTAATATTTTTTATAGTGTAGCCTTGGCGAAATTTGTGATTATAGGAGTATAAAATACAATCATAATAGTGTACAAACTTACAATTCCAATTAATTATATTCGAATTCCGACTACTGCGGGACCTCTAGTAATGTTAAACGTGTATTCTTTACAGTTTCGGATATAAATGTTAATTAACTTCCAACGTTTCAGCTCAAACTCACGATACGATAAACAATTTAATCTAATGTCCAGTTTAAAAGACTGACTGCTACTACGATGTCTCGCAAAGCAGCTAAATGCTTCATTATTGTGTTTGTAATATGGGTTGTGTCCTTAGTGACAGTGGTAAGAGAATACATGTCCAACAGAGTGATTGTGAGTGATGCCAAACAGTATAATCATGCTCTCAATAAATTAAAGAAAAAACAAGGAAGTACAACTCTATCTGATTTTGAAGGTAAAATCTACATGACGTTTTGTATTTAAGCGCAAACCGTCGATAGATCGAGTCTCTATTAATGCGGAACGTCGGAATACCGACTATTTGCCCAATTTGATTTTAGGTATTTTATAAGGTACGATCTGCGCGCCTGTATAACGTTTTTATTAAACTAATAATATAAATAGCCATTTAAAATTATTTTACTGTGAATTTACCATTGTTTTTTGTATTTTTTTTAAATTAAAGATATTTATAAGGTACCTTTTCGCAAAAAATCTTTAGCAAACTTTATTAATTATTATTATTAACCGCACTAAATAAATCTTAACGTTGCAATAATTCACTCTTTTAATTGACATTAAGCTCTTACTAGTTGAAGGAAACTTTAAAAAAAGTGCGAATATTTTTTCAGTTTGGAATTTATTTCCATCAGTTGGGAGTAAATTGTCATTGAACGAGAAATTATCGCTTATTAAGGGTCCCGATAAGCCACCAGGTGAGATAAACTATTAAAAATATTGAAATAGTATAATTAATATCCATAGAAGTGTAGTAATAGGTTTTGTGAATTTATAAATGACAACATCTATTGTAAGATAATACTGATGGGTATCACCATTTTGCCTATGTGAGTGATATCATGGTGGGTTGTGACTTGTGATCATCATAGGCTCCACCAAAGCACAATACGGGGGCACTTACGTACAACTATAACCGTATATGTGTAACTATACTGAGACCTTAGAACTTATATCTCAAGGTGGGTGGCGCATTTACATTTTAGGTGTCTATGGGATCCAGTAACCACTTAACACCCGTCCACCCATCTAAGCAATATAAAAAATAAAAAAAAACATCGGTGTCAGTCCTAGAATTCGAATCAGGGTATATTCACAGGCGATTTTAGCATCGTTGTCTAACTAATTTCACAAATCTCGTTTTAACAAGATTTGTTAGTAAAACTAAATTCAAGGCTTAAAATACTTCGAATAATTTGAAACCTTAACGTTTAAGCTTATTTTGAAATGGAAACGCCTTGTTCGGGATGATTTTAAATTTGTAATTTTCTTTAGGAGTGAACGGAAAGCCAGTGTTCTTGGAGAAGGATTTAAGAAGCTATGTAGTTCAACTAGTGAAAAAAGGTTGGAAAGAGCATGCTTTCAATGAGTTTGTCAGCGACCTGATACCTTTGAATCGAAGTCTATTGGACCCTAGAGACGAATGGTATTATTCATTCCAGTTATAATGGTATATGTTTTGACTGGCGCTCCAACTGATGGTTAGCGAGCCCAAGATGGGAGCGCGAAGCACCGGAGCTATGAATATCATAATATAAGCTTTATGGTGCTTAATTCTTACCTTATACCAATATTTGTACCGCCATCTACCATGAGACATAAAGTCATAGTATTACCTAGTTGTATTTTACAATAATAATCCTACCCTTAGACTGAAAGGCACAAGTATATAGGATGGTGGAACCCATACAAGTGAGCTTTATATACGTCCCACTATCAACAAATGCGAGCTAAATTTTACGATTACGTAATATTTTACGATTTAGAAATAAAATGCAGTAGAAGAGCATGTCATGTTGTGTACTTTCAGATGTTTTTCTTTCAAATATTATTTTCTTTGTTAATATTGCATTCCAGGTGTAAATATAGAAACTATTCCACACAGCTACCCAGAGCTTCCGTTGTTATTTGTTTCCATAATGAAGCCTGGTCTACACTTCTAAGAACGGTACATTCAGTATTAAACCGAACGCCGCGCTATATTTTAAAAGAAATCATTCTTGTTGATGATTTCTCTAATATGAGTGAGTCAGTTCATTTTTATAACATTTTATCTCGTCATAGAATTAGTCCGTGTTGTCATTGCAAGTAATTGTAGGATAATTTAAAATACTAACTTACTTTGACAAATAAAGAATATAGTCCATGCTTATTTAGTATCCGATGTAGCATCCGATATAAAACCAAAGTGCGCTTGGTGCGGGCACTGATCTTTCCCATATTCCTCTACGGGGCGGAGACATGGTGCGTAAAAAGCCGGGATATCAAATATATCGATGCCTTTGAAATGTGGGTGTGGCGGAGGATGCTGCGAATACCGTGGACTGCCATGAGAACAAACGAGTCCATTCTAAGGCAGCTAGACATCCGAAAAAGGCTCTCTTCCATCTGCCGGAAACGTGTTATGAGCTTCTTCGGACACATCATGCGGTCTCCCAGACATGAATTAGAGAAGCTCATAATTACGGGTCGAATAGAAGGCAAGCGCGCCGTGGGCAGAACACCAGCCAGATGGTCAGATCTAGCAAGAGAAGCACTTGGTGGTAGTCTGTACCATGCAGTCCATGCCGCCCATGATCGAGCACATTGGAAGTACGTCGCATGTGGTCACGATCCTCAGTAGTGAGGGAACGATATAGAAGAGAGAATGCTTATTTAGCTAGGTCTCTTAACTAATCTTACAAACTGACAATATCATAAGTGAACACGAAATATTTTTATAATTACATTACGTAAATGATAAGAATATCAGAAACAATGTAAAAAATTATGCCATTTCTCAAACTAACCATACTACAAATCCAAATAATATTTGAGTAAAATGTAATTTCAGATCATCTACAAGATCAATTGTATGAATACGTTCGAAAAATTGAAAGTATAATTCTCGTTCGAACAAGTCACCGACTGGGTCTTGTCAAAGCTAGACTGCTGGGAATAAAGTATGCCAGTGGTTCTGTTATAGTATTTCTTGATAGTCACTGCGAATGTACTGCAGGTAAACCTAATGGAATTAATTTAAATTAGCGTCAGAAAAATAAAGGAAAGAGTAACAAATTCGAAGATATTATATTAATAACAAAAATCGTTAGCAAAGCTTTTATTATACATTGTAGTTATTTCAATGTCTTTTGTGCATTTTTCAGTTTTAAACTATTTTTATAGTTTCACAATATGAATGTAAATGAAAACATAAACATAATGAAAATCTTAATGTTTGGTGATATTAAACTTAGTAATATATTTCTTCCAATTGTTCTAGGCTGGTTAGAGCCTCTATTAGATCGTATAGTACAAGATGATACACGGGTGGTCAGTCCAGTTGTAGACAGAATACACGAGGACACTTTTGAATACGTAGCACAAGATATAAACGATCTAAGAATTGGTGGCTTCAACTGGAATCTGCGTTTCGTTTGGGAAGGAATTCCTCAAGAGGTTTTTTCAGAAAGGAAACATCCAGCTGCTCCAATTCAAACCCCGACAATATCTGGAGGGCTATTTGCGATTAATGCGAAATTTTTTGAAAGGCTCGGTTTCTATGATGACCAATTTGAAATTTGGGGAGCAGAGAATCTAGAACTATCTTTTAAAACTTGGATGTGCGGCGGCTCTTTGGAAATTGTGCCATGTTCTCATGTCGGTCACGTATTCAGAAAAAAGTTTCCTTACAGAAAAGAAGGCCAAACGTTCAGAAAGAATTTCGTACGACTAGCTGAAGTAGGAGATTTCCTTTAAAATAGAAAAGTTTTCGTTATTTTATACAAAAGTTAACTCTATTTTCACATTAATTTGCTTTTTTATAGGTTTGGTTGGAAGATTACTCTAAATACTTTTACCAAAGAATCGGAAATAACAAAGGTAACTTTGGCGACGTGTCACAAAGGAAAGAACTAAGAAAAAAGTTGAATTGTAAATCATTTAAGTGGTATCTAGACAATGTTTATCCTCAGATCAGATTACCTGTGGACGATGCTGCAAATGGACAAGTAAGATGGATAATTTTGTTTATTCTTTATATACCTACCTAAAGATCTGTCGAGAATCTGCCTAAATTTGGAACAATAGAAGAAAAAATCCAGTGTAATTTCCATTCACTTGAGTTGACCTATAGATTTCGTTGTGAATAAACAGCTGAATATGCGCAACATTAACATAATAAATAATAAAGATTAAAAAAAGGTTTTTTTGTATATTTTAGGAACATTATATAAAATTATGTATATATTGTATAATATACAGAAAGTACTTTCGTTATGTACTACACATTAAATAGTATATAATATATTATAAAATTTATAAATTATAACATTAAATACGAAATATGTCATTTAAAGTGTTTCTGTTACAGATTTATCATTTAACTAAGGGTCTTTGTTTGGATTCAGCAAACACATTGGGTAACCTTAGGGAGAGTGTTATCTTGTCAAAATGTCACTCACAAGGAGGGAATCAAGTTAGTCGATATATTTACTTGTGCCTCATAAAAATAAATTATCATTTAAAATTATACCTGCCAATTTTGTGAGGTTTCTCCAAGAGATCAGACACGGTTCAGAGATTGACACAATGATTAAAATATCGTTAAAAATTGTGACATCTTATCTTAGCGTCTCTATCAATATTGAGCAAAAAATTGGCTCAATCGGGACAGAATAGCCAACAATGAACAAAAATGAGCTACAATAATAATTTACAAATTTCCCTTTTTATTTATAGTACTGGACCTACACGAAATATGGTGAAATTCAACGAGATGATTTATGTTTAGATTATATTTTAAACATGATTACATTGTTTATCTGCAGAGGACGTGTTGCGTCACAGATTTGGTACTATGACATGCATGTAAGTATTTATCAGTTTCTTAGCCTATGTTATTAGTGCTACGGATTTTTAGTCAATATTTAAATTATCGTGTCACCTTCGTTTAATACTCGCCGAATCTTCTCATTGGGTCGCGTTTCGGACCCGGTGGTAGATTCTGCGAAGGACTGCTCTTGCTAGGGTCAGTTAGCAACTCTCCGGTTTGAGCCCCGTGAGCTCACCTACAAACGTTAGGGCGAAGCTGAAATAGCCACTCAAGGCTATCAGCATAGGTAGGAAAAAATCGTTTAATACTTTTGTACGAATAGGTTTTTAAAAAAAATTGTAAGGAGCTCTTTTCCTATATGTCGACGAGCTCACGGCTTACCTGGAGCTTAATGGTTACCAGAGCTTATAGACATGACTTCTTGACATGACACCTTGAGACATGACTTCCACGAGTCTTATCGTTTACTCTACGCCGAAATATTCCAGCTCGAAGCGTACAATGATAAATTAGATTCTAGGATAATATAGGGCACCCCTTTTTATATGTAGAGTGATTTTCGATCGCCTGCCATTCCCACCCACGTAGAAACTGCCATCCTGACAATGTCATCCACCGTGCCATGAGTCTTCCGGCACTCTAAAATGAAAATCATAATTAGATAGCTTGAATTCAAATTTATTCTAACGATTTCAGACTAAAGCCATAAGAAATAAAAACAGCAACTTATGTTTGAGCACAGCCAAATATCATACAGGATACAAACTAGTATTGAAAAGGTGTTTAGATACGGGTAATCAGAAATGGATAATAGAAAACTTCGATGGCAAAAAATTGAAACTAAAATGATTTTTTTACGAAATAAAAAATATATATTTAGATGAATTTCAAATATATTGTAATATTGATACATCATTTTTTTAAATTAGCATTAAGAAGTTACAGTAGAACACCCAAACAAGGATTTCCTTGTTAACAATCGAAAAAATAAAATAAACGCTTTGTAACGTAATATATTTTATTTCAGACCCTTTTCAACATTTGACCCCCGACCACAAAAGGTTGTCATGTTTGACTTCTGTAACACTGTTGTGGTTTTCGGAGAAAAGCATATTTTACATTTCAAAAGGCTTTTAATTCTTTGTTTATAATTTATTTTACGGAACATTTCTGCGTTTTACGCAATGTAGGTTGCAATTTGCATGTGTGATTTTATAAGTATAAGGTTAAAATGGAATAAGAATAAATAAAGTTAAAGTTTGATTCAAATTTATCTATCTATGTATGTAAATCTTAAATTAAAGGTATCGTTTGCCTTCCTCTATTTAGAATGTAGATTGAACATAAAAATATACTACGGCTGACAAAAACTTAATATAATGCCAAGTAACTTACGGTATGGATTTTTTAAATGTATTGACAAAGGTTAACTTAACATGGTTAAACCATTTAAATTGTATAGTCACAGATAGAGATAGGCGTATCGGCGTGTTGTGTGAGTGCGTGGACAAGTCTCACTCTACTGTTCTTTTTTGCTTCGAAGCGAACATCTAAATGGTGCAACAGTCATTATTATGTATTTTTTAAAATTTAGGTGCATTTGCATTGTATAGAGACAGTTTTACTAGAGATCAGTTTAAAATTATTAGCTTATATCAATCCATTTTCAAAATTAGGCAGCTACACTAACTTTTAATCTACTGAAACTATCGGTAAGCTCGTCTGAGCACATGGAAAACGTAAACCTCCATGGCAATCACATGTGGGCTTCAATATTCACTTAACATTCCTAATCGTAATGTCTCTGACCCTTAACTCCAAATTTAGTAGCTTAAATTTAATGAAAACGCATTGAATTCAGAATTTAGGATCCCTACATAAAATTTTAATTCCATAATCAAATAATAAATCAAGGTCCGTTTATCCTCAAGCTCACTTACCGAAATTATCTTGCAGCTCCAGCGATTCAAAGTATAGTTTGCTTAATCTAACAAATGGTTCCTTTTTCTACCTGATCCGATGGAATGGCTTGGTGGAACGATGTTTTCCGTTTAATGAAACGATACGTAGTGCAGGGCGGTTTTCCGATAACCGCAAAGTTGACCGCTGCTTTGTTTGGAAGGTAACTAATGAACATTAAAACCGGTACTTGCGATAATGCCTAACAATGTTTTGTTAGATGAAGTATTTGTTGAAATTGTATATCTTTAAAATACTTACTACTGACTTTGTGTGGATTTAATATTTTTTAATAACCTATGCTTTTAAAATAAGAGCAGAAAATATTAGGGTGGATTGAGCCTCACGGTTTATCTAACGACGTGCTATTTAATTATTTTATTTTATTTCGGCTGCATTAAACTGAGATTAATGTTATGTGTTTCGTATTATAGAAAAGTTTGACTTTATAAAAAAGTATAGCCAAGAACAAATACAACTAGGCCCAGATCTCAAATAGTTTTAAGAACCTGCCTCAGAATCTCCTAAAATATATAGCTAGAGTTGCAATAATAATAATAAAAAAAACTTTTTTGAAATTGAAACGTGATGTTTGAGCAATAAATTTTAAGCTGTTCTTGTAATATTAAAATTAAGTGTGGTGACTTCCTTTGATAACAATACACATTTGCATTTATTTATTTTTATTTGTCCATAAGATTGGGCGTTAGTTGAATATTTGTGTAACAGTCTGGTGATACATATAATAAATCTTCCTCATGAAGGAAGTACAATTTTCAATCTCTAACTGGCAAATTTTTTAAAATATTTTAATGAAGTCAATGGAGACAACTGGGTCCAGTTTCAAATATAGATTATTTTCAATAATGCTGAATATGGATGTTAGACAGTTCCTATGGAAAAACAAGCTTTATGATTTTAATATAATCTGAATATTTCATTATAAATATAGGAAGTTTTGGACTAATTTTTGTTTTCAGACAATTTGCATTCGCGCAAGTTATGTCTTGTAGCTGTTTGAAATAAAGTTAATCTATCTAAATAATTCAAGTTTCATAACTATGTAACACAATTTACAAAGATATGTCCAAAGAACGGTCGACCGCGGGGTTTATTTGCATAATGGTCCGCATAGAAGATAAATGGGATATTCCACCATTCGCCCAACATATTGGAGGCAGGGATGAAGAAAAATTGCTTCAGCATCTCTAAAACTGGAACCTTTAATTTACATAGAAAATCCAATTTCACGTCTAAGTCTACGCCCGTAAGGTCTGTAGTTGAATGAATTAAATAAGGTGAAGCAACGATGAGGTCTAACAAATATGTTAAGGGTTCACGAAGTGTCCAATCGAAGTTGAATTTACGGGTTTTGTATTGGTTTATCTTATTTAGGTATAAATACGAAAACTACTTTTCAAGTAGCTGTGTTGATGCATCCAGTAGCAAAATTTTTATTTTTATGTTAAACCACGGGTTAAATTAAAATAATTGTTGTATTAAATTAATTTTTCAACAAACCGAATGAAATTTGTATTAAATGAATGGAGTGGTTATTACAATAAATGGTTGGAAATATTGATTAGATGTAATATAATGAATTCGTCCTGATTATCACTATATGACGTTAGGTACAAGTACATTTTAAGTTTAATAAACTTCTACCATGAGGTGCCAACGACAACTGCAAAGTTTTCTTTTAATTTTATAAATCACATGATGTATATATAGATCCTGAATAAACAATTAAAGCACAAGTAATCAGTTTAATACATAAAAATGACAAATACACAATACTATATTTAATTTTAATCATATTCAGCTACCCACAAGCTCATTACTAACATTAGTAATGATATCAGAGTTAATAGTTCGTATTAGTTCCGGCTATAAATTTACTCCCGAAAATGAATGTTTCAAAATCCTTTATTCATCATACACACATGAATGATCGTTTAATTTTGTTTTACTTGTTATAATCTAATGACGTTACAAGTAATCGTAACGTTTTCATTAGATTGAAGATGATTTTCTCCAATCTTCATTGGTATTTTGGATGAATTCATTGAAACAAGACTATCATAGAAAAAAATAATAAGATAAAAAAAGCGACCACTGTATATTATTTATTCATTTATTCTCATTTCTGTCTCGGAATAATAAAGCGTTATCATAAAATATACATAAAAAATCCATCTGTCTGGAATGTTTGATGTCATGGCAATAATATTAGCGGTATCTTCCTTTACTGTATTTTAACGTTTCGCTGTCACGGACCTCAATATTTAATAATACAACTTCTAATCACAGATTGAATTTTTGTTTTGTTATTAATATAAAATTAAGCAACCCTTTTGTATTGGAAAGCAAATATAATTATGTGTTGCTCTGTTAATGAGAAATGAAAATACAATTATTATTTTACAATTTTTTTTAAATAAATGCATTCATTCTAATTGGTTCTAGATCAATTTAATTTCATATTTAGTACAATTTAGTAGAAGTAGTAATTGTGTAGTTATTGATAACAACCATATGAATCTAAATTTTGTTAGTATTCATTTTCATAGAAATATCTAAATAAAATTTAATTGAGTTTTAGCCAAACTAAAATCTTCAAGTTTTCCTCCTACACAGCCAATTAATCTCGGCTTAGCCTTACAAAGCTTCTATTCACAATGAGTTCAAATTAATTGGTGAGACTAAATAAATAATTAACCAAATATTTTATCCGGAATAGCTTTAATAATAAAAGAGAATTTTTCATTATACCCAAGACAAATAGAAAATATTTACTTGCCTATAGTAATACTTTTTGCTAGTCTTATTAATTACGTATTTGAACTAGATGTTCGTATTACAAATAAAGATAAGATAAAGAATAGATAATAAAGATAAGATAAAAGAGTTCGAGTCGAAAAGAGAAAAACATTTTGTTTATAAAGAAATCATAAGAACAGCAGGCTTTATTCAAGTTATTAAGTACTAGCGACCCGCCCTCGCTTCGCTTCGGAAACATTAAAACACACATGAAACCAAAAAAATAAAATTAAAAAAAAGTAGCCTATGTTCATCAGGGACAATGTCGGCTTCTAATGGAAAAAGAATTTTTCAAATCGGTCCAGTAGTTTCGGAGCCTATTCGAAACAAACAAACAAACAAATCTTTCCTCTTTATAATATTAGTATAGAAGATTCAATAATGTGTACTTGCCATTCACCTCCAACCACAACCGCTATATCGCCACAAACTATAACGGTGGTCACACAAAATATCCCAAACGATAAGGTTCGTGCTACCCAAGAAATAAAATAATTTGATCCAAGCTTATTCTGGCTGGTGTTTGAGATTCAAGTATCTTTAATGAAAGCTAACCTCCTTTAGACTGAAGTCACAGTAAAGTCTTAAATTTTAATTACGTATCATCTAGATTATTGTTCTATCAAAATCACATTGTTAGTAGCCATTGATTATTCCGACTTAAAATTTAAAATAAGCTATTTTTAAAATTCTATTTTTAAATATTCTATTTCTAAAATTTAAAATAAACTATTTTAAATTTTAAGTCGGAATGGCCGATTTTGTGGAAACCTATGACTAATAAATAACATAATAGATAATGACCCTTCAAACGACTATTTCATGTAACACAAAATCAAATAATACGAAAAAAGCAAAGCAAACAAAAAAAAACTCACTCTCCCTTGAAATATTCAATCAAACTTTGTTCTTACCTGGATCAAAGTTTGGAAATACACGAAAAACATAGAGATATGACAATGCAGATGTGGTATTAATGACGTTGCTAGTGAAGTTCACAAAAATATGGTTGTTCTAACGTTACGTTAAGTACAGATGAAGAATAAGATGGTCTTTATTTTAATTAAATACACTTTGATATTTGAGATGACTATGGCCTATGAAAGCATTTAATTTCAGATGGTTTCATCATAGGTCAGAAGCTTGTTTGGTCACCTACGCCTAAAAAACACAAGGAATATAATAATATTGTGTTCTTGTGAAAGTGTTTATAATTGAGCAACATTTTAACAAACAAAATGACCGTATTTATGCTCAAACCTCTAAGGAAGCTTCCCAATTAGTCGACAGGGTGCAACGTGGGCACTATCCGACTTCAGTGATGGTTTGGTGGGGTATTAGCTATGAAGGAGTGACTGAGCCATACTTTTGTGAAAAAGGTATCAAAACATCGGCACAAGTGTATCAAGATACCATTCTTGAGAAGGTAGTGAAGCCCCTTAACAACACCATGTTCAATAATCAAGAATGGTCCTTCCAGCAAGACCCGGCGCCAGGTCATAAAGCTCGGTCTACGCAGTCTTGGTTGGAAACGAACGTTTCGGACTTCATCAGAGCTGAAGACTGACCGTCGTCTAGTCCCGATCTTAATCCGCTGGATTATGATTTATGGTCAGTTTTAGAGAGTACGGCTTGCTCTAAGCGCCATGATAATTTGGAGTCCCTAAAACAATCCGTACGATTGGCAGTGAAAATTTTTCCCATTGAAAGAGTTCTATTGATAACTGGTCTCAACGTTTAAAGGACTGTATTGCAGCCAATGGAAACCACTTCGAATAAGCTTTTTACACTTTAAATTGTTTTATATTTATGTATTAAACTAACACACTGTAAAAATAATAAATGTTATTTGCAATAAAAAATTTTTTTTCCTTTGTCTCAGTATTTATGGCAAGACTAGGTATTTATTAGTTGTTTGTGTATAGGTAAATTTGACGGATATATTAATTCATAATGATAAGTAATTGTTTCATCGCCGTAGTTAAGCAAATGAGTTGATTGAAGCCCATAGATATGACAAGAAAACCACTCACTCTCTCGAACCGTGAGGTCGACGCCTCCATTGTATTTTTTCACGACAGCTATCCTCCAAACGACAACGCTATTGCTTTACGGAAGAATCAGTCCGTGTCATATCGGTACTGATATCGGGATAATAAATAATAATGCCACATTGTGGTTCCTTAGTAGTTCTATAATCAAACTTTTGACAGACCATATGGATTGCGTGTACGAGAGACGATGAAAGTTTGATAGGTCTGGAAGAGTCACTACTTCTAACTATATTACGAGTATTATCGTCGTTTCAATTTTACTGTTTTAGACGTATCTTACCAGTTTCGCGGTAAAAATGTATTTTTTATTGAAAATACACTCTCTCATCAATAATTACGCAAGATTTTATAAACCGATTTTATTCATTCATTACGAAAATCATACATTAACACGATTTTTGTACCTATTGATTGAAATATTGGGACCTATTAGTACATTTGCGTCACACTGCCCTAGTTGCCTTATATATTTGGCTATGAATACCCGTAATCTTTTCTGTTGTAAAAAAGTACTCAGTTAAAATTAAAATATAAACGTTCGTTAATTTCGTGGCATCCAATTTCTTAAAATTTCTACTCCTCGACTGATATTTTAAATGTTATTCTTTCATTCAGTGAGTGCCCTCCTTGGTAATTACGTCGTAACTGGCCATTTCAGAGGAGGGAAGAATCTCCGCAAAACAAATTACCGAGCAAGATTCTTTTCTTTTAAATAAATAAATACTGGCTAATTATCTCCGTGTAAATAAACTTTTCATTATTTTTCTTTCGGAATGATAACACACAATAAAGTCGGCACTGATCTTTTTTTTTATGATAAAAATAAATAATTGTTACAAGTGGCCATTTCATAAAAAAAAAATTGTTGGAGAAATTAACATTATGTCTTGTAAAATCTTCCAAATGTCGTAAAACCGGAAATGCTTAAAACTATAACTTATTGACAAACTAATAATAATATGTATTATCAGATTTTTTTATTGCTTAGATGGGTAAACGAGCTTACAGCCCACCCGGTGTTAAGTGGTTACTGGAGTACATAGACATCTACAACGTAAATGCGCCACATACCTTGAGATATAAGTTCTAAGGTCTCAAGTATAGTTACAACGGCTTCCCCGCCCTTCAAACCGAAACGCATTACTGCTTCACGGCACTGTTAAAGGCTGTATGTAATGCTACAAATAATTTCGGTTAGAGGGCCTTACAATAATAATATTTTATCCGCACTAGTTGACCAACTCTCCTCATCAATTACCTAATTTAAGTTTCTAATTTTACATGTAACAGGGCATATTATAAGCCCACACGGATAGTAAATCTACCCAACCAATTTTAGCCTATTTCGTGATCCTTAATTTAATTAAAGTAAATCCCGCCACCCACCTTGAGACATCAGTTCTAATTATTTTTTATAGTATAACAGCTGACCCACCTTTCGAACCAAAACGCATTAATGTTTCCTGGCAGAAATAGGCAGGGTGATAGTATCTACACGTGCGGGTTCACAGGACGCCCTACCACGCAAATTATATTTTTTGCGGGCTCGATTTATATTATACGAAGTCATTCTTTCGTGGAAGTCGTTCGTGGACGTTTGATAAGTAAGTATTTCATTACAAAAATTGGTACCTGTCTACGAGATTCGTACCGATTCGGTAGTACATTCACTGGAAAAGCAGCTGCCCTTGAGTTGTTAGATCTCTTTTGGAGGTGTTAGGGCAGCTGTGAGCAAATTCCATTCCCTCCTGGCTGAGACTTGGCTTACCCACTTTTTTCTGGTGAAATTGGAAAGGCCTCCGGGACACCAGTAATCCTTGAATCTTAAATAAAAAAGGAAGAGATGCTTGCACCGGCTCAGTCGCATCAGTTGATACGATGTTCCAGGTGTCTTAACTTTAGGCCACAATGACTTCCCTAGGCCACAAAAACTACTTAGGTACTGCAAGCTTGGGTGATCATTCATATGTAGTAGGCAAGATGATGTCGAAAATATTAGCAGAAAATACTCATTAACAAAATCCATCTTCGTAATGTTTTGAATGTAAATCAGTAGCGCTAACAACATAACTAAATTAATGTTTCAAACATTTCGCTTCAATATTGGTAAGGTACTTAAAATTCATACGCATCTCTAACCCAACGTAATCTAATAAGCAAAGTTCCAGACAGCTTTAATATAAACGGGGCACTGGCATTGCTTTTAGTGGCACATCTGTCATTTACTTCCCATTCTAACCCCATTTCTTGTACGGGAGTCCCTAAGTTTGATTAATATAAGGCTCAAAATCCCAAAACTTACGATAAACTAGTTCCAGTGAGTAAGAACAGAATATATTTTTAATTATTTTCACAAAGCATAAACACAATATACGCGAGTGATTAAAGAATTACATTGAGTGATTAAAGAAAAAAATGCTTAGTAATTTATATTATGTGCTCTTTTTAGTTCTTTATATCTTAGCACTGAAAGTAACATGTAATTTAGACCAAAAGAATTTTATAACGTATTTTGTCGAATATTCTGACAGAAAAACAAACTTATGCATATTGAAACAATACCGCGAATTCGAAACTCATTCCTAACAGAATGATTTGTTATTTTTAGAAGTTACTAACAAAACTCAGTTGTATTAAAAAAAAAAAATGTTGATTAGTTCTTACTTGTTTGTGTCAATTTTAATTTCGATTTTTTTTTTCGATTAGTTAACTAAGTCCTATTTTCCAGTTTTTTCAAACAAAATTTTTATAATGTCTCTGGGTGAGGTGAGTGCGTAACGTGTGTGTTACGTGTTTTTAATGTTCTGTCAAAGACTTAACATACGTTCCTAAGCCCCTTAATTTATTCACAATCGCGATAAAATACTCTTCAACTTCTATTGAAGTGTTAAAATACGATTAACTAATGTAATGGCTGTGTATGTTCATTTTCACAGCCAGAATTTCTAATGATTTAGTTGAATAAAACGAATCTATGGGAGTTTAGATGGCACCGTTGTTGTTCTCACATTAATGCTTTTATTTTATTTTATTTAGTAGCAGATGACGATGAATTTTAGTGTTTGAACAGATTTTAGGGTATTACAAAGCATAGTAATTTTTTGAAACGAAGTTCCTTATGGGACGATGCGTAGGGGTACCGGGAAAAAACGTCCGTAACGTAAGATTCTTATTAGTAATGCACACAGTGTACGACTTAACTTTGTAATAACGTATAAAAAATAACATTTTTTTTATCATTCGTTGACCACAATCTCAGAGCGTTCGTTTGCGCAATACACTAACTCTTATGCAAACAACCGTGAATAAAGTGTACCACAATAAGTTCGCGCGTTACCGAATGAGCGTGGGTTGATGCGAAACCTCCAGTTTTATTTTATTTATACCTCGAATAGAACTTAAAATTAATATTTTTATTTTAAGGAACTTCGTTCCTATCCGGTGTCACACGACACCACACATTCCTTTTTTTTATTCTAAATACATAGCGAACAAGAGTGTTCCAATCGTCGGTCATTCGTCAACGTGGCACATCGTTTTTCACTCGTATCGAAGCTAGGGACCGATCAGTTTACTGACACGATTAATTTATCATGTAACAACTGCTGCCCGGGTTTCCCAAATATCAAATTTATTACTCACTGTTTACGTGATGTTCGTGAACTTTAATTTGGAATGGCAGAATGTTTTTTTTTATTTTATTGCCTAGGTATGTGGACGACCTCACAGCCCACCTGGTGTCAAGTGGTTACTGGAACCCATCATCTACAACGTAAATGCGCCACACACCTTGAGATATATGTTCTAAGGTCTCAGTATAGTTACAACGGCTGCCCCACCCTTCAAACCGAAACGCATTACTGCTTCACGGCAGAAATAGCCGGGGCGGTGGTACCTACCCGTGCGGGTGAGCCAGAGGTCCTACCACCAGTGTATCGAAATTTTAGTTGCATAGGTATAGCAAGCATAGGATCGAATGGTCAGGCTCATAGCACGCCATGCTACCGGTTTTTCTATTTGATTTTATTTTATCCTCATTAATTTAACACAACATAACGCCGTCATTATTAGACGGTTATTAGACAAATTCAATTGATTTAATATTGTATTTTTAGTTGGACAGCAGCATTCACGCTGTGGTGGCTACAGGGTCGGGTGATCCCTTAAAATCATATAGGCCATAAATCTGCCCCTGTTAGCTAACAAAAATAACTTCCCGTTGCTATCATCCAAAAACCAGTGCGAAGCTTAGTTTCAAACTATCTCGACCGAGGTAAATCCACACGAATGCTAAGGAATCAGTGTAATTCAAAATAACATTTATAACAATACCAGTTTATCCGGCACCTAGGCCGCCGTTGTTACGATTTATTGTAACAAATGATAAGGGTTTCCTCTGCTACTGGATCAACTAGATACCGTATATCATGTGCTTTTGGAGTAACAAACAAACATATAAATTTGAGTGCTCAACACTTAATTTTGTTTATGTTTGGAAATTCACAAGGCCTGAATTTTGATGGAAGGGTATTATAATTTTTATGCATTCTGTATAAATGTGATGTTTTAGATTGAACTACTAAGTTAGATCAACTGGTGAACGATGTTAGTGAAACTATCTAGTTGTTTTATTTTTAATCTATATATATAAAAATGAATTGCTGTTCGTTAGTCTTGCTAAAATTCGAGAACGGCTGGACCGATTTGGCTAATTTTGATCTTGAATTATTTGTGGAAGTCCAGAGAAGGTTTAAAAGGTTATAAATATGTAAATTCTCGGAATGAAATAAAAATAACAATGTTGTTTTTCCTTTGATGTGTCCCCCGTCGGACGGATTCCTTTTGTCTGTTGTAAGTTTATTTTATACAAAAGTTTAGGTCTTTTATTTATCGATTGAGGCACTACGAAGTCTGCCGGGTCAGCTAGTATTTTATAAATTTCCGTGTTGTCACGTACAGCGATGAACAAAAAAAGCCTGCTGAATTTTAGTCTAATCGTGATTCCGATCCGGTTATAGATTCACTCGCAGACCAACTAAATTTCAGCTGTTAGGCCTTTAGAGGCACTGGGGCAGTTGTAAGAAAATCTCACCCTTCCTGACGGAGATCTTGCTCGTACACCCCGTCCCAAAAACTACTAATTATTATACCTAAAATATAATGAGTGTCCTTTACACTCGAGACTTGCTATTCGTTTTATTTCCTCCCGATCCACTAACAATGCTTTTAGGTCCCTCAAGCACCGATCACCGTTCTCGTCGAACCCGTCGCTTGCGACGAAGGGCTCGACGAGTAAATTAACCTTCAGACACAGCCCACTGAGTTTCTCGCCGGATCTTCTCAGTGGGTCGCGTTTCCGATCCGGTGGTCGATTCTGCGAAGCACGGCTCCTGCTCGGGTTCGTGTTAGCAACGTCGTCAGGCTTCAGCCCCGTGAGCTCACCTACTAGTTAAGGTTCCGCTGATATAGCCTTTCAAGGCAATCAGCTTAGGTAGGAAAAAAAAAACGTTTTATCTGCCATAAAACTATCAGAGATAAGTTGATGTTTCTTCACTTAATAATGCAAAAAAATGTAATGTTCTGTCCACATCTTTATTTGTTCTGATTTTTATTTACATACAAAAGCAGAAATCCGATTTGCTAGCATACCTCCAACCTATATTATGTCGTTTCTTTGTAATAAATAAAAGAAAAACGTATCCTCACTGCAGTGGGTTTTTAGTAGAACATTACGAACTATTATACTTAAATAAGCTAAAGATTAGTAATCTGAAGTAGCAATGGGACGGACATACGTGTCGCAGAACCGATGGCCGATGAAGCAGACGTGTTCTGGACTGGAGACCGCGTACCGGCAAACGCAGCGTTGGGCGTCCCCCTGCCCGTTGGACCGATGACTTGCGGCGATATGCTGGGAGAGATTGGATGCGGAAGGCGGAGGATCGTTCATTGTGGCGGACTATGGGAGAGGCCTACATCCAGCAGTGGAGAGATACAGGCTGATGATGATGATACTTAAATAAGGGCATACATATGTACCTTCCAAAATTTTGGAGAGCACCATTAAATAGCTTTTAGTTTTATCGGGCATTCCCTTGGCCAAAAAGTTAAGGATTATTTAACTTTAGCTTTGGTGAGCGGAATCGTAATTGCAGGTACAAAGGAATATTTTGCAACTCTTGGGGAAATCAGCAATTGCAAAAATAATTGTGTGTGCTATTTTTGCACTTGTACCGGCTACTATATGTTAAATTTGCACTAAAGTTGTTGACTGCATTTAAGTCTTGGCGACTTTTCGTTGTCACTAGTATACACAATAGAAAACGAGATAATATGACGCATGGTTTTATTAAAACCACTTAAAACTATTGAATTGGGAAATCTTATTGAACTAAATCGATCGCTTTCTGAAAATTGACCTAGGAATGCTCTATCAAAATTACAGAACATCTTGGTCTGAGCGTAGACGAATCTATCAATAAGCCAAGGCGTGTTATTTTGCGTGACATATTATCCATTCATTAAAAGTACTCAATGTTGAAACAAATTATCTAAGCTAAACGTAGATAGAGATTTTACTACCATATTGTCTCATTAATTTAAATAATAATAGAAAATAAAATAAAATAGCCCCTTAATAAACCTGACCAATCTAAGTTTGTCACGCTTACTAAGTTTCACCGTTATCTCGGAATTTTATACGCCTAACCGTGGTAAGTAGATGTAATCAGAATGACACGGCCAAAGTTAAATGGAAAAGTTTTTGCTGGGTCTGTTTTATGCATGCCCTTTAGGCCAGTATGAAGCCTTAATAAGTGTTGACTTTTCAAGTTACTTGTCGTAAAAAAGTTGCTGAATCCTTGGGAGGGTTAACGCAAGTCAACTTTGTTTTAAAGCAACCCAAATTAATAGGGTACTCTTGGGATGTTGCAGTCTTTACCGTATATAATAATTTTGGCATATTAGCCACAGATAATTCTATATATCCGTGATCTATATATTAATACGTGAAGCAGAAACTTTGTATCCCTTTTTACGAAAATTGCGCGGTCGGAGGAGTATGAAATTTCCCACACTTATAGAGAATATAGTGAAGAAGTGCACAATGCTAATATTTTTTTTTAAATTAGGTATTAAAAATACATTAATTCAATAAAGAAAACATTACACACACTACCGTGTATTTGACACAGCACATACGTATAAATATACTCTTTTTAAGTTGTCAATTGTGAAACTTTGGTTAGGTATTCTTCAAAGTCTTTGGTCAAATTGAGAATAGATTAATATTGTTTATCTTTAATACTATTTGTCTATAGTGTAGTTTCTCAAATATTAAGTGTATAATCTATGGTGCAGTCTTGGCGAAATCTGTGAATAAAGAAGTATAAGTAGTGTTTGACAATAGAAACAATAAGAATGTTCAAACTAATAATTTAATTAATTATAGTCGAATTTTTACTACTGCGGGGACCACTAGTAAAGATAATTTTATATTGGCTTCATGTGTGTCTGAGTTTGTTCAGAAACTTATCTATATAATTTTAGTTGTTTTTATTTGTTTAATTGTTACGAAAATGTACAAATAATATATTTTTTAATACGTTTGTACTGAAACATTTTTAACTTTTATGCAAGGCGGTGGTTTGTCTCTGCGTTTAGCATTGCTGAAGTCCATGGGCAACGGTAACCACTCACCATCAGGTGGGTCGTATGCGCGTCTGTCTACAAGGGCAATAAATAAAAATAATATCAACTCAACCTAGGTACTTTAAAATTTAATATTTAATACGTTACCCGATTTATCATTTAAAATATAATTGCAATTATACTTTATACCTTATCCAATAACCTTCCTTACTGATATGTTTGTTGTAATAATATGAAAATATTTCAATAACTACCATTCAAAAATATATCCTATCAAGTAAAATATTATCCGCCCAGAACCCAATTTCGGTTCCCTTATGACGTCCAGATTAATACGTACGGTCAGAATTGATTACTTGAATCACATTTGATCGGAAACTACTAAAGGGTGGTGGGAAAAGTGAAACAAGTTACATTCACGTGCTTTGATTGATTGAGAACCCGGTCACCTTTAGCTGTCGAATTGATTTGTGACGGTACTTTCATTTCGTTGGCATCAGGCTTCTGAGTTCTATTAAGTATTTTGAAAAATGAAGAAAAAATCGAGTAATATACGGTGTCCACGTGTACGTGTACTCTAACCTTAAATAGGCGTCGTTAATTCGTTAACCAAGCTAATGGTATCAACATTTACCCAAATGAAACTAAGTTTGAACTACATTTAGCAAAAATTTGCATTGCTTTTATAGCGGGATTTGAGCGCGGCGACCGAATCAAGAAATTATGTAACGAAAATAAAACCTAACACCCCCACTCCGCCTACCATGTAGCTCGCGTTCAATACATTCACACGATGCGCTTGTGTGGTATTTGTGAATAAACGTGCGGATGACGTCGCAATGCATGCGCATCATGAAAAGTTTTCCCATCTCTCTCTCGCGCGGTCTAGCTTATAAGTGTGAAGTTAATGTTTTGCTTTTGTTATTTTTTATAAATATAGCGTGGTCTTATTTTTTATGGTTTTAATATTAAATTATTATTGTATAATTATAATTGCATAAGTTGATAAAAAATGCTGTGCAATAGCTTTACCGCGGCAGTCCCCGAGTGCCACACGTGTCTTTTTTTATTGATTTGTGAATTCAATTACACCTTTAGTTCATTATGAATTTAATTTTGAATTTTCGGAATTCATTTATTTCGAATTTTATTCAAATGTAACAAACAGCGTCACATAATGTCTCAGGAATGGAAAAGAATGAGCAATTTGTTAAACGTTACAGAGGTTACACTACAATATCATTCACTGTCACCGAACCATTTCGGTCAGTCGGAGACCCTTACGTGAGTGAAATTACATATTCTCTCTTAGATTACGTGCGTGGGCCGAGCCCACGAAAACTTTGAGAGCTCGAAACTTTCAGGATGTCGTATCGAAACTTTGATTATTTGATTAATTATTAGGAAGTAATGTAGAAATATTTCAGGAACTCCTCTGTCATAAGTTTCTTGCGATCCACTTTGAGTTTCCTGAAGAATAGTAACTGTGTTTTGTTTGGAGATGAACTATTGTATAGAGACAGATAGATCACGATTTGATTATCGTACCTTAATCTTATCAAGATAACTATAAAGGCCCATTGATACAAAGAAACATAATTCAAAAATGCCTGTGGTGAAAGATTAAAGATTTACAGTTAAAATTCAATGTTTCAATAAATTCAAAATAGTTGTTTAACTTTAGGAAGCGTGTGACAGATAATTCACCATATTACAAAATTGGCACAATATAGTGTTGATTTACATCTAAATGTTGAGTGATATTATAGCGATATAGTGATAATATTATCGATTCTCGAGAGATCGTATTATATTATAAGAACGGATTTTCAAATTTTGTTAATTCCATAAGCAAACTAAGAGTCGCATATTTAATTAAAGTGAGATTTAGGTAGTATAATCGCATGGTTATGCTCGAATATATAGTTTTCTTGAAAGACTATGATTGATATTCGAAAACCAATGGGTAAATAGAACAAGCAAGATGGATAGAGAATTTTTTTTCTTTCAGTAATATATAGGAACAAGTCTACAGTTTAAGTTGTTGTTTTTGACTTACTTTTCTCACAGCGGGATCTCAGTTAATAAGTTTGGATGGATTCTTTCTGGAAACGAATAAAGTCAATTTTGTTTTTATAATATACCGTTCTATTTATAGTTCACAGACGACAGGTGAATTTAAAATACACACAGCCATTTTTAGTTTCCTATAAGCAAAATTTATTGTTCTTAAATAATTTTATTGAGTTTCTAAGCTTTAACGTTTGATTATTAGAATTGTTCACGTGTATTTTTTTTCTAATATGTTAAGTTTAACTTATTTTCGTTTTTGAGGAGGCAGGAAATACTATTGACCTGGAGGTCTTTCCACTTTCACCAGGATAAATGAGCGAGTACGGGCTTAGCCAGAGCGAATAGAATTTGCTGACAGTTGCGAAACGCCTCCGATTGAGACCTAATATCCCTATTACTCAACTTATTCACTTCAAGGGCAGCTGCTTCGCGAATGCAATTACTACCAAATCGGAGTCGCGAGTCTCTTGGAAGATCCGGCGAGAAACTTAGTGGGATGACGTATGGGTTAGGTTGCATGTCGAATTCTTCGACGAGTTGGACGAGTACGATTACCAGTGTCCATAAGTCTGCTTCTGGTACCAGATATGCAAGCGTCGAATAACAATGTTAGTAGATCGGATAGATCCATAAAGACAAGGACGTGTCTATAGCATGGACGGTGAAGTATTTAACACTTGATGTGACGAGGGCGTATATAAGTAGAGCATAATGTGAAAGACGCCAACACATAGAGATAAAATGTGAACAGGTCATTATGTGCAAACTGCTTTAGCGATAGTTACAGCGGAGCGTGGCCTGCATTTACTAGTGAGAATATAACAATGAACCCATTATACACATACCAAAATAGTTGAGAATTTTTTTTAAATGCACTCTCATAATTTACTTCCCAATGATGGCCAAAAAGAGTAAAACATGTTGATATATCTGTTGTAAATATAGCATCAGATTTTGTTTGTTTTATAAGCTATATAAGTCGTGATACTGTAATTTCGATTAGCTCCACTAATGGCCTGGTCTCACCGTTTGGTAGACTTGATCACCGATCTACGGAAATGTTCTGGATGTCAGAGTGCACCATGACCTAGAGTGTCTC
This sequence comes from Bombyx mandarina, assembly GCF_030267445.1. Taxonomy (NCBI): domain Eukaryota; kingdom Metazoa; phylum Arthropoda; class Insecta; order Lepidoptera; family Bombycidae; genus Bombyx; species Bombyx mandarina. The sequence continues at coordinate 5,412,392 of NC_143215.1, forward strand.
ATCTTCCAGTTGAGGGAGACAATGGCTGATTAGGTTATTTATTACCTGCGCCGTATCGCCGGAAGGTACAGAATCTGTCCCCGTTGTCCAAATAGGACCAGGTTCATCCCACTGGATAATCTTGGCTACGATGCTGCCAGCGATGAGTCCCGTGAAGCGATACATGACTTCTGCCAGTCCAAACATTTCACAGACCGAAGTAGCCGAGTGATGGGGAGGGTTTACACTTAGTTCCAGTTCATATAAGAGGCAGATTTCTTCTGCGATAAAGTTTGGAGCGATGGAGAAATTAAGGCCACCAAAACTGATGAGTAAGAGGAATACTTTGTTCCTATTTAAGGGCTCTTCATAGCTCCATAGCTCATCCTTGATCGTGATCTTAGCAATGAAGAAAAAGAATGGCCCTTTAAGCTATAAACGATTAGTTAGGGAAAATAAAATAGGCAGTTCGAGAAGTCTAGGCTCCTACATTTCTTTTTACTTTACATTTAATTTAGGAACATACGTAATTCAAAAAACACTTCAAGACAAAAAAATCGTATGTAATATGTCTCGCGGAACGTGTAGTATTTCTCCCGCAAAATTACTTTCCAACGCAATCGAGTTTACGAAACCAATTTACATCTGAAACACTTTGATCAGCATTTACAAGAAACAAGAAGGGATATTCTCTTTTTTTATTTTCATTTATTCGCCTCAAATTTCGTAACCTCTAAGCTGTAAGCAGAAAATTGAAGTTTCGATCTTCAAAGTGTTTTTTTGTAAATGAATTTTTCTCGACGCTGATTTCAATATTCCAGCGAAGCAATCATGTCAATCGGAAAATTCAATGAATATTACAATGTCTGAAATTACATGAGCTGTTTTTCTAATTAAATTCTAAATAATTTTTAATTTATTTATGTTAAGTAAAGAGAGAAGTAAGTAACATTAGATCATTTTTGAAATCAAATTAGATTAAATTAGATTTGCTGAGTAAAATTGCAAAGCAATAAATAACCAAAGTGATGGGGGGCAGATAATCAAAGACCAGAATATTTTCACCGGACATATTTTCTAATTACATAAATATATCCTAATAAAATATTTACTAAGATTAAAATACTCTGTAGTCAGGGTATTCGGTATAACGAATTAATTTATTCAGATTTAGACATCTTAAGATATTACACCAAAATCTCAGTGATATTATAGATATTACAAGTATCCCACTCTTCATACTGGCTAATCTAATGCATGACGGCTTCGCTTTTTTTTTTTTTTTTTTTTTTTTTCCCTACCTATGCTGATAGCCTTGAGAGGCTATTTCAGCTTCGCCCTAATGTTAGTAGGTGAGCTCGCGGGGCTCAACCGGAGAGTTGCTAACACTGACCCTAGCAAGAGCAGTGCTTCGCAGAATCTACCACCGGATCGGAAACGCGACCCACTGAGAAGATCCGGCGAGAAACTCAGTGGGCTGTGTCTATGGGTTAGTTCGCTCGTCGAACCCTTCGTCGCAAGCGACGGGTTCGACGAGGACGGTGACCGGTGCTTGTGGTGCCTAAAAGCACCGTTAATGGATCAGGAGGATCCGTAATGACGTGCTTTGGGCGACGTCGACGGTTTACCATTCGGTCTACTGGGTCGGGTATGTAATTTCCAGCGGCTACGATGAGAGGGTTCTCATGTCGTGCCGCCTTCTCAAAATGGCGCAGCGATGCCGACTGTAGATACTTACTAAGGGAGTCGAGCTCCAGGTCGTCGTGGAGATCCACATTCCTAAGGAACCAAGGCGCTCCGACGGCTATCCTGCAGAATCGTGATTGAATAACCTGAAGGGATTTCAAGTTGGTGCGGGCTGCGTGAGCGAACACTACGCTTGCATACGTCATGACGGGGCGTATAAAAGTTTTGTAGAGAGTTACCTTATTACGGAGGGACAGTTTGCTTCGACTACAAAGCATTGGATAGCGTCGTCCTAGAATAAACGCGGCGCGGTCGCGTACCGTTTTTATATGGGGACGGAATGTCATCCCTCTGTCGAGGGTGACGCCTAGATATTTGACCTTCGAGACCCACGGAATGGGCTGGCCAAAGAGAGTGATGGGACTAACGGCGGAGGTGTTTGCGCGCCTACTACGGAGTGGGATGCTCGAAGTGATGTTCGGAGGGCGACCCCTTTTGAAGAGCACCGCTGCGCTTTTCGTGGGGTTGATGTCTATTCGCCACTTCCGGAACCACTGTCCCAGGGTGGCTACTGCGATCTGGAGTCGCCGATGAAGCAGCGACATCTTCCTACACGAGTAGTAGATAGCCGTGTCATCGGCGAAGAGCGCTAGATGGGTCTCCGGAGACCGGGGTATATCATTGATATACAAACTAAATAATAACGGGGAGAGCGCGGAGCCTTGCGGGACTCCGGCGGTCAGTTGACGGGGACGAGAACGAGTTCCCTCTACTCGATATCGAAACGAACGGTTCGACAAGAAGTCTCGTATGATGAGCACGAGTCTGTCTGGCACTCCCATGTTGTACAGTTTATAAATTAAACCGTTGTGCCAGACTTTGTCGAACGCCTTCGCGATGTCGAAGAAGAGGGCGCCGGTCGGGATTTGTTTACGCCTATTTAGTCCTATCAGAATGTGCTCCGTGAGGCGGTGCACTTGTTGTACGCACGAGTGTTTTGAGCGGAATCCGAACTGTTCGTCAATGAGAATTTTGTTCGCGGTAACAAAATCCCAGAGGCGTTTCCTAAGGAGCCGTTCGTAAATTTTTCCTATCGTCGAGAGGAGACTAATCGGACGGTAACTAGAAGTTTCGTTTGTCGGTTTGCCCGGCTTATGTATACCGATAACGTCCGCTTCTTTCCACACCGCGGGAAAGATGCAGTGCGTCATAGCGGCATTTAAAATTGTAGCCAACATTGCTATCAGTTGGACTGGCAAAAATTTTAGCGCGCGGTTGTGGATGCCGTCGGAGCCGGGTGCCTTCCTAGGTTGGAGGTTGTGGATCGCGTCTCTAACTTCGTCAGTGGTAATGGGGGGTAACGCGTCCGAGGGCGGCAGGGAAGCTCTGCGCTCGACCTCCCTGTCGACTAACTCGGTGTGTTCGGGGTCCGCGTGTTGAGTGCTGGTGGTGCACTGCTCTTGCAGTGCATCGGCCAGCAGCTCAGCCTTGTCATCGTCATCGAATGCCGGTGGTTGGCCTGAAGGGCGTACGAGGGGAGGCATAGTAGCGGTAGTTTCGGATTTGAGAGTCCTAGCTAGTCGCCAGTATGCTTGGTGGGAGGGCGCGAGTTGTTCTAAATAACTATGCCAATTATCGTTACGCGCGTCGCTTAAGCGGGAGTGGACTTCGCGTTGTAGACGACGCATCCGAATCCGGTTTGAATGCGTGGGAAGACGATCGTAGGCCCGGATTGCCGCATTCCTAACTCTTAAGAGATTCCTAAGATCGGGGGACAGTCTGATGCGGTGGAAGCTGTCCTCCACATCGACTTCTTTAGAAGATCTAATGATCGCGGAAGATAAGTGATCGGTAATGATGTTTATGGATTCGACGGTGTTCTCGGGGGATAGATTCGAATCCGGGCCGTAAGGGAGGATTGACGGAGCGGTGTCGGCTAGGCACGTGCCCAGCTTATTCCAATCCACCATGGTCCTCGTAACAGTGACTGGGTTGTGGGGGCGACCGAGCTGCATAACGACAGGTCGGTGGTCTGAGTCGAGCTCTGACATTGCTTCGATGGAACGCAAGCGCAGAGTTACGTTCCTAAGCAATGCCAGGTCTATAGTGCTCGGACGGAGCGCGATGTTATACGGATAACATGTTGGAGTTGGGGGACCGACTATTTCAAAGGTGAGGTCGTCTATAAACGCGTCGAGACGCCTACCGTTAACGTTAGTACGATGGCAGTTCCACCTAGTGTGGTGGCAATTTAAATCGCCTGCCAGGATGACGGAGTCTCCCATGCCGAACAGTGACTCGATGTCACTGCTCAGAAGGGGCTTGTCCGGGGGAGATAAACGGATGCGATGACGATCGGCTGGTGTCCCGTCAGCGAGATACGGCACACTGACGCCTCGATATGTGAGAGCGAGGGAGTATCGAGAGGGACAACGTGCAGGGCCCGCCTATAGTAAATGGCAGTCCCGCCTTTGGAGGCGGTGAGTCTGTCATTCCTAACCATGACGTAATTCGCGACTTTCGGGTCGCGACGCGAGGGCTTCAGACAGGTTTCCTGCACTAATAGAATATCTACAAGATTATCGCGGAGGAATTCGAAAATTTGATCGCGTTGCCGCGCGAGTCCGTTAGCATTGTAGAATGCTAACGTAAGGGAATACGGTTTTTCTCTACCTTTTTGCGCCATTGGTTACCGGTAAAGATTTTATAACGTACGCGACACGGACTCGTAAACGTCCATGTGATCGAAAGCGGCCGCGAGCCGCTGTTCGGGGGTTACCGACCTACGGATAGCGTCAGCGAACGATCGCAGACGGTCGAAGTTGACCGCGGTGACGAAGTCACGCACGAGCGCGAAGTCGTTGGCGGCAGAGGGTTGCGGGGGACGGAACGCGGGCGCGGGGCGAGGTGCGAGCAGGGGCTGGGGCGCGGGGCGTGTCACGAGCGGGGGCGGGGGTGCGGTTTCCGTTCCCGCCTTCGTATACGGCAGCGGTTTTTTCCACGCCGACACCGTGGGAACTGCAGCCGGCACGAAGGCGGGTTTCGGCACTGAAGGCGCCGAAGTCTTTGGGCCGACGGTTCGGGGGGCTGGGTGGGTCGGACGTTTTCGCGGAGCCCTAGGACATCCACGGTAGTTCGCGGGGTGCCCTTGCTTAAGGCATAGGACACAGCTTGGAGGTTCGGTCGCGGTTTCCCTAACACGCGAGCAATCTAGTGTGGCGTGGTCGCCGAGGCACTTTACGCAGCGGGGGCGCGCGTGGCAATTACGAGCCGAGTGGCCGTAAAGCTGACATCGGTAGCACTGCCCGGGAGTGCCACGCTTATGGGGGGCTTCGATCGAGATCCCGGATAGGCCGCAAATTGTCGTGAGACATGCGATCTTCTTTTTGGCCTCCGGGGTGGGTTCTAACGCCACGAGTATCATATTATAGGGCTGTTTGCCCCGCCCGCTGTGCATCCGGTGCACACTAACTATCGGGAGGGCCTGAGCGGTCAGATCCTCCTTAACATAGTCTATGTCCAACTCCTTGGGGACTCCGCGTACTACTACGCGGAGCTCGCGGTCCTCCTGAAGAGCATAGGTGTGGAAACCTATGTTCTCCTTTCGGAGGTATGCTGAGAAGGCCCTATGGTCGCCCGGCGTTGCGACCTTAATCTGAATCCCATGCGCGACGTTACGCGCATGGGTGTAGTTAATTTTATTTGCCTGAAGGGCCTGGGACACGCGATTCCACGCTGTCTTCTCTTGAAGTATCAGCGGGGGCGGGGCAGCTACTTTGGGAGCGGGCGCGGGCTTGGGACGCGGCGGCGGGGTTACGCGGCGAGCGGAGTCCGACTCCGGTGTCACGACTACCTGCGGGCGGGAGGCGGTCGCGGATTTAGTTTGCTTCGTCGTGGAGCTCCGGGACTCCACGGCGCGAGTACGCTTTTTTCCGCGCGTTACGGTTTGGAACCCATCCGAAGTTCCAGGCTGAGGGCTTGACGCGGATTCGAAATCCATCTCCGATTCGGTATCGGAGCCTGAACTCGAAACGATCGAGGTCGCGACGGATGAAGCGCGCGATGACGTAAACGACGCGGGCGCGGGGGTGGGGGTAGCGTTAGGCGCTACGTGAGCCGCATCGTGGGAACGTGCGCTCGAACTTGACGCGGCGGCGGGGGGCGCGCGGCGTGCCTCCGAGGCACGTTTGAGATATGCGGCGACGGACGCGGGGGGGGAGGGATTGCCACGGGCGGCCCTAAACTCTAGGTACTCGGCCCTAATTGACGGGTACCTATCCCGGAGGAACCCGACAATATCACTAACGTCTTCTTTCTCCATTCTTCGGTCTTCTTGCCCGGGGGGGGGCGGCCCCGGGACTTTTGTTGAACTCGCCGAAAGGCGAGGCCCCGGATAGGATTTGTAACCCCCCTGTGCTGCAGGACAGCAAGGAGCAGGGGGGGGGGGAATGCCTATGCCGTGAAAACGGCAATCGGCGGGGAAAAGGAAAGGAACCCGCTCGGGCTGTATAGTGCTACAGCAGGCAGAATCGCGAGCGGGGGTCTAGTCTTGAAAAAGACTGTTGTTTTTGGGAAGGGTTAGGAAATCGCTAGCCTGTGAGTGCCACAGGAAGCTGAACGTAGCGATTGGTTTTGCCTTGAAAAAGGCAGTTGGTAAGGGTGGGTTCGCGGTTACAAAACTTTAGCGCACAAAAATGGACCTCGATACGCAGATCGCAAGCGACCAATGGATCGGCACGTCCGCACTACTGAATTGTACGCACGATGTATTCACGGTCACTACACTGTCGAGCACAACTGTGAGTTCAGAGACGCAGCTCGCAAGCGGGCCACGGATCGGAAAGCACGTCCGCGCACGACCGAGTCGTGAGCGAGAATGTACGGCTTCGCTGCAGAAATAGGCAACTTTATGCTATCCAACGGCCGTCTGGTGTAGTGGTAAGTGACATGGTCACTACACAAGGGGTCGCGGGTTCGAATCCCGCCAAGGGGAGATATTTGTATGATAAATATAAATGTCTTTTCCAGGGTTATGGATGTATATTAAATATATGTATGTGTATAATAAAAATCTTACATTTATTTCCGTTATCTGGTACCTGTAACACAAGCTCTTTACGAACTTATCACGGGACCAGTTAACGTGGCGTGATTGTTAGTAAATATTTATTTATTTATTTATTCATGCTGTGCAATTATTCGTGCTGTGCAATGCTGTGCAATTATTCATGCTGTGCAATCAAATTATTCATGCTGTGCAACCGGGCTACCTCAAAATACACCGAGAAAAAAACACTTCTTTATTTATTAATAATATTGTAGTTCTTTTCCTTCTGATTCCACCCGCGCAATTATCTGTTATACATGCTGGAATAATCGTCGATCTAACGACCAGCGTAGAATTTTGTCCACACACTATTTCGTAATAGCACAGTTCGTATTTTATAACGAGAATTTGTAAATCCGAAATGAGGCAGAATGGATCGTCTGTCGTGCTCATTTGACGTATTCACAAACGCATTGCCGAACGCAAATTGGTGCGGTGTGGTCGAACGCGCTCCCATTCACTGTAATCAACTGGTTATCTCGTTAGTTATGCCGTCCACGGGTAACCGATGAATTTATTTTACGAGTTAAAACATTTTCATTTGGAATTCGGATTAAATCGCTATCATTAATTACTAATATTTATAGCTATGTTAAAAGCACACAGATTAATATACACATATTATTTTAAATGAAACATCTATAATTTCACGGATTATTTTTTTATGTATGTAATTGAAAAATTTGAAAGTTTTAAATGTACAAATCAAACCATAAAAATGTTGTCAATTAAGAATTCCGTTTTGCACGAAATACAAAAAAAAATACTGCAATATTGAACAACAAAATTGAAAGATCGCTAGAACATCAAACTGAAGTGGAAACTTTGAGGTTGTTCGAAGTCCAACGTAACTTTTGGGATCTTTGATTCGCCGAAAAGGCAATTGGGTTCTTGTTTGACAGATTTATCTTTTATTATTCGATGTTTTTACAGTTGAATGTAATTTGTTCCGGATGAGGCCAATCGAAAATATCCTTTAGAAAGTTTGATTTGTCCAAAGTTATTGTTATTGGTTTATAATCTGGTATAGGGTTGTCAATAATGTGTATCATATGTTTTATGAGCTGCAGATTTGATTAAAATACTAAAAAGTTAAACAGATGTTGTCATGGAAGAGAGCTTGGTCTGTGGACCATTAGATCTTTAGTAGGCATAGCCTATTACAGCGGTAAATTTAAGCTGTTTTAGACCTTAGAGGATATAGGACCTCTAGAATGAGGACTACAATTATACCCTAAATGGCATATTACTGAACAAAAACAATTAACTATAGCGACCACAAAGCCAACGATGAACGAAAATGATGATTCTGGTTAAAAAACATTAAACCTTTTCCTTTTATATACATATGAATGATCCATCAAAGTTTAATAATATAAAATAGATTCTTCTTTCATAGATAAAATTTGATTACAGCTCAGTAACTCCCCACTTGAGAAATGATAACTTTTATACGGCCCCATATAAATGTAACGACAAATGAACTTACATATTTTTATTGCACGCTCATAAATTCCACGGATGATCCGCACGAAATTTTACTGTACAATTCAGCTCCGAAGCCATATTTAAACGCCCGTCTAACGCGTTACACGGATAATGTATTTTGTTCATTTCGAACAAGTACGTATAAGGAATATTACATCGTTTTTCTACAGTCGGAGTTGTCATATATCGATGGTAATAACGTAGATAACTTACCAATAATGTATAATATCCTCCTTCTTAATTCGCGTTCCTCATAACTGAGGGTCGTGACCATATCCTCCCATTATCCTTGCCTAGATGATGTTTCGCCATCTTCCTCTGTTCTAGGCGGTGTGTGTGGCCTCGTAGACAGTGGTATCCAGAGTGGTGCGGATTAGGTCGGACCATTAATATATGAACTTATTTATTTACAACAATAGTTTTAGGGGTGCTAACATGATTACTACCAGCTTTAATATATATTGGTAAATCCTATTGCTTGTTTAGTATAACATTATATATTATATCGACGCTTGAAAGGAAAACGTGACTAAGCGACAATGCGTAAACTTTACAGTAGACTAATTTAAAGTTGAAATACCTGAAAACAAAATTTATTTTAACGAATCTAGCTGTAGTAGAATCTAGCTAGCAGCTGTAGGATTGAAATGATTTTAATAGACCTAGAAATATATATTTTTTTGCGCATCGAATATGATTATTGCCTATCATTTATATACAAAGCAGTTATTGTCGCTTAGTCATGTTTGCCTTTCAAGCGTCGATATTATAAATCTATGTACAGCACTATACGGCAATGCGAGCCCGGTCATCTTTCGCACCAAATTCCATTTAGCCTGTTGATGGTAAGGTGTTCTCTCTACAATGGGCTACTCCTTTGAAAATTCTTCCCATCTCCTGCCTATATGTACCCTGCTTTCCATTCTTACTAATAGGCTATAGTAGTTTTACAATATTATTGGGATTTGAGAATTTACTTCACACAATTCCAATTTTAAGGTAAGTTTCAGCATTTAACTTTGCGTTATTTAAAACCAGATAATTAAATTTCGCAGATGCAAAAACTACGTGAAAAAAGTTCCCGAGAAAATGTTAATTGCGTAGCAATACGTAGGTATAATATGCGTAGTTATATATATTAAATGTTAAATTGCTACTAGTTCCATTAATTTGCGAGAGGATGGCAACACTGCCTGACACATTTGTCACGTAAACGTTATCCGTCTGTCTGTCACGTGGGTGATAGGGTAATAGCGTATGCTCTGTGGAATTTTAAGTGACCCATATCTATATTTTCACGTGAAAATGAGACAAGATACCGCAAATTCCTTAAGGCGAAATGCGTATTTAAAGCGTATTGAAATTAGTTTTAATTTAAAAGTTTTATTTTTCGGTACAATTTTTCCCGAGGCTTAATACGTATATATCTAAATCCAAGCAGGAGGCTAAAAATGTTTATGTCGAATCAAAATGTTTCTAAGGTTTTTTTTTTTTATTTTTTTTTATTGCGTAGATGGGTGGACGAGCTCACAGCCCACCTGATGTTAAGTGGTTACTGGAGCCCATAGACATCTACAACGTAGACGCGCCACCCACCTTGAGATACAAGTTCTAAAATCTCAGTATAGTTACAACGGCTACCCCACCCTTCAAACCGAAACGCATTACTGCTTCACGGCAGAAATAAGCAGGGCGGTGGTACCTATCCGCGCGGACTCACAAGAGGTCCTACCACCAGTAATAGGTAGGTAGGTGTTCAGGTACTGAAGATTGTATCAAATGTTGCTACAACATTGGGAACGTAATCCTATATAGCAAGTAACTATAGTGCAAATAAGAAGCTATAGGTATTATAATAATACAAACTTGTAGAATATACCAAAGAAAAACTATTCATTGGTTGTATTACGCAGGTATCTCCGACGTACCTGTTTCTTCTGTAAAGCATTGATAACAAGTGGGAGTGTCATTATACAAACTAAAGAAACCTCGGTTTTATTTCCCAGAGTGGGTGGCAGCAGTTGTGTTTGGTACTTTCCTTGGACCATGATATTTTTAGATACATTCTTTCACTTCAACACTTATATTTTCCAATGGCGCACTTTTACAAACTGTTCAACTGAAGCCGTAATCTAATAATGATATTATAACTCGAACAACACCTGAGAATGTTGGTCATTACGGGACGTCGTCGTCGCCACTGAAATTGTTAATTCTATGTTTAATTAAAAATAATTTCTCTTCGCCACCGAACACGTGGAATAATGAAATGATGGATCTGGCTTTTCTTGCAAAATAAAATAACGAATCTCAATTAATTTAAGAGGTTACCAATCTCGATCTTGAGGCATAAGTTTAAAATAATTGGTACAAAAGTCTGTTCTTTCTTTTAACTTTTCATATCAGAACGCATGCTCAATACTTATAAATTAGGAGGAGTTTGTACGAGTAAGTGGACCATATCCATTCACAATAAAGGTATTGACAGCTTTTACATTCTAAAAAAAATGAACTGTTTAGACAATTTTGAGGTAGTGATAGATTTCGTTTTTTTTTTTTGTTGTTATTTGCTTAAATAAATGGATCTTATATTTTTTCTATGTATAAATTTTATTTCATATCTAACAAAACCATTTCTAAAATTATGCCCATAAAATGATAATGTGCATACATTTATTTTAGTTTGAATGTATATTTTGTGACTTCCATTTTTGGATCCTTGGTGGCTACAATCTTCACAATCAATTGTTGTGGTTTGAAGGTGAGGCAGCCTTAAGCAATTTAGATTTTGACTCATATATTTAGCATTATCTGCTGAAGGTTTGGGACTCATTGGACAGAACACAAAATCAACGAATCCATTCTTCCCGAGCTCAAGATACCGCTGCGCCTCAGCACTATATACGCGCGGAGTAGTTTTGAGTTCTTTAGACGCATTGCCAGAATTACTGGTGGTAGGACCTCTTGTGAGTCTGCACGGGTAGGTACCACCACCCTGTCTATTTCTGCGGTGAAGCAGTAATGCGTTTCGGTTCGAAGGGTGGGGCAGCCGTTGTAACTATACTGAGACCTTAGAACTTATATCTCAAGGTTGTCTCAAGGTTTTACGTTGTAAATATCTATGGACTCCAGTAACCACTTAACACCAGGTGGGCCGTGAGCTCGTCCACCGATCTAAGCAATAAAAAAAAGGTGACAATTTAGGAAAGCCTCCGGTAACAGGCAATGTATGCGGAAGAAGGCTTAGAAGCAGAAGCCCTTATGGTCTTATATAGCAGTCTTAGAAGTCTTATAGTCCGTATAACTTTGCATAAGCTCGTTCACACTTCGTTTAACGTTACATAATACGAATTTCATGCTTTTCATGCATCTGAAACGTAAGTAATTAATGTAACGTGGTAACAAAGTAACCGTTTAAATGTAACCGGTGGTTTTAATTTCGCTTGAAATATCTCTGTGTCTTCGTTTTAAGGATAATTCTCTTTCCACTAATAAACGAGGGTGTTTCGGTATTTTATGTTGCTTTAATCCGACGAAATTATGATTTTATATGAAATGAAATATTTTTATAGACATCACAATATAAACACCGCCGAAGCATCTGCTGTTTTGTAAATCGAAGTCCGAGTTTTGACCCAAAATGTATTATTGCTTCACAGTAGACACAGTGTTTATTACAGTTACTAGCCATACTTGCCGCTTCGCTGGGCATTTAAAATTAACACTATTTATTGTCATTATTATTAGGGAGTCCAAAACTCATACAAATATTAGCCTATCCATTACATACATGTATTTTCTACACGGATACCAAGTTTCAAGTCAATCGGTTGCATGGTTCAATAGTTATAACGGAACATCCATAAAAACCACTGCAGATTTATATATTAGTATAGTTCAGTATAGATAGTAGGATAGTAATATCGTGCGCGCCCACACAACATTCCGTCACTAATAATTCCGCATTTTAAAATTAATAATTTACTAATTACCTATATTCCATATTCTGACACAATGTTATTCTTTTGTCGTGAAAGTTGTCCGTGAATACGATATCCACTTAAACGTATTCTTCACATCACAATCTCTAGATTGTCTATTACGATATCACCACATAAAATAAAAACAACTTGACAAAAAATCGAATTCATAAGATTCAAGATATGAAAATTAATTAACTCCACAATTGCTTATAGTAGTATTCTTTTAGTAAATCTAACAATTCAGAATTCACAGTTAAGGCGCTTGAAACTATAAATAACTCGACCGGACGAAAACCATCTCGAAATTAAATTAAAAGTCGTTTATTTCCGTGGAAATTTCATAAAGCACCCTTCTCGTGGCGCTCGGCGTGCTATCTCATTAAAGCTTTAGTGTCATAATCTATTACTTGATTCACAACCTGGATCGCTGAACTCGGTCTCAGTAAATTTGATGTTATTTACTGACACCAGACAGATTTGTTTTCTCGCTCCGATTCGTATGACCGTCTTACTTATTACTGCTAAGCAATCATGGCGTCTGTTTAGGAAAATAGGATCCGCTATACATAAAATTGACGCTTCCATTCTTGACTTGAAGTAAGTTGCGGTATTCGCGTTTTGATGTCTGTAGAGTCTAAGTTTTGACCTAATTGGAAAACAATATTCATATACTAATTTAATGTACTAATATAAACGTTAATAATAATAAAATACAGATCATAAAACGAGAAACAATAGAAGAAACAGCAACAGCATCTCCTATGGCACGTTACAATGGCTATAAGAAAATTAAAGCCAAAGAATATTGATGTCAAGAAGGTCGTAAAACTCATGCTAAATTCCTATGCAGCATGATAAAAGAACATATAGCATCGAGGAAAAAGAAGATGAATAACAATACAAAAATAAGTAAAGACAAAGCAATTCAGTGATTTTTCCTCCTTTGCTTGTCAACCGATTTTCTTAGCATTTGTTTTTTATTTAGTAGTTTTTTTGTTTAGTCCAATATTCCCAATTATTACCGCTATGAAAAAAAAATATAAACAGATTTTTCGTCAACTTTACAAGGAAAATGTTAATAATAAAAGAAAAGAGAAAATGTAATATATAAAATGAATTGAAACCTTGAGCTGTGATTGGGGTAAATTTTTGACCGGTGAGCGAACATTGTGTTAAGCTTAAAAATAATTCGTTTTAGTAACATGATATATCATCAACTCTTAATTTAAACTGAAGGAACTGACATACGCCAACGCGTTCATTGGATACTGTAAACCCAACGCTACAGTTGATTTTTATTACATTATTCGAAATACATTACTAAAAGTTCATTGTAGTGTTCTTAATTTATATTGTGTTATATAACACTGGTTTTAGTAACCGCCTTCATTTTAGGGACGCTTACAACAGATTGTATTGTATATATTACGTATATTGAACGCTTAATATACTCGTACAGCTAGTTGCAAAATTGCTTGGGCAGACAGAAAATGTTAGGAATCAACAGACAACGTTATATCCATCTGTTAGAAATAGGGTATTACTAATTAGTTGCAATATTAATTTAGTGGAGAGGTTCTGCTATTGTATTGTTATATTAGTTGTTATTTGTGTTGATTACTCTGATGTGCTGGCTAATGATATTTATAGATGCACGTCGTTGTGGGCTAAAGGATAAGACGTCCTGTGCATTCGTATCTAGCGATGCACCGGTGTTCGAATCCCGCAGGCGGGTACTAATTTTTCTAATTAAATACGTACTTAACCAATGTTCACGATTGACTTCCACGGTGAAGGAATCGTGTAATAAAAATCAAAACAGCAAAATTATAATTTGCGTAATTACTGGTAGTCGGACCTCTTGTGAGTCCGCACGGGTATGTACCTCACCCTGCCTATTTCTGCCGTGAAGCAGTAATGCGTTTCGGTTTGAAGGGTGGGGCAGCCGTTGTAACTATACTTTACTATGCTAAGGTGGGTGGCAGCATTTACGTTGTAAATTTCTATGGGCTCCAGTAACCACTTTACATCCGGTGGGTTATGAGCTCGTCCACCCATCTAAGCAATAAAAAAAAAGGTATTGTTCTAGAATATCACTATCTAATTACTTCCTGAGGATGTCGTAAAAGACGAACGTAAGGGAAATTTATAGGAAAACGGGCAGCTGTATTATTTGGGTACCTATTGTATGTACCAGCGATTAGCATCTACTGGCCTTAAGATTAGATCGATAGGTACCACCGTCCTTCATGTCTTCGCCACGAAGTAATCAAGAGTTCTGAATTGAAGCCTCGGAGAGTTTAACACCAAGTGGGCAGTGAGCTCGTCCACACATACAAGCAATAAAAAAAACGATTGAGTTAAGTCGACATTAGCCTGCCCCGCAGGGGGGGGGTGGCACCGTGTCCTCGTCGCAAAAATAGGAAACGACTTGTCGTTGCCGAGTGTTGTGGCATCGATGCTCGGTGACGACGAGTCGTGGAAGGCGATGCTCGACTTCTGCGAGTGCACCATCTCGCAGAAGGAGGCGGCGGGGCGCGTGAGAGACGCACAGGCCCGCCGCCGTCGAGCGGGAGCCAGGGAGGCGGACCTCGCCCAAGCCCTGGCCCTCTAAGTGTTTCGGGTCTCCCTCACATGTCGGCCTGGGGACCGGCGAAGGGGGCCCAAGAAGATGACGTGCAAGCTGCTCTGCACGCGTTTTATGCATGAGCATCCGGGTGATGGAAGGCCAGCTATCCTCAACCCACGCTAGTTCTGACCCAGTGGGGTATTCCGTAGGATAGGGGTAGGATAGGGTATTCCGCAGGTTGAGAGACAGGAGGTTTTAGTCGATTCGACTCCGACATGCCCCACCCTCCATCCCCAGTGAAGGGCGGAAGTCCGGCGATTTCCTCCTGACAAAAAAAAAAAAAAGTCGACATTAAGTTAAGACGTCGTGACGTCAATGAAGTCTTATTACCGCTTCACACCGAGTAGTTCATGAGCTCATTCACACATGTACGCAATAAACAAATTAAATATTTTTTTTATCTTTCGTTTCAATGGGCTTATATAGCTCGAGAAAAGATAATTTATTAATCAACGCCATCATTTTTATTAATATAAATTCAAAATTCTCTAATATTAAGTATGTGTTAGTGATTAGTTGCTAACGTAATAATATCAGTTCAGAATTTGAGTTTAATTCTGTAAACTTTACAACTCAGTGAATTGGAAAATTTTGTTTCGTTTTATTTGATCTCAAGTAGAGCATCTGTTTCTGTTTACTTGAATGAAAATAATTTGTAAATAAGAAAATGCTCACTCAATATTTCGATTGGATGGCTACATGGTCAGAGCAAAATTATGATTAGGTATTTCAATTGAGGCTTGAAAATACTTATTGAGAGTACTTGACGTCAGGCAGCAGCTTGATTTTGCCCCTGGTATTGCTGACGCCCATAAGCGACGGTAACCACTCATCATCAGGTGGACCATATGAGTCGACTATTATCAAAGGCGGCAATCTGACTTTTGGACAATGATTGGTAAATCAGAAAAACGAATTATTGACTTTGTTTTCCATTGGCAGTCACAAAACTCTTCGGAACGACATCTTAGATAAATAACAGGTTAACTATTAACCTTTATTTAATGCAGGTTTTGAACCGTATTCTTTGAAGGAGACGATTATATTCAAATAAATCTGTATTGACATATCAATAAATTTTTTTTGTCGAAATGCACAGATTGCCACCTTTGATAATAGACGACTCATATGCTCGTCTTGTAGGCCAAGGTAAATAAAAAAATAAAAACCCATAAGCGATTAGAACCGTCGCTGCCGTGACTGTACCAATTATGAAAAACTAGAACATCTTGTTAAACCTACATATTAAGTAGACTCGAATTATTTCTCTATCCCTACTTATATCCCCACACGTGCCACTTATTGTAGGTTTTTTTTATTAAATTTGAAAACAGAACAGTATTTTGAATTTTGAATGTTTGTAGAATCTACCTTTCAAATTTCAAATAAGCATCAAAAGTCTCCGACTAAAACGACTGTTATGGAACGGACAGGAGGAAATTACGTGGATTCCGTTTCTTCTTTCCATTTTGATACGGAACTCTAAAAAATGAGTTTCTTTGATATTGATTTAACATTGAAAAGCTTCAATAGTATTATATAATATTCAAAATCATACGTTTAAAAGACGATCCTAAGGGTTTCTATTGCTGCATTTGATTTAATGCCGCGAAGTTAGTCAATTTGTTCAATGATCATCATTCGTTCAGATGACATGCTGAATATTTCATTTCCTTGAACCCTCATTGAATTTGATTTTATGCCATATTCATTATTTAAAGTTATTTTTGGTTTTGTTTTTTAAGTTTCACCATATCCATAAGAAAGTTGTATAAAAATGTTTTTCAGGCTAACTTTATTGCTGATCAAGTTAAAAAGGAACAGAAGAAATCTAATTTAATTTTAAATAATAACAAAGACCAATAATTATAACACTACATTACAAAGTTAAAGCAACAATGTATGTTACATTGCAAACACCCGACCGTATATTGAAGTCATACACCGTACAATCTAGACTCCTAGAGACCGAACAAAGCATGTTTTGAATGCGCCTGCACCAACCATATTATTTACGGAGACGTCCCAGTGAAATATAGAGTTTATGAATTTTGGGAATCCATTTAAACACTACTTACGTCTTATTCCTGGATGGATATACGTAGATATTGCTTGAATTGTTTCTTACTAATAATTATCAGAAAACAATTCCAATTTGTGCCTCAATAAAAATTTGAAACTTTGGAAAAGTTGGTATTGAGATATTGTTTACTTTATAATTTCTATATTTTGGCTAAGATTCAATTACTTTTCTACATCGAAATAAATCTCCAACATAAATTTAATCGTAGGTCTCGCATGATTTCCAGTCTCTACTTGGAAGTCTGTCACTTCACTACTAAGATTTTTTATTCGTATTTAAGGATAAGAATTTGAATTATTCCACTTAATTTAAAGAATTAATAATGTTCCCTACAATTCTCCCATATTAGTAGTTATTATTAACTATTATTTCTACATTCTTTTCAAAATAGTTCTCAAAATGGTTGCTTTAGCCTATTACTCTTTCTTAATTATGTTCTATTCATTAAAAGAGCTGACGTGGGAAATCACAAGAAATTTTTGATTTGTACTTAATGATTCAATAATGAAAACTTTTGGGGTGATCGTCATTTTTTACTTTATCCAAACATTTACTAGCGTTAAGAAACAATCTTGTACAAAAGGCTCCTAAACACTAATACACCAACGAGATTATCCGTTGAAACGTCTAGAACAATAGGTGTCGCTGCGAGCCTAATGTATGGCATTATCTAGGAAATAATTTCCGTGGCGGTCTCACCGCAGCCGTGGTTTGTTCGCGTGGAGTAATTCGGAACGTTATGCTGGGCTGAATGCAATCTGATTTGAATAATTTCGCGGTATTCATGCACTTCCTGGGGTTATTGTTTAGTGAGTTTCTGGTTTTGGTGATGGAGTTATTATTCGGTTGATTCGGTTGTCTGTTGATTTCACATTAAGTCGTAACTAACTATAAATAATTATATCAAAATAGGTAACGTAAAAGTTTCATTAATTTGAGAAAGGTAAATATTAAATGTTTTTTTTTAATTCTATCGTGGTTCTTTTTTTAATGAGAGTAGACATAAAACCAACAAACAAACAAAACAAACAAAAAAAAGAAAAAAGAAAAAGGACAAAAAAAAAAAAAAAAAAGGAAGACTATCGCCGACCGAATCGCATAGCACGCATTGTACCTACACGCCGCTTGTTTTTTCACCTCAATATTTTTATGGAGTTTTACTTACTACTTTTCTATTAAATTACGAACTCTTACTGACGATCATACTCGTCGTTGCGCGAGTGGTATACCAGTTTTGTGAATAAGCACTTTAGAAGAGTGCCGTCAAGACGTCACGCCGGCCGCCACCATTACGCGTCATCCAGCAGTCGCGTTCCTAGGATTCTGCAGCCTGTAAGACGCCAGCGACTGTACTTCTCATTACCTAGCCTCGGCCTGCTCCTCTTTTTTGTTCACTTTTTGGTAATACTCGCACCCGCAGAAACTTCCAAAATATAGAACCAGCGCTCCGCCGTGGTAAAATTTGTAAAGAGTTTTTCTCACTAAATCGATTATCTAGTCTGTTATAAATTATATTTTAGAATACGAATAAAATCTAAATCAGTTCTCAAACAAGACACAATTTACATTATTGGCAGTATTGTACTAATTGCACAAAAGTATTCGGATCACGTTCATTTTGGTAACAATTACATTTTTCTTTTAGCTCTTTAGCTACTCTACAGCACTTAATACGAGTGACAAAAACTTCGCTTAAAAAGGGTCGACGGAAATTAAAAAAGGTGCACCTTTTTCTACTTTTTTTAGGCCAACGAAGCTATTTGAACGCAATGCCAAAGCAACACGGAGAAATAAGGGACCTGACGTAATTAATCTCAGTTTGGCTCGTAATCCGTATTTTAGTGGGATCGAATGGCGGAACGGCTCCATTCATCCGGCACGACCCTGAATTAATCTTGACGTCACGTGACATGAAATTAGTGATGCCTCATTATCGGAACGAATGTGGTCTATATATAATATATTGTGATAAGGAAAATCGTATACCACTACTTACTATTAGCGTACAGCAAGCTATGGACTTTCGTTCACTCATACCCTTTTTTCCCCCCTATTTATTCGTTAATAGCCAAAGAGGCTATTTCAGCTATGTATGGATGGGTAGGTGAGCTCACAGGCTGATACTGAAAGAATTTGCCAACACTAGCCCTAGCAAGACCAGTGTTTCGCAGATTAACGCCGGATTGGAATCGCAACCCACTGAAAAGATCCGGCGAAAAACTCAGTGGGCTATGTGAATGGGTTAGTTCGCCCGTCAAGCTCTCAGTCGTAATTGACAACATCGACGAGGGTGGTGCTTGAGTGGCCTAAAAGCATCGGGAGTGAATCCAGGGGATCCGACAAGACATGTCTTGGGCAGCGGCGGCTTTCCGTTGCTCCGTTGCGGTCGAATCAGAGAGAAAAAAAGCTCATCCACAGTTAACAAAGTATTGCACTAAGCTTATTTGTTATGGAATTTCAATATTGATTCAAATCACCATTATTTGTATTGAACTACTTGTTCTCTTACCAGGAATCGGGTTAAGGAGACGATGACTTGCTGATGATTTAGTGTAAAAGCTCTAGTTATTCGCTCGCAGGCTTACAGGGAGGGACAATGAAAAAGAGAAGATATTCCAACGCGCTGGAGCTTATATTCGTTAGACTGACGATACGGAGGTCCGTTCATAGCTATGTATTTAATGCATATATTTTGCAAACTTATCTTAGAAATATTTATCAAAAATGGTACGTACCTTAATTTTAAAGTGAAACTTTTATTACATCGTCTCAAACTTTTCCGTCTGTGTGTTGCATGTCGCGTGACGGTCGGCCGCGGAGTAGGGATAAAGTGAAAGGCGCTCGTCAGAGCATCCAAGGCCAATATGGCGGCGCCTATAGTTTGCAGCAGCTGACCGTGTAGCGTATTATATTATATTATATGTAGACTATTACTCATTTGTGCCAATGCTCCACGCTATTTTGTCAGAGTTAAATGTCTATAATGTGAAAAAAAAGGTTTCGCTTTTACCGTGGTTTCATAAAACCACACAATCCTTTTTTTTTTTTTTAAAGAGAAGCAATAAATTTTATCCTTGAAGTTTTAGTGTAGTGAGTTCCTGAAATACACAACTCGTTTACAAAGCAAACAGTTCGTCAACAAACCAAACAGTGTGTGTTCCTATCGTCTTTTTTCCTGTACCCAAGTAGAGACATCCTGAACGAATACGCTTCTGTTTTCAAATAGATTTGTCTTGCATTCAATTTGGGTATTTTATTTATAAGGAATGGTACTAAGTGACTAATTGTGACCGTAGAAATCTATACGCAAATGCTGCACGCATTTTGAGACCTTTATTTGAAGTCTCAATACTTATTGGTATAGGTATAGATATGTTTAGATTGTCCAAACTTTGAAACGTAACGCTGTTGCATAGCAAGAAAAGCAGAATGTGGTGGTATAGCCAGTACGGGCTTGAAAAATGCTATAAATAGTCAGACTATAGTCGCAATAGCTTACTTCGAGCATCCCACTCCGTAGTAGGCGCGCAAACACCTCCGCCGTTAGTCCCATCACTCTCTTTGGCCAGCCCATACCGTGGGTCTCGAAGGTCAAATATCTAGGCGTCACCCTCGACAGAGGGATGACATTCCGTCCACATATAAAAACGGTACGCGACCGCGCCGCGTTTATTCTAGGACGACTCTATCCAATGCTTTGTAGTCGAAGCAAACTGTCCCTCCGTAATAAGGTAACTCTCTACAAAACTTGTATACGCCCCGTCATGACGTATGCAAGCGTAGTGTTCGCTCACGCAGCCCGCTCCCACTTGAAATCCCTTCAGGTTATTCAATCACGATTCTGCAGGATAGCCGTCGGAGCGCCTTGGTTCCTTAGGAATGTGGATCTCCACGACGACCTGGAGCTCGACTCTTTTAGTAAGTATCTACAGTCGGCATCGCTGCGCCATTTTGAGAAGGCGGCACGACATGAGAACCCTCTCATCGTAGCCGCTGGAAATTACATACCCGACCCAGTAGACCGAATGGTAAACCGTCGACGTCGCCCAAAGCACGTCATTACGGATCCTCCCGATCCATTAACGGTGCTTTTAGGCACCTCAAGCACCGGTCACCGTCCTCGTCGAACCCGTCGCTTGCGACGAAGGGCTCAACGAGCGAACTAACCCATAGACACAGCCCACTGAGTTTCTCGCCAGATCTTCTCAGTGGGTCGCGTTTCCGATCCGGTGGTAGATTCTGCGAAGCACTGCTCTTGCTAGGGTCAGTGTTAGCAACTCTCCGGTTGAGCCCCGCGAGCTCACCTACAAACGTTAGGGCGAAGCTGAAATAGCCTCTCAAGGCTATCAGCATAGGTAGGAAAAAAAAAAAAAAAAAAAGAAAAAAAAAGAAAAAAAAAAAAAAGCTTACATAGCTAAAATAGCGATGTAATACATAATTACAATAAAACTTTATTTATTATTATGAACTCGGCCTTTAAAAATATATTCATGTTTTTATTATTATTATAAACCTTCGATAAACAAAAATAGAATTAAATCGACTTAATTGTTTTTGCGCGAATAAACGAATTCAATTCTCGGTCGAAATCAATATTAATAATCTGAGAATCTTGAGTATTCTTCATACATCGTGCACGAATGCGGAGTTAATGGCACATGGCTTTTGTTATTGTCTGAAAGTACAAAGGAGAATTGATACACGAAATTAACAGTAAATTAGTGTCTGGTCTTAAAACGTTGAGAATGCGGACAGAGAATGAAGAGGCTGCTAGATTATGCACTAAGCTATCTCGTAACGATAAACCAATTAGATTTATTGATACAAGTGACTAAAGCTATTTGTATTTTGCACTTTTTTTTTTCCTACCTATGCTGATAGCCTTGAGAGGCTATTTCAGCTTCGCCCTAACGTGTGTAGGTGAGCTCACGGGGCTCAAACCGGAGTGTTGCTAACACTGACCCTAGCAAGAGCAGTGCTTTGCAAAATCTACCACCGGATCGGAAACGCGACCTACTGAGAAGATCCGGCGAGAAACTCAGTGGGCTGTGTCTATGGGTTAATTCGCTTGTCGAGTCCTTTGTCGCTAGCGACGGGTTCGACGAGGACGGTGACCGGTGCTTGTGATGCTTAAAAGCACCGTTAATTGATCGGGAGGATCCGTAATGACGTGCTTTGGGCAACGTCAACTGTTTACCATTCGGTCTACAGGATCGGGTATGTAGTTTCCAGCGGCCACAACAAGAGGGTTCTCATGTCGTGCCGCCTTCTCAAAGTGGCGCAATGATGCCGACTGTAGATACTTACTGACAGAGTCGAGCTCCAGGTCATCGTGGAGATCAACGTTCCTCAGGAACCATGGTGCTCTCTGCTCATCTTGTTGCAGCAGCGTATTGCAATTCTTTTATAAGTCTAAAGAATAATTTCCCGTGTCAAAATTTAATTAATGAGTCATAGTTGATTTATCGTGTCCAGTTTCACCAAAAAGTAGCAGTTCTGGTGTTAAAGAGTTGAATTCATGTATGTAACGTGTCATCAAGACAGTAGCGCGGGTGACCCTCAGACACATCCCACTGAGTTTCTCGCCGATCTTTTCAGTGGGTCGCGTTTCCGATCCGGTATTAGATTCTGCGAAGCACGGCTCTTTCTAGGTTCGTGTTAGCAACGTCGTCAGGTTTGAGCCCCGTGAGCTCACCTACTAGTTAAGGTTACGCTGATATAGCCTCTCAAGACACTCAGCTTAGGTAAGAAAAAAAAAAGCGCGGGTGAGATTTAGGTAACAAAGTAATTTGCGCTCCTACTATTGGAGGAAAATAAATGACCACATTGAGGGACCCCACAGAGAATTCTGTTCTGTGTTAATAAAGATACTGCGTAACGAACAATGAGAAATGACAATATCAATTTGAATTACAGTGTGAGGCTTACGTCGCTCAAATATCCAATTGTTTTGTTTTTAATGTTCCAAATCTGAGTATCGCTTTAATGTAGTCTGTGTGGTTTACTGGTGGTAGGACCTCTTGAATCCGCACGGGTAGGTACCTCCACCCTGCCTATTTCTGTCGTGAAGCAGTAATGCGTTTCGGTTTGAAGGGTGGAGCAGCCGTTGTAACTATACTGAGACCTTAGAACTTATATCTCAAGGTGGGTGGCGCATTTACATTGTAGATGTCCATGGGCTTCAGTAACCATTTAACACCAGGCGGGCTGTGAGCTCGTCCATCCATCTAAGCAATAAATAAATAAAGTTAAAAAAAATTTGAAGCTTCATATAAGTACAGATATTGTTCTATCTTTTGTACATACATCAACGTCTCACCCATTTCCTTGCTCCATTACACTACTAATCGTATGAGATTCCAGGCTGATGGAGCTAATTAATAGCTTACACAGCGTCCCTTCAAGATTGTCCCAAATGTTTCGGAGAATTAATTTAAAGGATGATCCACACAAGCATTTGACATAATATCAAAACACATTAATTAATTTACAAGCTAAGTTACGGCATTCAGATTATAGTTTCCAGTTTTGATTGATAAATGGTCATTGTTCGTGAGTTTTGTCTAACACGTTACGTATTTTAAATGCGAAAAAATGTATAATGAAGTAAATTTAAATAGTTTTTCTTCACCATAAACCGCACTGTCTGTCCATGAAATAGATACACTTTTATGACCTCACGATAAACTTATTGTAAATTAATAATGCAAATACATTATAAGTTGTAAATTATAACCTTTTCAATGTGAAACTTTAAAATAAATATTTGGTAGGTACATAACATCAAAAATGTAAAATTTTTATCTATCCAGGAACTGGAAAATAGCTGTTTCATTTTAACTTTATCCCCAACTACATAGTCTTAATATTTTTCTTCTATCTTAATTCTATGAAAATAAATAATTCTGTTCTAAATTGTATTAGAGGACAAGCACTTACTTCCCAAACATATTTTTATTCAAGCGCCATCTATGGAATTAGGTCGGTACTTATTTATCTGGTTTAAAACATGGTTTTCAGTAGGTATCATTATTATGGTAAAACTGAAAATTTTCAAGAAACCATTTAATCCATACTATAGAACTAATGTACAATGAAACGTAGTGGGCGATGAAGTTTCATCTAAATCTGCCAGATGTCACTTTTAATAACTTTTGGAATAACAAAAGTCAACTTTTATCTTCAGATATACACAGTGAAATAGATTTTCAGGTATAATAAAAAGTCAAAAAAATAATAGAAAATTACTACTTCAGTTCCTTGTTTCTGAGGTTCTGCTTTGGCAATTTTTGAGGTACATACGTATGGCGAGATGATGTTAAAGTTAAATAACTTTAAAGTTCCGTTTTGTCGCTAGATATGATAAAGCCACGTGCTTGGGTACCACTTATCTGCTGATCATTTTTACAGTGAAGTAGCATACGTTCTGGTCTGAAGAGAAGCTGAGTCTACTGATATTATTATGACCAAGTCTCTAATGTTCATGTTGTCTTAACTAAGGACTCTAGAAATAGTTAAGAGAGCTTGTCATCTCAACTATGCACACCTCATTCAAGCTTATCAACAATAAAAGTAGTTTTCGTTAAAGGAAGGCTAAGCGACTTTCAGACATCTATTTTTTTCTTCCTACCTAATCGCTAGTAGCCTAAGGGGCTATTCTAGCAACACACGGTTTGACAAGTGAGCTCACGGAGTTCTACTCAAGAGGACTTCCTAGCACTAGCCCTAGCAAGAGCAGTGCTTCGCTGAAACTACCACCGGATCGTAATCGCTACCCCCTAAGATGAACGCGCGAGAAGCTCTGCAAATGATCGAAATGCTCAAATAAATTTATTTAATTTAATTGGTCTTTTAGCTGCGATCACAAGACCGATAAAGTTGCTAAAATGCTTCGAAATCGAAATGATAATGACCTTGCAGTCTGAAACTTAAGTCGAATAATCGCAAAGACGAATACACAGTATCGCTATGGGCTCAAATTCATTCATATGGAATTCACCTTCATCCATTGAGCGCCGACCTTCTGCCTGCTCGGCGTCATATTGATATCGGCAACGAGCATGCGCCCGGCAAATTAGAAATTACGCTTGCGCACTATCGCACTCCCGTTGTTGTGTACATAGTGGTTTTCTGTATTTCTAAATCTATCAAGTATTCCAAATATATCTTACATTTCTCTTAGTCTCACGTAATTTTAACTAAAAACACCGATCGCCTTCGTTCCATCAATATTGTTTTATTGCTCTTGTATACGATGATTCATTAATTCGTGAAGTTCGTATACTTTCATAGCGCCGAATTTGCAATTGTTTCGACTAGCATTGAGAAGATAATTTGTTTAGAAGAGCCACATCAATAGGTGAGCAAAAAGAAACTATTTATTATGGTTATATGATAGCAGTTGTATCTGTAGACATGCAATCGAGACGTAGGCGTTTACTCCAGACAGATACGTGGGCGTATCATCTGGCTTGTCGTAGTCTGGCCGTTTGTAAAATTATGTGTTCGATAGTGTCGATTTAAGAAGTCGTAATTACAAAACAAAATTCAGGTTTCTGTTTGTATTATTGTAAGTTTATTTCTGAGTAGCTTCAGACGTAGTGAGAGTTTTGCGCGTTCATACTCTCGTGCCCTTGAAAAACATTGGGTCTTATTTAAGAGCTGTGTAGGGTTAGTTACACCGAAGTATTCATCACGGGGAAGGTTCATGGGGAAAAAAGACTAAAGACCAATTTATCAATCGTCAAGAAAATTTTATTCATAAAATAAATTATAACCTAAAATAACTTATAAGTGAAACATTTGATTTAAATATTAGTTATTAGTAAAATTATCTTTTATACATATTTACGACAGACATTAGATACTTTTATATTTTCATATAAGACATTTATTTTATACAGGATATATTTTATGTGTAATTGAAAGCTAAAAATCAGTCTACAATGATAAAAAGCAATTATTTACAATCCAAACAATAAGAAAGTTTCATAACTATGTTTTTTTTTAGAAAATCCGCTATCGAAAATGAATTCATTTAAGCCAATATTTAATTGATTATAAAAGACGCTCTGTTCTATAAAGCTTTTCAACTGAAATAAATTACATATCTAAATAACATACTATTCCAAAAATCGGAAACACAAAATTAAGTAATATAATCGAATATAATAGTGTTCGTAATTTTGTAAAGTGCAGCTCTGTAATTTTTGGGAGCTATCTCTAGTTCTTTGTCGTTCGCATAAAATCAATATTGACCATCGAATGTGTTGCCAAGTGACGTGTCAGTAGCCACGCCACGTCCTACATTCGCAACCGAATTCGCACGTGCTAGTGGAAATTGACTCTTTATAAGTAATGTTTGAAGATTGGAAATTGCATTTGCAAATTTATATTTTAAATTATATTTTTAAGAGATATGTCCTGCAAGTAATGTTGATAATACTTTATTGTTCTGATAGAGAAACGGTCTAAGGTGTATATGGTTCGACTTCTGCGAATGCACCATATCGCAGAAGGAGGCGGCGGGGGCGCGTGAGAGACGCACAGGCCCGCCGCCGTCGAGCGGGTGCCAGGGAGGCGGATCTCGCCCAAGCTCTGGCGGTCTAAGTGTTTCGGGTCCCCCTCACATGTCGGTCTGGGAACCGGCGAGGGGGGACTAAAAAGACGACGTGCAAGCTGTTCTGCTCGCGTTTTACGTAAGAGCATCTGGGTGATGGAAGGTCGGCTATCCTCGATCCACGCTAGTTCTGACCCAGCAGGATATTCCGTAGGATAACCCATTCTAATCGGCGTTATCTAGGCGGGTTTCGGATAGCCTGCCCACCGAGAAGGGCAATGGGAGAGATGTGCTCCGCACTAAGCACTTCTTTCCCCCCTTTGCCTTTTCATGAGCTCTGTCTCATGCGAGATTCGGATGTGGGTTGTTGAGCGACAGGAGGTTTTAGTCAGCTTGACTACGACATGCCACCGGACTCCACTGGGGATGGAGGACGGAAGTCCGGTGATTTCCACCTGACAAAAAAAAAATGTATATAGTGGATACCCCACATCGTTTTACCTTGAGACATGACTTATAAGTCTCAATTGAATAATGAAACAGCTCAATCATCAAATCAAATATCCCTAGTTCAAGGAAATACGTAAAGGTTTTTCTAATTCTACTAATTCTACACCGCAACATACCTGCTATATTTTTATATTTTACAGAATTTCTGTAAATTAAACGGTTGTCTGGAAGAGATCGCTTTTAGCGATAAGACCGCCTATTGTACATATGTGCTTTTTGACTGTTTTTTTGAATGTAAATTGTGTTGGTGTGCAATAAAGTGTATTCTCTCTCTATCTCTCTCTAATTGCAAAGATTGGTGACGAGCTCACTTAGTAAATAATGATCACCGCAGCTTACAGAAATCACAACGTTCTATCGAAACAGGTGATTGAAGTCTCAATTATATTGTATAACGGTTGCCCCACCATTTAAATCGGAACGCATAAGTATTTTACGGCAGAAACGGTCAGGGTAGTAGTGCCTATCAGAGCGGACCACATTACGCCCAATCAAAAGTTCTTACGCAAACTTTAAAAAAAATCTGTTTCATTTTGTTACAAAATATTCCTTCATCAATTTTTATTTCGCCAAAGGTATTTCGCGTACCTACTGTCTCCGTTCAGGTTTTCTTCAGTAAAAAACATTTCAAAACAAAACAAAAGCCTCGATACAATGGCATCGCGGACAAAGTCCGCTCTAAGGATTGATCTTGTGATAACACGATCGCGGGCCTCGTGCTGTTCCCTTCTCAAATCAACAGATTCCGAATCACTTTTATTTGTAGCGACGTGGTTATCAAGGTTCAGTTAGTTCGTTAAAGTGTGGCCATGAGCAGATCTTAAATATGTTATAAGTATATAATATGTTAATGTTAATTAAATATCGTTGAAGTTGTTCTGGCCTAAAGGACAAGACGACCGGTGCATTCATGTTGGGCGATGCACCGGCGTTCGAATCCCAGGTGGGTACCAATTATTGTAATGAAATACGTGCTCAACAAATGTTCACGATTGACTTCCACGGTGAAGGAATAACATCGTGTAATAAAAAACAAACCCGCAAAATTATAATTTGCGTCATTACATTTTTTTTTTTTTTTTTTTTTTTTTTTTTTTTTTTTTTTTTTTTTTTTTTTTTTTTTTTTTTTTTTTTTTTTTTTTTTTTTTTTTTTTTTTTTATGATATCTGCATAATATTATATGATATTTACTAACAATCACGCCACGTTAACTGGTCCCGTGATAAGTTCGTAAAGAACTTGTGTTACAGGTACCAGATAATGGATATAAATGTAAGATTTTTATTATACACATACATATATTTAATATACATCCATAACCCTGGAAAAGACATTGATATTTATCATACAAATATCTTCCCTTGGCGGGATTCGAACCCGCGACCCCCTTGTGTAGTGACCATGTCACACCAGACGGCCGTTGACGGACATTACTTATTGTAAATGCTGATTTTTAACGAATGTGAAAATGTTTTAATCGGACAATCATATTTAAAATCATAATAGCCAGCCAAACACTATTTATTATACCTGATCAATATAGTACAGTAGCAAACCGTATCTACGTAAAAAATGGCCGGATATTTCCCGGTCATCGTTCTCGTCGAACCCGTCACTTGCGACGAAGGGCTCGGCGAGTAAATTAACCCACAGACACAGCCCACTGAGTTTCTCGCCGGATCTTCTCAGTGGGTCGCGTTTCTGATCCAGTGGTAGGTTCTGCGAAGCACGGTTCTTTCTAGGGTTCGCGTTAGTAACATCGTCAGGTTTGAGGCCCGTGAACTCACCTACCAGCCCAGCGGCGCTGACGTGGTCTTTCTAGACCATCAGCTTAGATAGGAAAAAAAACTGTTTTAAAACAGTAAAAGGATCTTTACCAGTGGTAGGACCTCTTGTGAGTCCGCACGGGTAGGTACCACCACCCTGCCTATTTCTGCCGTGAAGCAGTAAGGCCTTTCGGTTTGAATGGTAGGGCAGTCGTTGTAACTATACTTGAGACCTTAGAACTTATATCTCAAGGTGGGTGGCGCATTTACGTCGTAGATATCTATGGGCTCGAGTAACCACTTAACACCAGGTGGGCTGTAAGCTCGTCCACCCATATAAGCAATAAAAATAAAATATGTTATATTATATGTTAATTAAATTTGTTATAATATATAATGTTATTATACACGCGTATAATTCTGTTATGGGCATTAAGTAACCACCAATAATCCATAAAGATTCATTCGCGAAGGAGTTGCCCTTGAGTTGTTACGTCTCCTTCGGAGGCGCACGGGCAACTGTTAGCATAAATCCAAGAAGGGATGCCTCATAGCTGAGCCTGTGCTGGCCCGTCTGTCCTGGTGAAACTGGAAAGCCCTTCGGGACTTCGTTGGGAATAATAATAAAATAATAATCGCGAAATTAAATCGTAAAAGTAATTGAGATAAAAGTTATTTGAATAGCTGTCTTAAAAGAAGACTTGAGACGTTTAGTTCTTTGAAACGAAATACTATATATATATATTTAATTGAACAGTTTTGTTTTTTAAAAAAGTATAGAGAAATAGTAACGCCTAAATATCTAAACATAATAGTTATTGTTATTACGTAGACGTTTATAATAATTGTGTCTAAAGTAGCATAAACAAACTTATCGAAAATCGATTGCCAGGCAAGCTGTCTTTCGTTTGGCATGGGCGATTTCTTTCTCTTCACCTCCGACAGAGAGAAGCTGAAAAGAAAATGTTTGATTCGCGCCAAGGAATTTGGTACAATTCAAAAGAGATTTTACCAATTCAAAATATTGAGAATCATTCTCATTTACTGACGTTACATATTTATTTTTCATCTAGAATATTGGATTGCTGTACATGTTTTTTTTTCTTTTTTATATTGTAATATAAAGATTTTCTACAAAACGGTCGAAGCTGAGATATTTACCTATGTTGTACCCATAATAGACAGGAATGAGTAAAACCCAGGATCAATTATGTAGGTACCAAATACTCCAGTCCACGGTACAGTAGCTTTTCGAGAAAAAAAACTATAAATTTGAGATCAGTAGTATTTTTATTTTGGAGCTCGCATATCTTGATTTCTATCTATGCGTCGATTACACCAAAGTCAAACAAGACATATTACAATTACGTTGTTGAGTCTCCCACCTTATACAGCCACGAGGAAAAGTATTAGGCACCCGAGCAAAATTATCTTAAGTCGGACGACGGCGTGCACATAGCAACACGTGCTACGTGATCGACGCTTCGTCAATGCTCTCGTTAGCAGTGAGACACTTTGACTATTGACTTACGCATATCTCAGCCACTATCACTAAAAACGTATTATGAAATATCTCATCATTTTACCTGCTGGCTCTTATTTGTTTACTCTAACTACTTGCATGGATTACACGTCGATATATAGATGAAAGTATATAGTTTTAAAATATTATCTAGGCCTTAGTTAAAACGTTTAGAAAAACAGTGAAATTTCGATTTGACTACTGAATACTAAGCCCAGATATAATATATATACATATAATATAGCATTTAAATTTCATATTCATTACCGCGCGTACTCTCTCTAGACTTGTACCACATCCCATTTTCAGCGAGGACTTTCGGAACGACGGCACTTTCATTTCCTATTTCGTGACAGTCGTCGTTCGGGAGTCGGTAGGGTCGGACGTGGCTTTGGAGCTAAATTAACTTTTTTTTCTCTATTTAACATTTTTAATAACATAACAAAAAGATAATAAATACATCATGGACATCACTATTACGAGACATTTTAGTTTGGACGAAGTGAGTATCTTTATTTTAGTCGTAGTAATATACATACAGGTTAGTTTTTATTCATCACGTTCTTAATTACAGTAGCAGGATAACAATAATGCGTTTGAGAAATGTAGGTTTTTTTTTTATGGCTACGTTGTGTGGACGAGCTCACAGCCCACCTGGTGTTAAGTGGTTACTGGAGCCCATAGACATCTACAACGTAAATGCGCCACACACTTTGAGATATAAGTTCTAAGGTATCAATATAGTTACAGCGGCTGCCCCACCCTTCAAACCGAAACGCATTATGTACTGCTTCAAGGCACAAATAGGCGGGGCGGTGGTACCTACCCGTTTGGGCTCACAAGACGTCCTACCACCAGTAATGTAAATTCTTCTATGTATTTCCCCGTATTTCAACCTCGGTCTATGCGCATCCAATTCTAGCACACAGCTCTGAGTAAATCATCATTTCATCTCACATTCAAAACTTAAGATAACTTAATTTATATCGTAGGCCACTAAACATGCTATGGTCCTTAAATCAATTTCACGTCACAGCGATTCCGGTCTAACCAATTGAATCTTCGAAGCCATCGTCAAGGAATCCGAATGTTTGAAAGATCAGTGATCCGCACATATTGGATATTGCAAGACGGTTTACTTAGATAATTCAGACAATGTTTAGAAGTCACATCTTCTCTTTGATCCGTGTGATTTAATTAGAAACTTTGTCCGACTTTATTAAATTTATGTGGAACCGATAGTTTCAAAACATTTGTATTGCACGTCTAAAGGAATACAGTTAATGGCATTTATACTGTGCTATTTCTCGTCAGTAAAATAGGACATAAATCGGCGTTTGGTCTGTCTAGATTACAGGTAGTTTTAATAAAATATTTACGTGATTAAGAAATTTAAATCTAGGTATTTCTTTTACTCGTAATATTTATAAATTATTATTTACTGGTGATAGGACCGCTTGTGAGTCCGCGCGGGTAGGTACCACCACCCTGCCTATTTCGGCCGTGAAGCAGTAATGCGTTTCGGTTTGAAGGTTGGGGCAGCCGTTGTAACTATACTTGTGACGTTAGAACTTATATCTCAAGGTGGGTGGCGCATTTACGTTGTGGATGTCTATGGGCTCCAGTAACCACTTAACACCAGGTGGGCTGTGAGCTCGTCCACCCATCTAAGCAATAAAAAAAAAATGTAACAGTTAGCTGCACTGGTAGAGTTCATAGTATTAGTAATCTCAATATGGTATATGAATGTCTCATTATGGTAATAGCTTCAAATTAATCTTTGTCGCAAGCGAACGCTTAATAACATTCCATTACTGAATTTACCACCGTACATAAAATTCACGAGTGAAGCAATAAAAATATTACGCACATAATATCCTTGAGCTTTCAATTTGAGGACCAATAAAATTCCGAGAGCGGAGCTTCGAACCCCGGCTTTTCCGTGTCATTCGCATAATGATAGGAAAAATCTAGTATTATATAGCACATTTGTCATCTTCGAAAAAATAAAATAAAATAACCTTTTAAGAGATCATATTGAGATGTCGTATTAAACATTTTTTAGGATACTAATAATTCGATTGTAAGTTGTAAAAGGGTTATGATATTATGTATAAATAAATAATAGTTTAAAAAACTAACAAAATACGCTTTTATAGAAAATCCAACTAAAAAATAGAAAATAAATTTTAATAAATTTGAATTAAAGATAGTGTAAGATAAAATGATTTTATTGTAAAAAAGCGTGGGGTGCTTTTCAGGATATTATCAAAATAACCCTTCTACTCATATCTGTTCATAAAATATTTATAACTACTGATACCATGCATCCCACGCTTTTTTTATGTTCAAAGATTCCGTTACAAACATACATACGTCTGAAGCTAATAAAAGTGTATTAAAAACTAAATTTTGAGTACTTACTTAACTACTGAATTTCTTTGTATATCATACTTATTCGAAGTTAATAC
Organism: Bombyx mandarina; assembly: GCF_030267445.1. Taxonomy (NCBI): domain Eukaryota; kingdom Metazoa; phylum Arthropoda; class Insecta; order Lepidoptera; family Bombycidae; genus Bombyx; species Bombyx mandarina. The sequence goes on from NC_143215.1 coordinate 5,445,175, forward strand.
CAGACTGCAATACTAGCCATTACTAGTACTACCAATGATAATATCCGTAGTGAATTTGTGGTCTGCTTATAATTGAAACTTGTGATTAAAACTTGTTATGTGTACATAGAGAATTGTATGTATAGAGCAAGATACCAATCCTGAAAATCAATTATTGGTATTGAAATGAACAGAAAGGTTACACTTTGCACATTTTTTTAAGTAAATTGAAATGCAATGTATTTTTTTTTGTACACGCATTATTGGGATTGTACAAACTTAATTATCATTTTTTTTTTAATACAGAACAACAGGCCACCTGTGTCCGTTCAACTCGGAATAGTTAACAATAAAAGCATTTCCGTTTATGAACGCGTTCACGATCGGCCTTTTATATGAAATTGATGGAAAATAATTGATGGAGTATTAATAAACTGTAGTAAATGTATTCTGGACAATTATTCGAAAAACTTTTATTGTGACAAGAACTTCTAAGTTAAAAATATTAGACGTATTTTGATTCCAAATAAATATTGTTACACGCTGGGGCTCGTGATAAATAAATGTTCCACCGAAGTACAACTTAGAACTGTATTTATCTGTATCTTAGAAAACAGACACATCACTTTAAAATTCTCAATTCACAATCTCATAAATTCAGACGGGTAACCCACAATCTAGAATGCCGCTTTCCTGATTGAAATATGTGGTTGAAGTCAGAGGGAAGTCAATAATGAATGATTTTCTGAGCTGTGACTGTTTCACGATAGATTTTTATAAGTTTGTAATTGTAAATCCAAAAATTGGATATATCAATGGATATATTCAAATTTAAATAAGCTAAGGGCTAGATCGCACTAATACAATAATAATTTATAATTTATTTTTCTATATATTCAGTCGTCAATGAGAAGTGGGGCGTTAGCGGCTATGGAGGCTCAGCCTGACCTCAGCACCTTCGAGAACAAGAGCGGGCTGGCGGAGGACATGAAGTTCCTGGCGTCGATGCCTGAACTCTGTGACGTCACCTTCCTGGTGGGAGACACCAGGGAGCCCGTTTGTGCTGTGAAAGCGGTCCTGGCGGCAAGGAGCAGGTAATCTACAAAATATCATATCTTATTTTCAAATATATCCTTTTTTTTATTGCTTAGATGAGTGGACGAGCTCACAGTCCACCTGGTACATAAATGCGCCACGCACCTTGAGATATAAGTTCTAAGGTCTCAGTATAGTTACAACGGCTGCCCCACCCTTCAAACCGAAACGCATTATTACTGCTTCACGGCTGAAATAGGCAGGGAGGCGGTACCTACCCGTGCGGACTCACAAGAGGTCCTACCACTAGTAAAGGTGTTCCACAAGGGTCGGTACTCGGCTCTCTTTTGTGGAATATCGGGTATTACTGGGTGCTGAGGGGTGCCCTCCTCCCGGGCCTGAGTGTAATCTGTTACGCAGACGACACGTTGGTCGTGGCCCGGGGGTGGAGTTTTGCTGAGTCTGCCCGTCTTGCTACGGCTGGGGTGGCGCATGTCGTCGGCAAAATCAGGAGATTGGGCCTCGACGTGGCGCTCAGTAAATCCGAGGCCATGTGGTTCCACAGGCCCCGGAGAGTGCCACCTGTCGATGCCCATATCGTGGTTGGAGGCGTCCGTATCGGGGTCGGGGTGCAGTTGAAGTACCTCGGCCTCATTCTGGACCGTCGTTGGACCTTCCGTGCTCACTTTCAGAATCTGGTCCCTCGTTTGTTGGGGGTGGCCGGCGCGTTAAGCCGGCTCCTTCCCAATGTCGGGGGGCCTGACCAGGTGACGCGCCGTCTCTATACAGGGGTGGTGCGATCAATGGCCCTATACGGGGCGCCCGTGTGGGGCCAGTCCCTGGCCGTGGGGGTAGCGAAGCTGCTGCAACGGCCGCAACGCACCATCGCGGTCAGGGTCATCCGTGGTTATCGCACCATCTCTTTCGAGGCGGCGTGTGTACTGGCTGGGACGCCGCCTTGGGTCCTGGAGGCGGAGGCGCTCGCTGCTGACTATCAGTGGCGGGCTGACCTTCGTGTTCGGGGCGTGGCACGTCCCAGCCCCAGTGTGGTCAGAGCGCGGAGGGTCCAATCTCGGCGGTCCGTGCTGGAGTCATGGTCCAGACGGCTGGCCGATCCTTCGGCTGGTCGTAGGACCGTCGAGGCGATTCGCCCTGTTCTTCTGAATTGGGTGAATCGTGATAGAGGACGCCTCACTTTCCGGCTCACGCAGGTGCTCACTGGGCATGGTTGCTTCGGTGAGTTCCTGCACCGGATCGGAGCCGAGCCGACGGCAGAGTGCCACCATTGTGGTTGCGACTTGGACACGGCGGAGCACACGCTCGTCGCCTGCCCCGCATGGGAGGGGTGGCGCCGTGTCCTCGTCGCAAAAATAGGAAACGACTTGTCGTTGCCGAGTGTTGTGACATCGATGCTCGGCGACAACGAGTCCTGGAAGGCGATGCTCGACTTCTGCGAGTGCACCATCTCGCAGAAGGAGGCGGCGGGGCGCGTGAGAGACGCGCAAGCCCGCCGCCGTCGAGCGGGGGCCAGGGAGGCGGATTTCGCCCAAGCCCTGGCCCTCTAAGTGTCCCGGGTCCCCTTCATATGTCGGTCTGGGGACCGGCGAAGGGGGCCTAAGAAGACGACGTGCAAGCTGCTCTGCACGCGTTTTACGCAAGAGCATCCGGGTGATGGAAGGCCGGCTATCCTCGACCCACGCTGGTTCTGACCCAGCGGGGTATTCCGTAGGATAGCCCATTCTAACCGGCGCCATATAGGCGGGCTCCGGATAGCCTGCCGACCGAGAGGGCTGGTGGTCGTGGCGCCGACGACCGCTGGTCCGGCGTCCCGAGGGGGAGGGTGATGGGAGAGATGTGCTCCGCACTAAACGCTTCACTTTCCCCCCTTTGCCTTTTCATGGGTTCTGTCTCATGCGAGGTTCGGACGCGGGTTGTTGAGCGACAGGAGGTTTTAGTCAGTTCGACTCCGACATGCCCCGCCTTCCATCCCCAGGGGAGGGCGGAAGTCCGGCGATTTCCTCCTGACAAAAAAAAAAAAACCACTAGTAAAGATCCTTTTACTGTTTTAAAACAGTTTTTTTTCCTACCTAAGCTGATGGTCTAGAGAGACCATGTCAGCGTCGCCGGGCTAGTAGGTGAGCTCACGGGGCTCAAACCTGACAATGTTGCTAACACGAACCCTAGCAAGAGCCGTGCTTCGCAGAATCTACCACCGGATCAAAAATACGACCCACTGAGAAAGTCCGGTGAGAAACTCAGTAGGCTGTGTCTTTGGGTCAATTTACTCGCCGAGTCTTTCGTCGCAAGCGACGAGTTCGACGAGAACGATGACCGGGAAATAGCCGGCCAGTTTTTACGTAGACATGGTTTTCTACTGTTCCTATTGGTCAGGTATAATAAATAGTGTTTGGTTTGCTATTATGATTTTAAATATCTTTCAATTTTCACTTCAAAGACGTCCTCTTGCCGATAAAAACATTTTCACATTCGTTAAAAATCAGCATTTATATACAAGTATCACTGAAGCAAACGTTTACCTTAACAGAAAAGAATACTTTTAGCGCAAAATAGAAAATACCTTTTAGCTGAAAAAGGGTGTTGAAAATTGTTTGTAAAACAAAGAGCTGTGAAGCATTCCTTTGTAAAGACCGATGTTAGCGGGAGTCGCAAGAATTTATTTGTCTTGTAGGTTGAAGATAGAGTAAACATTGTGATTTTTATAGTACGTTTTGATAAAGGACTAATGTTATTCAATAATTGTGGGCACTGACTTACGTGAGCATTTAACGTGAACAAATAACAAATATTGTAGGTTTTCTGTTGTTGTTAAAGTATGCAGATTGTCAATCGAATAAAAAAAAAATTTTTTTTTTAATCCTACCTAAGCTGATAGCCTTGAGAAGCTATTTCAGCGTAACCTTAACTAGTAGGTGAGTTCACGGGGTTCAAACCGGAGTGATGCTAACACTGACCCTAGCAAGAGCAGTGCTTCGCAGAATCTATCATCGGATTGGAAACGCGACCCACTGCGAAGATCCGGCGAGAAACTCAGTGGGCTGAAAAAGTATTGCTCTCGCTCATCGACTTCGAAATGTTTCAGGAAACAAATTAGCCCCTTCTTATAACTGCAAGATTAATAAAATTTACTAAAAATTATTTTTAAGAATATCTAATGGATTGAACTTTAAATTTTATCTTTAGAGTCTTCCAAAAAATGCTATATCAAGCTCCAAGTCCTCAGAGAAAGAAGGAACCAGGACCAAGAGAGAACAAGCTAAGATTATTCTTGAAACGTTCCTCGGAGCCTCTCCTTAACCTACAAAATGCAGCACAGCAGGTAAGATGAAAATTTTCAAAACGAACAAACAATGTATGTTAGGAATGCCACTGTCCTTCATCTTGATAATGTGTGAATGATGAATTTGTTTATACCAATAGCCTATACCAAGCCTACCATTATCATTGAACGGATTCGATAAAATATTACCTTGCACTATCCCGTATACTTCTTCAATTAAATAACAAAAGATTCAAACCTTTAGAATCAAAACCAGCTGATTACAATCCATTAGAACCAGTTCTCGTGTTGTCAACATGTCTGGATAATATATTTCAAACTTCGAACGAATGATAGAATTTGCTTTTTTTTATGCTATTTAGAAGCTGTGGTTACCCATTATCAAAACAAAGCTAGACAGTTACAAAATTTCACTCAAACAAATGAGCTCTCATTAAAACATCAGAAACTTATTCTATTGAATAACGAAAGATTCGAACCGTTAGAACCAAACCCAGCTGATTACAATCCAATAGAACCACTGTTCGTGTTGTCAACATGTCTGGATAATATATTTCAAACTTCGAATGAATGATAGAATTTCCTGTTTTTTTTTTTTGAAGCTATGGTTACTTTTTATCAAAACAAAGCTAGACAGTTGCAAAATTTTCAAACGAATGCGCTCTCATTAAAACATCAGAAACGTTCACATTCAAAAGGAGAATAAGTTTAACAACTAAAGGGTTCGGTGTAAATGGAAAACATTTTTATTTTGGAAAATGTTAACGCGTTTTTACTATGTTTAATGCAGAGATCAAGTTTCGCGCAGCAATTGGCACCTATACAAGAGGTAAAAACTAAATTATCGACGTCTAAAGGCACTTGTCTCGTTGGTTTCAACTGTCAGCGTTCAAAGTTTTATAAATATTACACTTTTCTAATACTCATAATTAATATACTTCTGCGTGTTTGTAGATGCGTTGTTTTCCTTCATTCGAAAAAGTTGGTTCATTTTTTCTGTAACTTAATATACATATATATTGCATGTTTGTTCCTATACAGACCTGTAAATTTATTTTTCGAAAAATTCGAATTTTTACAACTATTACTTTTCTACTTCATATCTTGTATAAACTCTGTTTCATTAATGTACATATTATTTATACATAAAATTGTTATTGTAGCCTCGTTAAGCATGTATTTGTGTTCAAGCCTGTATTCGTGTTTTGTTCGCGAGCTTAGAGAATTCTTTATTACAAAGTTACCATAATTGGTTTTCAGAGTTTATTCGGCAATCTCTGAGAGTAAACGAGACTTCGATCGCTCATTGAATATATTTAAATAAATATGCGAACAGGGTCTTTTCAAATTTTCTGTCGTTGCGGATAATATTACATTACATATTTTTTGATTGAGCATTTAAGATATTTTGAAGGAAATTCTTGATCCTTTTTTAAATATATTTGTAAAGTTCATTCTAAGCATTCTAATAAGCCTTTGAGCATTTAAGATATTTTGAAGATACTTTTCCTTTTTCAATGTTTTTATCTAGTACACCCAAAAATTCTATAAGCATTTGAACATTTAAAATGTTTTCACCGAAAGTCTTGTATTTTTTTTTCTAAATATTTTATATTTAAATTTTTGTGCTTTTTCAAGCCTTCTGCTCAGCAACATCAGACTTTAATAATCGAAGAATTTGAACCGGACGTTTTTCGTCAACTAATCGAGTATATCCATACCGGGTGTGTTACTCTTCAACCAAGAACGCTTCTGGGTAAGTGATTTTCTTTGTTATATTTATAAATCAATGGATGGAATAATTTTTCAAATTAATTTCAATTAAATTTCAAGCATTTTACTACACTTTCCAAGGTTTTACCTTTATTCAAAATAAACCTGATCAGAATGGATTCTGTCAATTTATTCACTGTTGAATGACAGGAGAGAAGTTTTTTTTTTAAAACTATCAATAATATATAAAGAACTAATTGTAAGTGAATACCCTAGTTAGAGGTATATAGATTAGTAACTTTCAAATTAAATTTGTTGGGAAATTGAAAGCGTTTTATCCAAGTTTTATCGTTAATCGCCCACCATTTTATGACATAAAGTCTATGTTTCATTTGTTTAATATAATTGTAACATATAAAATATTCCAATGCTATTGGAACTTTGACCATAACATGTCAATTAGACGACGATGTTCACCGCTTGGCATCTATGGTTTTCAGCCCTTTGCCACTTAGCCTATGTATGCTATGGTAATAAAAATAATAGCTTAAAAAAACAAAAAAAATACACTTTTATAGAAAATCCAACAAAAAAATAGAAAATAATTTGAATTAAAAATATTGTAAGAAAAAATGATTTTATTGTAAAAAAAGCGTGGGGTGCTTTTCAGGATATTGTCAAAATAACTCTTCTACTCATGTCTGTTCCTAAAATATTGATAACTACTGATAGGATGTACCCCACGCTTTTTTTTAAAAATAAAATCGTTTTTTCTTACACTATTTTTAATTCAAATTTATTTTTTGTTTTCCCGTTGGATTTTCTATAAAAGCGTATTTTTTTAGTTTTTTTATTTATTTTAACTAATATTTATTATATAATTACTATTACTACTTAATACTAATAACTATTATTTATTTTTCATTTTTTAGTTGAATTTCAATTTCTTCAATTATTTTTTTTTCGTTTTTCTTTTCAATTATTTTTTAAGTATTGAATTGTCATCGGTCCTTAATACCAAATTTCGAGTTAATATGATGTTTTGAAGGGGGTCAAAATCATGTTCAAAGATTCCGTTACATACTAACATACTAACATACATACGTCTGAAGCTAATAAAAACGTATTAAAAAATCAACTTATTGAGCAGAAGCTTAAGATTATTTTTTTGTAATTACCATACACCATTCATATTGATGTTAGAAGTACAGCATCAATTATGCACACTGTAAATAACAAAACCCGAACGAAGCCAATAAAACGATCAATTTTGTTCTAAATGGGTACATTTGAAATTACATTTCCTCTGTCACCAGCAAATTCGTTTACCCATACCGACGTTTGACGTTATATCGAAAATTGAATCAGCGTTCAGTTTAGTCCGACGACCTGACGAATACTGTGGGGCGCCGGTTTTAATGAATTTTAGATCGATGAAGCAAAACGAAGGGGTTTTTTTAATTTGCAAAAAAATTGGTTAAAAGTTTTTTTATTTTATTGCTTAGATGGGTGGACGAGCTCACAGCCCACCTGATGTTAAGTGGTTGCTGGACCCCATAGACATCCACAACGTAAATGCGCACCCACCTTGAGATATAAGTTCTAAGGACTCAGTACAGTTACAACGGCTGCCCCACCCTTCAAACCGAAACGCATTACTGCTTCACGGCAGAAATAGGCAGGGCGGTGGTACCTACCCGTGCGGACTCACAAGAGGTCCTACCACCAGTAAAAAATAATATACCAGTAAAGTATAAACGCGTTGTCTTCAAATATTGACGGATTAGTAAGGTTTCGTTTCTCAAAGTGCTAGTTCATACACTATGCGTGATACACATGGGCTTTAGTGCCTATTCATTGAGGGTGACATTGGCTTTTTCTTTGGGCTGTGTCCAGAACGTCATAAAAGGTGTCCAAACAACTCCCCTTGTATTCTTTCACCAGATGTCCGATTTACGCTCGGGATTAGAATCCGGTCAGATTAGGGGGTAGCCGCGGTCAACAATACAATCAGACTCGCGGCGCTACCCGTAAGAGGCCCTGTAACCTTCACCGGGGGTAGTTTCCTACACGGTGCGAAGAGGGCTGAGCTCTCCCTCTCTCGTTCCGCCGCCTCCTTCTGCGAGTTAGTGGACTCGCAGAAGTCAAACATCGCTTTGTCAATGGCATATTTCCCTTCAAAATAAAAAAAAAATAAGAAAGGATTTTACTACAAATATAACTGGTACATTACTGGCTTTTCGTTAGTTTCAACATTATTTGCATATAAATAATGCAAATACAATTAAATGCATTACTCATGAAACAGATATCAAGAAGTTCTTGACACAGTTCTAAAGTCTCCATTTGTACAGTATACTCATGTTACTAAATCTCACGTCTAAATCATACGATGACAATAAAATATATATTTCTTCTCTAACAAAAAAATAATATCATACTCGTATATCAAGTGCTGTTTTCGATATAATATCTCTTTATTAGATTGGGAGAAATCATAAGCACTCGATTTATTAATAACGTCTGCCGTAATGAGCATTGATAAAAAAATCTTATTTCATATTTTATTATTACCGATCTGTGGATATGTTTTGTTCATATTGAATTATTTAGTTTCCATTTTTTTGGGTACCTACTGCATACTTTACATTCTTTGTATTTTTTTTACGAAAGCTAATTTGTTCGCTGTAAACAAGCAATTTAATTAATAAATCTCATTTTACGTAACTTTGATAAATTTCAGAACTTTAGCAAACAAGCGAAGGCTCAAACTTCATCTGAAATGTTGTTCAAATTATTCAAACTCATTAATTATAATCGAATATTGAAATTGCTAAATAAGTAAATTTAAAATTCATAACCGTGTACTTATTGAAAGTTAACTTTTGCGTTACACAAACTTTAATTAGAAAATCAGGTTGTGTTTATTGGCTCTGACATAGATATGTAACAACAAATAATTTCAAGACTTAAGTCTCAAATTTCAAATTACGTGACGCTATTCGCGCTGTGATTTTGATCCCGTTGATGAATCTGTGAAGTATCTATATTAGCACCAATTAAAAATGAGAATTATGATATCGTGGATATTCCACTTTTAATATTGTTACGCGCTGAGGGTTCGGGATAAATAAAATTTCACCAAAGTACAACTTAAAAACTGTATTCAACACTTAAAACACTCAAACACTTCACAAACACTTTTAAACTCTCAATTCGCTTGTTTAGCTTCGCTTCAGGTGATCCGTTCGCTGTTTCGCTTCGAGTAGTTCCGATTACTGACTGACTGCGTGCCATCCCTACAACGCTTTTATAGCAAATACCCTATCCCTAGAATTATCGAGAATATTCCACACCTCTAGTCGTAGTTTCCGCTATCTGTCAATAGATGGCGTTGTTATTCTCGAGCATTCTGGATCCTTCGATATTCGTTCGACTATTCGGCGCTAGATGGCGTTACTCTTACCGGCGTAACAATATTGTGAATCAATTAAGCAGATTAAGACACACGTCACTTGGTTTCCATCCAATCAAATTCACATTTTATTTTAATTCCAGGAGTTATGAATGCGGCTGATTACTACGGCTTGGATGAGCTGCGACGAGCTTGCGCTGGATTCGTACAATGCTGTATCACCGTGGATACTGTATGCGCATTGCTAGCTTCGGCCGAGCGTTACATACAATATAAGTGCACGAAGTCGTTGGTGCAGAAGGTAGGTTCTACTGGTGGTAGGACATTTACTGGTGGTAGGACCTCTTGTGAGTCCGCACGAGTAGATACCACCACCACCACGCCTAATTCTGCCGTGAAGCAGTAATGCGTTTCGGTTTGAAGGGTAGGGCAGCCGTTGTGACTATACTGAGATCTTAGAACTTACATCTCAAGGTGGGTGGCGCATTTACGTTGTAGATGTCTATGGGCTCCAGCAACCACTTAACACCAGGTGGCCTGTGAAATCGTCCACCCGTCTAAGCAATAAAATATAATAATAATAATAATAAATTCAGTGCTAATGCTTCTTAGTCAGATCTATATTTCCTAGTCATCGCTACCATTTGTGCAGATTTAACTGATTTCAATAATTTCGTTTATTTTATAAAATTTATGTTGTTTTCTACTATAGTTCAATATTTAGGAATCTCAGAAGTAATTACTATTTTGTATTTTTAGATTTAGTAGTAGATTTTATACAGAATCTGTTATCAAAATCGGTACTAAATTCGTGATTATTACTAAGCTATAGTTTCTGGTTTGATATCCGCTTTTATTTAATACGATTGAGACATCGATGCTAAGTTTGGTCACGAAGCTTTACAAAAGCTCTTCATTATTCATATCAAATGTATACTAATACCTAGTCAGGTCATAAATTCTGTCACATGTTTAATGTAAAATAATTGAAACAAGTTTATTCATTATGTAACCATTCATATACCAAAATGAACTTAACAAAACATAGATTCTTATGACACTAAAGTTTATTCAAAATGACCTCCGTGATTTTGAATACAGGACTTCAATCTGCGCGGCCAGTCGTCTATCGCAGCACGAACGAGGTCCATGTCAATATCGGCGGCTGCCTTAATCAAGGATGTCTTGAGTGACTCCAAATTGGGATGAGGCTTTGAGCACGCCTTTTCCTCCAAGTGTTGCCATATCTTGTAATCTAACGGATTCAAATCTGGACTGGAGGAGGGCCAGTCTTCGTGCCGGATGAAGTCCATTTCACGCGCCGCCAGCCAGTCTTGTGTGCTCTTCGCTCTATGAGCTGGCGCCGAATCTTGTTGGGATACCCAGTGCCTGTTATTGAACATGGTATGAGAAACAGGTTCCACAAGGTTCGTCAGGACTGTATTTTGATGCACAACTGCATTCGTTTTTACACCTTTCTCACAAAAATGTACCTCTGTTAAGCCCCAATAAGAAACTCCCAACCATACCATGAGCGAGGATGGAAAATGACCTCGTTGGACACGCGGAATACGGTTGCTCGCTTCTTCACTACTGTGTGCGTACACCTTATCATTTTGTTTGTTGTATCTCTCTTCTACGGTAAAAATTTTTTCATCCGAAAAAAGATTTCCCGATATTTTTTTCCCGCGTACCGCTTCAACAAAGCGCGGCATCTCTTCAGTCTCAGGTCCATTAGACGAGCATTCAAACGATGTCCTGTTTTTCTTCGATATGCCCGAAGCCCTAAGTCTTCATTTAACACCCTTTTCACCGTGGTTCTGCTTAACCCCATCTGAAGGGCCAACAGTTTCTGCTTACGTTTGGGATTTCTTTGAATTCGCGCCTTCACAGCTTTTATCACTGCTGGAGTCCTAACAGACCGAGGGCGGCCACTTCTTGACCTGTCATCTACACAAGAGTCTTCATTGTATCGTTTGATGGTACGATAAACGAATCTTTTGGTTATATTCAAATTTTTCAGTATGTCAAAAATCTGAATTGGCGCGTAACCGCAACGATGCAACGCAATAACTGCAACACGGTCTTCTTTAAGCGTCCACTCCATATTTAAAAATGAGTAAAATTCTAAAAGTATACATTTTTATTTTCATGAACAATTCGGAATTCGAATTCAATAAACTTTTTTGTGGCCAGCATTCTAAAAGAAAAGTTTTTACTGTGTGACAATACTTATGACCTGACTAGTTATATAAATCTACAGTGGTTTTTACGGATGTTCCGTTATAACTACTAAACCATGCATTCAATTGACTTGAAACTTGGTATCCGTGTAGAAAATACATGTACTTAATGGATAGGACAATATTTGTATGAGTGTTGAACTTCCTAATAATATTGACAATAAACAATAATGTAAATTTTAAATGCCAAGCGACGCGGGCGAGTACGGCTAGTATTTTATAAAAACTTTAAAGAACGCGATAAAATCGAATTTTAAATGCTTAGGTTCTAGAATTCGTCGATGAACACGGCAATGAGGTATTAAACTTGGGATCCTTCACGCTTCTTCCTCAACATGTTGTCAGATTGATCCTAGCAAGAGATGAACTCCGAGCGGATGAATTCACCAAATTTCAGGCATGTAATTTTTTATAAAGAAATTTCAATACTTATTTTCATTAACTTTTTGTATACGGGTTGCTTAGAGATGTCGGATTTAAGCTGTTACTGAAAACCTTAATAGCATAATAATGCGAATACCACTAAACTTGTTTAATGTTTTTGACTACACCCACACACACCCTCTTACACTCACTCATGCTCAGACTCATTACACACAGAGAGTACATTAATACACTCATTTCTATATTTTTTGTTAATTGTTATACTTTTAAGCTCACATTTTGTCACTTTTATGCAATCCATGAATTTCAGTTTAATTTTTATCTATTGATTTTGTATTTTTGTTTACATATTTGAAGTAAAGCTGTTGTATTCTTTGTACGAGGAGCACTACTGCTTGAGATACAGGTTTTATCACCTAGTTCAAGCACAGATGCAAATTATGATTGTTTCTACTTCTATGTAAACAATAAAAAAAAAGATCGAATTAAAAAAATCAACAATTTAAAATGGCGTTCATACATTTTCAGGCAGCTCTAATGTGGGGCAAAAAATTTTGCGACACGAACCAAAACACATCATTGAAAGATGTCATTGGGAATTTCTTGGAATACATACAGTTCCATAGAATTCCAGCGAATGTTCTGATGAGGGAAGTGCATCCGCTGGGCTTGGTACCGTATTCCATTATCATGAACGCTTTGGCGTATCAGGTACGATTTTCGATTATACTGATTTGGCTTTTAAAACCAATATAATATTCACCTGCTAGTAGTTTTGCTTCTGGCTGACTTTATGAATTGTTTTAATGATTCACAAATGAACGGCTTCGTAGAATTTCATTTTGTGAACGATTTTTAAAACACTCTTGTTGCAGGCAGACCCCGCTAGCGTAGATCCAGGGAAACTGTCTCCAGCGAGAATTCGACGAGCCGGCCGCTCGATGTCCGTGCAGTCGTCAATGGATCCCTACGGGTCCAACACCACCCTCTCCTCCACCGGCTCGAGCGATGTTCCGTCTTCAGACTCTCGGCACAACTAACGCGAGGCGAACCTCCCCCGTCCCGCGCCCGATCCCGTCCCTGGACCTTCCACTGCTCCTCACATTCCTCCACCCACTCCTTTACCGGCGCCGGAAAAAATGCCGGAGAAATTTGGACTATTCTCCTCTATAAAGCGCGCAGCTAGTAAAAAGTTCGGTGATCGTCGTTCACCAACGCCGAAAACCCGAGAGCCACGTTCTAAGTCGGACTCTATTAAGCATGCCGCGTTAACGAGGCAAGTGTCGGAAACTGTAGGTGCATCCGGCGATGCGACTTTCGAACGATGCCGGCCAAAAAAGCGTGATAGTGATACAGAATTTCCTGTACGTAAGTCTACGTCTGAACTATCGGAAAGTTTTCCGTTCGTGCGACGTGCTTTAGCTGAAATCGAAAACGGACTAAATTACTTCAGGAGATCAATTACATCCGATAGTACTGAATCTAAGCAACCATTAGCTAGGACGGAGCCAGTAGTCGTGGTTGCAGCTGCCGAAGATGACACTCCAGCTTCGCCACCTCCGCCAATGGGATTAAAAGAGCGTCGCGGTTCAAGAGGCTCTCCGTGTGCCAATCTTCCACCATTGATGTTACCTCCGAGCTCACCAGATCCTTCGCCAGGTCGTTTGTCACCGAATCGTTTGTCTCCACAGAGGCCCAAGGAGCCCTTATCGGCACCTATTGCTCGCAACCCACCGAGACGTGTGAGAACCCGTTCGGAAGTTCCTCCTGAACCACCACCGCGATCTCCACCGACACCCAGACCGGCATCGGTGTCTCCAAAACACACGTTCACTTTCAAGATAGTACTTAAAAAAGTAGAAAGTACACCGAATACTTCGTTTGATAAACCCGAACAATGAGAGTACCTCCTCTAAGCGCGGCCGTTGTAATGCGGTGGAGTACTCGAGGTAAATAACGCGCTTCCTCCATTTTATAGGAAAGCTAGTATATTATAGTTAGCACCGAATGGAGTACATATATCCTGATATATATTGAATGGATTACCGAATGTTTTTTGTCGTATTCTGATGAATACAAGGGCTGGATCCCTTTAAATAGTGTGTATATCGATATGGTTTGTCAAGTGATTGATGTTTGATTAAATAAATTACTTATTACTTAAGTGGTGTGGCGTTACACTGTTACTGGTTTTCCAAAACGTGAGATTGCTTCCCTTATATTATTCTATAAGCTTCACAACTTAAAATGAAAGTAAATATTTAGTTTGATATGTGCCTCCTACTGTATTACTGTGTACTTTATTAATCTTACTCATGTAAATTAATATCATATTCAAATCCTAATCTTAAATGTAATTTTGATACAGTAGGTGAAAAGTGAACAGTTTGTTTAAATGTATTTTGGATGTTATACAAGTTGTTCAATGTGAAAGTATTTTTGTAAAATTATATTTAACGAAGATGCTTCGTAGTTTTTCAGTAACAATGTTTTCCTCTTTGGTAATAGTTGCATAATTCATTTTCTCGCATTAAAACTGTATAATCTGAAAACTTACTAAATTTTACAGGAGAGTGTTTTAAAGGTTTAACATAATATGATATTTTTAATATTAATCATCTTTGCAATATTTCTTTTTTAGTTTTTACCAGTTACATTATCTGTATTTTAAAGTAAGATAAAGTTATGTATTAATTTTGTTAATAGTAGTCACAAAATAAGTAAACAAAAAAAATTAAAACTAAACTACGCTCTTTTGACATTGTATTTGACATTGTGTATTTCCGCATATTAACTCAATTTCGAATATTTTTGGACGTTTTACACTTTTAATGCGAAAAGACGAATTGTTAACAGCGAGAGGCTTCCAATAGGTTCCAATAAAAATCATATTGTAATTTTAGACATTTGTATTACCCATTTCATTCGGATGAGAAATCATTGTTATTGAAGGCATCTTCAAACCCCTAACCCACATTATCTGTTGTGATGTGCGTGTGTTGAAATGTGTATGGTTATATAATTAAGGTTTCTACGTGTGCAAAAGATGTTTATATTCATAAATGTATTTTAAAAGACTATTTTCATACTATGTCGAATGTTGTGTGTTGCGTTGTTGTTAATTACTCATTGATTTTGCGATTTTTATATGTCGATTATATTAATTGGTCAACACACTTCAATTATTATTACATATATTAACTTTTGAAAATTTTTTGTCATGTCAATTTTTTTTACAAATGCTGTCAGGAATATTGTTCGCAGGAAATTCCTTCATAATGCCACCATATACCTATTTATTTCAATTCATATTGAAACCCGAACGGAATTTCATTGAATTTTAAATATTTTTTTACACTTATTAGTCCTATCAAGTTAAGGTCCACTTTGAATTAAAGCCATTGAAGATTGTAAGAAAAAAATTCTTAACCTACATCGAAGTGAGTATGAGAATGGTCATAGTATTTAAATATCAATCATAATTTGTAGTATGTAACTTCTTCATGATGTTTTTTTGTATATTATAATGTTTGCTAGTATTATTATAATAATAGTCTTCGAGTTTTTTAAGTGTATCTTTTTCTCTAAGGGTCTGTTGTGATTACGGTTTTTTTTTTTTTGTAAATGTTACTATGTTTCTAATTAATTCGGTATTTCTACACGAATTGAATACAATTGCTGGCGTAACTGAAACTTCATAAGATTAAATTTCTTAATATTGTTGTATTGTTTAACTTTCTAACATTACGTTGCACCCGTATTATTTTTTTCGATAATATATTCTACTAATGTTGTGTAAATAAAAAGTGGACACAAAATATTGGAACGAAGTACCTTATGGTACGATGCGGAGGGGTACCCTAACCGGGAAAATACGTTCGTAACGTAAGATTTTTATTAGTAATGCACACAGTGTACGACTTAATTTTGTAATAACGTACAAAAATAACATATTTTTTATCATTCATTGACCACGATCTCAGAGCGTTCGTTTGCGCAATACACTAGATCTTATGCAAACAACCGTGAATGAAGTGTACCACAATAAGTTCGCACGTTACCAAATGACCGTGGGTTGTTGCGAAACCTCTTGTTTTATTTCCTTTATACACGGAATAAAACTTAAAATTAATATATTTTTTTTATAATATTGCTTGATTTCCCATACAGTAAAACTAACTCAGTTGAGTCACGTGTACTGATTTCTAGCTGGCTTAAAATAACTTTTCAATGAGCTCTCAAAGGAATAGGTACAAATTTTGAAGACCATCGTGTGATAAGACTTGAACACTTAAAATCAATAATTCTATGATAATCCACTTAAAAAAGTATCAAAATTAAATACGAATTATGAAGATAATATTAATATGTTTCATTGTTCATAAATTATTTATGATTCATTTCATAATAATGTTAATTTATTTTGAAGAGCCTATTGACAGTTGCTATAGGTAAACTCCTGGTTCCAAAAATTTCTGATTATTAAGATAGTTATGTGCATAATATTGCTTTGGTTATAGCGTTATTACGAATGTGATGATTTAGCTTATCTGCCTTAATCAAGTCCTCGGCCTGCGAGACTTTTCTAATATCGGCCCTAGCAAGAGCAGTGCTACTTTATTTTTTCCTACCTTATCTGTTTTCCTTAGAGGGCTATGATCGAATATGCAAGCTCACGGGGCTCTAACCTGGTGACGTTGCTAACACTAGCCCTAACAAGAGCAGTGCTTCGCAGAATCTACCACCGGATCGAAAACGCGATCCACTGAGAAGATCCGGCGAGAAACCTATTGGGCTGTTTCTTTGCGTCTAACACCGCATCGGAATCGCGACCGAGTATTTTTACGGCGAAGCAGTCTGGCACGACTTATTACCTGGTATTGAATAATGAAATAGTCATTACCATTGAAACTTTCTCCATTCATTTTCATCATTATCTTGCCCTTCCCCCAGTCACCTGGGGTCGGCGCAACATGTTTTTTCCTTCCATACTCTTCTATCATATATCATTTCTTCGCTCACTCCCCTCTTACCCATATCGTCTTTCACGTAATCGATCCATTTCTTCTTAGGTCTACCTTTTCCTCTATATCCTTCCACATTCATAGTTAACATTCTCTTACCAACCTCATTTTCATTTCGTCTCATCACATGAAACTTTCTCCATTGTGATTGTCATATCAATGGGCCCTACTAAACCCTTAATATCAGGTAGGCCATGAGCTTGTAGAAATGAAAGCGTGTCATGGCTTTAGATAATGCTAGAACTTATTAGATTTGATAAACGTAATTAGGGATAAAAAAAAATCATTGATGACAATTTGGACTTACGAAGAGAATGGGAAAGTAAATTTTACAGAAAAATTAATTAATTTTCAAAGGAAAATTATTTATACTTTCGCTTAAACGATTTCATTTAAATGAAAACGGAGTCTCTGTTATTTTTCTTTTTCTTCCGTACTAATTATAAGGAAACACTCTTGTAGGTTTCATTTTTTGGATATATTTTCCTAAAATAGAATTATCTTTCATATGCCATATTATATCTATTTTTGAGAACACTTTTATTAAAACTAATAAGGCGAATTATTACACTTTACAATCATTTTAGTATATACATATAACAACTTAATCAGATACATATATATATTTTATATGTAATTTAAAAAAAATACTATCATCAAACTTGTTCTTCCTTTTACTTATAAGTATATTATCTATATAAACATAAAAAGTCTGTTCTATTTGGACATAGCAATTTATTTCAGTAATGTGAAAATAATTGATTCTTTATTTCTGAGATGCTTAAATGAGTTCACGGCCCACCTAGTGTTATGTGTTCACCCGAGCATATAGATACCTCCATTTGAAAGCTTCGAGAGAATGTTTGAAACAATAAAAGCATTTCTGAAAGCGTAAGTATATTTAAATCAATGGCGTAAGTACAATAAAATCGTTTAAAAACGTAATCATAGTGTTTTCCTTATTTCCTTTGGATATATATCCAACTCGACATGAGAATAGTATGGAATAAACATATATAAAAATGAATTGCTGTTCGTTAGTCTCGCTAAAACTCAAGAACGGTTGGACCGATTTGGCTAATTTTGGTCTTGAATTATTGGTAGAAGTCCAGAAAAGGTTTAAAAGGTAGATAAATATGAAAATGCTCGGAATTAAATAAAAATAACAATTTTGTTTTTCCTTTGATATGTCCCCCGTCCGACGGATTCCTTTGGTTTGTTTTAAGTTTATTTTATACAATAAATAGTTTAGATTTTTTATTTATGAGACAATAAATACCCTATGAAATATGGTATATTTGATTCTATTATTTGCGTACGCACGAAAATCATCTGATGTAGTTAAAACTTCGCCTCCGTTTTAATTTCAAAGAAGGCTCCTAGGCATAGCGTCTATTATCAATATACAGTATCGATGAATGCGTAAACAGTAAATTATAATGCTTTCAAACAGGCTTCAGAGGTCAAGTTATTAATATAAGTTGGGGAGCGGTTGATGCAGGCACTAGTAGGTCAGCTATGAATAAAAAATGGACATTAATGATAGCGTATGTTGATTTTGTGTTTCGAAACTCCTTACATTTTGTTTGACTTTCATACAATGTTTAGAATGTTAAATATGCCATTTTTGTCGTTATTATTTATTTTTCATTCCTACTCATAAATAAATGGATTGAGGTCGGTTATGTTTGACTACCCTAGTTTTTTTTATTGCTTACATGCGTGGACGAGCTCCCAGCCCACCTGGTGTTAAGTGGTTACTGGAGCCCATAGACCTCTACAATGTAAATGCGCTACCAACCTTGAGATATAAGTTCTAGGGTCTCAGTATAGTTACAACGGCTGACCCACCCTTCAAACCGAAACGTATTACTGCTTCACGGCGGAAATAGGCAGGGTACTGGTACCTACCCGTGTGGACTCACAAGAGGTCCTACCACCAGTAAAAGTGCTTCGATCTAAGCGTCCCTTGGGGACTAAAGGATCTATGAAGACGACATGTTAGAGTTCTGCAAGTTGTCTTAACAAGAGATAGGGTGAGAGAAGCCCAAACTCCTCAAGCCAATTTGGTCCTAATCTAGAGATTTATAAATAAAGGATTTTAATTTAGAATAAAGCTCGGAAGAGGCATAGTACAATGACTTTTCTTCACTTCAAACGGTAGCATACGGCTTCGCTATCGATGTAGACAATACTTGGTATCTAGCCTTGAGAACTCACAATGCAGCTAACAATAAACAAATAAACACAGTCGTCGTGGCCTAAAGGATAAGACGTCCGGTGCATTCATATCTAGCGATGCAGCGGTGTTCGAATCCCGCAGGCGGGTACCAATTTTTCTAATGAAATACGTACTTAACAAATGTTCACGATTGACTTCCACGGTGAAGGAATAACATCGTGTAATAAAAATCAAACCTGCAAAGTTATAATTTGCGTAATTACTGGTGGTAGGACCTCTTGTGAGTCCGCATCGGTAGGTACCACAACCCCGCCTGTTTCTGCCGTGAAGCAGTAATGCGTTTTGATTTGAAGGGTGGGGCAGCCGTTTGTAAATATACTGAAACCATAGAACTCATATCTCAAGGTGGGTGGCGGCATTTACGTTGTAGATGTCTATGGGCTGCAGTAACCACCTAACATCAGGTGGGCTGTGAGCTTATCCACCCATCTAAGCAATAAATAAAACAATACCTATTATGTAATGTATGCGCTCTATAAGGAAAATATTACATAAATTATTTGCTGTGTGTACCATAACAGCATATGATATAACATGCATGTATATAGTTACTTAAATACAAAATATACTCTATTTACAAACAAACCCTTGCTTGCTTTGAAAACATAAAAGGGCAACCCTAACATCAAAGGAATATCGTAAATATTTGTAAAGGAAATGTATCGGAAAAATATACAGTGGAAATGGAGCTCTATGATTTACCGTCCTTAATGATCCTAAGGCTTTATTTATTGAAGTTAATATGTAATCTTATATTTTGAAATAGTTGAAATCTACTGAGGAGGAGAGAGGATTTGAAAATCGTGCAGTAGTCATTATCGAAGGTGTTTAACGCCGGAAGATCTTGTAAGATCGAACGAATTAGACATATGAAAGACACTTTTTTTAATAGTGGCTAGGTAAAACAATGTGACACTAGACGGTTAGGTGTTACTTGTGATGTCACGTCAGTCACGGAAGGTTGCATATGAAAGATACTTCTTTTAATGGTGGCTAGGTGAAATGTGACACGACACATGTAGGTGTTACTGGTGATGTCACGTTAGTCACGGAAGGATACATATGAAAGATACTTCTTTTAATGGTGGCTAGGTAAAAAAATGTGACACTAGACGGGTAGGTGTTACTTGTGATGTCACGTCAGTCACGGAAGGTTGCATATGAAAGATACTTCTTTTAATGGTGGCTAGGTGAAATGTGACACTACACAGGTAAGTGTTACTTGTGATGTCATGTCAGTCACGGAAGGTTACATATGAAAGATACTTCTTTTAATGGTGGCTAGGTGAAATGTGACACTACACAGGTAAGTGTTACTTGTGATGTCATGTCAGTCACGGAAGGTTACATATGAAAGATACTTCTTTTAATGGTGGCTAGGTGAAATGTGACACTACACAGATAAGTGTTACTTGTGATGTCATGTCAGTCACGGGTTACATATGAAAGATACTTCTTTTAATGGTGGCTAGGTGAAATGTGACACTACACAGGTAAGTGTTACTTGTGATGTCATGTCAGTCACGGAAGGTTACATATGAAAGATACTTCTTTTAATGGTGGCTAGGTGAAATGTGACACTACACAGGTAAGTGTTACTGGTGATGCCACGTTAGTCACGGAAGGATACATATGAAAGATACTTCTTTTAATGGTGGCTAGGTGAAATGTGACACTACACAGGTAAGTGTTACTTGTGATGTCATGTCAATCACGGAAGGTTACATATGAAAGATACTTCTTTTAATGGTGGCTAGGTGAAATGTGACACTACACAGGTAAGTGTTACTTGTGATGTCATGTCAGTCACGGAAGGTTACATATGAAAGATACTTCTTTTAATGGTGGCTAGGTGAAATGTGACACTACACAGGTAAGTGTTACTTGTGATGTCATGTCAATCACGGAAGGTTACATATGAAAGAGACTTCTTTTAATGGTGGCTAGGTGAAATGAGACACTACACAGGTAAGTGCTACTTGTGATATCACGTCAGTCACGGAAGGATACATATGAAAGATACTTCTTTTAATGGTGGCTAGGTAAAATGTGACACAACACAGGTAAGTGTTACTTGTGATGTCACGCCAGTCACGGATGGTTGTGATAATCACGAATCTACTTAACATCAATTGGGTCAAAAGCTTTATCAGCCAAGACAGAAAACACTACAAGTACAAAAGTTTAGCGAAATTGAAGCACCCCTATCGGTTTGATAATAAAAAGTAAATTTATGAGCTACAAACAAATAAATATGTTGTTTCGCTACATTAATTTGAACATGAATATTGCATGAAAACCTTTTAAATTCAATATTTAGTTTCCATTCGATATAGCTTAATTACAATTAAATTGAGCATCAGCTACCTGTGTTTGGCGTTTTAATTTCCTCATTTCCGCTTCATTTATTAACACGAAGCATGTTTTTGTATTGCCAGAAGTCAACCAGTTTTTAAAAATTTCATTTTTGATAACTTATTTTTGATGGTTATAAAGTTGAGCTCACCTAGCTGGTTTTGTGGTTGATGGCCTTACTATAGTACTAGGTTCGGATTGCATTACCGACCATATTCGATATCTATATTTTAGCTATTATTTGAGATCTGGCTTCTTATTATCTGGTATAAACATAATTGACAGACATAAGGTAGCTGAAAACTTAGCCTTTGAATCGTTGAATACAGATCCTAATATAAAAAACCCTAAGAGGTAGAGCTTTAACGATTTTAAAGAACAATCTGAATACCGACACTTTATGTCTCAAAGATGAAGGGACAATTTTATGGCAAAACGGCTGTCCGTTTCACCAAGTCGGAATGCTTTACGGCAAAAATTGTTCCGGGGTGGTGGTATACGTGTGGGTTTCCAAGACACCATTTCACCTTTTTTTTTTTTCTCCTACCTAAGCTGGTAGCCTTGAGAGGCTATTCCAGCCTAACCTTAACTAGTAGGTGAGCTCACGGGGCTCAAACTTGACGACGTTGCTAACACGAACCCTAGCAAGAGCCGTGTTTCGCAGAATCTAATAAAGATCGGAAACGCGACCCACTGAGAAGATCCGGCGAGAAACTCAGTGGGCTGTGTCTGAGGGTTAATTTACTCGTCGAGCCCTTCGTCGCAAGCGACGGGTTCGACGAGAACGGTGACCGGTGCTTGAAGTACCTAAAAGCACCGTTAGTGGATCGGGAGGATCCGAGATGACGTGTTTTGGGCGACGTCGACTGCTTTCCATTTCACCACTACGCAAGTACAGTTTATTCATACATAATTTATTAAAATGTATTTTTTTATATTATTTCTTCATCGTGGAGGTCAATTGTGAACATTTAATTTAAAAAATTGGTAAACGATTCGATTAACAATATAGCCGTATCGCTCGTTTTTTTTTTTTAGGGTGGAAGAACTACAGGTTGTCCGAAGATATTTCCGGTTTCACAAGGACAGGTGACGGAGCACGGGCTCAGTCAGGAGGGATGGGACGTGCGCAGCGCTCGATATGAGTATACCACTCGTCTTATCCTTTAGGCCATTACGACTTTAATGACCGCCCCCATTCTGCCAGTTTCTGTCACGAAATAGTCATGTATTCCGGTTCGGAGGGGCGATAGCTGTTACGATAATCCAGTTGAGAAATCGACCTCATGTGGGTGGATGGTGTCATACACGCTGTGACGTCGCTAAGGTCGCTACGGGTCACTATTTCAAATCAAAAGTGGAGTAAGCTTAGATTCTCGTCAAAATAATGTGGAATTTTTTTTTTTTTTTTATTGCTTAGATGGGTGGACGAGCTTACAGTCCACCTGGCGTTAAGTGGTTACTGGAGCCCATAGACATCTACAACGTAAATGCGCCACTCACCTTGAGATATAAGTTGTCTCAAATATAGTTACAACGGCTATCCCGCCCTTCAAACCGAAACGCATTACTGCTTCCCGGCAGAAATAGGCAGGGTGGTTGCACCTACCCGTGCGGACTCACAAGAGTTCCTGCCACCAGTAATTCTCGTTGTCACAAACAATCAGTCACCATGAAAATAAACAAACCATAAACATGACCCAATATACCAAAAGCCTGTGAAAACCTAAGAAAATAAAACACTTGGTTTGTATCAAAGAAGAAAATATATCTCCGAGATCCAAATCGTTTCTTATATTCGGTTACATTTTTAGGTCACTTTGTTTTCCCAGCAATGGCCGACGGGTGAAGCGCCCTCAACAGTGCTAACGAGGCACCCCTGAAATGAAAAACCACTCCTCTGTGTGTTCCACAAGAACTTGCTTCTGTTTTGAATAAGTTTCGAAAACAATTTCCTCGTTCGAAATGTAATATCGTCCTTAGAGATTCGGGAAGTTGTTTTCAGAGTTAGTCTCGTTGCTTTCAGGCCCTGGGACACATCTGAAAGTATTTACGTGTTCAAAGTTTTGATGCTGTCGTATTCCAGTGTTGTCTGATAAAAATGATTTCGGATTTTTTTTGTAATGTCAGTATTACATTAAGCCGAAAATTAAAAATCACTTGTTATTGTATATAAGATTAGCTTTTGCCAGCGACTTCGTCCGCGTGGAATAGTTCTCAAATAATGCTTTATTTTAGAACAAAATTGCTTAACATAAAAACGTTATAGTGAGCCAACCTTAATATAAAATATAGATATGTGCTTTCGCAGGTTTTTTTTAGATCTTTTAAATAGGAATAATATTCTCATACATTACTTTAGCCAAAACTTTAACCGTTTCCGCAGCGCACGCAGTGGAAGCTCTCAAAAGGGATTAAAACCCCGATTTTGAAACATTCTTTATTGGTGCTCCGCTTGCATTGGTCTTTGCGTGATGTTATATAATCTATAGCCTTCCTCAATAAATGGGCTATCTAGCAGTGAAAGAATTTCTCAAATCGGACAAGTAGTTCCTGAGATTAGCGCGTTAAAACAAACAAACTCTTCAGCTTTATAATATTAGTATAGATTTAAGGTTAAAGATATTACAAATTTCCAAAAAAAAAACAAATTTCTCAATTAAATTCGTACGAAATCTCGAAGATTATTCAATTGTTTTAGTTTTTATTAGGGCAGGCAATTTTATATGAACCAAGAGGCGTTTATGGAACATTATTACGCTAACCGTTCCATGTTAGCGTTAGTGCTCATTAAAGCAATAAATACTTGTTTCTCTGAAAGTATTAGAATAGATATTGTGTGTCTAGATTATTATCGTATGTTCTTTTTTTATATGATTGAAAGATTACTGGTGTTCCCGAGGCCTTTCCAGTTTCACCAGGACAGGTGGGCGAGCAAAGGCTCAGCCAGGAGGGGTGGGATTTGCTAATAATTGCCCGAGCGCCTCCGAAGGAGACCTAACAACTCAAGAGCAATTGCTTCGCGAATGAATCTACCTACCGGAACAGCGACCGCTGAGAAGATCCGGCGAGAAACTCAGCGGGCTGATGCATGGGTTAGGTTGTACGTCGACCTCTTTGTCGAGTTGAGTATGTTCTATTTGTGTAGCAGTCGCCATTGAAAATATGTAAAATAAAGATTTTTTCCTATCTATTCTAGTAACCTCAAGGAGTCATACTAGGTTCACGGAGCGAATAGGTGAGCTCACGGGGTTTTAACCTGACGAATTTGCATACAATAGCAAGAATGCTGCTTCGCAGAATTTACCACCGAATCGGAACGCGACTCACTGAGAAGATCCTGCGAGAAACTCAGTGGGCTGTGTCTATGGGTCAGGAAAATAAATACAAACTGTTGGCGATATATGTATATGAAAAAGATACAAGTTATTTTGCCGATAAACCTAAGTACGTTTTTCGTGGTGGAGGTATTCTTACGACAATCCTTTGTTGCTTCGGTACAATGAATTTTATTCAACGTTCAACTTAAGAAAAAACAAAATGTGTGCAATTTCACACGTGGTAGAAGTGAAACCTTCCAAAATTAAAATACAATTATCCTAAACGTCTTAAGTATATGTAAAACTTTGTCATTAGTAAATAATTGTAAGGTAGCGCCCTCTGTGAATTGATATTTTAATTTCACGTATAATCCTAAATTAAAATTCACTACAAGAGCTTTCATACACACGTTAGTATTAAAAAATCTCACAGATGGCGCTGTATTAAATAGTATGTATATTTCTGTCTCATTCTTTGCTGGCTTCATCCTACACATTTTTGTATTTGTGTCTCTTACCTGTCGTTTTTTCCGTTGCTTCCGGTTTGAAATCACAACGATTCTAAAGAAGTTTTCACTTAAATTACGATATTAAGTACTGAATTAATTAACCTATAAACAATAACACTTTTATTATGTGGTGTTTCGAAAGCTCAGTAAAAACGAGCGAAGTGTGTCATGAAACTAAAATCAAAAAGGAATTTCTTTAGCGAGATTTTTATTACAAACATGTATCTGAAACTTCTAAACTGTTATTCAGATGAGTCAGCTACTGATCAGTCACTCATTATCGTCGTCGTGAATCGAAAATATCATACTCGTTTGACTTATTTTTGCAGTGAAGCGAACGTGCATTTCAGTTTGATTTTTGGGAAGGTATTATTCAATTTTATATCTCAACTATGGTGGCTTTATTCTCTTTGTAATCTTTTATCATTGCTTAAATGGATGTACGAGATAAGCTGGTGTGAATTAGTTACCAAAGCGGATAGACATTAGGAACGTAAATTGAAATCGTCGTGGCCTAAAGGATAAGACGTCCGTCCGGTGCATTTGTATCTAGCGAGGCAACGGTGTTCGAATCCCGCAGGCGGGTAACAATTTTTCTGATGAAATACGTACATAAAAAATGTTCACGATTGACTTCCACTGTGAAGAAATGACATCGTGTAATAGAAATTAAACCCGCAAAATTATAATTTGCGTAATTACAGGTCGTAGGACCTCTTGTGAGTCCGCGCGAGTAGGTACCACTACCCTGCCTATTTCTGCCATGAAGCAGTAATGCGTTTCGGTTTGAAGGGTGGGGCAGCCGTTGCAATTATACTGAGAACTTATATCTCAAGGTGGGTGGCCCATTTACGTTGTAGATGTCTACGGCCTCCAGTAACCACCTAACACCAGGTGGGCTGTGAGCTCATCCACCCATCTACGCAATAAAAAAACCCACCTTAAGATATGTGTCATAAGTCTCAGTTTTGTAGTACAATGGCTATCCCACCCTTCAAACCGGCACCCAATGCTGCATCATGGCAGAAATAGGCAGGGTAGCGGTACCCACCCGTGCTGTTTTACAGCACTCAACCACTAGTAAACCACCATTGTTATGAACTTTA
Organism: Bombyx mandarina; assembly: GCF_030267445.1. Lineage (NCBI taxonomy): Eukaryota > Metazoa > Arthropoda > Insecta > Lepidoptera > Bombycidae > Bombyx > Bombyx mandarina. Next base: position 5,471,798 of record NC_143215.1, read on the forward strand.
GTCATGACCTGACTGGTGTAACTCAGCGACCTGTTTTAAACAAAAATGTATTTTGTAATGCTCACTAATATCCTAATTTCTACGCAAAGCACTTTACATGCACTCAGATCTCAAAACCAAGTTTTACATAAAAGCTTCCACTCAACATAGACGAAAGACATACATTTACAATCTAAAATATCCACATTCGTCAAAGTTCAGAGACATTTATTTTCATAAGCTTCGGTGGTTTCCAGAAAGCACTTGATGTTATGACTTGATGTATTATGTGTAATTCTAACTGAAATACCCGAACTACTTCGTAGAAATTTACGATATTAAAGAAATAATATTCATTTTACATCTATTTTTTGCTGAATGAATTGAATACATCTTTTCACGAGATTCCAATCGAAGGTAGAAATGCTTAATGTTGTAATTTTAATCTGTACCTAAATGTAAGTTTTAATATTGTAATCGGAATTCTATTCGTTGACTGACATATAGACGGTCTCACCACACCAATATTACTTATTTAACAAACGATCCAACTCTACCTAAATAAGCTGATGGTACTGTTACATATGTCCCTCAATAATAACGCAATATAAATAATAATGCATTCTAAGGGATTTCTGAATGTATCGTCTTAAAATAAAGAGGATTTGTCTTTAAATAAAGACGATTTATTGATAAAACGCAGCAGAACAGAATTGGCTTTAGTAGTGGAAACACACGTCATTTGTACTATTTCTGTAGTGCGTGCGTCCACAGTGCGTTTCCAGAGGTCTTTTTTGTCACGTACCATCCGGCTATAGAACGAGCTCCCCTCCACGGTGCTTCCCGAGCGCTATGACATGTCCTTCTTCCATCGAGGCTTGTGGAGACTATTAAGCGATAGGCAGCGGCTTGGCTCTGCCCCTGGTATTCCTGAAGGCCATGGGCGACGGTAACCAATCACCATCAGGTGGGTCGTATGCTCGTCTATAAAAATAAATAAAATAAAAACTCAGTGTCAATCACAGTTTGCTTTTTTTAAAAGAGCTGCTGGACCCACCCCGTAACAGTACTACGAACTGGTGATAGGTGCTCTTTACAAAACATGCATTCGCCGCGTTATGATGACCTATGCGAGTGCAGTACTCGTGCTAACTAGCTCTTAGTACCGATGTAGATTCTATGGTTCGTGAGGAATTTGAATCTTTATGATGTTCTGACTGTTCACCCAACTTTCCAGTCGACCCACTGATTTTCGGCGCATACTATGCAGTACCGTAGGTTTCGTGGAGTGGTGGAGCTCGATTGGGTTTAGTCGGTAGTCGGTTTTGCAGGGCGGCTTTTCGCGTGCCTATCTCAAGACTAGAAGGAATTTGAAGCAGAGGAGGACCTCGATCTCCCTCTTCTGCTCTAGAGGTGTCGGAGACCGACATAACCCAGTCTGTTACATCCCTCCCCTCGACCGGATATCAGTAAACGGACTCCCCAGCTTTATAAAAAAGGTAGATTAGGGTTTACTGTAGCCCAATATAATGAGTAGGAAATTCGGTAATAGTGTTGTTATCAAAAGAAAAATAATACAAAACGAAATGCATATTGTATATTAATTTTGTCCTTATTTAACGCAATCACGGAGTTACAGATCGACATACTTTTTAAATAATATGTTAAAAAAGCAAGGTATTTTCTGGTATTTTCCTTTAATAATAAAATGGTACATTTTATAAAAGAGATTTTAATGCTGCAAAGTCAATATTTTTTTTTTTCTTAAAGTTATTTTGTTTTTCATGCCTGGAAGCGCCTCTTCGTATGTAGTGTATGTTTCCCGTACTCATAATGCAAGAAATTCGTAGGTTTGAGCCATTATAAATAAACATAGAGTGAACATTTTAAAAATACTGGAGAAAAAATTATAAAGTAACTAGCGACCCGCCCTCGCTTCGCTTCGGAAACATTAAAACACACATAAAACAAAAAAAAAAATAAAAAAAAAAGTAGCCTATGTTCATCAGGGACAATGTCGGCTTCTAATGGAAAAATAATTTTTCAAATCGGTCCAGTAGTTTCGGAGCCTATTCGAAACAAACAAACAAACAAATCTTTCCTCTTTATAATATTAGTATAGATATTAATAAAACATTTATATTACTTTTTTATGCTCCCATTATCAGGGTTTCATTAAAATTAACACACACAGCTACCTATTTTTAATTATATCACGAACCATTTCTATTGTTTTAATCTGCGAAACTGAATTAAATTCTTTTTCAAGCAAATAATGAAAAGTAAAAGCTTAAGCTGCAACTGCAAGTGGAAACTTTCAATTAAGCTCGTAGCCTTTTTGTCCGTAATTAAGTGAATGTAACTTAGAATTTCCAAGGAGAAATTACCACAATTTAGGACCGTTAAATATTTTACATAATTAATTCGACTGTGAAGTTTATTTTTAATTTCCTACGTAGTCTTTAGAGTGCTTTATTATATATAAGTACTGTTTCTAGTTTCGGTATCCAAGCATTTAATGTTTATTTAATATTACGTAGCCTTCACAAAATGATTAGCTTAGCACTGTTTTCCTGTTTATGTTTCAGTATTAAAGAGACGCTTTGAGTTTGTGGATTGTTCTCTTAAGCCATATTATCTGATTCTCTGAATTTTCTCACATTTTATGAAATCAACCAATGCAACGTTTGATAAAAGTATACCAAGTGCCAAAACTTGAAGGCTGCAACAGCTTCCCGGAAATTTAAATCGTGCGTTCCAATACTTTCCTTGAAATACAAGAGATCTATTATACGTTATAATATGTCGAGGAAAAACTCTTTTCACATTATAGTATGTATGAACTACTATATATATTATTATATGAGTTGTAAGGCCTCACTTTTAACAGTACAACGGCTGCCCTGCCCTTCAAACCGAAACACATAACTGCTTCACGGCAGAAACAGGCAGGGTGGTGGTATCTACCCGTGCAGACTCACAAGACGTCCTACCACCAGTAAGAGATAGAAATATAAAGATGGAATTCAGTGCCATTTTTGTTTTTTTTTTCTTTCAGAACAGACGACTTAAATCGGGGGCTGGAAAATAGTATGTGTTTATTTGGATAAGACTGTGTTTTTATATAAAGTGATGCATTTTTATTATATATATATTATGTATACATACAATGTATGTAACTAAAAAGAAGATATTCATTTTTAATTTTATAATCCCTCTTAAAACGAAAGCATTTAAACATAAAGTGCTTCAACAAAATGAAGGGTTGAATATTAAATTTGTTAAGTGAATCTTTTCAGCCTACATTTCACTTGGACGGTCGCCAACAACGGAGTCAAGGGCTGTATTCATAAACGATTTATTAACGTTGCATTCGATAAACGCGGACGGTTCATATCGAATATTTCACTTAAAATTGATCGACTTCAAATCGTGCTACTTTTAAAAATGAAGGATAATAAATGTGTACAGTGCAAAAGCGTTTCAGTTGCGAGAATTCATAATTAAAACCAAAATGAACTCGATAAAACTTATTAATTAAGTCCGTGACCACAAACAATGCAGATTGGAAGGTCACAACATTGAAAGGGTAATTAATGTGTTAAGCCAATTTAAATTGCTAGACATTTTCAATTTGACCACAGTATTGCGCACATATAACATATTATATATTATATTACATGTAGGTGTGGGTCTAAATGAAATACTCTTTTCTAGGGTTTCACAATATTTTTATTTAGTTCTTAGAGAGCACTTTGAACACGTCTTACTCCTAATGGCGGCGTCGTGCGAGAGAGCGAACTAGAGCTACATCCGTCCCTTTCACACATCATGCGTTCAGAATCTTTCACTCGTTCAGAAATGTTTTACAATAATTAGAAATGTTAGTAATAATTAAATAATTAAATCCTACATACATATAATATATTTTGGTACAGTGGGTGACGGAAATAGAAAAATAATCACTATGCATACTGTTTTTTTTTAAATTTAATTCGATATTTCCAAGTGGTCGCGGTGGTATTGGCTCACCATTTGACATCAGGTAGACCGTGAGATCATCAGATCATCTTGGTTTTAAAAAAAATATATATACTGTATGGTGTGTACCTAGTTTTGAACATGTGGCCGCAAATTACAAAATAACGTTGATAAAAAATAGCAAAATTACCAAACTTTAGGGTCTAAAAAAGTTCTCAAACAAGTTTGCCCAAAGACAGTCTTACAAATTGTACGAAATAAATAAAAACAAAATGGAACATTTTACCATCACCCTAATAAATTAATAAGAGCAACTTGAAAATAAAGTTCACGATTTTATTCCGTTGACAACAATATCGCGTGACAGCCTGATAGGGCCTTCCAAAGGACAGAACTGTCGGCAAGCATTTGTATCTGTGTCAAGGAGTTACGGAAACTGTCTTTCGAATATGTTCCCAACGAAACGAACAGATTGCGGCTTTAGCGAATTTGAACACCGTTTTTTTACTTATGAACTTGTGGTACACCTGACCTTTATTATCCCAACGCATAAATAAACACATTGACCGCCATATAGTTCACAGGTGCCATATGTGGTCCATTGAAGTAATTTGGTCGATTTATGTTACTAAGCGTCTGGATTGCCTTTTTTTTCGGGCCGGGGGCCAAATCTCCCACGAGGTCCCCGCGCTTAGGGGGCGCACGGGGTATGTGGGACTGGTCCGCGACTGGACTGGGACTGCGAGACCGCGAGCCCAAGGATGTTTTCAGGACCCTACCCACTAAACGACTCCCCTGCACTCTTCGCCTAAGCGTCCGATCCCTTCCGAGGTCAGAACCCGGATGGAGTAAGGGCTTACCGCGGTCAACACTACAACCAGACGACGCAATTCAGACCAACCGACGGAGCTTTCGAGGCGAATCGAAGGCTCTGAAACGTCGGCCGTCTCGGTATGGCAGCCTGTCAGGTCGCCCTGTCTGAGTTCTCTTTGCCTTCTTTTGTTTGTTAATGTATGTTATACTTAATCTTTTTGTAAGTTTTTTTTTTGTTTAAATAGGTGGACGAGCTTACAGCTCATCTGGTGTTAAGTGGTTACTGGAATCCATAGATATCTATGACGTAACTGCGCCATCTACCTTGAGATATAAATTATAGTTAGTATATCAGGTCTCAAGTATTGTTACAACGGCTGCCCCACCCTGTAAACCAAAACGCAATACTATGCGCTTCTGACTAATATGCTTCATGGCAGAAATAGGCAGCGTGGTGGTACCTACTACCCGTGCGGACTCAAAGAGATCCTACCATCAGAGTGTTTTGTTAATGTCTCTTAGAAATAAATTCATTCAATATCTTCGGATTGGTCTTTCTTCTCAGAGTCTACTAGGTATTCCGGTGCCACAGTAAAAGATCGAAGAGAGAAATCAACAAAATTACTTCAGTGCGCCACATAGGGAACCGGTGACCTACATGGCAGTTACCGTGTTAACACATTCACACACACATTTTTTCTTCTAGAAAGTCGCAGAATATATATATTTATATGATGTCGACTAAAACTAAAGCAATTATTGCTTTATTAGCTAACAAAATACATTCAACAACACATAATCGTTGCGTGTCTTTAAACAATTTATTAAATGCTTATCTCCAAAACGAAATTTTGTGGAAAGAAAAATTGCATCGAAAATTGAAAAACAAAAAATGCGTAGATGCTCAGATATTTTTTACAATAATAAGATTCAATCGTTTTATGTAAATGATGGTGTGAATGCTCTATGAATATTGAAGACTGTATTAACATACAGAAGAGTTTCTGATTTATACGCGAAATTACAGCGATTAACACACTTTTTTCAGAATTCTATAGCTAAGTTAATAATTACACTTATATTTTTAATCTATATATATATTATATAAAAATGAATTGCTGTTCGTTAGTCTCGGTAAAACAAGAGAACGCCTGGACCGATTTTGCGAATTTTGGTCTTGAATTATTTGTGGAAGTCCAGAGAAGGCTTAAGGGTAGATAAATCTGAAAATGCTTGGATGTGCAAGGGATGTGCTTCCCTTTGATGTGTCCCCCATCGGACGGATTCCTTTTGTTTGTTTTAAGTTTATTTTATACAAAAGTTTAGGTCTTTTATTTAGCTATTGAGGCACTACGAAGTCTGCCGGGTCAGCTAGTAAGCTTATAAAAGTAAAGTAACGAGGTCATAAGTAATTTGATTTTCGTGCGGTTATAAAAATATAACTACCGAACTTTGTGACTTGCAAATTTTTAGCTCATGGCTCTCCCACGCAGTGTTACCAATTATTACGGTATTTGTGCCAGTTCCTACAGAAGGAAATACCGCCTCCCCAATAATGTTTATTTTTCCTATTCGCTGGTATTTCAGCTATGCCCAGATGGGTAGGTTAGCTAACGGGATCAGCCTCAGAGAATTTGCTATCACTAGCCGAAGCAAGAGCAGTGTTTCACAGAAACTACCACCAGACCGGAATCTCGACCCACTGAGAAGATCCAGCGAGAAACGCGGCGAGCACGATAAGAGGATTATCGTGTCACACCACTTAGTCAAAGTAACGTTTTAACGCTACCTAAAATGCCTACGTATCGGTTCTAAATTAAGATCGTCGTTAAGATCGACAGTCTGCACATACCACGATGCTCCGACGGCTATCCTGCAGAAACGGGATAGGATGACCTGAAGAGAGACCATATGTATGCGGGCCGCGTGAGCAAACCCTACACTTGTATAGATCATGACGAAACCAGTAATGAATTAGTGCAGTGGTTACACACGCAGACTGACAATACGCCCTGAGACCAATACACTGCAGTGCACTGGTACGTATTGTAAGCTCATTGGAAGCCGCCATCTTGTCAATTCTTGCCGTGAAGAGTGCGACCGATATTAACCCGGCGTCATGGGGGTTGGGTCAAAATGACCCGAGACGTTTTTGTTAGCTTACAGATTCGTAATTACGCAAGTGACGATGCCGTACCTCTCAATAGCTGGAATTTATGACTTCCTTTATGCATTGTTTACAATTATATAGTTATGCTGCGACCGTGCTTGGAACTAACTGTGACCAAAGTTAAAAAAGGGTAAATATGACCCATCCCCGTACTCGGTGTAACAGTTTTGCGCCATTGTTTCCAATATGGCTTTTATGTTTTTTCATTGTTTTAAGTGTTGTTATTTTACATTTTATGTTTGAACTATCGTTTCTTACTATTTTGCTATCTTTTTATTAATATATCGAAAAAAAATGGATCGAGAGGAAGGAGGACGAGAACGTATTTCATCAATTCTTGAAGCATATGACTCGGATGTCATGTCCTCGGATCAGGAGTCTGCTGATGTCAAGTCTGCACCATAACAACAGTATTGATAATTCAACTGGAGAAAAGCAAAAGTCGGAAATCAATACGTAGTACAATTCAATAAAATATGGAGTGGATATGGCTGATGAGTTGTACGCTACATAATAATATGACGTGTGTCGCAATTCAAAAAACTAATCTTTGAGTTTTCTACGCCTTTTTGAACATGTTTGCTATTAACGGACTTACATACATACATGGAATCAATAATGAGTGGAACCAAAAGCGATGTCAATATCTGAAGAAACTAGGCCTTGCCCCTGTTGGTGAGCATCTGAGAGTCCGCTAGAAGAATGTGGCACGATTGCCTCAAGAAATGCGAAAAAAATAAGATTATTTGTTAGTGAAGATTCGGAGGAGTCTCCAGCTAAGAGACCCAATACTCACAAGAGATTGTAGGTATGTCCTGCGAAAAAACACTGCAAAACAACTCATACATGTTATGGTTGCAAACAAATATATTTGACCTGAACATGTCGTACTTTTCTGCAGTGATTGTATTCACAAGATGATTCTGATTAGTTTTAAGTAAGTTTTATCTAATGATATCGTAGTTAAGTTTATAAAAGTGCTATAAATAATTAAAGACTATCAATTAGTGCAAATAAATATGAGATTAGGCTAAGGAACGCCATTTTTGTTGATTTTTACGTGTTTATGTTTTGGAAGGCTTAAAGATTTAATTACGATATTCTGCAATACAAATTCTTGTTTTATTTACTAAACCATAAGACAATAAAGTCATTACTACAAAAAAATTAATTATTTATTTTAATATTATTGAAATATCTTACATCAAAATATCTGGTAGATATGACCCACCCCTACGTCCGTGTAGTCATTTTCCACCCCCATGACGCCGGGTTAAATACATTATACAACTATTATACAGGCTATATATGACATACAGCGACGTTTACGTTGTTATTATATTAGGTTCAGTTACCCAACCCAATTGAGCCCCTTACGAATGATAAATAAATAATAAGGCAGGATTACTAAAATATTCTAAATTAAGAGCATTTTCGTTCAAAAATTCCAAGCCCATTAGTCGTAGTAGATAATTAGTCGTGAAGTCATTCACCAAAAAAGAAATATAAAGAAAGAAATGGTTGATAGTTAAGCTGTAGTAATTATAGAATTAGGTACTTTGACATTAATGACATGGGCTTAATATCAGGGATGGCCAAGTTTACCTGTGAGATTTCTGTTAAAATTTTGAATGCGAATACCACAACCTCAGTACATTCGCATGTCTCCGTAAATAATGTAGACCTAAGTGTCGACAAATTTAAAAGTATTTCATTTGATTGAATTATACGGTTTGCTTTAGTTGTTTTTTTTTTCAATGTAAAGCTAGCGCCAATTTCATAGCTTAGAAAAAAATCCGGCAAAAACACTGTTACCCAAAAGACTACTAACGAACTGAAATACGTGAGAATTTTGTTCAAGTGATATTATATTTATAAAGGGACATTTTTATTATTACGTAAATTGACATGAATATGGAGTACGTCGTTTCTGGAAAATCATGACATATCGTTTTTTTTATGGACCAAACTTGTTTGCCCAAGTCTAATGAAGCTTTGAATTCTTTTTAAGGATTTTTTAATAACGCTCTCGACATTCTATGGTGGTCTAAAATATAAAAACAAACTAAGTGTAATCGTTCTTAGCGATGCGATTCCAAATTGCAAATCCCCCAAGCGAATACTTTTATTAACGCGCTTTCATTAGCTTGATCTGTGTCTATCCGTACGTACGTAAGGGAATCTTTCAACGCAAATTTCAACAACTTCAAAGCGTCCGATTGATTTGTGATTATATGATGATGTATCAATGACCCATGACTTTATATGTATTAATATTATGTATGGCTCAAAAGCCCCGACGAAGACCATTCGATTTTTGTTTAAAAAGGAAAAGAACTTTTTTTTTATTACTTAGATGGGTGGACGAGCTCACAGCCCACCTGGTGTTAAGTGGTTACTGGAGCCCATAGACATCTACAACATAAATGCGCCACCCACCTGGAGATATAAGTTCTAAAGTATCAGTATAGTTACAACGGCTACCCCACCCTTCAAACCAAAACGCATTACTGTTTCACGGCAGATATAGGCAGGGCGGTGGTACCTACCCGTGGGGACTCACAAGAGGTCCTACCACCAGTGAGAATGAGAACTCGCCATGCTATTTAAACGTGTGTTTCAGTTTTTGAACTATATTATTTACTTATAGTATTTCGCTTCGCGAGTCGTAGACGCAATTAACAAAAGTCTAGTCTGTTTCTGACGCAAAACGAACATGAATTTCTGTTTTAAAATTCCGACAGTCGTTGTTCAGTTGAGAATTTGGCTTCATGTCGCATTGTGTGATGTTCATAAGCTTCAATTAGTACTTAATACTAGTAATAGTAGTAGCAGTAGTAAGCCAGTACGCCCAACTAGTCCCCTAAATATAAAGGGGGCGCAAGTATAGCGTCAAAAATATGTTGTACTCAATTGTGGAAATTTCACATTTTAAATTTTTATTTATTGCTATGATAGGTGGACGAGCTCACAGCCCACCTGGTGTTAAGTTGTTACTGGAGCCCATAGACATCTACAACGTAAATGCGCCACCCACCTTGAGATATAAGTTCTAAGGTCTCAATATAAGTTACTTACAACGGCTGCGTCGCCCTTCAAACCGAAACGCATTACTGTTTCACGACAGGCAGGATAGTGGTACCTACCCGTGCGGACTCACAAGAGGTCCTACCACCAGAAACAGTGAGTAAAATAAAGTATGATTCACAGCATTCATAAATTAATATACTTAAGTTAATCAAATAATAATAAAACGAAAATTTGAAGTGCGTGCAGACATTCACGATGAGGGATTTTCGGTATTAGCATTTTTATAACAGTTTTGTTCAGCTTACGTTATGTATTCATGAATTCGTAGCGGCAAACGCGCTAAGTCAGCTTTGAGACCAGAATCTTCATGTCTTTCTTCCTATTTTACTGGCTTCGTTTTGACAATGATAGCGGAGTTATAGAGCTTTTAAAAATACAACTCAATTTTTTACTCAAGAGTTTGAAATTTGATCGACATTTGCAGTAGACATAATTATATATTGTTACGTTAGTTAGAGTACCGCCATCTATCAGCAAATAGCAGAAACGAACATCATAGGAACTAGTAACATCGAGAACGCTCGAACAGTAGAACGGCATCTATTGTCAGATGGCGGAAACACACATCGAATCTACTCGACTTGCCCATGACATGTTCTCGATAAGCCTAAGGATGTCGTATCGATAAAAGCGTTGCAGAGATGGCACAAAATAATCGGAACTACTCGAAGCGAAACAGCGAACGGATCACATGAAGCAAAGCGGAAGAAGTGAATTAAGAATTCTAAAGCGTTCGTTACGTGTTTTAAGTGTCAATACAATTTTAATTTGTACCTCGGTAGAATTTTTATTTATCCCGAATCCCAAAGCGTAACAATATGTTGCGTTAGTTTGACTAGGAAACTCCTGGAAAGATCTTGTCTTGGTTGTAATACAGAAAATTCTGGGCAGCGAGCGGGCAAATTAAAAATTTCCACTTCTAAAGATTTTCTTTAAAATTCAATATTGTGGAGAAAATTCAATGCATGAAAACACATGCTGGTTCTGAAATGTAAATTCAATTTTAGAAAGCAAAATGTAAATTCTTTTTTTTTCTGGTAATAAAGGTTAAATTAAGGTTGCACTTATTTGAAACTGTAATCCGAGTGCTTCAATGCTTTTCAATTTTCTAATATACACATTCAGAAGAAGAAGAAGAAGGGTTTTTTTATTATCATTAAACACAGATTTGCCACAATGACCTGTATTGTCTACATTTGTAGGCAGCGGCTTGGCTCTGTCCCTGGCATTGCTGAAGTCCATGGGCGACGGTAACCACTCACCATCAGGTGGGCCGTACGCTCGTCTGCCTACAAAGGCAATAAAAAAAAATCCAGAGGTCCAATGACCTTCATCGATGCACTTTATTAGAGGCTTTGTAAATATTAATTCAATCAAAAATTTCAATGAATAACCTTGGCCACGTATGATATATCTTGTTGTTAATTAAAAGCGTATATCCTTTATTGGTACAGAAATGTTCTGTATTCTTGAAATTTGGTAACAGAGTTGTTGGCGTTTCCCGGAACAATCTTTAGAATTTATTTAGAATTGATCTCAAAAATTATGTTGTAATGATCGCTTCGTTGCATCCATTATAAATTAACAGTCGAGAGACGAATGTAAAATATTTGAAATTTGAACGCGTGTGAGGAAATCTTAAAGAACTTCTTCGTCTATGACCAATATTTTTACGATGAAGTAATTGTCATTATGATATTGCAGTAATAAAATTAACGGCGTAAAAACATTGATAGAACTTGCAACAGATTTTAATGTTTTTTATTACATACTAGCTGACTCAGCAGACTTCATAGTGCCTCAATCGATAAATAAAATACCTAAATTTTGTATAAAATAAACTTAAAACAAGCATAAGGAATCCGTCCGACGGGAGACACATCAAAGTAAAAACAAAATTGTTATTTTTATTTAATTCCGAGCATTTTCATATTTATCTACCTTTTAAACCTTCTCTAGACTTCCACAAATAATTCTTGTTCCCGTTCTCGAGTTTTAGCGAGACTGACAAACAGCAATTCATTTTTATATATATAGATTTCTCCGGTTAATTGAATTGGAACAAGGCATCCTTTGTTCAAGTAAAATTTCATCTTCAACAGCTACAATGAGATAATATAGTTAACAGTACTTTCCTCTTATCTTTCTGCGGTTTCGCTTTTTCCCATCTTGATATGCCAATCCAAAGACTACTATTCCCAAGGATCCTTATGCCTCAAGATATATTCTTGTTCTGTATAATACCGCTTGCAAACGCTTGCTTTACATTATTTATTCAACACGATTCAAGTTGGACTAAATTTTTATTCATAGGAACTATGTACCACAGATATTTTTATTTCAAACTAAACTTCGTTCCTTCATTCCTAATTCATTGTCAAATAGACTATGTAAAGTTCAAAATGCCTTGACTAACATATTTTACAACCACAAATTTTAGCTAAAAGGCTATTAAGTTAGTTATGCTTATGTTAAAGGTTTTTTTTTTTTTATTATTGCCTTTGTAGGCAGTCGGGCATACGGCCCACCTGATGGTAAGTGGTTACCGTCGCCCATGGGCTTCAGCAATGCCAGGGGCAGAGCCAAGCCGCTGCCTACTGCTTAATACTCTCCACAAGCCTCGTTTGAAGAAGGACATGTCATAGCGCTCGGGAAACACCGTGGAGGGGAGCTCATTCCATAGCCGGATGGTACGTGGCAAAAAAGACCTTTGGAAACGCACTGTGGATGACCGCAGTGGCTCCAGGTAGTATGGATGAACTCAACTCCGGTGTCGGGCGGTGCGATGGTAAAAACGAGATGCTGGTATCATCTCGAACAATTCCTCAGAGCACTCCCCATGGAACATACGGTAAAAAATACAAAGGGAACCGAACTCCCTCCGCAGACCCAGAGGTTCCAAACGATCCGAGAGAATGGGATTATCGACAATCCGAACGGCCCTCCTCTGTATGGAGTCAAATGGAAGAAGCTGGTATTTGGGAGCCCCGGCCCAGAGATGGGAGCAGTACTCCATGCGAGGCCGGACTTGTGCTTTATAAAGCAAAAGTCTTTGTCCAGGCGTGAAGTACCGCTTCGCTCTGTTGAGGACTCCCAGCATTTTGGACGCCAACTTGGCTTTGCCTTCCAAATGACTCCGAAACTGGACATCGCTCGAAATGTCGACCCCAAGTATCCCGATACTCTCGGAAGGTTGCAGGGATACTCCTTGGAATTTCGGCGCCATGACAAAGGGGTCCTTCTTCGCAGTGAACGCGCAAACTTGTGTCTTTATCGGGTTGAATTGAACCAAGTTCAATTCACCCCATTCGGAGACTCGCCCCAGAGAGTTCTCCACTTCAGACACAAGTTTTGACCGTCTCTCTTGCACCATGCTCCGAGAGAGACTCTGACGGCCGATATATCGCGCATCCTCCGTGCTGTCATCCGCATAGCAATGCATGTCATCAATAGACAGCATGTCATTGATATACAGGATGAAAAGCGTGGGGGAGAGCACCGAACCTTGTGGAACGCCAGCGTTAATGGTCATGGTATCAGAACAGTCACCGTCTACAACGACCGTGATGCTCCGCCCATCCAAAAAGCTAGCGATCCACTTGCAGAGACCCTCGGGGATTCCGTAAGATGGTAACTTCGATAGAAGTGCCCTATGCCAGACCCTGTCGAAGGCCTTCGCGATATCAAGGCTCACAGCAAGAGCCTCGCCCTTGCTCTCCAAGGCTTCAGCCCACCTGTGAGTAAGGTATACAAGAAGATCGCCAGCTGAGCGACCGTGACGGAAACCGTACTGTCGGTCACTGATCAATTGGCGATCTTCAAGATACTTCAGGAGTTGTGTATTTATAATTCGCTCCATCACCTTGGAAAGCAAGGAAGTTATCGCGATAGGCCTGTAGCTCGATGAGTCCGACCGGTCACCCTTCTTGGGGATAGGGTGGACGTGGGCGGTCTTCCATGAAGACGGAACCCTGTTAGTGCAATAAGAGAGGCGATACAAACGCGTTAGCGCAGGTGTCAGCTCAGGGGCGCACGTTTTCAGAACCACTGCGGGGATGCCGTCTGGCCCACTCGACTTATGGACGTCCAGGAGTCGAAGCTCCCGCCTGACTGCACACTGTGTGAAGCAGATATCTGGCAGGGAGCTATCACATCGGGGGATGTTCGGTGGTGTGGCACCCCCGTCGTCCACAGTCGAGTTCGAGGCGAAGAGTTTGACCAGAAGGTCAGCCTTCTCTTTCGCACTGTGGGCCAGATTGTCATCGGACTTGTGCAGTGGTGGGAGACTAGACCTGCAAAAGTTTCCTTCTGCAGCTTTGGCGAGCGACCAAAAAGCACGGCTCCCGGAGGGATAGCTCTTCAATCGCTCGCCAACTCTAGCAACGTGCTCCGACTTCGCCTTGGCAATTACCTTCTTGTAGGACCTGGCATTATATTTCCGCCTTCCCCTGAGATGTTAGAATCCCGACGTCTCCTGGCATTATCCCATGCCACGTATGCGGATCGCTTGAGGTGTGCAGCATCCCTGCTGGCATTGTTATACCAAGGTTTGCTGCGACCCCCTTTTTTTTTTTTTTTTTTTTTTCCTACCTAAGCTGAGAGCCTTGAGAGGCTATGTCAGCGTAACCCTAACTTTAGTAGGTGAGCTCACGGGGCTCAAACCTGACGATGTTGCTAACACGAACCCTAGCAAGAGTCGTGCTTCGCAGAATCTACCACCGGATCGGAAACGCGACCCACTGAGAAGATCCGGCGAGAAACTCAGTGGGCTGTGTCTGAGAGTTAATTTACTCGTCGAGCCCTTCGTCGCAAGCGACGGGTTCGACGAGAACGGTGACCGGTGCTTGAAGTACCTAGAAGCACCGTTAGTGGATCGGGCGGATCCGAGATGACGTGTTTTGGGCGACGTCGACTGCTTTCCATTCTGTCCGCAGGATCGGGAATGACATCAACGGGCACTTCAGAGGAGGGAATAAACAATTCCATCCCCTGGAGCACCACGTCTTTAAGACGGTCCGCACAGACGTCAGGATCAGCAGAGGAAAAGCAGAACCGCCCCCATGGGTAGGATACGTAAAATTCACGCAATCCATCCCAATCTGCTGACATATACCGCCAAACTCTTCGATACCCGGTCGTCGTTCGACGATCAGGACGAGAGAGTGGTACGGCAGCACGAATTAGGCAGTGATCAGACAATCCAAGCGGAGCGTCGACCACCACACTGTATCCGGCCGGATCTGTGGTCAGCAGAAGGTCCAACAAAGAAGGCTCGTGCCCCTCGATATCTGGGACACGGGTGGGCTGTGTCACCAGCTGGGAGAAGCCGTAGGCCAAGGCGAAATCGTAGGCAGTGCGACCCGGGAGGTCAGTGGTTCTGGACCCCAACCACTCTTGGTGGTGAGCGTTAAAGTCTCCAAGAAGCACCACCTCCGCAGATGGGTACTGCTCAAGCACGCGGTTAGTCCCCTCTTGCACATGCTCAAACCGAGCTGAACCTGCATCACTGCTGTGGGACCTGTACAGGCACGCGTAGATTCGGCTACGGCCCCCGTGATCTACGCGCAGCCACAAGAGGGACAGGTCCCGTTGTTCGAGGCCCCGACAACGGCGACAACTGACATCAGCCCGGACGAATACGCACACCCCGGCTTTACGCAGGAAGTTGTGCTCCAATACGTAGCCGGGGTATTCAAGGTATGAGATATCATCCGGAGCAGATATCTGCGTCTCCGTTAAAAAAAGCAGGGCAGGCTGCGCCGTCTCAAGGTGGTGATGTACGGCGTCAAGGTTGCTATGTAGGCCCCTGACATTGCTGAAATCCACATTAAATGTGGAGTGGGGAACCGCCTGTGAAACCCTTTTCTTTTTTTTTGACTTCATAAATGTAAAATTTTCGGAGAGTAGGATTAGGAGAGGTAGGATGTTGGAGGTGAGATCGAGGCAACACCTGAATGAAGCGCGGAAGATAGTACGTGCTCGACCACGGGTTGCGTGAGAGACTGACGCAGGGCATGGAAGGGCTCCCAGTCCACTCTGCGTGCGATCGCCGGGATCCACTCCGGTCTCCGACTCCGGCACGACGACAGCACGACAGGATTTTACACCGGTTGGCGGGACAGCTTCCCGGGGCGGAGTTTAGTAGAGACACCCGGGTTCAGGTCCCCTACTGACCGGCCGGCGGCAGCGGGTACCGTTTCACTGGGTCTCCCTATACTGCCGTCAAACAATCACGCCCCGTGAGCTCGCACGCACGTCTGCTCCGCAAGTTCCAGGCGTCACCAAGACTCACCCCCAACAAGGAAGGGGAAAGGGAAGGAATAGAACTGGCTCTCCAACCCACACGCCGGAACACAGCTAGGCTATTTGGCGGCGGACTCTAGTTGGAGGGTGGTCGCCAGCCCTAGGTCCTACCACCGGTTATGTTTTCGGCTCCCGTTTAGCACCACCCAGGGGTCACTTGTAGGGAATCGCGGGTTAAACCTACGGAAGCGGGAAGCACCAACCCCCAATTCTACTTGCAATAATAGCCAAGATGGTTCCCTATCATTTTTTGTAAAAAAAATATTGCTTAGATGGGCGGATGAGCTCACAGCCCACCTGGTGTTAATTGGTTACTGGAGCTCATAGACATCTACAACGTAAATGCGCCACCCACCTTGAGATATAAGTTCTAGGTCTCTAGTCGATGGTTTGGCAGATAGCTCGTCGATAGTCGTTAGTTTTGGTAGTGCCTTTAGTGTCGTTGAAAGAATTAATAGTTCTTCTATGTTTTACAAGACCCATACCACGATTAGTGATTCAAGTAATTGAGAGAGTTGTTTCTAAATAACCAATTTAGTACACACAGCCAACCACTAGAACGAAGTTCAGCAGTTTCAATGATTATCAATTTTATATTGACTCTTTGAAATAAACGTTCGACCATTTCTCCAGTATCGTAAAAACATGTACATACATATTTCTTTAAAAAGATTTCAGAAGTAACTTCATAACACGCAAGGTTGTACCGCTGATACTACTGCTATTATCAGTTGACAGTTTAAACAGCAAAATATCCACTTTGCGCTCTTAAATATAGATTTTGGCAGCAAAAGCTATGCAGTTAAAATCTGAGATCGTCTTTCATTCATAAAATCAGCTATTCATTCATATTGTGGAATATATGTGCTTTGGTAACTGCTCTTCATCAGATAGACACACCTATAAAGAAACTACAATTTCATTATTTCAGTTCAGTAATACTTTAAATACTTTTTTACTAGTGGTAGGACCTCTTGTGAGACCGCACGGGTAGGTACCAACACCCTGCCTATTTCTGCCGTGAAGCAGTAATTCGTTTCGGTTTGGAGGGTAGGGCAGCCATTGTAACTATACTGAGACCTTAGATCTTATATCTCAAGGTGGTGGCGCATTTACATTGTAGATGTCTATGGGCTTCAGTAACCACTTAACACCAGGTGGGCTGTGAGCTCGTCCACCCAACTAAGGAATAAAAAATAAATAAAAAACGAAGCTTTGTGCACAGAACATGCGATATTCGCAATCTGTCATTCTGTGAACGAATGTTTTATACCAATTACGTAGGCATTAAGCTCCCTTGTGACTCCCTGTGGCTCACTATAGGTATGCGATAGTGCTCTAAAATAACTACAATGTTGCTTGAATGGCATTTATGTGACGGAGCAAGTTTAATTAGAGTCAACATCGGAGACAATTTTGGCTGGTGCAAAGGAAAAATAAAAGGGAATTTAATTAAAAATTTTAAAACCGCTTCAGACTTTTCAACGTGATTAGTACTACAAAGTTTTATATAGTTTTTAATCTCACAACAACTTTATTCATTCTCAAACGATTTTCACAACGCTGCTAAAAGTTTTTCTAGTCAAACAGTTTTTTTGTGGGACAGGGGAATGAACTTATGTCCAACCTGATAATATATTACGTTATTAACCTAAGTCCGTAGACATTAAAACGTTAATGCCCTAGCGGTAGCATAGATACTCTTAGATGCTCGGACCTACTTCGACACACTGGTTTTTTTACTGGTGGTAGGACCTCTTGTGATTCCGCGCGGGTGGGTACCACCACCCTGCCTATTTCTACCGTGAAGCAGTAATGCGTTTCGGTTTGAAGGGTGGGGCAGCCGTTGTAACTATACTTGAGACCTTAGAACTTGTCTTGGGGTGGGTGGCGCATTTACGTTGTGGATGTCTATGGGCTCCAGTAACCACTCAACACCAGGTGGGCTGTGAGCTCGTCCACCCATCTAAGCAAAAAAAAAAAAGAAAAAAAAAAAAATGATCGATTTTTTCAAACTTCGAATCGAAAAAGATGATAAGTCGCAGTTCACCTTCCAATCATATACGAGTATACCAATAATGCCACTGTCTGACTTTTGGTTTATGAACTGAGTTTGCTTGAGTATAAGTCATTTCAAATCTCGGGCCGTGAGCACTTAAATGTTAATATGAAAAACTACGATTTGGAATGGAGGGTATGTACTCAGTGTTTATTTCGCTCACAATCGATCGTATAAGAATCGTATAAGTTGATATTTTCTTTATCTGCTGATTTAACGAGCTCTTTATACTTCAAGCATAAACCGAATTAATGACGGTATATTTTAGTGAGTCACATAAAGGTGAGCTTTAAGAGCGTGTCTCTTGAGATTGGCCTGCGAATTTTTGTGTTTCGCATAAGAGGATTTGATGGATATATTTGTGAGAGGAAATAATTGTTGTATACCTTTAGGAACTGGACTTTATATAGGACTGAATTTAACTTTAAATATTTTTACTTAGTTGTAAGTAATTTACATTGGCGAATTAAACAGGTATCACTACATAGTATAAAACAAAGTCGCTTTCTCTGTTTCTATATCAGCCTGTCCTTATGTATACTTAAATCTTTAAAACTACGCAACGGATTTTGATACGGTTTTTTTTAATAGATAGAGTGATTGAAGAGGAAGTTTATATGTATAATAACATCCATTAAATAGTAGAAAAAGCAATAATAAATTACAGTTTCCGAAGCGAAGCGAGGGCGGGTCGCTAGTGGGCTTATAAAACAGAGTAAATCATGTGTAGCCTTAAATATAGAACTTTGGATAGAAGAGCTAACGACCTGTAGTGGTTGACGGAATCCGTAGATATGATTTAACGCCGCCATCCACTCCAAGACTCTAGACCGGTGTTATTTTTTTAAAAGTCTCTATAAGGATGAATTTAAACTGCTCCCCAAAACAATGAGTCAACTGCGCAATGTAACTCAATTTGGAAAAACTAATGGTTATAGGTCTACTAACTAGGTAGGTTGTGTAGGTGTAGGGAAGGAAAGAGAAGTCGAGGAAGATCGCCAGCCAGGTGGACGGAAATTGTAAGGGAGGCCACAAAAACCAGCGTCCCGGGCGCCATAAAGCAGGCCAAATGCAGGCAACGTTGGTGGAAGCTAGTGCAGAAACTAGACCAAGGTGGTCACGACCCTCGGTAATGAGGAAGAGACGAAGAAGTAATGCAACTCAACGGCTATTTCAAATTAGTTATACGCGCAATTCTTAGTTTTGATGAATTGTGATGATAATTCACCCAAAGCATTCCTTTATTAAGAGCTTCCTCCCAGCGGTATTTAATGCTGCTTCGACTCCGAAATATTTCTCTACATACCAAACAAACTTTAATTTTATGATAAAATTAACAAAAAAAACTACACTCGTCCAGAACTTAATGAAAGCGCCAACGAAAATTCCTCCATTAAGACAATCTACAAAACTTCTATACTTAAGAACTACTTACTTATTTACCCCAAATGTCGTAACTAACTAAAGTTAAAGAAACTACTGAGAAACAGCTGGCTAACTCATTAGGTACCCTTGGTTTATTACTAGTAATGTATCTAATTTCATTTCATAGTAATTTGTAAATTTACCAATTAAACAATTGGAGCAGTGCTTGA
The DNA here is from genome assembly GCF_030267445.1 of Bombyx mandarina. Taxonomy (NCBI): domain Eukaryota; kingdom Metazoa; phylum Arthropoda; class Insecta; order Lepidoptera; family Bombycidae; genus Bombyx; species Bombyx mandarina. The sequence continues at coordinate 5,491,788 of NC_143215.1, forward strand.
CCTTAACCAACAGAACGTGGATACTCAAGTCAGTGAGAGTTTAAGTTGCTTTTTATTGCACTTGATGGATGGCGTGTTCACGGATCACCTGGTATGAAGAGGTTGCCGTAGTCCGTAGATATAACTAGGCCAATGTTGTCACCTAATTTATTTATTTATTTATTTATTTAGACACACCAACAGCAATACACACAAACCATTCAAGCTTAAAATTAACATGTATAAAATTAAGTACTGGTATGTAAGCCATGTACAGCAATCTCTTATAACACACTATGACATGTTACAGCAATTTTACAAACAGCGGAAAAATAGGCTAAATTTAAATGTTAACAGTACGACAAAAAAGTATATTTGAAAACAACATGAAAACAAAAGGTCAAAATCTCAGTTTTTATTGTACAAAAATTGTGCCAATTTACCAAACCAGAACGCACGCTTACTTCGTGACAAGAACAAGATTATGTTATCTGCCATTTTACATAAACTATTAAACCATTTTTTGTTTGCATAAATAGCGAATGGGTTTACAGGCCATCTGCTATTAGACGATTTCCAGAGAAAATAGACAACTGAGACCTTAGAACTTATATCTCTAGGTGGGTGGCGCATTTACGTTGTAGATGTCTATGGGCTTCAGTAACCACTTAAGACCAGGTGGGCTGTGAGCTAGTCCATCAAAAAAAAAAAACGCGAATGTCATCATCCAGACTTGAGACTATGTATCAATTGTATAAAATTACGCAATTAACTAAGTTGTACGAATTTCTCGAGGTTTTAAAATTTATTACATACAAAATGTTCCTTCATCGTGGAAGTCATTCGTGAACATATAATAAGTTAACTATGACATGAAGTTATGACAGTACAACATTCTGGAAATCTGTTTACAGTAATGACGCGATCTGCATTGCAAAAATGTCGTTATTGAAGAACGCCTTTCATAACATCACTATGTCGCACATCGTCTGTTTATAAGAAATCTATTATTTTAGATTCGAGCAAAGCCAGAAACCTTAAACGAGAACAAAACGTAGATACAAACGGAAAAATAATACTTGTCTTTGTTATAACGTCTTTAGAAGCGTCAATTTTCACTTACGTAAGTAAAATATACCGTACCTCAGCTTTGAGCCACATCGGTGTAAGTTTCACAGGGTGCTTACGTTCGTATGAACATTAATCTCAACGTATATTCAATATTTATAGCTCTAACGCTTTTTAATTCTTAAAAAGAATATTTCCACTAAAAACTTAAATTGACTATCATCCTGTTGTAAGTTAAATAATAATACAATTGGAATTTATTTGTAATTTTAATTTAAAAAAATTACAGACACAGACTTGTTACCTACTGGAGTTGTTACCTACTTAATACCAGGATACGTATTATTATGAGAATCTCAAGCAATCAAATCCCTGTTTTTCGTGATTTGCAACGCGCAAATAAACATTACTGATATTACGTAGTATCTTCTAACGGCAATTTTATTTCAACAGATAGCAATTTAAAGATTTCGTTCGTGATTATTTTAAATTAATTAATTATTACCAGCACGGGCACTTGTGGTTACGCACGTGTAACAGAAGACTTCTCTTACACTTGGTACAGCATAAGCTGGTACTGTAAACGAAGCCCCTCCCACCAAACTATGTTCAGTGCATACAATAAATATTGGAGCGTCATGTTCTTTTAATGAATTATTCAGAACGCTTCTTACAAGTGACGAGAATAATGTCCAAGTAACTGGAGCGAAGCAACACTGAATTCACAACGATTTGCGCGCGAATATTAACAAAGGATTTCCTGTTGAACATGGAAATCGTAATTCACAGTCATTACGGATGACTAATGTGATATTTAAGTAAATGTTTAGAATTTGCTTTCACAATAATTGCGTTAGATTGAATTTGAAAGTGACTTCAGAGCTGCAAATTGAATATTGGAATTTGTGTTTTAATGCTGTCTATGGGTAAAAGAGGAAGTGTGATAGTAGCCCCGGTAATTAAAAAATTAAGGAGTGGATGGTTAGCATGGTATGGACATGTGATGCGTAGAGAGAAGATGCATGTGACTATAAGAGTTATGGAAATGGTAGTGGAAAATAAAAGGGGAAGAGGTCGACCCAAGAAGACATGGATGGAGTGTGTGACTGACGATATGAGAGAGAGAGAGGAGTGAGTGTTGAGATGACGGATGATAGAAGAGAATGGAATAGAAAAATTCGCTGTGCCGACTCCACCTAATGGGATAAGGTGGAGAAAAAGAAGAGTGCTGTGTATGGGTAGATTTAAATATTATAGCGTGAATGTCGTTTGCTCACCTTGAGACACAGGACTGCAGTCACAATTTTATTAACAACAGAATCAGATGATCCCGTGGGCGGTGATCCCGTTCGCTGATTCGTGTAGCAAAATAAAAGGTTCCCAAGTTTTATTTCCAGAACTATCAAGTATTTTTGCGTTAAGGTTAAGAGTTCTTGCCCTTTCAGCTTCGGAAGATGCTCTTTTACTACTTTCTAGATAATTCTTACAGCCTTGACAATGAAAGCTCGTCGTTGCTCAGTGACGTCAGCAAAACCAAGGACAGCCGAACCACTATTAGCCGATAAAAATTTAATTCCAATTTCATTTGAAAAAGGACATATCAGAGTTACCTTGTACCCAAGTAAAATAAGCTTAAATCAAAAACAGAAAATTGACGCAAATTGGCTTCATTGAAAGAGTAATTTTTATCCCACCGTTATAGCATTTTTGTATGTTATTCTATTAAAATAGTCTCTTGTTTGAACCGACAGCTGTGTACAATCTCATATTGATTTGATTCCCCTCAGGCTACTATGATGGGCTGTAATCAGTTTTGATTGTCTTGTGCGAAATGTATTGATTGTATTTTTAGTATTATCTATATTGTGGCGTATATAATTATAGAGAGGGAGAGAGAGGGAGGGAGAGGGAGGGAGAGGGAGGGAGAGGGAGGGAGAGAGAGGGAGAGAGAGAAAGAGAGAAAGAGAGAGATATTAACAAAAGCAAAACATTAACGGTCCCCTTCACACTCATAAGCTAGAACGCGCGAGAGAGAGATGGGCAGAATTTTCATGATGCGCATGCAGTGCGACATTACGCCGCGCGCTTATTCACAAACACTACACAAGCGCAACGTGTGAATGTGTTGAACGCGAGCTACATGGTAGGCGGAGGTGTTAGGTTTTATTTTCGTCACGGAATTTCTTGATTCGATCGCCACTCTCAAAGCCCGCGATAAAAGCTATGCAATATCTTTAAAAAAGTAGAATCGGCGATCTTATCGCTAAGAGTGATTTCTTCCAGACAATCATCAGGTGGAAAAGGACCCTAAGAACTTTTGCGTCCTTTTTCCGACCTTTTTGCTCATGTCTTAATACTTTGTAAAAAATCTTGGGTTGGAGAGCCATCTCCTAGTATGTTCACTCTTGATTTTTTTATTGCATACATGGGTGACTAAGCTCACGACTTACTTTTTATTGAGTGGTTACTGAAGCCTATAGACATCACAACATGAACGCCGCCACCAATCTTGTGAGGTAAAGTAGAAATCTCAATTGTACAGTACAACAGCTTACTGTCCCACTTCTCAAATCGGAACTCATAGCTGCTTCACGTTGAAGTGGCCATTGTGGTTTTTGTAAGCTATTGTGTGTTTCCCATTGTCAGAATCTGTGAGGACCCTTTACAAATGCCTAGTCCCAATCTTACATAGTCCGGCTTTATAATTTAGTTCGCAAATAAATAATTATTTTCTATATAATTCAATTGAAATATTTTAGATGGTCACACACGGCCCTGCTTCCTATTATTGAAGTATTTCATTTGCTCCAAGCAATAAAGATTCTCGTAGCGTTTAATGAACGATTATACTCGTATATATATTACAATGAATTGTCAAATTTGAGTTCGATAAATGAAATTTCAAATATATCATCATATAAACTAAGTTTGGTAGACTTAAATTGAGCTATAGTTCTGTTGCTGATGCTGACATTAGAGTGATAGTTTCATGATTTACTAAGGCCAATTCAATAATTAGTTATCGTCAGTAGCTACTGTCATTGACAACCATATTAAAAAACATTGCCAAGAAAATAGAAACATCTGAACAGACATTAACGAGGACGTTCACAATTTTGGAACGAATGCTTAAAACATTCGGAACGTACTGGGTTTCTTCAATTTTAATGCAATCTAAATAGAATGCAAAACACCGACTGAAGACTAATTCGAAAAATTTGATCTTCAAATATAAGAAAATTGCCTTTATCAAAGAAAAACAAATTTGGAATTCGAAAATGAATTCATTTCAAGATGAAACTCAGCTTAAAAATATTTTATTTATATTTATACAATATAAATTATATTTAAAAATTTCCTAAGTGTAATGTGTTAATAAAAACCTATAATAATAAAGAATATTTATTTCGGCAAACACCCAAAACTCTCGTTCTTTGACAAAGAATATACACAACTTTTATTATACACGTTTTGTCTTGGATTACAAATTTTAATAAATCTGAATTTAGTAATTTTAAAAGCTTCTTCAAAGTTTAATCTGCATAATGCCGAACACATAATGTTGAGCTGTGTCAAATAACGCAATACGCCTCACTACCGCTAATTATGCAAACTGCTAACCCTGCTGCTATACTCGTACCACTTGATACGAATACACCGGGCGTCTAACCCGCTGTTATACGGATGTTTTTGCTTAACATGATTTGATAATTGTGATAAGAATTACTTTATCTGTTACCTGTAATGGTTTGTATGGGGACATTTCCCATACACCGGATATGCATCCAAATAATTAACGCTTTGTATGATTATAAGTCGTTCATTGATAATGATTTAAAATATATAAAAACTATAGGACTTACAAACTTTCCTACCGAATTCAATTTATCATTTAATAAACTAAAACTTCAAGACTGTTCTAATGGACTAAAACAATGTGGAAGTTATGAGTGCAAAGACTTGCAATAGATTCTGAAAAGCCAGCATCGCTTATTAATGCTATTATTGAATACAAATGGTCGTAACAATTCAAAGGAAGTACAAAAAGCAGATTTATAGATCATAGATATTTCGTAGAAGCTAAAATGTTTTCATAATTGTTTGATTATGGTATTTGACTTGCTTAAAATATATATAGTTCATATTCTCAACTATGTAGAGATATTAAAAGTAAATCTATAAGATCATATTGATATCATTGATTTTTAACTATCAAATTAACTCTCCAATGGACTCTTACTTTTAAGTCACGAAACCATATACCATAGAATACACACTCGTCTTAAGACCAAGTTTACTACTGTAATCTGGGTCAAATAGGTTCTGATCGTAAGCTCTAAGTGCACGGAACGGTTAAGTCACATCATTATTTGCTTGACATAAATAAGACTTGGGTTCTAAAGACTTTCAGGAGCCATATTCGTAAAACTCTACAGTTTTATTAAAAAACTCAATACTGTGAGTTTTCTATGAAAATACAAAATTCTGAAAAATATGTTAATGAGTAGATGCCGAAAATTCGCATTCGGCATCTACTCATTTACATATCTGTGGTAGACAATGATAAGTACATTTTTGCTCAGTATGACTTATTAATAAAGGTATAATCGCCAAAAAATGCTCATTCATTTGGTCATATCAGAATAAAATTTACAAAATATTACTGTTGTATTGAATAGTAATCACATTATGATAACTTTTATATTTCAACTTTTGTTTTGGTCATATTACGTTAAGTGATTTTTTGTATATATGTAAGTAAGTACCCATATACATTAGTAGAGTTAATGTATAGTAATGTATATATTTGTATGTTGGATAGAATCGAATTTCTTTCATAAGACTATTTTACTGGGTTTTTCTCTTGCCTCAAAAAGCAGACGACAAGTCACATTATGGTGGACGGGCACCACTAGTATGGGACATCAGCAATACCATTAACGCGGACTGGATTGAATACCACTGAGAATTCTGCTGTGTCATATTTGTCATAACTCTCAGAATATACGTGTGCGTATCATTACATTCAAATAATGTAATGTCATATTATTATTCTTTATTACTATCTAATTTATACTTGTTCATTTATTAGTTATACGATAATTATTAGAATTAATTCATTCCATGGCTCGTGAACGCTGCCACCTGCCTACAGACATGTGGCTGAAGTCTCAAGTGCTTTAGAAATTTCTAATTAGCGATGATGGCCCGTGGTTGAAATTCGACCATAATCAGTTAAACCTCAAGGCTTAGATTGATTTTATGTCATTTATACTAACTAATTACTCGAAGTGATCCCATTGTTATGTTTAATTGATATATTGATGTATTTATGTTACTCATGCAGTTAGTTTTTATTTATTTATTTTATTAAAATTACAGTTTCTATTACCATTGATATCTTAGTTGGAAACAATTCTAATAAAAAAAAAATATTTTTAATAAATCATTCAAATTTATGTTCATTGAAAGCAATAAAGCTCGTGAATAGCTATCTAAAAATCGGGCTTATAAACAGAGAAGACACATCACTGAACTATTTATTATAAAAAAAACGAACACAATATTCCTAACCTAAAAGTACATGTTATTATCCGCAACATGCTTCGTCAGATTACAGAAATAAAGTTATCAGCAACATGCTTCGTCAAAAAGTACAATACTTACTTTCAGTTGCAAGCGTCGTCATAAGTAACATAAAGGTCCATTGCTAACAGCAATGCGCGCGTAGGCATCGGCTAGTCAAACAAGCCACTCTGGATCGCACCCGGCCCGAAAGTACCCATTACGCTAGCAGCATTGCCACGCTGTATGGCAATGGATAATCTCTGAACCAGGTACGACCCAGACCGAGGATCGTGGCCTTGCCCTCTGAGGCGGTGGCGAATTGCGGCAATAAACTTTTTGGTCTCCGAACTCCACACACCCGTCGTTTCCACTGCCACTGGAACAAACAGGTATGTAGATTTCAGAGCATCGTACTTGGCATGCTTCGTTTTAGTCGACGCCTCAGCAGCAAAGCTCGCACAATGTCAGGTCCCAGATAAATGACACGCCGCAAACGTACAGCTTTTTTTTTTTTTTATTGCCTGGATGGGTGGACGAGCTCACAGCCCACCTGGTGTTAAGTGGTTACTGGAGCCCATAGACATCTACAACATAAATGCGCCACCCACCTTGAGATATAAGTTCTAAGATCTCGGTATAGTTACAACGGCTGCCCCACCCTTCAAACCGAAACGTATTACTGCTTCACGGCGGAAACAGGCAGGGCGGTGGTACCCACCCGCGCGGACTCATAAGAGGTCCTACAGGTTGCATCCCATAACAAACAGTGTCCCTTTTCCCAAGGAATCAGAGTCAAGATATTTGCGGTGACCAAAGCACGTCGAATAATATCATTAAGTGCATGGTGTCTCGGGAAGCGGCCAGCCGATCTAACACAACTGAGTCCATGCAGTCCGGCGGCATGCACACAGACACATCGATGGGGCTCGCAAATGCTGCAACCGAGTCTCAAAGCCGTGGCCACTCTCAATGAATTATTATCAAGAAGTGTTCCCAGCTGTGGTGAAGGCAATGCTTGCAACCAAGCACCAGATTCCGGACTGGAGACCGCTCTCAGACGCGCTAATTCAACTCCAGTGGCGTCTCCTAGCAAAGTTGACAAAGTCAGCTTGCACAGCACATCATCCCAACACCTCTGCGAGCTCCTGTTCACCGGGAGCGCCTCATTCGGACATAAAAGGCCCCAAGCCGCCAAAGCCTCGCTCGTAAACGGAATCGTAGATCCATCACTATTCGTACCCAGTAACTTAGCAACAAAGTCTACAACCCCATTACACGAAGCCAGGAAAGCAGCGAGCCCAGTACGCTCCATTTGTCGCACCCCCAGGCCGCCATGAGGTATAGATAAAACAGACTGGCACCATTGTCTGTCATCCAAGTTTACGTTTAAAATAGTCTCCAGTGTATCCCTCAACAAAGCATCAAGCTGGGCCACATCTTGAGTGAAAAGCCACGTTGGACAAGTTCTCACCAAATACGTCAAACGAGGCATCGAACTGAACTATTTTATGTTTACTTGTTTGCATATAGACGATATTAATTGACCTAAAATTCAAAATAACTGGTATAGCCATGTGACAATACCGTCTTTTGATTCGGAAAAAGATACAATAGTTTGAAGTGATGTTATTTGACATAAAATAAGAAATAGCGTTTGTTTTAAAAACGCATATTTGTGAGGGATACAAATAAAAAATTACTTCTAAAAGCGTTACGCATGTGGTTTTTAGACAGATTTATGTTATTCAACATGGATTGTGATTGATGATGACATTCTTCAAGCCACATCCCGATGGGAGAACTTAAGCAGATGCTCTAATTTTCGGAAATATTTTTCTATATAGTTTGATGTTTATAAAGTATTCACCTTATAACTTATACATGAGATTTTAGACCTTTGTTCATTTTAAAAACTGAGCTGAACTATTGCATTGTTCTGTGTATTTTACGGTTGTAATCTTCCATCAATAATACTCGAAGGTTGTAATATTAAATTTTACCAAAATATCTTCGATCAATAATACTACCAAAATATCAACAACACCATCCTTATTACATTTTTTTATTGCTTAGATGAGTGGACGGGCTCGCAGCCCACCTGGTGTTAAGTGGTTATTGGAGCCCATAGACATCTACGACGTAAATGCGCCACCCACCTTGAGATATAAGTTCTAAGATCTCAGTATAGTTACGTAACGGCTGCCCCACCCATCAAACCGAAACGCATTACTGCTTCACAGCAGAAATAGGCAGGGTGGTGGTACCTACCCGCGCGGACTCACAAAAGGTCCTACCGCCAGTAAAAAATGAATTTGAATTTCAAATGATTTTTATGCTATTTAAATTAAGTGCTAACTACTTTTTGATTCAATCATACATTTTTTGATGCTGTGAATCAATTTAACTTGAAAATCCATTCAAAATATTAATTAGTTAATTTGAGGATATCAAAAACCCTTAAAGAAATGATTTAGAAATTTAAAGAAATTACGGGACTCTGTACAATCATTACAGAAACCAATCATTAATCTAATAATTTATCTAAAGATTTCCATTGTGTTTAATAATGCCGTCGTGCTAGCTTTTGTAGTACCATTGTAGATTCACATGTCTTTATTATCTCTTTGTTATAATATGAGCCCAAACAAAAAATAGACCTAGAATCAACTACTGGAATTCCTATTGTATTTGTTATGTTGGAAAGGAAATTCAGTTATTCGACATCACCGAACCTCAAATAATCCTTTTGCGGAGGAAACAGAAAGTATTCCGGTCCGAAATGGCTACGACTCCGTTCATATCGGGTACGTTCGCTTATATAAAATCGCACAACTGGAAAAGCAAATATTATTTCTCGATTGTACCTACCACACGCTCGCTTCGGTTTTGTGTTTGAGGAAATAGAATCGTAGCTATTTTACTGATGTGAAGTAGTATGATAATGAGCTATATGTGTTTTATGTTATGTTTTAAAACTAATAAAAATTCTTTGGTAATGATTTTCAATCACATTTTTCAGTAATAGCATTTTTTTGGGAAACTTTGCAAATACAGGCAAGTCTGAACCAAAACCTGTCACTTTAATACTAAATACAACTATAATTTTAAATTGAATGGGTAATGCACAGTGCAGCAAAAAATACTAAGTTTTTTTATAAATTAGATCGATTATTTGAGATAGCATTAATTTAAAAAAATTATGACAAAATTCAAATCAAAAACAAGTAAGTACTAGACACCGTGTAGAAAACCAAAATCATTTATTCACTTTTCTTGAATAAATAACTAAAACATTTTGTATTTATTGTACAAAATAAAATTGTATAATAAATTTTAAGAAACTCTAAAATAAATATTCGAATATTTTGTGGTACGATCACAATTTGACTCCTGATATATTGAGTCCGTCTATTGTGCCATTGTATTCGAATTATCTGCGCTACTATGGGTCACTTCAATAAATATTTCAATCTTAATTCCCATTGTGTTCAACATCAAAGAAACTATAACATAATATACATAAAAAAAGCGACATCAGTATGTGAACACATTAAGTAAAGGATGGTCTAAAAAAAAGGATTGGATTTCTTAAAATCGCTGCTTGATCTCTGTAAAAACACTTAACCCAACTGTTGGTTTTTATTGAGTAAATAGTCAGTATATATAAAATTTCACCATCAACCCTGAGACCTAATGCCGAACTCTGAACTATATTGTGGTAATGGTTCATACCCTTCAAATAATAAAAATTTAAAATTATAATAAAAAATATGGTAGTACCGGCTATTGGCTCATATAATAGAGAATATACATACTACCAGTAAATAACCTGTTTTTTGCCGAATTCATTTTTATTAGACGATCTGATTCTTTAATGTGAAAGTCAATGGTTAATGTGTGATAATAATGTGAATAATATATGAAAAAATAATAATGTGAAAAAATGTAACCTACCTAGCACTGTATTTAAGCCATTTTTGCATTACCCGGTACTAACGTAACTGCTTATTTTCTTCTTATCAATTAACACACAGACGCTGATATAATTTGTCATCCTTTAATATACCAAAACGTTTATTATAAATTTTAAACAAGTAAAGGTTACAAACAGAAAAACTGAGACTATAATTCAGATTTGGCCACTATGTCTTGACCCGGATGACGTCATTCATGTTGCGATGTCTATAAAATTCAGTCTCTTAACACCAGACGGGCAGAGAGAACTTGTTCACTTATCTAAGCAAAAACAAAAAAACATCTGTTATCGTCACTAAGGTTGGATCACATTAAGTTTACACAAAATTTAACACTACCGTATACATATAGATTATCAGTTATTTTCGCAGCCTGATTTTTAATAATTTGACCCCAAGACTTAAGGAGCAGACTCTTGGCGTAGCTTGAGTGGACAACCATCAAAAAAGGTGTCGATATTTTGAACAATAGCTCCTTAAGTGAGATCTCGAAATATAAAAGGCTACTCGGGAGAATGTTGAAGTGTAGCACACATTTAGATATAAGTGTCAGCAGTTCGATTTTCTTTGACAAACACTTGCTGATTAAAAAGGTTTTTTTTTATTCTGGTATAAATTTAGCAGTAACTTGCCTGGAGCTAAATTATCATCGAAGTCCGCAAACATTTTGAAATGAATGCTGCCAGAAACTTAAGATCTAAGTAGCATTTTCATTGATGTTAAGGGATAAATAAGATGGCGACCTACCTAATATTAAATGGGATTATTATTATTATTTTAATTTTTATTGCTTACATTGCTTAGATGGAATAGCTCACAGCTCACCTGGTGTTAAATGGTTACTAGAGCGCATAGACATCTACAACGTAAATGCGCCACCCACCTTGAAATATAAGTTCTAAGGTCTCAAGTATAGTTACAACGGCTGGCCCACCCTTGGAAACGAAATTTATTACTGCTTTATGGCAGAAATAGGCAGGGCCGTGGTACCTACCCGTCCAGACTCACAAGAAGTCCTACCACTAGTACGAGTCAACTTATTAAGATTACCAACTAGATTAAGAGTCAAAATCCCGTATTACATAATCCTTCAAACTCTTCGACTGCTTTGAGTGCACCATCTGGCAAAACCATATGGGGGGCGCTAGAGAAATACATCTGCCCTTTGTTTCATTTCGCTACGTTCGGATGGGAATATAAAAAGGAATTTGTACCTTAAGTGTTTCGGGCTACCCCTCATACTGGCTTGGGAATGGCTGAGTAAGACTCAATAATACGCATGTAGATATGTCAGAAAGAGAGGCCTGTGTAGCGCCGTCTAACCGGAGAGCCCGCAGACCAAAAAGACCAGCATCTCATCAATAACAATGAAATTGAAAAGTAATGATGAAAGATGACGAAAATTTTGGGCGCTGTGATAAATTGCGTCTACCCTGTTGGCTCTGCCGTATTTTGACACCCAGGATCGTAAGCGGTTTATTAAATAACAGGACTGTGTTAGTTGGTTTAACTTTAAAATACCCCGTTGACTGACCTCAAAGAGTGAATGGGAGTCCAGCGATATCCAGCTGCCAAAAAAAATATAAACATAGAACACATGATTACTTCATGAAACTTTTAACTCTTTAAACTGAAACAGATAAATCGAAACAGGAACAAGCAAGAAGGTCTACTATTTTTTCTTTTCTTTTATTGCTTAGATGGGTGGACGAGCTCACAGCCCACCTGGTGTTAAGTGCTTACTGGAGCCCATAGACCTCTACAACGTAGACGCGCCACCCACCTTGAGATACAAGTTCTAAAGTCTCAGTATAGTTACAACGGCTGCCCCACCCTTCAAACCGAAACGCATTACTGCTTCACGGCAGAAATAGGCAGGGCGGTGGTACCTATCCGCGCGGACTCACAAGTGGTCCTACCACCAGTAAAACCAGTCTACTACTCGGAAAACGTTGACGACGATTCTTCGTGGGAGCCCTTGGTCGCTTTTTACCACTTCCATGGAAAGAGCGGCGGCGGTTTTTTAAACGTACATCAGATCAGCCAGAACCTTGTAACATCCAAATTTTGTGACCAGGTAATGACCTTCTAAAAACCATTTACATTCTTCATGTCCCATCGAATGAAATACAATATAGCTATAGAAGTAGAAGTCCATTAACCTTCTTCAAACGAGGCTTGTGGAGGCTTAACGGTAAGCAGCGGCTTAGCTCTGCCCCTAGCATTGCTGAAGTCCATGAGCGACGGTAACCACTCACCATCAGGTGGGCCGGGCCGTCTCGGCCGATGCTCGTCTGTCTACACGGGCAATATATTTTATTATAGATATATTTAGATATATTTATCATAGAATAAAAAATTGTTGGCAAAAATCTGAATCATGTTAACGACATTTACATCATCAATTTACAAAAACATTGGGAACTGTCTATCAAAGATCTTCTTTTCTTTTTACTGATCTTACAAATCCGGAGGCAGCTGCAATAAACCTCTTAGGGCTGCAATACTTGGTTGTTGAGTGACAGGAGGTTTTAGTCAGTTCGACTCTGACATACCCCGCCCAGTATCCCCAGAAAAGGGCGGAAGTCCGGCGATTTCCTCCTGACCAAAAAAAAAAAAAAAAAGGGCTGCAATACTAGCTTCTTGAGGCACGACAGCAATTAATTTCAATAATATTAAAAGTCCATAAATTGTATTTGTACAATAAATCATAGTCGCTCAATAAATCCAAACATCCGAGAACAAAGCCGCCAATTAATTTAGATTCCCGTAACAGCACACCTGCAGGTAGCGTATAATAGGTCTACCCCCTAAACAATTAATTATTTCGTTAGTGCGTAAATGTATAACCATACGTCGCGTCTGTTGCAGGTGTAAACCGTTCATAGGTTTTTGATTATCGCTCGTTGCCAGAGCCGCCGTTACGTTCAGCTACGCACGGCTATATAATGGCAAAATTTATACATTAAAATAATTTGTACAATATAATGTGTGAGATATTGTAATCTATACTAATATATATATATATATATATATATATATATATATATAAATGAATTGCTGTTCGTTAGTCTCGCTAAAACTCGAGAACGGCTGGACCGATTTGGCTAATTTTGATCTTGAATTATTTGTGGATATCCAGAGAAGGTTTAAAAGGTACATAAATATGAAAAGGCTTGGAATTAAATAAAAATAACAATTTTGTTTTCCCTTTGATGTGTCCCCCCTCGGACGGGTTCCTTTTGTTTGTTTTAAGTTTATTTTATACAAAAGTTTAGGTCTTTTATTTATCGATTGAAGCACTACAAAGTCTGCCGGGTCAGCTAGTACTAATATATAAATCTACAGTAGTTTTTGCGGATGTTCCATTATAACTACTGAACCATGCATCCGACTGACTTGAAACTTGGTGTCCATGTAGAAAATACATGTACTTAATGGATAGGTTAATATTTATATGAGTGTTGGATTCCCTACACCAGTTGCGGGGGCGTTAATGATGAGAATCTTTGTGGGGCTGAGAAATAATAATGTTAATTTTAAATGCCCAGCGAAGCGGACAGGTACACCTAGTGTATATATAATATAGTTAGGTATAGTTAGGTATATTAAGTGTAATAGTTTCAGGTTTCTACCTGTCACACACGCAAATATAAATTAATTGCTTGATTCAATTATCTAATCATTTTTTTATAGCTTAGATGAGTGGATGAGCTCACGGCTCACCTCGTGTTAAGTAGGCATCTAAATACAATGTAAATGCCACCAGCACCCACCTTGATGAGAAGTAAGGTCTCACTTTTTAACAGTACAAAGGCTGCTCCGCCCTTCAAACCGAAACGCATTACTGCTTCACGGCAGAAAATAGGCAAGGTCCACCACCTTGGTGGTACCTACCCATGCCGACTCACAAAATAGTAATTTAAAAGGCAAATTAATTGCTTTATTCCATTACCACATCATATCTACGATTTTACAATAGAATATTGAATTAAGATTTTTTTTATTATTTTAACTCATATTAATATTTATTATGATTAAAATCAAAATCACCAGAAATCAAAAATATTCTCAAAAATATCTCAGCCTACCTTAAATTGACAATTTATGAAGATGTCTGAAAACGGTAAACCGAAATTCAAGATATCTTGTCCTTTCTGATACTCAAATATTTGTCTTTCGGGTCACGTAATTTTCTTGTTCGAAAGATATCGAATGATGTAACAAAGGACCAAGATAAGTCACTGTTTCTGTGAAAGTTCGAGCTACAGACGAGGAAACAAAGTTATAATAAATTCCTAACAAATATACCGACATCGAATTGTATTGTAACAGCTGCAATACATGTTGTTAATACATGAAGTCGTTGTGGCTTAAAGGATAAGATGTCCGGTGCATTCGTATCTAGCGATGCAACGGTGTTCGAATCCCGCTGACGGGTACCAATGTTCTTAATGAAATACGTATTTGACAAATGCTTACGATTGACTTCCACGGTGAAGGATTAATATCGTGTAATAAAAATCAAACCCGCAAAATTATAATTTGCGTAATTAATGGTGGTCGGACGTCTTGTGAGTCCGCACGGGTATGTACCACCGCCCTGCCTATTTCTGCCATGAAACAATAATGCGATTCGATTTGAAGGGTGGGGCAACCTTTTTGACCATACTGAGACATATAGAATAGAGTATAGAAATCATTAGGGCTGAGGTCGGGGCTGTACGGCGGATGGTCTAATAATTCTATGTTTTCTTGCTGTAAAAACTCTTTTGTTCTGTGCGCGGTGTGAGAACTCGCATTTTCGTGATGGAGGATGATGCGGCGGTTGCAGTTCTCTTTACGGAGTTCAGAAACGACCTGTGGCAAACAAATGCTAGCATACCATTCTGCATTAACCATTCTTTGTCCCTCAAGAGGAATAGTCGTAACATGGCCGGTTTTGGAGACAAACGTGGCCACCATTTTTTTTTGCAACACTCCGTGAGCGAACAATTTTTGTTGGCTTTAACTCATTTTCGAACACCCAAACTCGTGACTGGTTTTTTGTTTCGGGTTCGTACGCGTATATCCAGGATTCGTCACCTGATACAATGGTGTATACAGCATTTGAGGATCCTGCGTGGAATCTTTCGAGAGTTCTGACGCACCAAGTAACGCGAGCCGCTTTTTGCTCTTCACAGAG
The DNA here is from genome assembly GCF_030267445.1 of Bombyx mandarina. NCBI lineage: Eukaryota > Metazoa > Arthropoda > Insecta > Lepidoptera > Bombycidae > Bombyx > Bombyx mandarina. Next base: position 5,507,562 of record NC_143215.1, read on the forward strand.
CGAATGCGGTATCCATCGGGAAAACAACTTTTTTACACCTAATTGTTCATGCAAGATTATTTGTATTTGACTCATGCCAATGTCTAAAGTTGCCTGAATTTCGCGGTATGTCACATGTCGATCTTCCTCAATCAGCTTACGCACAGCATCAACGTTTTCTTGGGTGACTGCAGTTTTTGGACGACCTTGACGGGGATCATCACTGAGCTTGACACGTCCACGTTGAAACTCAGCAAACCAGCGATAAATTGTGGTTTTGGATGGGGCTTCATCACCAAATGCAGAAATCATCCGGTCAACACACTGTTTTTGTGTTAAACCACTTCGAAAGTCATAATAAATCATCGCTCTTGAATTTTCTCGAGTCAATTCCATTTTCTCAACGACTAAACAAGTTTGACAAAACCTCGTGACAAGACCGAGAATATTTTTTTAAATAAATAAATGGTATTCGATTTTTAAAACCAAGGAGTTTTCAATTAAAATGATTTTAATATGACAGGAACAGTGGAAATATTCCATTCCCGATACTTTTAGTGCAGCCCTCGTATGCAGTTAATATAGTATTGGTGTGTGTAGAGTCCATTTATTACACACCAATATGCTATTGATAGTCTGAGTGCTCGTAATTAGGACAGTTAATTTATTTAATTTGAATTAAGCAAATAAATTTACTGACCGAACAGAGCAGACTATCTGCCTGAAAACAATATTGAACTGAAATAAAAAGTAAAATACACTAATGGCTGGAAAACAATAGATCGAGTTTCAGTATATCCTGAAATTTAATTTAATAGGTCAGAAGTAGCTTCGTAAAATAATAAATGTAACTCAAAAATAAATATTTCACATAAATAAAAGCCATGAATAATCAAACGAAACTAATTAACGTCATTAATCACAATATAAAAAAATACATATGAATTTATGTCCTCACGACCTCTGAAATGGTTAAATAGCCACAATCTAATGAATGAAGTCAATTTTTTTATGTTAACAAGAATAAAGTTAGTAAAAGCGACACAGCATTCCATACATAATTTTGTAAATTTTGGCAACGAAGTAATCATACCTTTCAATTTAGATAGCCATATTTTAAATAGTAACTGACTTAAATTACATACTGTATCTCTAAATATGCTTTGGGATTCATGTAATAATAATTATCTAAGCGTTCACGCATCTGCCATGCTGAGGATGTCAATCCTTGAAATTATTGTATATGTATTTTATTATTGGTATTATTGTGTACATTTTGGCCCCAATAGAATCGAGCTGTGTGTAACGTAAGACACGTGTGCGGTTGCAATTGGTTAAGAATATTGTTCCCTGACCCCACTATTCTATAAAACTGTACGATTACTGACTCAGAATACACACACCAACTTATTTTTCAAAAATAAACATCTTTTAATTTTACTTAAATCTCAAATCTAGACAATATTAATAGCAATTTCTAATGTGGAAAATCTATTGCCGCCACACTTAGAGCTAGATTAATTACTCCACTACTCTAACGATTAAGCGCCAAGTCATTTACATCATTTAAATGATACCATCTCTTAAATTACTGGTACATCCCGAATACACTGTTCCAATCAATAAATCAATAAAGTATTAATAAAACAGTATTCGTATGGCATAACTAGAAAAACTCCAAATGTGTGAGTAAATAGAAGGCTTTTTCATGGTTAGCTCTGAATGTTTCATAGCAGGACGGAATTCAACGCTTCCTAACACATTAATGGTTAAATGTCGGAACTATTTTTGGGTGTTCCAAATACGTTACAATGTTTTGTTACTCATACTTAAAGGCTTTTGTGGTTTGTTTTGTTTCATCGCGTGTTCTCAGGCGGGAAAACAATGCCTTTTTTCAAGCATTGTGTTAGTTTGACCTGTATTATGTGAATGTAATGGAGCCTTTTAATTTATACTATCATGCATTTCTATATGTTTTTTAGACCGCGGAACGATAAAACAATGGTTTTTAATAACTTTCGATGATAAAACAATAGATTCGCCAAGCTAGCTTTATTATCTGCCGTGGAATTCTTGTATGGCTATTAGTAAAACTTAGTTTACTGTTTAAAAATATCTGTTTTAACAAAGAACATTCTAAAATCTGCTTCTTTTGTTTTTCAAATTAATGGTGCTCATCTGAATACACATCATCGTGTTTCCTTGTTTTGTAAAGCTATAAAGTGTACCAGGAGGGTTCATATTCGATAGGTTATCGAACTTAGGGTCGATTCGACCAAACAAGAGTAAATCTTATTCTTAGAATAACTCGTCAGTTAATCGAGAGTAAATCAATTTTACGTTTTACCATCTACAATTCTAAGAATAGTGGGCCTATTCGGGAATTGTTACTATACCGCCGTTTCGCACGGAATAACGGAGCTATTCCTAGAATAAAGTAATGGCGTCAGTCAGTCCAACGTCTGATTTCTGTCATTTCATAAATATTTATTCTGTTTTAATTTCAAGTCAACGCAATGCACTAAATTATTATTAATAGTCTGGCATTGTATAATGCAACGTTTAAACGAAAAAAGATAAAACCACACGACAAAACTTGACAATTCCCTCAAACAAACAACAAATAAAACTAATACGTTTGACAGCTGGATATCTTACACAACAGCTACTTTTCACACTAAAATACGGCAAAATCGAGTTGACGATTTGTATGCTCTTACACTATGCCGTTGGACAACAACATTTATTTGCCGGATTTTATTTTTGTTCACCATTCACTCTGCTATTCGCGTATTGTTATTCCTAGCGCAAGTATACGTGGTATAGTTAGTTACTCGAGTATAAATTTAAGTTTGGTCGAATCCACCCTTAGAGGCATAAGTTTGGATATTTATGACTTCAATTTTATTATTGACTAGCGACCCGCCCTCACTTCGCTTCGGAAACATTAAATTTTATTATTGACTAGCGACCCGCCTTCGCTTCGCTTCGGAAACATTAAATTTTATTATTGACTAGCGACCCGCCCTCGCTTTGCTTCGGAAACATTATTTTTTTTATTGATAGGCGAGTGCCGCCATGTTGCGCGCGGTACGACAATTGAATAACTGCGGGTGACGCCGCGGGGCAAAGCTAGTCTAAAAAAAGTAGCCTAAGCTACTCCTTATACCATCAGCTACCTATTAGTGAAAGTCTCATCAAACTCGGTCCAGCCGTTCCAGAGATTAGCCGGAACAAACAGACATACAGACAGACAGACAAAAATTGTAAAAAATGTTATTTTTGTGTATATACCGTATATATATTCATATGTATGTAGTAAAAAGCGTTTTTTTCAATATTACAAACAGACCCTCTAATTTTATTTATATGTATAGATAAAGCATTTAAGCTTTTTTGTATGTCTGTTATGGATAAGTGTTTCTTTAAACATTAACCTGACGTCGGAGCAAAATTCATCCTTTCTGGAACTGCTCATCCACAGTGCAATCCCCGGGATTAATTTTCGCCACCATCTAGCTCTTAAGTGAATATGCCTTCACTGTATTTCCTGAACGAAACAGCATTTTTTCCTAAATACGATTAAAAAGGTTGTTTTTGGTAGACAGCTACTTGCCCCTGGAATTACCAGAGATCATGGACGACGGTAGCCATAGTTATCACAACAAGAGTTTTAAAAAGTCGTCGTGGTCTAAAGGATAAGACGTCCGGTGCTTTCGTATCTTACGACTGTGTCGGTGTTCGAATCCCGCTGACGGGTACCAATTTTTCTAATGAAATACGTACTTAACAAATGTCTACGATTGACTTCCACGGTGAAGGAATAATATCGTGTAATAAATTATAATTTGCGTAATTAGTGGTAGGACATCTTGTGTGTCCGCACGGGTAGGTTCCACCGCCCTGCTTATTTCTGCCGTGAAGCAATAATGCGTTTCGACTTGAAGGGTTAGGTAGCCGTTGTAACTATACTGAGACCTTAGAACTCACAACTCTTAGAACTCAAGGTGGGTGGCGGCATTTACGTTGTAGATATCTATGGGCTCCGATAACCACTTAGCATCAGGTGGGCCGTGAGCTCGTCCACCCCTCTAAGCAATAATAAAACCTTGTATTACATTTATATAGATTTTTTTTATTCTAAAGATTTTATGAGCCCGAAAGTGTGTTTGTAAATTTCTCCTCACACATCGCAATAATGCAGCAAAACGACTTATTTTGTTTCCGAAAATAATATTTTTATGTTGATTTTTATTAAAATGAAACAGCGACAACGAACCCAGCAATTATACAGGAGCAGGTTATAGAAAAAAATAAAACTAGTAAGAAATTTTTAAGTTTATTTCATCGTGAAAGTAAATACACGTAAGGATGTAAATAGTTATTTTACAGTAATATAATTAATAGACTTTTTTTTATTATACATTAAGATTATGAGCATTTAAAGTAATTGTGTTGCTATAGATATGTACAACTTGAATATATTTTTTTATAATATAATTCTAAGTTCACGCATATTATCATGTAGAAGCTACATTTCTTTTATAATAAAGTGAAGAATACATAATTTACATACCAAAACATTATCTAAGAATCTAGCTATTAAAATAAAAGAAAACTTAACCACGTCACTTTGACTTGCCTTGTAGAAAGAATTTTGAAAAAGGCAACAATGATACCAAACACCCAATAGATATTTTCTGGTACAATTTATAATATGACATCTCATGTTGGTCGGGGCAATTTTGCAAATAGACGTGGTCAGTTAAACCTATTTACGGCTATTTGAGCTAGATCTAATATCTTAATAAAATCATAATATTATTTGAAAGCCCTAAAATATTTAGATGTGCCTTATAGGTAAAAATAATGAAAATATGTTTTCTTAAGTGATTCAGAATATCGAAATTGGCACGAAAAATGGTCGTCTAATATTTAATTTCACCAAATTTGCAGATATGCAACATATTGTGCTTATCAGTTTAAAAATAAACAAAGAACTGATTTGCGTTTCTCAGAAAAGTAATTTGTGAAAAAATTTTACCACAAGACCTTGAAACAGATCGTCCTATTCGTGGATAGTGTTGTTACTATATATTTTAAGCTCGGAACACTAAACTAAAATAGGAAGGTTGGGCACTTACGACTACACATTTCGTATTTTGATATAACAAAAAATGTTTTTCTATTTATTTGGTAGGTAACTTGAATAATTTAATAAATTGCGCTCTATATGATTATTAAACTACAATGAAGGTTAATTACTAGCATATCATAGTGGAGGGAATAACGTTATAGCTTAAAGTATTTGAAGAGACTCTCAATAAAATCGATTCAGCTAATTCGTTAAAAAACATAATCAACCCAAAAATTTATTACTCCAAATTCGAATTTGGATTAACTGAAAAATATGTAATTATGTAAGGACACTAACGCGAAAATTTAAGATATAGGTATATATGGATGTATATTATTATGAATATATATGAAAAGGTTAAAAAGGTACTTGGATACTGTAATCCTTGATTTGGATAAGGCGTACTAAATGACAAATTTGTCTGTCTGGTCCCCAATCACCAGTTGAGATTCATATATATTATTTACGAAATGAATCGACTAAGATTAAACACTATATTACATCCCATGAAGTAGTGCCATAGTTAAAGTTAACAATATATTTACAAATAGATAATGCTGCTACACTGTGCAAGTTACAATTTGATGTTTCGAAAGATATTTTAATATTGATAGAAATAGGTGCAGTAATCATAATTATTTCTAATTGACCTTAGTAGTAAGCCTGAAATCGGACTTTCATTTGATACAATTCAACTATATAAAATAATTGTTTGGATTAATATTTCACTATATAGTATTTTATTTTTACATTGGGCGGAATCCAAACTATTGGATTACATAGAAAATTTCGTATTCTAGAAAGTACACAAAAAACATTCGTAAATTTATAGCATTTTATTATAATATAATTGAATAAATTTAAGAAATTTCACTTATAAGTAATATAGCATCAATCACGTGCAAACAGTACATCTCATTGGACCAAAGTTCAACCGTCAGATCATTTTATTACATCTTACTAATAGTTCTTAAAGCTATCAATGCAAAACTAATCTTTAATTTACATATAAATAAAGGTATAATTTGAAAACCACTCAATCACAATTAACTAATGCCTAAGGCAGCAATACGTTTTCTATAATTTGTTATTATTATGTACTTTTATTTGCTCAAAGTTGGATTATATAAAATGGATATGGTATTATCCGAAAGACATAAGAAGTGGCACTGGATTTATTTACGTTTCATAAAATTATTGTGCACTCCTTAAACGCTAAGAAAAGTGATTTTAGAAATTTAAAGACAAAATCCTTATTTGCTAAACACGACATTGATACTCGATAGTATATTTTGTAAAAATACGAAAGTCAATTGCGAAACACACCACGCGAATACCATGGTCCCCCAGCAAGACACACTTTTAGATATAAAAAAGAACTTCAGCTAGAAGTCTTAGAAATTCGTTGTGACGTCGAAAGTTCTGAAACACACACTCCTAACGTTGTAAATAATCGATAAATATCACAAAATCAAAGTTCGTAGAAGTCCAAGTGCAGTGCAAAGACATATTATAGTCTAATCGTCAGCTTTGGGACTTTGTGCGGAACTGGGCCAAGGAGGCCTCATCTTTTCCAGCACATATTTGAGCTGGAAACCGGTATGGAAATGCTACAGATACTCATCGATCTGGTCATAGTCTTCGTCGGGAGGCGAAGGTCCCGAAACGGAGAGGATTGGAAGGCCAAAATGTTTTACTGTTTCAATGCTTCCTAGACTGTCATCGGATTTGGCTTCCTCGTTAATTGTTTCTTCTCTAGGTGGTTTGGCTGTACAGAGACGTTCTGAGGAATCACTCATTGTAGTTAACGGTATATTATCAGCCGATCTAGAAACAAAATACGAATAGTTATTAAGTTGGCCTTCTTCAAACGAGGCTTGTGGAGAGTATCAAGCGGTAGGCAGCGGCTTGGTTCTGCCCCTGGCATTGCTGAAGTCCATGGGTGACGGTAACCACTCACCACCAGGTGGGCCGTATGCTCGTCTGCCAACAAGGGCAATAAAAAAAAAGTTGACAGATGCTTTTTATCGAGATTTTTTAATAGTAATATTAAATATACCTAGCCTTCCGGCACAGTTTGGATTGTGAGCCGTGACGCCTTAAGAACTCGCCGGGATCGAAGCCAGCGAACCCACTCGGCTCAGCCGATACAAATATAGCAGAATTGACGCGTGGCCTATTGCAACGCGACAGCAATCGCTCCTCGCACTCCAAGCTCTGTGTATGCGTGTGGGACCAACGCATATGCTGTAATTAAATAAAGAATTTAAAAAGAATTATCACCAATATTTTTTTTGTTGTTATTCAATTATGGTCCTTGTATAGTGTGATAGTAGAGCTTGTAACAATCTAATAACTAACCTACAAGTAGAAGTTCCACTCAAGTTTAGTTACGCGTCTGAATTCTATTTTTGCGTTAAAGGTCTAAAATAACATGTAATATAGGATTAAGCTTATAAGGAAATATTTAGTTATTGTTCTCAATACTATAAGATACAATTGAGTTAGATTAGGTATGCTTAGTTGTTTTTGTGCCAAAAAAATAAATTACATATAAGAATATTAATTTGAGATTAATGTACCGCAAGTTTAACAAAAAAACGAATTACAAGAGAACATTACATTAACTGAGCATGGAATTTATGACTTTCAAACGAAACAAGTTTTGGGCTGCTTCGTTTGGTACTCGACAGTAACTAGGTGTTTCTGAGAAACATCCCAGAAGTTTCTATATCGGGAATTTAATATGAATACGCATTACGTTGGGATAACGGAAAACCATGTTCACTATATAAATGTAGAAATCATATTTTGTTATAATAATTACATAGATGAAGTTACATCGAAACATTTAATAAAATGTTAATTAAATTATTTTGAGGAAGTAAGTATTCTGACAAGTTGTATTTTGAAGATCAGTGTATTGTGTTTTATAAAATATTACTAAAGATTTTGGAGCCAATTTAGGATTCTAGAACTTAGGATTAGACATAAAAGTTATATCTGTGAGACAAGGTGTTATGTGTGTTAGGCATTAAGAATTGCTCCTGAAAATAAGGGCGTGAAGGGGGTGAGGTGATTGAAAAAGGAGGAGGTACACGAGATAATAGAAAATACTATTTTGAATACGCTTTTATTAGCTTCAGACGTATGTATGATAGTATCTAACGGAATCTTTGAACATGATTTTTTACCCTTTTCAAAACGTCGGATTAACTCGAAATTTGGCATACTTATTAAAGACCGATGACAGTTCAATACTTAAAAAAATATATTGAAAAAATTGAAATTAAACTAAAAAATGAAAAATAAATTAAAAATAGTGTAAGAAAAAATGATTTTATTGTAAAAAAGCGTGGGGTGCTTTTCAGGTATCATCGAAATAACCGTTCTACTCATATCTGTTCAAAAAATATTTATAACTACTGATACCATGCACCCCACGCTTTTTTTTACAATAACATCATTTTTTCTTACACTATTTTTAATTAAAATTTATTAAAATTTATTTTATATTTTTTAGTTGGATTTTCTGTAAAAGCGTATTTTTTTAGTTTTTTTTAAACTATTAATTATTTATATTTGGCGTAGCACGCAATGTAATAAGTGGACGCGCAGAGTGCTTGTTAACCACGGAACGCGGGAGGCCTTTGCCACTTTGCATTTCATTGCGGATTCGCTAAAAACATTTTTTAACCACAAGCTTTATGGCTATCAGAAATCATTTCTGTTCACGTTTGCATTGAAGTCTATATCCCTTTCAGCTTCGTAGACAATCAGTTATATTCTGTATTTCTTTCTTTCTCTACTAACACATTTTGAAAAGAGCACCTCAGACTGCCTATTAAATATCTCGTTTATTTCGGAAAAGTAAGATGATTGACTAAATGAAGTTTTTATTAATATATATATATTGAACGCAATCTCACTATCTGCTCACAGGCACGGTGTTTTATTAATTCTATTGATTGAACGACGAATGACCCGAACAGTCCTTGGCCTAGATAGGTTTCTAATTCAGGTGAATTCAGTAACGGTTTTTTTCAAAATACCTATAAATATTTCTAAACTCTAGATAACTTTACTGTACATCAACACCTGTATTTGCATGAGTATTTATAATTGTATTTTCATTCAAGGGTTGTTACTTTAAATCTTCTTGCTATTATATAGATGAAGACTTATCGACTATATACGTATTACTATAATGTATAGAAGTATTTTATTTAGTTGTTTAGATAAGTGAACAAACTGACGGTCTACCAAATGTAAAGTGCTAACAGGAGCCCATAGGCATCACAATGCGAATGCCATCACCAATCTTGAGACATAAATTCGAAGTCTCAATTACATAATATAATTGCTTCACGGCAACTATATACATAAAAAAATTATGTATAGTAAATGCATGGAAAGATTTTTGTTCAGTAAAGTTTCGAGTCAGTCTTCAAGGAGTCACAACATTAATTCAATAAATAAATCTTTAAACCGACAATCACAATAAAGTGATAATACCTATACTGAATTGTTATTGATTTTATCGATACTTATTGTGAGCCCACAACGGTAAGTACCATATTGGTAAGACCGTTGGCCAGACTGGCTATTATTATAACGGACACATATATCTCATGTCTCAAGATAGGTTGGCGTTTACCTTGATCTTTATGGTATTGTGGAATTTGTTATTATTAATATATTGATATAATATATGTGAATGAAATCATGAGGGTTTTGTTAAGGTTTTTTATGAATTCTGGAATTAAATTCGACCTCATTATGTCTTGTCGGTAAGCCTATTCTTCTTCTTACGTCTTAATACGTCAAGTAAATTAAAGTAAGACATATCATTTCGGTTTAAATGATACACAGCTAAAATGATACATTCGGTTTAAATGATACATCGGTTTAAATGACACATTTTAAATTCAAGTAATTAGGTAATCTATGTATTTATGACCGTGACCAATTTTTCCATTACAATAAAAATGTGGAGCAAGGTTTGATATTTTTTATTCAAAGGTTTGCATGTCTAAGAATGAACGACCTGAATTCTGTCCTAGATAAGTTTTTGAATACAGTTTTCATATCATTTAATGTTTGTTATATAATAATATGGGGTACTTCATTTAAAAACAAAAAATAAATTTTAATAACTGTTTCGAACGTGAAAAAATAACCAAAGAGGATTAAGCCTATTTAATAAGCCTCATTATGGCAGATTATTGGTGAGATTTACTGGTGGTAGGACCTTTTGTGAGTCCGCACGGGTAGTTACCACCACCCCGCCTATTTCTGCCGTGAAGTGTGATACGTTTCGGTTTGAAGGGTGGGGCAGCCGTTGTAACTATACCTGAGACCTTAAAACTTATGTCTCAAGGTGGGTGGCGCATTTACGTTGTAGATGATTATGGGCTCCAGTAACCACTTAACACCAGGTGGGCTGTGAGCTCGTCCACCCATCTAAGTAATAAAAAAATAAATAAATAAAGATACTGCTTTAAGATAATATTTTCGAATTTCATATTTATATGTCCATCTCAATATGTATTAACAGCGTAATCAATCGAAAATGTGTGAAGCGGTTCGCTGAGGCGGGAGATGTTGTACTATAGAAGCAAGACTTAGAACTCATGTCACAACATTAACATCTATGAGATCCGTCTAAGCAACAAAAAAGTTGTTGCAATGCTAAAATCGAATATAATTTTTTCATTTAAAAAACAAAACGACTAACACCAATTTTATTAGACACGTTATTGTTTTATATTACACATTATTTGAAAAAATATATTCAAATTTAAATATGGACATGCACTCTGGAGCGCTTATTTCAAATAAATTTCAAAAAACAAATAAATATTTATAAGCTCACATCAAATAACCCAAACCCCTGCGGTATAGAACTTCAAATACCTAGTGTAAAAAGTCATTTGACAATGTCATGTTTAACACGAAAATATCACTAATTTCAATCACTCAATATCACTGGTGGTAGGACCTCTTGTGAGTCCGCACGGGTAGGTACCACCACCCGGCCTATTTCCGCCGTGAAGCAGTAATGCGTTTCGGTTCGAAGGGTGGGGTAGCCGTTGTAACTATACTGAGACCTTAGAACTTATATCTCAAGATGGGTGGCGCATTTACGTTGTAGATGTCTATGGGCTCCAGTAACCACTTAACATCAGGTGGGCTGTGAGCTCGTCTATCAATCTAAGCAATAAAAAAAAAAAATATTAATAAATAAGACACGAAACTTTATAATATAATGTTATACTGCTAAGATCCTAAGGAGATATATCAATTTCATCAACGAAATCAAATGATCGCTTCGTTGGCTTCATGGTTAGTGACCTTAGCTACAATTTATCACGGGACGGTAATACGATTTGAGTAAAATTGTTAAATATATTCGAGTTCTATAAGTACTTGTTCTAGCCTCATAAATTCCTTGTACTCTTGTACTTAGGGGGCGAAGAATGTGAAATAATAAAAAACAAAAATGTTAATTAAAAATTGATTTTTTTACTTTAATCTTGGTTCTTCTTAATAAATTAAAATTTCAGAATCTTTCTATATGTTGTATGCATTGAAAAAAAGAAACATTTTTTTCTTCTTCACATTTAATTAAACTATCGCTAAAATATGTACATATTCCGTCGTATCTCCTAGATTTCAGTTCGTATTTTACATAATTATACTGAAAATATAAAACAGATTTATTGAAACTTGACACAATTACCATAGTTTCTTGGAATTCGATTTAAGCATTCCCTTTTGAAGCCATTCGTACAATTAATGTCGTATTCTAGATACAGAATCAACAGGCGTATACACGGTGAACGTCACGGAATTAATTTTACAACTCTATGTAATAAAAACTTCTAGCTAATTTCATATTTTACTTTCATAAAAGTATCTCCTACTTTATTAGTGCATCCTAGTTCCGTATTACCTTTAATTAAGTAATAAATAAAAATTATTATCTCACTTGAAATCGGATCGGACAAAAGTATAAAAAGGAATAAAACTATCGGGTATTAATCATTGACGATATATTAATTACGGGTAGGATGTCTTAGCTAATACTTGGGTAATAAGAAAATAACAAATTCAATAAATTATTTAAAATATTAAATTAAGGTGCGCCGCTTTTGTGTGTGCTTCAATTTTCTTATTGTTAAATAAGTGAACAAATGATGAGTGTGCTTTTTAAAACCAATCCTAATACACCAGTTGTTTTTCAAAAAAATTCGCAACCGCAAAATTATTCGTGTGAAATTAACGCAATTATTTAATACCGTGGCCCTCTTAAATCATTGTTATTGAAGCTAAAATTAACTGAGAGGGTTAAAAAACTCAGTAAGTCATTCGAAGTCGCTGACCCGATTTGTTTTTATACCTTAAAGATTTATGAACACTCACGAATCGACACGCTTCGAAGAAATGAAAACAACTGCGTCAATGCGTCCCTTTAATATGATTATCTGGTCATAGCATCAATACTGTGAGAAAGCGTAAATACATGATTGCTTTGTAGCCTCCTTGTTTATATTGGTGCTTGTATCCCGGTGCATTCAATTCGTGTATAGCGTGCGTTTAGCAATTACGTGATGTGACGCGACTTTGTATACTTGTAACACACTAGTTAGCGTGCTACGCCTTACTTGGTGGTCGCAACTGGCACACCGGCATTGGCAGTGGGGGCAAGCCCGCGGTCTAGCGCGGGCTGGGCTCCGCTAGCTACACTGGTTTTGTTCGTCTGGCGCGGCATGGAGCAATGCAAACTGACAGCCGCAGTCGCGGGCGCTCCGCCGCGGGTATTGGAAGCAACGGTCCAGGAGGCAGCAAACGTCCTGCGCACGACACCAGTTAAGCAACACCCACAATGAACAAGCTCCTAAATACACGATCGGGATGCGTGACGTGACTAGTATGAAGCAGTCTAATGGTTACTCATACATTTCTTTTACGTGACCTTTGAGAAATACGTGTTATTTCCAAGTCGGATAAAATTCTTCGTTGTCAGGACGCATGATAGATTCTGAAAATAATAAAAGATTTATTTGACCGTTATGTTCGATTTGATACGCGACACAGAAATGTATGGTTATCTCAATGAATTGATGACGTGTTCATATACCGAAGTTTTATACGCCCTGCTGTATTGATATTGATATTGATCATGTCATGTCAGTCACGTCACTTATGTATTTGGAGCTTAAGGTTACAAGGTACACCGTCTCATTTGATGGATTAAGTTTTCAAATTATCGTAATTTATCTATTATTATAAAACATATAATTTTAGGTTATAAGTCATTAGGGACATCTCGAGGATTTGGTAAGAAAAGGCACACAGATCACATAGTATGAAAATTCACACGTCGATTCATCCAAAAAAATAATAATACATATACATATAAATATACATTACATATATTATAGAAGATAAGGCTTGTCCTTCATTGAATAAATAAATAATCATTTTTCGCTTTCATTGTAAACACTCTTCAATCAAAAAAAATAAATGTACATCATCGACTGATTCGGGAGGTTTCCAGAGAGTATATTCATTATTTTAATGGATTAAATACCTTAGATTCGGTTCGCACTTATCTTCAATATTATTACGTTATATTATTCATATGATATCTAGAAGTGTATACGAAATAAATAAATAAAAAATTCACATGAATTAATAAAAATACACAAATCGTTTTTATTTTTATTGTTCTTTAATAGTTTTAATTTTTTAACAGCAGAATAACTTTGATTCTTCAAACTCAAATGATGTTAGAGATGGATACCTAATATCTTAAAATGCTACATGTACATTAAAAGTGCTACACGTAATACCGCTGTTCCCTGTATACTTAGACGATAAAACTAAATGTAATGGCCCTAAATCTTCAACAACGACGTCTAAACCCGAAGAAATGACTGTATCTATTTAGCCCTCAAAACAGGGTAAGGCGAACCACAGGGTAGATAACGCACTAAATCCTATTGTCGGTGGTGCTTTTGTACCCACACGTCCCAAGTAATCTCCGAGATTTTCTTTACAATTTCCATGAAGATAAGACGGACGACGCATAAGGTTCGTCCACAAGGGGCTAGGGCTCATATATACATGTTTATCTGATGTCATACAGTATTATATGAGTGAGTTACGCATATATTGCGTATATTTTGTTTTGAGTCTTGTGAAAATGAGGTCGGAATTTTCATGTTTGTGCTATCAAAAAGACATTTATATACGATAAATTATATGTAATGAAACATAAAAGAACAACAGAGTTTTGTTTACCTTAGTCATTTTTTTTTTATTGCTTAGATGGGTGGACGAGCTCACAGCCCACCTGGTGTTAAGTGGTTACTGGAGCCCATAGACATCCACAACGTAAATACGCCCAACGTAAACCCACCTTGAGATATAAGTTCTAAGGTCTCAGTATAGTTACAACAGCTAAACTGCGGCATAATAATCTGTACTAATATATAAATCTACAGTGGTCTCTACGGATGTTCCGTTATAACTACTGAACCATGCATCCGATTGACTTGAAACTTGGTATCCATGTAGAAACTACATGTACTTAATGGATAGGCTAATATTTATATGAGCGTTGGACTCCCTACACCAGTTGCGGGGGCGTTAATGATGAGAATCTTTGTGGGGATGAGAAATAATAATGTTAATTTTAAAAGCCCAGCGAAGCAGACGGGTACAGCCGGTAGTGTCATAAATATAGATGACCACTACCCATCGCTTCGAATTATTTTCATTTCCAAAGTTTCTCTTATCCCTTTTATGTACCTACCGAAACTCGAAATAAAATAAAAGTAATATGCATGTCTCAAAAGCGTTATTTAATCATTTTGAACATTTCACAAAATGTTGTAACACAAAAGTTTCGTCAACAAAGATGTGCCAGAAAAATAGCTTCGATGTTTCAACCCAATATAATTTTCTCTAAAACGTTTCTGAATTTGTACGAAAAAGAATATTTTCACAAAAAAAGAAGAAAATGTATTTTTTTAAATCCTTATAGTTGAGATTTTTTTTATTGCTTATATGGTTGGACGAGCTCGTAGCCCACCTGGTGTTAAGTGGTTACTGAAGCCCATAGACATCTACAACGTAAATGCGCAACCCACTTTGAAATATAAGTTCTAAGTTCTCAAGTATAGTTACAACGGCTGCCCCACCCTTCAAACCGAAACGCATTACTGCTTCACAGTAGAAATAGGTAGGGTGGTGGTGCCTACCCGTGCGGACTCACAAGAGGTCCTACCACCAGTAAATACGCAAATTATTATTTTGCGGGTTTGATTTTTATTACACGATATTATTCCTTCACCGTGGAAGTCAATCGTAAGCATTTGTTAAATACGTATTTCATTAGAAAAAGAAAAAAACACCGGTGCATCGCTCGATACAAAAGCACCGGACGTCTTATCCTTTAGGCCACGATGACTTTAACTTTAAGGATTTAAAAAAATTGCTCGTCTTACATGTTGTTTGAAATGAAGCCTACAACTAATATGCTATCAACCCTCACCAACCCTCATCTTGATAACAAAAGTTCTAATTTGCAATTGCACTGAAACGACTTTGCCGGCCTACACACGTTACCAAAATACTTCACCAATTTATTTTAACATCGACCGCAGAGAATAATTACAATGCAATAGTATTGTAAAATTTACACCCGTTATTTTTTTATAATCTTGACAACCAGTTTAGTTTTCAGCAGTAAGCGTTTTTTTTTAATTTGGATAATATTATAATAGTTTAATGTTAAGAAAACAGCAAGTTAAATCAGATTTTTTTACCATTATTTAAAACACTCAAAGTACTTTAAAATATGAATGTTTTCAAGTAGTTACTGATAGTTCTAACGAATTGTAGCCGCGATTCATTAACCATTTTATTAATCATACTAACGACCCGCCCTCGCTTCGCTTCGGAAACATTAAAACACACATGAAACAAAAAAAAAAAAAAAGTAGCCTATGTTCATCAGGGACAATGTCGGCTCCTAATGGAAAAAGAATTTTTCAAATCGGTCCAGTAGTTTCGGAGCCTATTCGAAACAAACAAACAAACAAATCTTTCCTCTTTATAATATTAGTATAGATTTACTAAATTGTTGAAGAAAACCAAAATCATAAACTAGTATTTGTTAAACAGATTATAGTATCATGAAATCAAAGAAAATACGTTATCTTCTGAACACTTAAGCCTCACAGACAGAACATACTTTACGAGAATTATAAACGGAAATACGAAACTCTAGATAAATGGATTTCTAATCAACGTCTCCGCTGTTGCAAAATTAGACAGACGAGACTCGGTTCAAAGCTCGCGAGAATATGCCCTACTTCTCAAGAGAAGAGAGGAAAATTGAAAAATGAACCTTACAGCACAAACATTAATCGATCTATTTGCTTGGAAATCAAGTATCATTATTAATACCTGAAATTGCTGCTGGCTGGACTTTATTGTTAAAAATGGAAACAGCAAACGGATTACTGTACTCCAAACTTATTCTGATTATGACCTGAAGGGATATTTTGGAGATAATTGTGTCACTATCTGGTTGGACTTTATAAAGCCCACTGATGAAAGCGCTTCATATTGCTACAGTGCCTTTTGGGATAGGCTGCGTAATTCGCGTAAGATAGCTCATCAGGCCCCTTGTCTGTCCTAGGGGGGTCACGATGCTAAATGGGGATTTACTCGAGCGTCATAGAGACCTATTGGGTTGCAAAGCTTAGATGATGATAAGAAAAAGCGGCTATAGATTTTCAAATTTGTAAAAAAAAAACTGTTGCATGGACATACTTGAGCGCGTCAGATATTGATAGCATAAATGTCCTATGTTTTTTTAATAATGTATGTATGTTAATCTGATCGTTTGCATGATGAGGGTGGCCGTAGGTAAGGGCCGAAAATGAAAAAAAAAAGAAAATAATCGAGCGCGTCAGATTTTCTTATGGGGTCTTAAGTGAACCTTAAATAAAGCTCTCATGCAATAAACTGACTATTTCGATGTGGCGCAAACTCGAGGCCATTATTATAATATGAAAAAAAAATCACCATTTTGAAATACTCAAGCGCGTCAGATTAAGCTATATATGGTTCATCTTTATGTCCTAGATGTGCTGTCTCATAATCTGACGATTATTTAGAGGGATTTGCATAACCTGACAAAATTTTTTTTTTTTTTATTATCATTGAACTTAATTAATTGAACTGCTCACGAAATAGCATGCAAATAATAAAAGTGTTTTTTAAGTAAAATTCTCGTATTTGCAAAAAAATAATTAAAAAAAACATGCTCAACAAAACGCGGATAGAGGAATATAGGCATTACGCAGCTGCACGCATTCTACTTTATCGACGAATTTTTGTCATTTCAGCTTGTGGAAATCGTCAGATCCTAATAATATATTTTTCGTTATCCTTGAATTATTTCCTTCAAAATAAATAAAAAATTGAGCCACGCTCGAAAATGTCCAGATGACGTTTTTTTTACGGCTTTGTAGCCCTCTCCTTTATTTACGTCACTCTCAAATTGTCAGATTAGTGGAGTATACACTTTTTAGCATGTAATTAACTCACCCTACCTTAATCTGACGCGCTCGAGAATTTCTGATGATCAATTTTTTTTACTAATCTGATCCTTTACACGTGGCCTTATTTATGAGGTGCATATTTGCTGGAGGTACTTAACCGGGTACAAGGTATCCCCCGGTATATTAATCTGCCGCGATTTAGTATATCCCGAAATTCCCGCTTGGGCTACTTATTATTCAGCTATGATTCCACAAATTCGAAAAAGTGCGCATGCCGTTGGTGACTAAATTCCTAAATTCTGACGCAAAAAAATACACGGCCACTATTAGATATTTAAAGCTCTTGAATAGCGTGATTATTGCACTCACATTCAGGTCGGAAAAAGGGCAAAAAAATGCATTTAGAAATAGGTCACACTTTTATTATTATTATTAAAGTCGCAAATCATTGAATTACGTGGCGTTACTTCGGATCGAGGGTGGCCATTAAATGGATTAATGGATTACAGTTTTCATGACGACTTTAATCCGAAGCTTTCAACGTAAATGTATGGAAGTAAAAGCGCGTTGTAACTTAAATATTGGATTACTTAGGTGTTTTTTTTTTATAAACATGTTTAAGATGTTTTCGTTTTTCAAACACTAATATCTTTGCCATTAACACCAGTAGTATATTATAACTGAAATATATTTTGGTTAAACCCTATCAAGCGTGGTAGTTAATTAAAATAAAAAAGTCTAAGACGACAATGACCTCGAAAGTATTTTTATACGACACTAATAAATAAAGCTCTGACCCGTATTTCCTAATCTTAGGAAATTATTTGTGGCGATCGTCATTAATTCATTTATTAGAACCCCTCCGGACACGTGACTAACATCTATACTAATATTATAAAGAGGAAAGATTTGTTTGTTTGTTTGTTTCGAATAGGCTCCGAAACTACTGGACCGATTTGAAAAATTCTTTTTCCATTAGAAGCCGACATTATCCCTGATGAACATAGGCTACTTTTTTTAATTTTTTTTTTTTTTTTTTGGTTTCATGTGTGGTTTAATGTTTCCGAAGCGAAGCGAGGGCGGGTCGCTAGTTCTCTATAAAGAACTTACACAATTCAGGTTTCGTTCCCGACCTAATCGTTGTTCAGAACTAGTTTCATTAGCCATAATTAGTCTTGATTACAAAACAACGCTATTAAGTCCTCGAACACAAAACATTTAGTACATAACGACTGTTTGGCGTGATACAATACTAAAATCGTTCGGTGATACAAGAAACGCAGCTGGAGTTTAGAAACATAAAAACATTTGTGAAGAGTGTTTCCGAACACTTGTTTGAGACTATAAACATAATATATCCTTTAACTCCTATTATTCACTCCATTATAATGCTGGAGTTTAAAAGCATAAAAACATGTGAATAGTATTCCGAACACTTGTTTGAGACTATAAACATATATCCTTCATTTCCCATTACTCACTCAATTATAATAGATTAGCCACAGAGCAACTGCAATGTTTCCAGATTTCATTATGTCACGAGTCATTCGGTTCTAGAATGAACTTCTCTCCTGGTTGTTTCCCAAGCGTTATAACAGGTCTTTTTTAAAATAAAATGTAAAAAGAGTTCGTAGGAGACGACCACAGCTGGGCTGTGTCCTTGATAATTGACGATTTTACTAACCACCTTCTCTTGAATAAGGCGATAAAAATAAAAACACACAAACTCATACATAGTTCTATCTCTTATTATAGGTTCTATTTAGAAACTACTTTATTCTTAAAAATTATGAATTTTCACGCTGTAAATACATAGTTTAAACTTAAGTGACAGGATTGCTGTAATGGAGGACCTGAGTTAGCACCATCCGAAAAGGTATGCACCTGCTATCAAACCACATAAACCGTTTCCAAATACTAATTCATAATTAATTAATGAAATATAGGTAATAGTCAAAGAGTAATTCAAAGAATAATGTTCAACTCTTGACGCTATAATAATGCTTGAAGACATGTAGATGGCTTAAAAACTATTTAAATTTTTGAATCTTTTTGTAGTATCACCCTTTTAATATCAAAAGCATGTTTTTTTTTAATTGCTTAGAAGGGTGGACGAGCTCACAGCCCACCTGGTGTTAACTGGTTACTGGAGCCCATGGACATCTACAACGTAAATGCGCCACACACCTTGAATGTTGATTGCCTAAACCGAATATAAGTCGAAGCTTCATTTGAAAATTTCCAAACATATTATTATACAAATGATTAAAATATGTTAAATACGAATACGAGGGCAGCACTGAAAATTTCGGGAATTAACGAAGTGACACAATATTACTATTTAAAAATGTATTTATTGCTTTTCGAAGTATTCTCCGCGAAATTTGACACATTTTTCCATACGATGGAACCAATCATTGAAGCAACCATTCCATTCGGAAGTTGGGGTCTCCAAAATGGCCGTTTTGTAGGCGTCCACAGCTTCTTCAGGTGATGAAAATCTCTGTCCACGCAATTTATTCTTTATTTTAGGGAAAGTATAGAAATCATTAGCGCTTAAGTCGGGGCTGTACGGTGGATGGTCTAATAATTCTATGTTTTCTTGCTCTAAAAACTCTTTTGTTCTGTGCGCGGTGTGAGAGCTCGCATTGTCGTGATGGAGGATGATGCGGCGGTTGCAGTTCTCTTTACGGAGTTCAGAAACGACCTGTGGCAAACAAATGCTAGCATACCATTCTGCATTAACCGTTCTTTGTCCCTCAAGAGGAATATTCGTAACATGGCCGGTTTTGGAGACAAACGTGGCCACCATTTTTTTTTGCAACACTCCGTGAACGAACAATTTTTGTTGGCTTTAACTCATTTTCGAACACCCAAACTCGTGACTGGTTTTTTGTTTCGGGTTCGTACGCATATATCCAGGATTCGTCACCTGATACAATGTTGTATACAGCATTTGAGAATCCTGTGTGGAATCTTTCGAGAGTTCTGACGCACCAAGTAACGCGAGCCGCTTTTTGCTCTTCACAGAGCGAATGCGGTATCCATAGGGGAAAACAACTTTTTACACCTAATTGTTCATGCAAGATTATTTGTATTTGACTCATGCCAATGTCTAAAGTTGCCTGAATTTCGCGGTATGTCACATGTCGATCTTCCTCAATCAGCTTACGCACAGCATCAACGTTTTCTTGGGTGACTGCAGTTTTTGGACGACCTTGACGGGGATCATCACTGAGCTTGACACGTCTACGTTGAAACTCAGCAAACCAGCGATAAATTGTGGTTTTGGATGGGGCTTCATCACCAAATGCAGAAATCATCCGGTCAACACACTGTTTTTGTGTTAAACCACTTCGAAAGTCATAATAAATCATCGCTCTTGAATTTTCTCGAATCAATTCCATTTTCTCAACGACTAAACAAGTTTGACAAAACCTCTTGACAAGACCGAGAATCTTTTTTTAAATAAATAAATGGTATTCGATTTTTAAAACCAAGGAGTTTTCAATTAAAAATATTTTAATACGACAGGAACAGTGGAAATATTCTATTCCCGATACTTTTAGTGCAGCCTAGTATGTACAATAAATAAAACAATGCAAACAGAAGTTCGGGTAAAGAAATACTCACCTTGAACGTGAAGACGGAATGTAAAAAAGAAAAAAAATACATTGGACGAAGAATCTCACGCCCTGATGAGTGACTTAATATAGAATATAAAAAAGGAGGTAGCGTAAAAGCCAAATTTACTCACGTTTTGATGGCTACGGTAAACACTAACGATAGTAAAGAAAAGTCAAATGTTTTTTATGAGAAAAACTACTATAGCTATACTATAAATAAGAGAATACACTGAACTTATTTCCAAAGAGCAGTGTTGTATTTTACTACTCAGCCGTGTATGACGCACAGCATTTTAAATGTAAGCTAACAAAATAATAAAAGGCAATTTATAGGTATATTATTAACATATATATTATTTAATAAATGGCATGTCACCTTCGCTCTCTTATGAATTTGTCGAAAATAAATTTCTGGATCGTGTGATGTAATCTGGTACTAATATCTGATACATAGTTTAATTTAATTTTAAAAGTTTCAATGAATATTACTGGTGGTAGGACCTCTTGTGAGTCCGCACGGGTACCTAGGTACCACCACCCCGCCTTTTTCTGACGTGAAGCAGTAATGCGTTTCATTTTGAAGGGTGGGGCAGCCGTTCTAACTATACTGAGACCTTAAAACTTATCTCAAGGTGGGTGGCGCATTTACGTTGTAGATGTCTATGGGCTCCAGTAACCACTTAGCATTAGGTGGACTGTAAGCTCCTCTACCCATCTAAGCAATAAAATAAAAAAAGAAATTTTCCAGTTTTCTTGGAAAATTTTCTTGCAGATTCTTGACATACAAAAATAACTACTGGAAAAGCTGTTTTGGACGACATATATACCAAATAATAATATCAATAATTAAATTGAATTAAATAGACCCGCACTAACTATAGTCATTTTAACATAAATTTTAAAAACGTCACTAAACTATTTGAGTAATTCGAGGAAACGAAGCTACACTAAAAACAATTTCCTCACGAGAGCAGAACTTCGCAATGTCCAAATTGTTTGTGTTCCGAGGTGTTCCACGAAGGTCGCAAAGCCTATTACCCTTCTCTTTCATGTTTAAATTGTCTGCCATTATTTTGTCTAAATAAAATAGCATATTGGAAGTGCTAAGGTATATAAGTTAAAATAAAAAATACTTCATTTCTTGTTTCAAAGTGATTGATTCGTACACAAAAACAATTAGTCAAAGTTTCAACAATTTTAAAAGTAAAAAAAATATTTAAAAAACCAACGAAAAGCTAGCCAAGTTTTCTCCTCTGTTACCTGTGCCAAAAATAGGTATAGTTATAAGAACGGAACTGGTGTTAAAAAATTGACTTATTTGAATGAATTGAGTTATTTGAAAATCTAAATTAGAGTGGAGATGTTTTTAATAAATAAAATATAAATCTTAGAACCAAAAATGGATAAAGTAAAAGAAACATCAAAATAAGATATAGAAAAGACCTTCTACCAATGGCAGGCTGTAAATATACTACTGGAGATATAACCCAAGGAGGATTGACATTAGGCAAGTGGTCGTACAACTCCTGACAAACTCTTAATGCAGCATGATTACAGGGCAAACTGCACCAATCCCACATAATGTGGGATAAGGGCAAAACGAAGCAAGTCGTTCCAGAGACATGTTGAGTATACGTACTTAGTACGCTTCCTTATAAAATTGGTACTGCGTGCGATATTTGAACATTGGCGTGCTCGCATCCCTTGATAACAGCTTGATAACACCTTGTAGGCTGTAATGATTTCACTTTTAAAAACACTATAGATTTTCATTTTGTAATCACACTCGAATCTCCTAGTACCGTAAAACCTTTACCGGCTTTTTAAAAGCCGTTGGCTAAAAAGGTGAGGATAACGTTAATTTGTATTTTTTGAGCGCCAAACAACAGAATTTTAGTATCCGAAATAAACTCATTACGGTTTCGAGCAAACTTTGTATGGTCAAAGTAAATAATTGCAAATTCGGATATCGGTTTTGACACTTTGAGATGACGTAACCGCAGAACTTTACCGGTACCCCGTTGAATGATTAAACAGCTTGTTCGAGTATTGATTAAGTATCGATTGCTTATATCAATTAGTGTTGTTTTGTGAAACTATAATATTAGAGATGGTGATTGATTGGACGAAAAAAGGTCTTTAGTATTAGTATTGAAGGTATCTACGTACTACCGGGATAAAGCTCGTCACTATGCCAAACAAAATTTGAATAGCCCACCTAAGCTGGAAAATGGTAAACAGCTCTTAAATATTCTCTTCGGTTTTTGCGAACCGTAGATATGTTATAATTAGAACTACTTGGCCCTTGACTAGGAAAGCTGTTAAGTATTCGGAACGGAAATAACATCATGATAATAAATAAAAAAAACACAAGATACGTAAAAGTAGTTTAAATTTGTTCTTATTTAGTTACAGATCAGCATAATATATGATACATTACATTTTTCTAAGTTTTTTCTAATTTTAATTATTTAAAAAAAACCTACCCTAAAAAGCCGTACCATAAGCCATAAGCAAGCCATATAATACGAATATAACTTAATAATTGGAAGTAAGAGTATCCGATTTGAATATATAAAAAAAAAACTGTTTATAACAAGAACAGCGTTAGTAATTCGTTCAAGTCGACTATTAATCATTTTTTTAAACGAGGTGTAATAACCCCGTAACAGTCAGTACCTTAGTTAAATAAATCTGGTAGTCTAGTGTACATGTTTTGTAGATAATCCTACCATTTAATGATCTAATCAAATACAGTTCCTGACTGAAGTCCTAAAACTGTAATTTAAAAGGAATCAGGAAACATTGTATGGTACCTACTATTTTAAACAAGGGACGGTGGATAAACGATAGATAAACTCCCATCACCTATGCTGCCGATGCTATGTACCTGTGATAGTCGATTGCTTGAATACAATGTCACGATATGCCAATTATGGCCACACTTAAACTTGATGCTAGTGTTTGAATTCTCTACCTCTACTTTAAGCCCTTAATGACCACAACCACTCCGTCAAAAGTGTACGACTAGGAAGAACTTTAAGCCCAATATTGATAACTACGGCATAAGGTATCTCAATTGGTTCTTTGTTTGGTTTATGGCAATTAAACTCAGAAAAAACGTCATCTTAATTTAGATCTTATTTTCCCTATTCTAGTTTTGATGCGTCTGAAGAAAAAACTAATTTTTCGATTTAATCTCGCTTGCATAAAAAAGGCTTAAAGTTACATTATGTCTCAATCGATAATTTAGCGGAATCGACTCACTACTTACATAAAATTCCAATCTTGAATACGAAATCGTATTTTATCAACGAATGCACTATTTCGAGGTAATAACAGCCTATTAAGAACAACGTTGTATTTACAAGTCGTATTCCGAAGGCTTCCTGCCTAGGTAATTGAGTTGAGTACAAATTGCCCATAAAAATTGTCGTTCTTAATTCCTTGTTTGCTTTATAACTTGAAACGTTTATGGCGCCTTAAAATTGTTGTTCTACATGGTATGTAAGCTAATTTAAGGGGTTAGGTTAAGGGGTAACTCCCTTTGACGGTCAGGTTTTTGCCTTTAGATAAACAAAATATCACGTTAATTTTTTAAGATGTACATACGTATAAATAGGTAAAAACAGAATAACTTTGCACATTTTGTGAATGAATCGTGTTTTTTTTGGTATATTATGGACAAACGAACATAATATAGTAAATACTATAAACAGAAAAATTTGGAAGCTGTTTTTTTCGCACCTTTACGAACGTCAACTGATTTTGTTTATCTACGTGAAAAAAATAAAAAGGGTACATTGAAAAGTATAGCGCGATTTTCATAAAATTTTGTATGCAGGGGATTTCGGGGGCAATAATCGATCTAGATACGATTTATTTTTTAAGAAAATGTTGTTTTATTCGTGTTTTCAATAATCAACTCTTCCCGACATCTATTGGCGAAAAATAACACTATTTTTCTTAATTGAGGGCAACTAACCGCTTTCAAGACACAACAAGATGGCGTTATCAAAAAAAAAAAAATCCTCTAATGTTGTTAAAGCGTAATAAATCAATAGGCAGTTACGAATCTGCATAAACAAATGAAACGAACGTTTAGATAAACTAAAATTGATTTAAGCCGCATTATTGTCCGTACGAACATTGGATGCCGTCCAAAAGTCGTACTAATGTCGGATTTAAATTTAACCGGCGTAGTCCTATGTTTGCTTTGCACGGCGATTGAATCACGATTACGTAGACATATACGGCGAGTAAACAGAACGTTCTCGAAATCGAAACGAGAATAAACCGTTTGCCTAAAATGAACGGAATCTATATATTAATATTATTATGTGAAGCAAAAACTTTGTATCCCTTTTTACGGAAATTGCGCGGACGGAGGAGTATGAAATTTTCCACACTTATAGAGAATATAGAGAAGAAGTGCACAATGCTAATATTTTTTTTTAAATACTGCATAAAAGATACATTAAATCAATAAAGAAAACATTACACACACTACATACCATGTATTTGACGCACACACGCATGCATACTATTTATTGTCAAACTTTTGTTCTTGACGTCTGTTGTCAAATTGAGAATAGATTAAATATTGTTTGTCTTTGTTAATATTTTTTATAGTGTAGTCTTGGCGAAATTTGTGATTATATTTTAGAAGTATAAAATACAATCATAATAGTGTACAAACTTACAATTCCAATTAATTATAGTCGAATTTCGACTACTGCGGGACCTCTAGTAGGTTTTTAATCTACTAATTACATAATACTCGTTTAATAAGTCGATTTTTTGGAAACACCAAAATATATAGTTCCAAGTTAGATGCATTGCTTTTACTGGTGGTAGGACCTCTTGTGAGTGCGCACGGGTAGGTACCACCACCCCGCCTCTTTCTGCCGTGAAGCAGTTATGCGTTTCTGTTTGAAGGGCGGGGTAGCTGTTGTAACTATATTTGAGACAACTTATATCTCAAGGTGGGTGGCGCATTTAAGTTGTAGATGTCTATGGGCTCCAGTAACCACTTAACGCCAGGTGGACTATAAGCTCGTCCACCCATCTAAGCAATAAAAAAAATTAAAAAGTTATTCCTCTAATGTGGGAATTTTTTTTCATACGGAACTTATTAAATTTTTGCAATGAAATTATCGAATTCAGTTTTTTTTTTATTCTGTTACCGTAGGTATCAGAATAAAATTTATTCCGCGTTAATTGCGACCATTCAATTACTCTAAATGCTGCTGTTAAATTTAAATGTAAAAGCCTTTCGTTTATTGTCAGTATCTACAAATAACCCAGAGTTTATAGTACGATTCAACGTACAAACATTGTTTAAGTTTGCGCTACAGTTAAATCGTTATTTTTTGACTTAAAATAGAATATTATTTAAAAGTTGCAACAATGGTTATAATAAGTAATTATTTATTACGACGCTTCGTTGTAACAAAAATAGACCAAAAAATCAAGATACAATTTGTTTTGAATTCCAAAGTTTTAGCCTTACTGAAAGCTCAAGTCTTATTGAAAATTACAGGTCAGCGTTTTGTTTTGTAATTTTATGATAAGGTTGGTACTGTGTTTGGGGTTCCCTAATGCCCCAATGTCGAATGACCAACAACCGTCGAGGCGATCCGGTGTTCCGTAGGACGGTTGCGTTAATTGGGGAAATTAGTGAAATTCAGAGGGTTTCCTACTTCTATCTTCTTTTTTTTAGGATTGAAGGATTACTGGTGGCCCGGAGGTCTTTCCAGTTTCACCAGGACAGGTGGGCGAGTAAATGCTCAGCCAAGAGGGGTGGGATTTGCTAACAGCTACCCGAGCGCTACTTATATCTGTTTGTTCGAACTAGCCTCGTGGAACAACGATACAGGGGTTCTGTTTCTGCAAAAATCCATAGTTTCAGGTGCCAACTTTGTAGCAACCTAGTAAACTAGGTGAACTAAAAATAATCAACCCTTAAATTATTTAGAAGTCATTTAAAATAACTATTTATCAAAACGTTTCATCGTGATGCTAAAAATCTATCCAATTTGTTACTATCCACGCCAGAGAAATAAATTAAATTCGACGTCTCGTTCCTGACGTCTTGAGAATTTATCACTTTATTCCGGACGATATCAATCTTAACTTGTCCGTTGGAGAAAAAAAAAACTCTCTCCACTATTTATTAGCTTTATAAGATGAACATTTTAAAATGTTTAACGCACACAAGCAACAAATTAAAGAGCGGACGGCTAGCGTGGTATGGACATGTGATGTGTAGAGAGAAGATGCATGTGACTAGGAGATGTATGGAAATGGTAGTGCAAGGTAGAGGGAGAAGAGGTCGACCGAAGAAGACATGAATGGAGTGTGTGAATGACGATACGGGAGAGAAAAGAGTGAGTCTTGAGATGTCGGCTGATAGAAGAGAACGGAAGAGAAAAATTAGCTGTGCCGACCTCATCTAGTGGGATAAGGTCGATAAAAAGAAGAACGCCTTAACATAACGATGAGTGAATCTTGAAACTAAACCAACATTTCCATCTACGATTAGCTGTACCTTGAATTTTTCATAACAGTTACTGGAATTTTTGGATCCAAATGTGAATTATACTCTAGTTTTCTATTTCAAAATATAAAAAAATCAGCTCGTTTCACTGACAAAGCAGTCCTCCTCCTTCAGTCGTACTGCTCATATTTGAAGGTCGGGACCTCCTCCATCCATGACTTTCGTCCTCACGATGTGCCATCTCATTCTCTCTACGTCTACTAACTAAGAGGGCATCGTAGACGATGGAATCCAGGTTAGTCCGGATCTGACTAATGCGCTACGCCCCCACTATCGTTTTTCTTTCACTTTGTCAATAATCAGACAAGTTAATGAGAATTCTCTAAAACAAGATAAACCACCATAATGGTAAACCTGCATTCAAATGAATGCGAGTTAAATAAATATATATATGATTGATGTACTAAATAATTCATCCATAATGTTAATTACATATAAAGCAAAATAAACATAAAACTAATTAATTATAGACTTTTCATTGCCACTGTTTATTCTCACAGTCTAAATACGTAATAAATCTATTTATCCTTAGTATTTTATTAATTTATTTATTTGTTCTTCAACAACTGCCTACTTTATGCCAGTCCTCTACTTTGTCTCTTTATATTGGAGGTAAGAATTTTTAAGTCACATTATAAAATTCTTCAGGTCAAAATATGATTTTTTTTTTTTTTTTTTTATTTTTTTTATTGCGTAGATGGGTGGACGAGCTCACAGCCCACCTGATGTTAAGTGGTTACTGGAGCCCATAGACATCTACAACGTAGACGCGCCACCCACCTTGAGATACAAGTTCTAAAATCTCAGTATAGTTACAACGGCTACCCCACCCTTCAAACCGAAACGCATTACTGCTTCACGGCAGAAATAAGCAGGGCGGTGGTACCTATCCGCGCGGACTCACAAGAGGTCCTACCACCAGTAATTACGCAAATTATAATTTTGCGGGTTTGATTTTTATTACACGATGTTATTCCTTCACCGTGGAAGTCAATCGTGAACATTTGTTGAGTACATATTTCATTAGAAAAATTGGTACCCGCCTGCGGGATTCGAACACCGGTGCATCGCTTCAACACGAATGCACCGGACGTCTTATCCTTTAGGCCACGACGACTTCCAAGTTATGCTAGCTGTAATGATACCTAGTTACTTATTTATAATCAGACTTCAATTGTCAACTTTGTCTATGAGACTATGTATTTTTAATAACTAAAGCGAACATTTTATTGGTGGTTTTTAATAACATTCTAAAAATATTGATTGGCACAACTGTAGTCTTTTTACAGTCCTCTTTTTACAGTCCTCTTTTTTAGTCCGCGCTGTTTGAAACTATACCAGTCTGTTTTACAAGCAAAGTTCAATTGGAAACCGAATTAAAAAACTTCATTGAATCGTTATAACCAAGTATTACATAAAAATAATGGTTCTGGGACCTTTAAATCGATGTTTTATTTCATTAAAAATGATTAGGAGCTCACGGTTACCGTAAGAGTAAGTGATTACTGGAGTCAATTAGAAGGCCACGCGAATCATCAATCATTATCAATTTTTTAAGGATAATACCTGATTCATCCTTGATTGCTATACACATTATGTCTTCTTACATTACTCTTGGACCTTTACATGAAATAGAAAATGTTTTA
Source organism: Bombyx mandarina (assembly GCF_030267445.1). Lineage (NCBI taxonomy): Eukaryota > Metazoa > Arthropoda > Insecta > Lepidoptera > Bombycidae > Bombyx > Bombyx mandarina. The sequence continues at coordinate 5,537,093 of NC_143215.1, forward strand.
TTTTACTTTTTTGTCGATCATATAGCTCCATCTGTTCAGGATGGACTTGTCTTCACTCAATTACGAAGGGCCCCTAGTGTAAAGGATAAGATAAATAGGATCTCACAACCTCCCTTTTGTATAGGATCTAACAACATTTCGGAAATTTATAACAATGTCTTTTCGGAAGTCGAACTTAGCTTATGTACATAAAGATATTCTCTTTTGGCATATGATGAATTTTGATGTACAAAATTTAGTGTCCAAGCCCATGATTTCCTTAAAGTGTATGTCGATGGCGGACTTACATGAGAACTAAGTTTCGGCATTGGGATAAAATCTGAGCCTGATCTGAGCTACTTATGTAGATAAGTAGAGATAACCTATTTTACGTCTTGCCAATCTGGGCATATATAACCAGCCGATACTCCAGGCCCTTTTTTCGGGCCGGGAGTCGAACCACCTACTTGGTCCCTGCACCCAGGAGGCGCAAGATATGTGGGACTAGACGGTCCGCAGATGTTAGGAGTGGATCGGGGGCCCAAGGGATAGAATTTGGAATCCTACTCACTAAACGACTGCACTCTTTCACCTGACGTCCGATCTCCGCCGCGGGGCCAATATTTCAGACTTTAAATATCTTCTGTGTCTCCTCGAGGTATAATCCATATTTCTAATTACCGGTCGCATAAGTTTTGACATCTATTCATCATCATTTGATCTACCTAGTCAGGTCATAAGTATTGTCACACAGTAAAAACTTTTCTTTTAGAATGCTGGCCACAAAAAAGTTTTTTTGAAATCGAATTTCGAATTGTTCATGAAAACAAAAATGTATACTTTTAGAATTTTACTCATTTTTAAATATGGAGTGGACGCTTAAAGAAGACCGTGTTGCAGTTATTGCGTTGCATCGTTGCGGTTACGCGCCAATTCAAATTTTTAACATACTGAAAAATTTGAATATAACCAAAAGATTCGTTTATCGTACCATCAAACGATACAATGAAGACTCTAGTGTAGATGACAGGTCAAGAAGTGGTCGCCCTCGGTCTGTTAGGACTCCAGCAGTGATAAAAGCTGTGAAGGCGCGAATTCAAAGAAATCCCAAACGTAAGCAGAAACTGTGGGCCCTTCAGATGGGGTTAAGCAGAACCACGGTAAAAAGGGTGTTAAATGAAGACTTAGGGCTTCGGGCATATCGAAGAAAAACAGGATATCGTTTGAATGCTCGTCTAATGGACCTGAGACTGAAGAGATGCCGCGCTTTGTTGAAAAAAATATCGGGAAACTCTTTTTTCGGATGAAAAAAATTTTACCGTAGAAGAGAGTTACAACAAACAAAATGATAAGGTGTACGCACACAGTAGTGAAGAAGCGAGCAACCGTATTCCGCGTGTCTAACGAGGTCATTTTCCATCCTCGCTCATGGTATGGTTGGGAGTTTATTATTGGGGCTTAACAGAAGTACATTTTTGTGAGAAAGGTGTAAAAACGAATGCAGTTGTGTATCAAAATACAGTCCTGACGAGCCTTGTGGAACCTGTTTCTCATACCATGTTCAATAACAGGCACTGGGTATTCCAACAAGATTCGGCGCCAGCTCATAGAGCGAAGAGCACACAAGACTGGCTGGCGGCGCGTGAAATCGACTTCATCCGGCACGAAGACTGGCCCTCCTCCAGTCCAGATTTGAATCCGTTAGATTACAAGATATGGTAGCACTTGGAGGAAAAGGCGTGCTCAAAGCTTCATCCCAATTTGGAGTCACTCAAGACATCCTTGATTAAGGCAGCCGCCGATATTGACATGGACCTCGTTCGTGCTGCGATAGACGACTGGCCGCGCAGATTGAAGGCCTGTATTCAAAATCACGGAGGTCATTTTGAATAAACTTTAGTGTCATAAGAATCTATGTTTTGTTAAGTTCATTTTGGTATATGAATGGTTACATAATGAATAAACTTGTTTCAATTATTTTACATTAAACATGTGACAGAATTTATGACCTGACTAGGGTCAGGTCATAAGTATTGTCACACAGTAAAAACTTTTCTTTTAGAATGCTGGCCACAAAAAAGTTTATTGAATTCGAATTTCGAATTGTTCATGAAAATAAAAATGTATACTTTTAGAATTTTACTCATTTTTAAATATGGAGTGGACGATTAAAGAAGGCCGTGTTGCAGTTATTGCGTTGCATCGTTGCGGTTACGCGCCAATTCAAATTTTTAACATACTGAAAAATTTGAATATAACCAAAAGATTCGTTTATCGTACCATCAAACGATACAATGAAGACTCTAGTGTAGATGACAGGTCAAGAAGTGGTCGCCCTCAGTCTGTTAGGACTCCAGCAGTGATAAAAGCTGTGAAGGCGCGAATTTAAAGAAATCCCAAACGTAAGCAGAAACTGTTGGCCCTTCAGATGGGGTTAAGCAGAACCACGGTGAAAAGGGTGTTAAATGAAGACTCAGGGCTTCGGGCATATCGAAGAAAAACAGGACATCGTTTGAATGCTCGTCTAATGGACCTGAGACTGAAGAGATGCCGCGCTTTGTTGAAGCGGTACGCGGGAAAAAAATATCGGGAAATTCTTTTTTCGGATGAAAAATTTTTTAGCGTAGAAGAGAGCTACAACAAACAAAATGATAAGGTGTACGCACACAGTAGTGAAGAAGCGAGCAACCGTATTCCGCGTGTCTAACGAGGTCATTTTCCATCCTCGCTCATGGTATGGTTGGGAGTTTATTATTGGGGCTTAACAGAAGTACATTTTTGTGAGAAAGGTGTAAAAACGAATGCAGTTGTGTATCAAAATACAGTCCTGACGAGCCTTGTGGAACCTGTTTCTCATACCATGTTCAATAACAGGCACTGGGTATTCCAACAAGATTCGGCGCCAGCTCATAGAGCGAAGAGCACACAAGACTGGCTGGCGGCGCGTGAAATCGACTTCATCCGGCACGAAGACTGGCCCTCCTCCAGTCCAGATTTGAATCCGTTAGATTACAAGATATGGTAGCACTTGGAGGAAAAGGCGTGCTCAAAGCTTCATCCCAATTTGGAGTCACTCAAGACATCCTTGATTAAGGCAGCCGCCGATATTGACATGGACCTCGTTCATGCTGCGATAGACGACTGGCCGCGCAGATTGAAGGCCTGTATTCAAAATCACGGAGGTCATTTTGAATAAACTTTAGTGTCATAAGAATCTATGTTTTGTTAAGTTCATTTTGGTATATGAATGGTTACATAATGAATAAACTTGTTTCAATTATTTTACATTAAACATGTGACAGAATTTATGACCTGACTAGGGTCAGGTCATAAGTATTGTCACACAGTAAAAACTTTTCTTTTAGAATGCTGGCCACAAAAAAGTTTATTGAATTCGAATTTCAAATTGTTCATGAAAATAAAAATGTATACTTTTAGAATTTTACTCATTTTTAAATATGGAGTGGACGATTAAAGAAGGCCGTGTTGCAGTTATTGCGTTGCATCGTTGCGGTTACGCGCCAATTCAAATTTTTAACATACTGAAAAATTTGAATATAACCAAAAGATTCGTTTATCGTACCATCAAACGATACAATGAAGACTCTAGTGTAGATGACAGGTCAAGAAGTGGTCGCCCTCAGTCTGTTAGGACTCCAGCAGTGATAAAAGCTGTGAAGGCGCGAATTCAAAGAAATCCCAAACGTAAGCAGAAACTGTTGGCCCTTCAGATGGGGTTAAGCAGAACCACGGTGAAAAGGGTGTTAAATGAAGACTCAGGGCTTCGGGCATATCGAAGAAAAACAGGACATCGTTTGAATGCTCGTCTAATGGACCTGAGACTGAAGAGATGCCGCGCTTTGTTGAAGCGGTACGCGGGAAAAAAATATCGGGAAATTCTTTTTTCGGATGAAAAATTTTTTAGCGTAGAAGAGAGCTACAACAAACAAAATGATAAGGTGTACGCACACAGTAGTGAAGAAGCGAGCAACCGTATTCCGCGTGTCTAACGAGGTCATTTTCCATCCTCGCTCATGGTATGGTTGGGAGTTTCTTATTGGGGCTTAACGGAGGTACATTTTTGTGAGAAAGGTGTAAAAACGAATGTAGTTGTGTATCAAAATACAGTCCTGACGAACCTTGTGGAACCTGTTTCTCATACCATGTTCAATAACAGGCACTGGGTATTCCAACAAGATTCGGCGCCAGCTCATAGAGCGAAGAGCACACAAGACTGGCTGGCGGCGCGTGAAATCGACTTCATCCGGCACGAAGACTGGCCCTCCTCCAGTCCAGATTTGAATCCGTTAGATTACAAGATATAGCAACACTTCGAGGAAAAGGCGTGCTCAAAGCCTCATCCCAATTTGGAGTCACTCAAGACATCCTTGATTAAGGCAGCCGCCGATATTGACATGGACCTCGTTCGTGCTGCGATAGACGACTGACCGCGAAGATTGAAGGCCTGTATTCAAAATCACGGAGGTCATTTTGAATAAACTTTAGTGTCATAAGAATCTATGTTTTGTTAAGTTCATTTTGGTATATGAATGGTTACATAATGAATAAACTTGTTTCAATTATTTTACATTAAACATGTGACAGAATTTATGACCTGACTAGGTAGATATTATATTTCGACCCTTTTGGTACAATATCTCCAAACTGAATCAGGATGAAGAGTCAGAGCTAAGTATAAAATCCAAAGAGGATAAAATTAATGTGGGCATTTATTCACAACATACCGATTATTAACGTGATAACTTTTAGCTAATTCCCGAATGGAGTATTATCATTTCTGTAATCGTTAAGAGGCCCGATGCTCCAAACGGTAGCGAGAAAAGATACATGCGCTGTTTAGCGGAGAGTAAACTTTATTAATCACTTTACTCCCGCCTGCCTCGATTTGTGCCCGGGGTCACACGAGGTCTGGACGCGAGTTTCTGAACAACCCGGTACTTTAGTTGATTCGACATTATTGTACCCCCGGACCTGTCGAACCGAATGCATAAGATTTATTTAGCGATTGAGGATTATTTTAAGACCGAAAGATCTTGCGATAACTATAGACTGCCGTTACTACCTCATTCATTATTACCTAATAGAGTCTATTCCAACTAGTTACAACTAAAATTCGACCCAATTATTTAGACACTATGTACGAGTATAGTGTACTCAAAATAAGACATTGTTCCAATAAGTTAATTCTGAAACGGCTTAAATGACACTGAGTTTTTTCAAGCATACTATTATTATTACATTACCCCGTATATGGATTTATCTCGTTTACTTTTTATAATACAACCGACCTCGATCCATTTTGCTTTACTTGTAGTTTCAGGTCAATTGGTACTTATGCTCGATTAACTTCCCACGTAGAACCGAACTAGCGGTTATAAAAAGGCAATATTAATTCAATGTGAGATCGTGTGAAAAATACCGAATTTTAATCTTTGAGTTAGTCAATAGTTTTTTCAAAGATTACTTGATTATTAAAATTTTATGCTGTGTACACACATTGTGAATATTTAATTGTATGCGTTGTTTTAAGTCACATCGATTTATAGGTAAAATTATATAGAAAAAAGCAGAGAGAGAGAAAGCTTTATTCTATACAAAATAAATAAATAAATGCAAAACGTTAAATACCAAAAAAATACAATTGGCGGTCTTATCGCTAAGAGCGATCTCTTCCAGGTGGACAATAATCACTAGGAAACAAATTACACACGCTAGTAGATGAAAGAAAGTATCTCTCATTTTATTACTTACCCAACATAGTTTTATTTTAAATTGTAGATAACTTAATTTCCACCCACTTAATATCCTTATTATCAATGAATTTAAAAAGAATCTGCGTAGTTAGAACTTTTTAGAACGAAGTTCCTTACGGCAGGCTTGGAAGAAATAGGGATTTTGCTGCGGGACCGAACTGAAAAAAATGTGATAGTAAAAACCGTAACAAAAAGTCCGTGGAATAAGGCCTTGTTTTCCGCACAGCGATATTTCACCGCGCGATTTTTTTCTCGTAATTCCTTTTTTAATTTTTTTATATGGAACTTCGTTCCTATCCGGTGTTCCACGACACCACACATCTTTTTTGTTATCTCTTGCACGCTCGCACAGTGATCATAAGCCATATTATTTTCGAATATTTTTTAGAAGAAAGAAATACAATTAAATAACCCTGTTGACTGATATACTAACGCGACGCCCTTTCGGCAAATCGAAATTGGGAGTTATCGAGAATTATTGGAAAACAGTTATACCCTCCTTTATGTATTAGATAAAGTATAGACGAAGGAAACAATCATGCGATCAGATCCTCATAATCCATTAATAACATCAGCGGATTATTTATCTTGTGTGAACGGAAAACATTGGTTATTGTTATTGTACAATTAATCGTGTGTGCGATAAATGTATTCCGTAATCAAATAAACAAAAGAGCACAGAATGAATTCGATTATATTAGGTCTATCGATAATAAATTATTACTGCTCTCAATATTGCTGATAGTACATTTCCTATTGTATTCAGAAAATAAGCCAAAGAATTAGCTTGATTTTAAGTGGAAGCTATTTATTCAACAACCTAAACACAGTAGTGTAAGCTGGAAACTCGCACAGCTTGTTATCATTGTACTTATTTCTTTAAAGCAATCTTCCCGATTTAAAGAGTTACTCGTATAGAATTTCATTGTAATTACGGAGACTTTATCCTCGTAATATGACAAGATGGACAGTAGTGACAAACAGCCACATGGAGCACAGACGTATTGTTGCTTTGTCTACAAAGTTACTGTCTACTGTTAAAGTCTACTGTTTAACAAATTAAAAAGAAGTATTCAAGAACTTTTCATTTTTCCGAGGAAAATTACCAAAATTTTATAACGCCTTTATTGTTTCATTTTCCTTTCTTCATTTCATTATTTTTCGACGTTGCGAATTTACGGACGTCAGTCCTTAGTCAAAACGAACATATTAAACGCGAAAACAAACAGTTAAAGTAGTTTTAACAATGTCCATTACTCGCGAAAGCCAAAGAAAAAACGAGCTATCATTTGAGTTTAATTATTCTGATGAAACTGGTAAAGTTAGACTATGATTGAGAGCGGTGACACGTAAAGTCGATCAATGCTATGTTAATTTCAATACTTAAATCACTGAAAATCATGGTTCATAATTTAATACTCGACAAGGACTGTTGTGATTTTTTTCACCTATTCACCGTCAAACCAAAGAACAACAAAAAATGGAAATTTAAGTTTCACGGAAATTTTTAAGAGGATTTAATGTATTTATTGTGTAGTTCTGCAGGGCGGAATCGATGGAGATATCTGGTTGACGGAATCGGACGGAGTCACGATCCTCAGCAGTGAGGGACCGATCGAAGAGAGAGTGTAGTGATAATCACCATATGGTGGGAGACTACAAAAGCCGTCGCTCTGGCCACATTTTCAATAGACTGAAAAAACACTTGCTCGGTGAAAGTTCTTCCCTTATTTGTTACACTCAAGATTATGTAGAATAATATGTCTCAGTAGCTTAGCCATATAAAACATTGAGGAGAATTCATTATTGCCCAAACTTTTGGACTAAACTCTTCTGTTTAATTCTGATTGTTTTATTTTCAATTTATTTCCATAATTAATCGTTGGTACTTTGGGAAGCAGAAGGGATATTTTTGAGTGATGTCATCGAAGATCTAAAAGTAAGTATTGAACGAAGATATGTTTATACCACACAATTTATAATGCTTAAGTTCTACGATATAGAATATTTATTTAGACTAGAGGTCCCGCAGTAGTCGAAATTCGACTATAATTAATTGGAATTGTAAGTCTTTACACTATAATGATTGTATTTTATACTTCTATAATCACAAATTTCGCCAAGACTACACTATAAAAAATATTAACAAAGACAAACAATATTTAATCTATTCTCAATTTGACAACAGACGTCAAGAACAAAAGTTTGACAATAAATAGTATGCATGCGTGTGTGCGTCAAATACATGGTAGTGTGTGTAATGTTTAGTGTAGTTTAGTGTAGTGTGTGTAATGTTTTCTTTATTGATTTATTGTATCTTTTATGCATTATTTTAAAAAAATATTAGCATTGTGCACTTCTTCTCTCTATTCTCTATAAGTGTGGAAAATTTCATACTCCTCCATCCGTGCAATTTTCGTAAAAAGGGATACAAAGTTTTTGCTTCACGTATTAATATATAGATAAGGTTAGGCTAGTAAAAATTAAAGTAGTGTTTTTCCTTTTAATTTAAATCGTGAATGTTTTATTATCAAGTCTGTCTCTGTCTTAATTTCCTGTGTACATTTTTGTTACAACAAATTTTGTGTTCAGTTTTTTATGTGATCAAGTACTAATTTTTCTTAGATTGTATGAACGAGTACTTAAGAAAGAGATGAAAAAATACGATTCTAATAAAAAAGGCTAATGGAGCAGTCGAATAACGCGTTTTGGTGATAAAGTTAACGATAAGATCGTTTGCTTGTATTTTTTTTTTCTTATTTTATGTTGTACTTAATGATCATTTAAGTTATATGAGTAAAACCATTTAGTTTTTTTTTTTTTTTGTTAAGATGTACTTAAATGAGTCAGCTGTAAGCAACGTTTTAGGTGACGATAAAAAATAATTACAATTGTAATATCAAATTATTTCACATTTGAATTCCGAAACCGCTTTTTTTTTAAATGACATCAGCTTCTCTTCTACTAGAAGTTTATTTTAGTTTACGCGGCAAAAAATGGGCAAGGTAATATAAGTAATATTATGGGGGATAAGTCAATGCCAGTATGCGGTATGCAGGAGGATTTTAGAGTAAACCAAAACATCAGTGTGCGATATAGATATAGGCAGGACTTTTCCTTACGGATGGTCGTCACCCGTAGAAGACCTTACTTTGTGGGTAGCTATGGCCAGGATTTGCGACTTGGTTATAGCGCTACGTGAGGCTGAGTGGCGCGAACGGGAATGGAATCCTTCTTCGGTTACTCAGCGTAGACGGTAGGTTAGACGATGTGTGCGCTAATTCCCCGCTCAGCTCCCATAGAGGTCGTCGGGAGCTTGGTTGTTGGTTCGGTGGTGAGGTGGCGCAAGGTACCCCTTAGATAGGTGGACGAGCTCACAGCCCACCTGGTGTTAAGTGGTAACCGGAGCCCATAGACATCTACAACGTAAATGCGCCACCCACATTGAGATATAAGTTCTAAGGTCTCAGTATAGTTACAACGGCTGTCCTGCCCTTCAAACCGAAACGGAATACTGCTTCGCGGCAGAAATAAGCATGGTGGTGGTACCTACCCGTGCTGAATCACAAAAGGTCCTACCACCAATAATTACGCAAATTATAATTTTGCGGGTTTGATTTTTATTACACGATATTATCCACGATATGACTTCCACGGTGAAGGACCGTGGAAGTCTATCGTGAACATTTGTTAAGTACATATTTCATTTAAAAAATTGGTACCCGCCTGCGTGATTCGAACACCGCTGCATCACTAGATACGATTGCACCGAACGTCTTATCCTTTAAGCCACGACTACTTCACGACTTGCGTTGCCCACGGTGTGTCTCACGAGACGACGTCCTACAGAATCTTCCCGGGAATAAAATCCCGTCATATTATCGAGACAGCTACCAGCGAAGACAAACTAAAGGAATTTTGTTGTATTTATTATTCGAAAGCTGATAATATTTATTCCCTCGTGTATACTTCATTATGATTACTTTCAGAAATGAAACGTTTGAGGAAAAATAATGGGATAGCAATTCTCAAATCTTGAATGCTTAAATGCTACCCTAAGAGTTATTTCCTAAAGCAACTTCGTAACAGGCAGTTATTTCCTTTGGTTTTTATCGTTCGTTTGACAGAATGACGTAATTTTTCCTTCAAATATAATCGTCTCGTATTTCAAACAGATAATAAAAAAACATATAATCGTAAAGATACTCGCTTTGTTCTTAAGTAAGCTTGAGTCAAATAAGATACATTGTGTGATTGGTGTTTGAGTTTTAAAGAAAGCTAGCTAAGCCCATAATCATGGCATCAAAATGCTGTGGTCGTGAGACAATCTTAGAAAATATCCAATTACATCGCTCAGTTCCACAGGCGCCAGAGGGCCACCTGTCGATGCCCATATCATGGCTGGAGGCATCCGTATCGCGGTCGGGGTGCAGTTGAAGTACTTCGGCTTAATTTTGGACAGTCGTTGGATCTTCCGTACTCACTTTCAAAACCTGGCCCCTCGTTTGTTGGGGGTGGCCGGCGCGTTCAGGCGACTTTTTCCCAACGTGACGCGCTCTCTCTATACAGGGGTAGCGCAATTAATGGCCCTATATGAAGCGGTGGCAAAGGTGCTACAACAGCCGCAATGCACTATCCGCGGTATCTGGCGGAGAACGGTCAGCTCCGCGTCGACATGGCCGAGTTGCGAAAACAATGGTTGCCGATCTCATCGAGCGGCAACGCAGCTCGGCCCCTGTCCTCAGTGAGGTCGAGGAGTTGAGGCGGCAGCTTCTTATACAGGAGGCAAGAAGCTCCAAAGTGGAGCACGCGAGACCGCCCCTCGCTCACGAGACACGAAGTATGCCGGTGTCAGCACCCCGCAGGGCCGCTGCAAAAACGTATAGCGACCACAAGAAGACAGCCACACTCGTGCAGATTCCCGCTGCGACTGTCTCCAGATTGGCAGCTACGGGGGCAACAAGATCCGCCTCCCCAAAGAAACCGGCGTCTGCTCCTGCCCCGTCCCAGCCTGTGAAGGCGGGGCCTGGCAGGAGCCGAGATAAAAAGAAGGGGAGGACCAACGCCACTAAACCGGCACCGGCCCCTCAGCCCCGCCCACTGCCCCTGGCCCCAGCGAATATGGATGAGGCTTGGACGACGGTGGTGCGGCGCGGGCCCAAAAAGGTGGCGGTGCCTCTTGCGTCGCGCCCCAAGCCCGCCCCTGCGGCTGCCGCTCCCCGCCAAGAGGGTCAAGCGGAGCCGAGGGGCCAAACTGGACGAAGGAAGCCACGCGCCCTGCGGTCGGCTGCAGTGGTAATGGAGCTGCTGCCGGCCGCTAAAGAAAAGGGTATCATCTACCACGAGGTGATGACCCAGGCGCGGCGGCGTAAATGTGGACGTCCTCGGCGTGGAGGGGGGCATCAAGGTACGGCAGACGGCCAACGGGGCCCGTCTCTTAGAGTGCCCCGGCGAAAACACGAACGCTGCGGCCGAAAAACTGGCGGCCCAGCTTCGAGAAATTCTGCCGGACCCCGAGATGGTGCGCATCGCGTGGCCCGTGAAGATGGGTGAACTCAAAATCACGGGCCTCGACGAGTGAACAACTAAAGAGGAAGTTGCCGCGGCCATCGCGTCGCAGGGCAACTGCGCCCTCGCCGACTTAAAAGTCGGGGAGTTCCGGGAAACTTACTCCGGAACCCGGACGGCGTGGGCGCGTTGCCCGATTGCAACGGCGACACCCCTGGCCACCCCTCCACAGGGGCGGCCTTCCGATAGCCCAGGATGGCTGCGCGTGGGCTGGGTAGTGGCCCATGTGTAGCTGCAGGATGCCAGGCCGTGGCGTTGTCTTCGGTGCTTCAGCACCGGTCACGGCCTCGCCAATTGCCCCTCTACACTGGACCGCAGCGACCTTTGCTTCCGCTGCGGCCAGCCGGGGCACAAGGCTGCATCCTGCACGACAGCCGCGCCGCACTGCGTCTTGTGCGACGCGGCTAAAAGGAAGGCCGACCACCGGGCCCTGGCCCCGGCGTGCAAATCCGCCCCTTCCTCAACCAAAACGAGGAGGGGCGGAAAGAAAAGGAAACCGGCTGCAAAAAGGGCAGCCGGTGAGTCAGTTCCCGCCGCGGCACCAGAGCAGCCGCAGGGCGGGACAGACCAGGGAGCGATGGACGTAACCCCGTAATGGGTTGCGTCTAGCGCTTCCTCCAGTGCAATTTGAACCACTCCGCCAGAGCACAGGATCTCCTCGTCCACACCATGGTGGAGTGGTCAATCGACGTCGTTGACACACAAGCCCTCCGCCGTCGAGCGCAGGTCATGGAGGCGGATCTCGCTCAAGCCCTGGCCCTCTAAGTGTTTCGAGTCCCATTCGTATTTTTTTTACTAGACTCATCCCTGATCGGCATAGAAAGGAAATATAGGTGGCAAAGTTCATTAAGCAAGAATCACTAATATTCTTCTTCTATTCTAATTACTTTGACTTTTAATTTAGTAACGAAGAAACAAGTACACTTTGAATACAAATAATTATTTCACAAATCTATTTAATAAGGCAACATTTTGAGCAGTACATGAATTTTAAACATGGACTAAAAAGAAATTCGCAAATAAAATCTGAAAATATTTAAGCTGATTTAGTTGTTTAACAACGAAGTAATTCGGTGTACAAGTTGAAGGGATCCCATCAATCCAAGTTGATTGACGCAACAATTAGCGGTCTGCGACTGATGATGTAGAATATTAATGAATGAATTATCTAATTAGCCGAATTGGAAAACGCACTTTAGCTTGGCGAATATTTTATTTGAAACGTTTAACCGAAGTCAAGAGGAAGCTCAGAATTTAAGTGTACGCTTTTTCTTTAAATCCGATTGACATGATCTACTTTGTTTTTGATTGATAATGATGAAAATCATCATCATCATCATCATGGTCCAAGCCGGTTTCGGCAACGGCGACCAAAATTTTCTGTTCAATAACTTAAAAGACAATGTCCGCGCCTCTCATGCGCTCTAATATAGCTAACAATTAAAATAAGATTTTTGGGACACTCAATTTTATCAACATGTTAAGCAAATTTTGCTTCAGTATCAGTTAAGAAAACGCGAATCCGAATAACGGTGAATTTTAAATTGAATTGAAAATTTCAATTAAAAATACGATGCACCTGGAATAGTATGGCGACATTTTAAGGGTTCAGCAAATATTAGGAGTGCAGATGAGCGGACATTGGCAACTGTAAATACTCCAAGCCTGGCATCGCTTGTTACGAGTTTCTATTTGCCTTTCGAAATATCACTATATATATATTTTTATTGCTTAAGTGGGTGGACGAACTCACAGCCCGCCTAGTGTTAAGTATTTACATCATTTACTGTATGTGAGTCCGCACGGTAGGTACCACCGCCCTGCCTATTTCTGCCGTGAAGTAGTAATGCGTTTGGATTTGAAGAGTGGGGCAGCCGTTGTAACTATACTTGAGACCTTAGAACTTATATCTCAAGGTGGGGGGCGCCTTTACGTCGTAGATGTCCATGGGCTCCAGTAATCACTTAACACCAGGTGGGCTGTGAGGGCAGCCACCCATCTAAGCATTTTAAAAAAAGAGTCAAAAGACATCAATAATGTTAATGCCGCCACCCTCCATGAAATATGAGCTCTACGTCATTTTTTTACAGTCAAATACTGTCCTGTCCTTCAAATCTAAGCATTACTGCTTAATGGCAGAAATAGGCAAGGTATTACTAACCCAGGCGGGCTCACAAGATGCCCTACCTCCAGTAATTACGCATATGATTGATTAATCAGGTTTGATTTTCATTACACGATCCTTCACCGTGGAAGTCATTCGTGACCATTTGTTAAGTAGGTACGTATTTCATTAGAAAAATTGGTACCTTCTTGCAAGATTTGAGCACCGGTACCGTCGCAATGCTTGGTACTCATGCACTGCGCATATTAATATTTAGGCTACGACGACTTCATAATGACGAGACTGAAAACGATGTTATCTTTTAGAATCACTCACCACAGCTCTGAATTAATTATAGCCTTGAGCCCTATCCCATTTACCTAAAAATATGCAAACCCGTAAGAATAAGAGGATCTCGGCTCTTATTCGTTCAAGAACTTCTGATACGCACGTGTGATTCTACCTAGATAATTGAAAAATCAATATTTAGCAGCCAAAGTTTAAATTATGTCTACCACTTGCAAAAGGAAATAAAATAATAATCATTATCGATGTCCTGTTTAAAAGATACATATGATTCTTGCATATTAAAAAAATACAGCTATAGAATCAATTTAATCAAATAGACCAAAACCTTGTTATTATTACGTACAAAATATATTACTGTAGAATTAGGGATCGCAGCCTACGAATAAATAACGCAGCACATAAAATAAAAGTTACACTGCTCCAAAATCTTCTGTTATAATAATAATTTAAAATTAATTAACACTTTTATTATGTACGCCTTGCCCATTTTCCAACCGTCTTCGCCATCTTTCTTTTCTCTGACATTCTCTTCTCCCTTTCTTTCCGTTTTCTCTCACTCACATCTTAACGCTTCGTTCCTCACTCTTTTCATACGTTCCATTCTTACCATACCTACATTACGAACGGAGTAAATATCGATTTTAAATTGGGCTCTTTCCAACCAACGATCGGGTATACATTTTTCATCGAGAGCTCCCCTTCAAACAAGAACTCAATTATCGTTAAAATGATACATGTTTCATGTAATTATACCGTGAGAACCGAGCGGGCCACTTGATAAATTCGGCGAAGTTGGTCCTAATTGACGTTATTACTGAATGCGTAGTAGGTATATACTTAAAGTGAAGACGAATAATACAAATGTGTACTTATTGAGTAATGGTTAAAATATGAGTAGAATCAAATAATCGTTGTGTTTTCGTACGAAATCTGAGAGTTTTATAATGGCGTTTTTCTGCTCTCCAAATAATCAGTAAGAAAAGATGCGTGGGACACCGGATAGGAACGAAGTTCCTTATTATAAAAATATTTACTTTAAGTTCTATTAGAGGTATAAAGAAAATAAAACTGAAGGTTTCGCAACAACCCACGGTCATTCGGTAACGTGCGAACTTATTGTGGTACACTTCATTCACGGTTGTTTGCATAAGTGTATTGCGCAAACGAACGCTCTGAGATCGTGGTCAATGAATGATAAAAAAATATGTTACTTTTTTCACGTTATTATAAAGTTAAGTCGTACACTGTGTGCATTACTAATAAAAATCTTACGTTACGAACGTTTTTTCTCGGTTAGCGTACCCCTCCGCATCGTCCCATAAGGAACTTCGTTCGAAAAAGTATAATACATAATATGTGGTTATATTCGTAAAGATGGAAATTACAGATTACATTTCGAACACAGACGAATGTATGACTCAATGGACAATAAATGAGTAATTCAGGTATCGGACATGGACAATAACAGTGGCACACTCGTTCCATTGCCTTTTATTAAACTGATCTCCTAAAAATACGTCATGAAAGACATGTAAAAGTAAGAATTACAATAACGTAGAATGCTTCATATTCCACAATTGACATTGTGAGTTTATTATTACAGACAACATAAGTTATTTGAAGTATGAGACTTCACGTACTGGTTATACTTATGGTCACCGCATACTAGTACTAACATATGTACTACCGCTATACCAAAAAATAAAAATGTCCCTGGTATATTGATGGCATTAGAAATATTGATTGTATTTAGAAGTCGTCGTGGCCTAAGGGATAAGACGTCCGATGCATTCGTATGTGGCGATGTACCAGTGTTCGAATCCCGCAGGCGGGTACCAATTTTTCTAATGAAATACGTACTTAACAAATGTTCACGATTGACTTCCACGGTGAAGGAATAATATCGTGTAATAAAAATCAAACCCGCAAAATTATAATTTGCGTAATTACTGGTGGCAGGACCTCTAGTGAGTCCGCGCGGGTAGGTACCACCACACTGCCTATTTCTGCCGTGAAGCAGTAATGCGTTTCGGTTTAAAGGGTGAGGCAGCTGTTGTAACTATACTGAGACCTTAGAACCCATCTCAAGGCGGATGGTGCATTTACGTTGTAGATGTCTATGGGCTCCAGTAACCACTTAACACCAAGTGGGCTGTGAGCTCGTCCGCCCATCTAAGCAATAAAAAGAAGATATTTTTTTATTGCCCTTGTAGGCAGACGAGTATACGGCCCACCTGATGGTGAGTGGCTACCGTCGCCCATGGACGTCAGCAATGTCAGGTGCAGAGCCAAGCCGCTGCCAATCGCATTGCATTTGCATTGAATTTATTGATTGATGAATGAGTTCACGGTCCAACGGTCCACTGGTATCAATATACCAGAGCCCATACTATATCACTTTGACATCGAAGTTTCAAATGTGTTGCATAATGGCCGTCTCACTCTAAGCCTGCTTTGACATGCTTGACTGCTTCACGTCAATGTATGGTACTTCGTACACATACAGGCTTATAACACTCCCTAGAAGCAGTGTCTGTATGTGTCCAGTATATAAATAACTTAATATTGCATATAACTTCTGCTATCAATAGTTATTGTTACCCGTTCTTTAGCAAGGAAATTCACTCCGTTTTACATACCTTAAGTATCTTCCGATATTAAGCAGTAATCATCTATACGGGCTTGCTCTAAAAGATGGGTCGTAAAATCGTCTGCCCGTTTCCGGTCATAAAAATGTCGTTTATATTCAAATCGAGAGAATCTAGCTCAAAATCTGACCGCACTTATCGGTGCAATAGACGTAGAATAACGCAAGTTTTACGAGATATTTTACTGCATCAATAAAACGTTAAGCAATCTAATATTCCTCGAGACATCTGTATAGACATAAGGACCCATCACATTTACTTACTCGTAAAAGTTCTCACATTTCGAACCTCGTAAAATTATAAGGAAAAGATTGTGTTACAAGAAATGGTTCTGCAAAAAGATGACATTTGTTTTTATTATTTTGAATATGTTTGAGAAATATCTTAAATAATATACTTTTGTTAAAAATACTTAACATCGGAACTGCTCATCGTCATTTTCCATAATAATAGCGTGTTCGAACTTATATAAAATATGATTCGTAAATACAATAAAGATAGTATATCTAGGATTACCTAGTAAGTAATGAAGTGTACTGATGCTTTTTACTAAAAGGATCCCACTCAAATTGCTAGTTACTCCTGAAAAGTTTTTATTCTAATGGACGCCAAACTTAAACTTAAAAAAAAAGAACAGACTAAATTTTCAGGGCACCGTACAAAATAGCCCGAGGATCTGAATTGAAGAAATTCTATAGTTAACTAAGCCTAAAGGGTAAATTTGAAAACTTTTCACGATTAATCAGGCTATTCAGAAAATTTCCTCGGCCAGAATGATCTAGAACACTCTTACAAAAGCATAAAAGTTTACGGCAAACGCCCAATTTCAATGTGACACGGAAAGTTAAAATCGAAAGGGCGTTTCGGCAAGTCATTAAAACCACGAAAATCTAAATATATCTTTTGCTGCAGGATTTTTAGCGGCCTTCGAACGTTAATGCTGCAATGCGGTAAGAGGGATTACGCTATTGTTTTACTGCAATTCTAAGTAAATTCATTGCTATGGCTGACCTTTAAACATCAAGTGCTTAGATAACGTTTGATTTACAACATCCATATAATTCATCCATTTGTTTGTCATCACACTAATGCTAGTCGGAAGTTTACGGCTATCTATATATTAATACGTGAAGCAAAAACTTCGTACCCCTTTTTACGAAAATTGCGCGGACAGAGGAGTATGAAATTTTCCACACTTATAGAGAATATAGAGAAGGAGTTCACAATGCTAATTTTTTTTTTTAAATAATGCATAATTATAATATACATTAACTCAATAAAGAAAACATTACACACACTGTCATGTATTTGACACACACACATAATATGTATATATACTCTTTGTTTATTGTCAAACTTTAGTTAATGCTTAAAGTCTGTGGTCAAATTGAAAATAGGTTAATATTGTTTATCTTTTATACTATTTGTCTATAGTGTAGTCTTGGCGAAATCTGTGATTATAGAAGTATAATAAATAGTCTTTGACAATATAATCATAATAATGTTCAAGCTTATAATTTCAATTAATTATAGTCGAATTTCGACTATTGTGAGACCACTAGTATTAGGTTAATAGCTTTGAAATTAATCAACAAGAAGGCAGCGAAATAAATGGTATCATGAAAAATAAAGCTAATTTAAAAACAATAATTACCGAACAAGCTGTAGATGCAGAATGGGCCCCACAAGTCGTTCCAGCCGCTGCTGCTGCCAATGCACTGCTTCCCGGCACCTGCGTTATAAAAACAACTTTGATTTCTCAAGTCACTACATAGTATAAAGCAAAGTTGCTTTCTCTGTCCCTATATCCCTATGTATGCTTAAATCTTTAAAACTACGCAACGGATTTTGATGCGGTTTTTTTAATAGATAGAATGGCTGAAGAGGAAGGCTTATATGTATAATAACATCCATTAAATAGTGGAGAAATCAATAATAAATAACAGTTTTCGAAGCGAAACGAAGGCGGGTCGCTAGTAAACTATAAAAAATATACCGTACACACCATACAACAGTAATAATACCATCACACGGTAAACAAATGAGCTCAATTTAATTAGCTCGATATTTCTACTGTATAATTTTAACTTCAATTTTAAATGATAAAATTGAACTAAGTATGAAGCTGAAGATGAATAGCTGGTAGTTTGAAATTACCATCATTATTAGATTCAAGTAATGTTATTTTCTATATGGGGAAAATTAATTAATGAAATCAATGAACGGAATATTATGGTACCTAAGTTTTGAAGTATCATCGTCCTTCTTAAATGATAAAAGCAGATTGACGAACAAATTACAAAGCAAGTTTCTCGTATATTCGTTATTTCGAATACAAGATCGATAACTATTAAACTTACGAAATGAAGTACTGAAATTTGTATTACATGAATAATTAATATTCGTTACTTTTTGGATAGGATGAATAGGTACCTACCGTAATGTATATTATTATTATAGTAATTCATTTAGGGAATAAGTTTATTGCATTACACTAATTTAAAAGAATTACTAAATAATTATGTCATACCAAGCTACGAGTACATTAGCGTTAATTTAATTACAAATACGACTACTTTTATACGTATTTTTTTTTTCTATTTTTATTACAATTATTGAACTCAAATTTACGGGTACACATTAAATGGTAGGTATAAAATCTTAATATTAAGGGATTAATACAAAAAAAAGGTAAGTATACGATGGAAAACTTTGTTTTCAATAAACAAACCATATTTAAATCCTAAAGTGTTGTGGCTGTATTCAAATGGCACTGTTCCACCTGTCAACACGATTTTGTATACAATTTTATTTTTATTTAAAACTACATTTCACGTAGGTATATCATATTAATAGACTTTAGTTAATTGGATCACCAAAGCTAATTCGATTTCGGTCTTGTTGTTATTTTTGCACATATTTATAAACAAAAAAAGCATGTCATTAATTGAAAGAAACAATAAATGTAATTTGGTTTAACGATCAGAAAATTACCTTGAGTTGTTCTTGCTTGTAATCTGGCTGGTAAGGTAACAGCATTCTTATCTTGCCCCATCGGTTGAAAAACAGAGCTATCGCTCCAATCCAGACTATTAACACCAGAACTACGATTCCGATTTCCACTCCTCGTATCTGCGATATTATAGTCTTTAAATTTTATGAAGAGAACGAGATATAAAAAATATTTAAATAACCACGGAAGAATCAACTTTCCTTCTGAGCATGTTTTTAAAATTACTTTTAATATCCTGCGCGTAATTTTGTGAACTACACATAAATAATAAAAAAATGTAGACTTTCTAAAATGTACTTTTTATTAAAATGATAAAATAAATAAAGAAAGATGTGTGGTGTCGTGGGACACCGGATAGGAACGAAGTTCCTTATTATAAAAATATTAATTTTAAGTTCTATTCGAGGTATAAACAAAATAATTATTCGGGTATACATTTATAAAAATAAAATTATTTATAAAAAATACATAATAAAAATATGTTATTTTTTGTACGTTATTATAAAGTTAAGTCGTACACTGTGTGCATTACTAATAAGAATCTTACGTTACGGACGTTTTTTTCGGTTAGGGTACAGAGGGGTATCATCCCATAAGGAACTTCGTTCTAAAAATAAAGTAATAAATTAAATTAAATTCAATTAATTAAAAATACGTTATGATACTGAAGACATTCGACAATAAGCTCATTGTCTATAGCAAAACTCAGATTAGATTTTAATAGTAAACGTGGTATAACCTAACCTAATAACAAAAGCAGAGTTTCGTTAAATACATTTTCAGCCAGCTTCAAACACGCGCGAAATAGACGAAATAGGATGTAACTTTGAAATAGGAACATATCAATAACAAGGTATAGCATTGTTCAAAATCTCACCGTTGGGAACGTAGGTGAGGGATCGGGTGGAGCTACAGACGAGCGGGGCGTTGCCCCCACCAGTACCCCGTCCTGCTGCGGCGACGTCCGTGGGGGCTCTGCACAAACACGATACCGGCATTAGTGCTAGACATCTATGATTGACGTCTATTGTTTGTTTGAGTACTTTGCGTTATCAAAAGTGACACGGTCCCGAAAGTGACTGCAAGTTCGGATAGGCATTTTTGTAGCCGGAAACCCTGGTCTGCTTGAGGTAATGCAGCTGCTTTGATACATATACATAGTTTTTTGATTCTCTATGCGCGCAGATAATTCTGCATCTGCGCATCTGGTAGGCAGCGGCTTGGCTCTGCCCCTGGCATTTCTGAAGTTCATGGGCGACGGTAACCACTAACCATCAGGTGGGTCGTATACTCGTCCGCCAACAAGGGCAATAAAAAAAGTGCTAAGGGACATAGAGCCCATAGGCTTTCAATGTGCATGACGCTACCCAGTTTGAGACATGATGCTGAAATTTCAATAATTGTTTTATTTATTTATTAAACCGGAATGCTTTACTGCGTTAGCGCGGAAAGATACCGGACAGAGGTATTACGAAGATGCACATCATCTCTACAATCTATATCTATACTAATATTATAAAGAGGAAAGATTTGTTTGTTTGTTTGTTTCGAATAGGCTCCGAAACTACTGGACCGATTTGAAAAATTCTTTTTCCATTAGAAACCGACATTGTCCCTGATGAACATAGGCTACTTTTTTTATTTTTTTTTTTAATTTTATTTTTTTGGTTTCATGTGTGTTTTAATGTTTCCGAAGCGAAGCGAGGGCGGGTCGCTAGTCTTAGATAAAACCAGCTATCAATAGTGACGATGTAAATTAGGACAGAGTAATTTAGTAAAATTTTGAGATTTCCCTTTTGTTGAAATTCGTCCATAACATTTTCGTATGGGTTTCGCATGCGAACATAGATTTTTTCTTTCCCTTATTTTAAGTGATTCCCAAGCTGGAACTATATGCTAAATGAAAAGCACTTCAATTCAAAAACGATTCAGATATACTAAGCATAAATACATACTTCTACTTTCATTATCATATCTCATGAACTGGTAATGTATGTAAAGCTGAGTGTGTTGCGAGATTCGGCATGGTTTTTGCATATAATCCGCGACACTCCAACCACTGGCTGTCGGAATAGCTCTCAGTAGTACAGAGAGATTCAAGGAGGAAGGCGTACAAATTCAAACTTTAACATAATTTAGATTTACCAAATTCATTCAGAGAACTTTTACTGGGGGTAGGTAATAACCACTAATAACCAGTAATAACCACTTGAGACCTTAGAACTTATATCTCAAGGTGGGTGGCGCATTCACGTTGTAGATGTCTATAGACTCCAGTAACCACTTAACACCAGGTGGGCTGTGAGCTCGTCCACCCATCTAAGCAATAAAAAAAAAGAATAGTAATAAAAAAAACTACAACTAGTTACATCATCATGGCTTTTGACACGATATCGAAAAGCACTAGCCCGATAATCTCCTCCCAAAATTAGATAAACATAGCCTAATTCGTGTTGATAAAAAGGATTACAGTATTATCTATACGCAGTCATAGAAAACAAAATGTCGACACCAGTTTTAGAAATCGGTCAAACCACTCGAGTGTGCTTTGCACACGGCATGAGGGCTTATTCGAGAGATTTGCGTGGAGATCTCGAATGCTGTACATAATAATATAAGGCATAGGCACATATTTGGGCCTTAAAATTCATAATAATTAAAAACATTTTTATGTTAATGTTCATTACTTCATTTTTTTTCACGAATTTTTATGTAATTTCAAAACTCACGAATGTGTCATCTCATTGTGAAAGAATAAACAAAATCATGTCCATTTTGTGTCAGATTTGTATGTTGTAATATTTCTGTAGTTTAATAATAACGATGCAGTAATAAAAATATATATATTAGTAACCTCATTAAAACCGCTTTTATGGTTTAAGCTCGCGTTTTTATTGTCATTAAATTATTTTCGATTTTTCAAATATATTAGAGGGTCGGTGGTCACCGATTAAACAGTAAAAGCAGTTTTGATTAACTATACAACTGAAGGAAGCATTGTATTAGCAACATCTTGGAGTCTAGAAGATTTTTATACATAGCGTGTCATCAAAGAATAGATTTAGGAAAGCGTTACCTAAAATCCGCGAAAACTTGATAAAGCACTCGTAATAATAAACACAGCAAAATATTTGTAAGTCGATGTCATAAATTCGTTACTCAAAGGCGAAGAATTCTACAGAATTCTGATTTCAGAGAAACGAGACATACGAGAACATGAATACGAAATGTCTATAATGATATGACTTGAGTTTTCGAATGAGCTTAATATGGTAAATTTGTTCTTGGAATTTTTCTGGATGTCAGTCTTTAACGTTTCAATATTTTTATTGAAATGAAAACTTCTTTAGAATCGTTGTGATTTCAAACCGGATGCAACGGAAAAAGAACAGGTAAGAGACACAAATACAAAAATGTGTAGGATGAAGCCAGCAAAGAATGAGACAGAAATATACATACTATTTAATACAGCGCCATCTGTGAGATTTTTTAATATGTGTGTATGAAAGCTCTTGTAGTGAATTTTAATTTAGGATTATACGTGAAATTAAAATATCAATTCACAGAGGGCGCTACCTTACAATTATTTACTAATGACAAAATTTTACATATACTTAAGACGTTTAGGATAATTGTATTTTAATTTTGGAAGGTTTCACTTCTACCACGTGTGAATTGCACACATTTTGTTTTATTTATAATTTTCGAAGTTTCAAAGGCCCTATGATTCGTCTGACTAACACACATCTACAAATCGCGAATCGCATAAAAACCTAAGTAAGTAAGTAATTACCAAAGTATTTCCGCCGTGAAGCAGTAATGCGTTTCGGTTCGAAGGGTGGGGTAGCCGTTGTAACTATACTACCTTAGAACTTATATCTCGAGGTGGGTGGCGCATTTACGTTGTAGATGTCTATGGGCTCCAGTAACCACTTAACATCAGGTGGGCTGTGAGCTCGTCCACACATCTAAGCAATAAATAATAAAAAAAAAGTAAGTTTAAAACTATCAAAGCCCATGTCCTATTTGAAAGCAAATGCCGATATTTTAAGCCCAAATCAGAATTCAGCTTAAAACTATTAAAGCCCATATCCTAAATACCGATATTTTTAGCCCAAATCAGAATGAAGTTTAAAACTATTAAAGCCCATGTCCTATTTGAAACCAAATACCGATATTTTTTAGCCCAAATCAGAATTCAGCTTAAAACTATTAAAGCCCATGTCCTATTTGAAACCAAATACCGATATTTTTTAGTCCAAATCAGAATTCGATCTTGAGAATACTCCCCTGCAGTACAAGGAGTATGTAGCAATGTGCCAATGCATCCGGAAGATCGCGCACGGGTAAACGAACTGTCTGAAACTGGATCGGTGCCAACTACACAAGAGAAATGGAATGAAAAGTGTAACACTTGTTTTATAACGTTTAAAATGCAGCACGCAGTTTTAAAATAAGTCAGTTAAAGAAAGATCTATATCGGAAGATCTTGTAGAATGTTTATAATGTTGTTAGAATGTTAATGTACGAGTCAATTCATATTTCGTACCGTTAGATTTAAGAAAGCTTAATTTAAACTAATATTATAAAGCTGAAGAGTTTGTTTGTTTGAACGCGCTAATCTCAGGTAATACTGGTCCGATTTGAAAAATTCTTTCAGTGTTAGATAGCACATTTATTGAGAAAGGCTAAAGGCTATATAACATCACGCAGAGCACCAATAAATAATGTTTTAAAATCGGGTTTTTTTTCGCTTTTGAGAGCATCCGCTGCGTGCGCTGCGGAAACGGTTAAACTTTCGCTAAAATAATGTATGACAGAATCGTTTCCCTTTAAAAGATCTAAAAAAAAGTCAGCGACAGCATGTTTATATGTTAAGGTTGGCTCACTATAACGTTTTTTATGCTAACCAAATTTGTTCTAAAATAAAGCATTATTATTTGTGAAAGTGTTTTTATAAAGATGATATTCTTACCTTATCCTTAAAATTTAGCGTTATGCCAAAGTAACTATTCCACGCGGACGAAGTCGCGGGCAAAAGCTAGTTTTAGATATTTTAATAATAAAAATTGGTTTCAAATATAATAATATGTCTAGAGAACAGTTGTGGAATATCAGATCTTAGTTCTGAAACACTTAGCTACGAGCTGCCTTATAGATTATTCTAAAATTTAATATGCTCTTTATGAATGTACGTCTTGTCTGGCTACCATGACATATACATGTAATATGTACATGCAGTTTTAGTTGAATACTCCTTCAGTTGTGCTCCTCATGTCTGAGCGTCATGACCACCTCCATCCATGAATTTGGTCCTAACGATGCGGTGTCATCTCATTCTGTCTTCAGTTACTCGGAAAAGATGGTGGATCTAGTGTTAGACCACAACCATGTGTTTCTTTTTCCTCCTACTTTCCTGGCTATTTTTCCTATAACTACTATAGATTTGCTCGAAGCTGATGCAAGAAAGTCTTGTTTGGCTATTAAGTTTATCGAGTATAGATACATTGGTTTATTATCCATATTAAATAGGGAACTTTATTTTTTAATATAATCATTTTATTTTATATAATTATCATTATATTCGTTGGGCTTATAGATCAGAAATAACTTTAGTTCGTAATGTTAGCAATGGCATTGGATATCTTTGGACTGACCACTTAACATTAGCTAAATCATGAGTCAAGTGAGCCTCAACCAATTTGAAATTGAAAATAGATTAAATAACACCCGCGTAGACTCAGGCGATGGTCAACGACTCAAAGATCGGGATTAGCAGAAAAGTGAAAAGGACCTTGGAATCAGAAATTAAAGAGAAGATAGGAATTAGCTGGTCAAAGTTAAAGAGTCGTTTTTCGTATTACAGAAACAATATTCAGCAACTGTTCTGTAATGCCACTTATTTTCGTAGCTATGTATATAACAGTACCTGGCTTTGCGACTGTAAAAAATAACACGACCTTTTCATACACGAGTGCTATGTATGAGTAGTACTTTGTTTACGTAACTATCTCATGGGGCGCTCAGCGGTGTGCATTTGGGAGGACATGTCACGCAAAATGTGACCTTATTACTTATTCATAAGGTCAACCACATTTTACTTAACGAGAAATAACATTTTTTAAGGATTTGTTAGGGATTCTTTGTGTAATACTGCTCGTTATTTTCGAGGTGTCCTGTCTTTGTTCGTGAAGTGTCAAGAATGGCATGTTTAATTAGCGAATCGACTTATTTCTGTATTCGCAGCATTTTATTGCTATCTTATTCATATAAATGTTATGATAATTCACTACATACTTGTACTAGAAACACTGGTGATAGGACCTCTTGTGAGTCCGCGCAGATAGGTACCACCACCCTGCCTATTTCTGCCGTGAAGCAGTAATGCGTTTCGGTTTGAAGGGTGGGGCAGCCGTTGTAACTATACTGAGACCCTTAGAACTTATATCTCAAGGTGGGTGGTGCATTTACGTTGTAGATGTCTATGGGCTCCAGTAACCACTTAACACCAGGTGGGCTCTGAGCTCGTCCACTCACCTAAGCTATAAAAAAAAAACACATATTATACAAAAAATACAACTCTGAACAAAGACTCTAAATTTCAAATGTTTTAGTTACGAAATTTATATCGATATCAACAACCACATATCCAACCTAGACACTGTAGTTCAGCAGTCACTACACCAATGAAGGAATCATTTCAATTGAATAATACACATTCGGATTACTGACTGATGTTTAAACAAAGACAACTTCACTATTCATGTTTGCCAATTGATTTTAACAACGACTCTATAAATTTATAGATAATGACAATTAATATTGGACTCATGTATCAGACGATACAACACACGATTCATTAAAATTGAATTAATCATTTAGTTTGCATCAAATAAAGCAGATAGCGGATTGGCTATGCTCCTGGCATTGCTGATGTCCATGAGCTACGGTGACATCTCACTCAAAACTATATTTTTACCGTTCATTAATTTCCAAACCAAACTAAGTACAAGTAACACAATTTTTTTTTTTATTGCTTTGATTGATGGACGAGCTCACAGCCCACCTGATGTTAAGTGGTTACTGGAGCCCATAGACATCTACAACGTAAATGTGCCACCCACTTCGAGATATAAGTTCTAAGGTCTCAGTATAGTTACAACGGCTACCCCACCCTTCGAACCGAAACGCATTACTGCTTCACAGCGGAAATAGGCGGGTTGGTGGTACCTACCCGTGCGGACTCCCAAGAGGTCCTACCACAAGTGACTCCCAAGAGGTCCTACCACCAGTTTAGTATATTACAATTAATGAAATATGTTCACGGCTGTTTTTCTTTCATAGATGATGTCAGGTAGTGAAAATAGTTAAAAACACTTAATCGATTAACTCCCAAAAAAATGAAATTGTATTCGAAATAATCAAATTATGTCATCAACCGAAAAACACTAAAATATTAAGTGCCTTAGTAGTTTGTAATAATTGACACAATTTCTATTTTATTGATTACGATAATTTTCCTGTTGATAAGAGCTCATAGACAAAAAAATAATTAAAGCACTTGTTGCGTGCACAGGTTCGCGTGCTCGAAACGTCCCGAGTTTCCAACCCTCGTAATTGAGTTTACTATTAAAATAATTACATTAAATTTATCTAAGTATGACGTGAATTCATATAATTTCAGATAAAAGCAAGTCATCGACAGTCGTCCCACAGCAAGCCAGCATCGCAGCCTCAACAGGACCATCGCAGCCGACTCACCGCGCTTCCTGGTCCTACGGCACGCACCTACACTGCCTCATCACGCAGCATTCAAGCTCAGTCTCGACTCACCGCAGACTTCGAGCAGCACTGGCGACAATCACGCAGCATTCAAGCTAAGTTTCGACTCACCGCAAACTTCGAGCAGCACTGGCACTTGCAAGCTAATCTCAGCACGGACAACGATAACTAAATATGACACGACCTCCAGTCTCGGAGGGGAGTGATGTGGCGGGTAGCCATCATACAACGTAAGATATTTGACAGATACCTGAATCTCGCTTACGACATCTTCAAGATAAAGCGCATATATACAAGTTCCGAACAACAACATTCGGACCGTCGGTCTACCGAGCATTATCAGCCGCTCGGTGGAAGATCTTCCTTTCGTTGTATATCCCTACACTGCAATCACCAACTGGCGTCTATTGGTGCAAGGGTATCTTGTAGGCCATAACAGATAGGTACAACCGTTCTAGCTATTTCGACCGCGAAGCAGTTCACTCAGCTTTGGATAGCCGTTATATAAACTGCAACTTTTTAGGGCTTATATGGGTGAACGAGCTGACGGCCCACCTGGTATTAGGTAGTAACCGGAGCCCATAAGCATCTACAACGTAAATGCCACCCACCTCGAGACATGAATTGTAAGGTCTCAGTTTTAACGTACAACGCGGCAGAAATAGGCATGGTGGTGGTACCTACCCGTGTGGACTCACAAGATGTCCCACCACCAGTAGACTTCACATACAGCGACTTCGCGTCTCAAGGTGAACTATAAATTTACGTAGATCAATATTAGATCAGAAACAACATGCTGGTGGGTGAATAGGTTTCCATTACTCTTATTTTTATTGTACAAAGTCGAAGTTTATTATTTTATTCTATCGTCAATAGTTTTCGCAAGGCACGCCATGTAAAGAATATTTTAGGTATTTTTTTACACTTTGGGTTATATTATTTGAGTTTTAGTAAGGACCCCTTAATTTTTTCAAAAAAGATTATAGCCTATGTCACTCGGGAATAGTGTAGCTTCCAAACAGTGAAAGAATTTTTCAAATCGGTTCAGTAGTTTCGGAGCATATTCAATACACAAACAAACAAATCTATCCTCTTTATAATATTAGTATAGACTAAGCTCTAAAACCGGTCAGACCATGAAAGCGCACACCGTAGATAATATTCAGTCTCGTCTCTTAATGCTAATGTGGAGTTCGCATGTTCTGACAACTGTATTAATAGACGACACGAAACGGGGCGAGCTCTTTCACATTAACAAACCTTTGAACTTCTAGTTCTTTGCAGATTGACGGAACGCTGGCCATCGAATTATCAATCTATTGGATGCATCGCTTATTTATGTATGCTTTCATATCTTTTTTTTTCTTGTATGTTCTGTAGTTGAATTTCGTAATTGAGTTTAAACTTTTTATATTATTGCATAAACGACAGCCTGTGTGATGTTAATTTGTTAAAGGAGTCCATTGTAATGAAGATGCCGCAACCCACCTTGAGACAGACAGGTCCTACGCTTGGTTTAAAAGATGGGACAGTCATTATAGAGATGACAATTCGTTCTCATGTCTCGAAGAGAGTGGGGACTTTCAGAACTAGGTAACCAGTTAAAATATTCATCTACTTAGTGCAATATTAAAAAGTAGAAAAATCAGTAATTTTTGGTATTTAATAACATTATTAAAATACTTATAGGTTTTATTGATGAACCAACGGCTTTTTTTTATTAGATTTCTGACCTGAATTACAGAAAGTGGTTTGTGGCCAACTTGCGTCTCTAACATTTTGTGAACTCATCTATCCAAAGATATTGATGGAAATCCAATTCGCGTAATATTTGTTGCGTGTTAGCAGCAGCAGCTGATAGAGCCTAACGCAAGAATACAACGAATCGATAATATTTGGCGAGAGCGTATAAGTACGCCCTAAGGATTACTGCTGTTTTCCCTGCGTTTATTGTTCCGGATGCTCTGAACACAAATCTCTGAGGAAGAAGAGCCGCTTTCGAACAAAGGAACAACTAACAATAATTAGGACGCTTTGTGTTTAACGATCTCTTTAGCAATACGAAGCCGGCGTTAGATTACATCTCTAAGCGTTTGAAGTTGATTATGTTAAAATATAGGTCACATGATATGATAACAACAGACCGAAAAGCTTTTTTAAAGTATTATATATGTATACTACACAACATAAACATGTGTGTGTTTGTACAAGGTTCAAATTAGGGCACATCCCGCTGTTTTCAATTACTTCGGTAAGTAATATGCGAATCGTGGTTTTTTTTATTGCTTAGATGGGTGGACGAGCTCACAGTCCACCTAGTGTTAAGTGACTACTGGAGCCCACAGACATTTATAACGTAAATGCGCCACCCACCTTGAGAAATAAGTTCTAAAGTCTTAGTATAGTTATACAACGGCTGCCCCAACCTTCAAGCCGAAACGCATTAGTGCTTCACGGCAGAAATAGGCGGGGTTGTAGTATCTACCCGTGCGGACTCACATGAGGTCCTACCATCAGTAATAATGGATCAGTGTGTTATCTAAATATGCTAGATAAAGAGTTAATTGTGTTAATGTAGTAAATTACACCGGCCGACATAATTTTCCTTGTTCAAGTTCTGATTACTTTTTTCCACTAATTTGGTAGTGCTGATCACGAAATTATACCTCATTTTATCGTATCACATCAGGTTTTAAAAAAAATTAAGACATTGGCTATTTTAAATTTTTTGATTAAAACAAATTAAATTTTAGATTTAGGCGCTCTTTTCTCGAATCGTGCGACCTCTCGTGAGGAAATATATTAGTTGCAACAACGACACACCCATTCGAAACAGGTTACATGCAAATAAACCTCTACAGTTACTTTGTTCATAAACTTTTTACTGAAATTAGTGTGTTTATTTTTTAAAAAAACTTACGTTACGTACTTATATATTTTTTTTAATATTTTTTTACTTATATACAAAATTTCCATGCTTCTTGTGCGTGTGGGACAGTATAGCACGAGACAAGCACTACGTTAAAAAATAATGGAATCCTCGTAAAAATCTCAAAGTAGAAACAAAAAACGTTATACAAAAAAAATTTATTAGTCCTGAAAAAATTTTACTACCTCCGCTTCATATCAAACTCGGTATGATGAAACAGTTTGTTAAAGCATTGGATAAAAACAATGCTAGTTTTGAATACCTGTGTAAAAAAATTCCAAGATTATCTGATGCAAAAATTAAAGGAGTGTTCGATGGACCGCAAATCAGATCTTTGATGGCTGATGAAAAATTTTATGCCACAATGAATAACACTGAATCAGATGCTTGGCTGGCGTTCAGAGATGTTGTCAACAATTTTCTAGGAAATAATAAACATCCCGACTATAAAAATAAGGTTGCAAACTTATTGGATAAGTATCAAAAATTGGGGTGTAATATGAGCATAAAACTCCACTTTCTAGATTCACATGTGGACTTTTTTCCTGATAATCTTGGTTGATTACAGTAAAGAGCAGGGAGAAAGGTTTCATCAGGACATAAAAACTATGGAGACAAGGTACCAAGGTCGATGGAATGTGAATATGATGGCTGATTACTGCTGGTCACTGACACGTGATATTACTGAAGATACTCACAAAAAAACTCACAAAAAAACTACACCCAGACGTAATTTTGTCACGAAACGTAAAAGATGTCACTCTAAATAGTCCTGCAGCATTGTTTAGACTCATTGTTTTCTTTGTAAATGTTCAAATATATGTTTTTGTAATATGATTATTGATTTTTTCGTTAAATTTTGAAAAAAAATGCTTTTTCCTTCTTATAAAAAAATCTGATGTGATAGGGCAAATATGTAGGTGTTTTTGTGTTTAAAATAGTATAAATTGGTGATATTTGTGGCTCAAATACAAACAACTTTCAAAAAATTTTCATTTGTCGGCCGGTGTTATTATTATCATGATACATTACAAAAAGAGTAGACTCACCCAGTGTGCGGAAGACTATCGGTCTGCTTCTGTATTTATGTCCGCCCCAGAGTGCGGCAACCGTGACCTGGTACTGCGTATCAGCCTCCAGCCCGCTCAAGATAACAGCGTCCGAGTTACCGGCAACTTCAAGGACCACTCTGTAACTAACGTGCAATGAGTCATTTTCGTGGTTTTGTATTACCAAGCTGCGTGTTGAAGGAAGAAGTAAGAGACAGAGAAATATATAGTTAAAAAAAAATCATAGATTATCATAGAATAATTTCGTAGGAAACCTCAGGCAATCGAACGCGCAAGACTGGTCAATATGGCAAACCTTGGGGGAGGCGTATGTCCCGCGGTGGACTGATGATGAAACTGATAATAAAGATGTTTAAGTATAGGAATTTTTATTATCCCCATACAAAAGTAATTAATTATTACCGTACCCTATACATGAAGAAAAACATATAACTTCTCATTAGGTCAAGGAAATCATATAGGTAGGGATGATTTCAGTTATCACTAAAATCTAGTCCTAAAATACTATCAATAAAATTCTGATCTGTTAAAAAACTACGTCACCGGTCTTGTTGAAAAGTAAAAAATATTTCATGAAATAGAGTCTTACAATATTTGCTTGAGTTAGGATTTTTCATCTAAATTTTATTTACGAATATACCGGAAAGTATTTTTTATTTATCTTGTATTTAAGACCAAATTACAAATTTAATCTGTGTCATTTCATTAAAACGAAGATACTAAAATTTTAATATTTATTTTATTTTTAAGCTCAAGTGAAATCCGCGTCTGGTAATCTGAATAATACTGATTCAAATCTCTAAGAAAAATTATGCGTGATTCGTAGAACCGCTAAAGTAAATTAACCAGTGTGGCTTGCGAATAGCAGGTCCTAATCTTTTTCCAAATTCAATTTTGTTGATCGATTCATCAATCAAATAGGCTCTGATAATTGAGTTTACTTGTCGGAATCTCAACGAGAATAGCTTTAAAATTTTCAAGTTTTCTTTGAGCCTGGTAATTGCCTTTGCTTGTTTCGAAAAAAAAATATAATTCAAAAAAGGCTTTTATGATTGCCAACAATGAGCTTCATAATTACCCAGATTAACCACTTTTTTTTCCTTATAGCATAAACATCTTTATTTTATATTCTTCAGCATTTGTAAGTAAATATTTAATATATTATTGAAACTGTTTTTTTTTTTTAATATTTAAAATATACTTTTAATCAACTTTGCAGTATTATCTTGTGATCAAATTACTTATTATTTCCCAATTTTATTTTAATTTAGGCTTTTTGATTCATATAGGGCCATTATGTGTACCTTAGCAATAAGTTGTAGGTATAAACTTCAATGAGTATCAGTAACACTCATATAAGAAAAGGCAACACAATAAATTAGGGTTGACACAACAAAGCGGACATGTTTTACTCAGGAAATTTATCGGTAAAACGACTTCCGCCACGCGACCCGCCCATAACGTAAGCTCTTTGAGCTTTTTATCAATTCCTTTGTGTTAATAAACGGAACGAAGTAATAAAGTTCCAACTTACTTTGATTTGGGAATATAGTTGACATGCAAGTAAGTTGGTTGAGAATGCCAATTTGTTGTTTTTGAAAAGCTCAAGTTATGTATAGCCTACCATGAATTATCAATAAAAAAAATATTTTGGGATAACCATGGCCTATGTTCCTTGAGAAATTCTAGGTTTTATGAAAAAAATTCTACCTAACGATAATTTAGTCGATTAGTCTTAACAAACAGACAGATGGAGAAAAGTAACGGGCTTAGTCATAAAATACAAACAGCCACAAAAGAAAAGGTTTAAAAAGCCTTTATTTCATAATCACAGGCCGACGCTTACTTGAAGGAGTGCTTTATCTTTCGAAATGAAATATTTTAAATGGTAATTTAAATAATCGTCAATGACGATGTGTCCTTTTTGAATGTTAGTTATAATAGCCGGCAAACTTCTTGAGCATTTGTTGACGTAGTGGGGGTAAGTTCGCGCATGGTACACTCACGTGCATAAACATTACTTACTCTGCGTCATAATGCTATTAAATTATTAAAATCAACATATGTATTTATTTATATATTTATTAGAACATCAACAAAACATGTAGGTCAATAATTGTAATAATTTAATCTTGGGGTAAAATAGATATTCCTTCTATTAAGTCAAAACTAGAGCTGTTGCCAGGTCTTGGTTCAGTTGAAGCGAAGCTGGTATTTGTAATTTTTTTTCGTTATCATAATCTTGACCATCATCATCATCACTGTTTTCATCACCCGAGTCGCTATCATCGTGATTAGTCGACATAGGGCTCATCGGTGTAGTTTACAACTCGGTCGATTCGGTCTTCTTTTTTGTGTATAATTAATTATTTTTTTAAGATATTCGATTCGTAGTAATCGAATGTTACTTTTTTCAATTACCAGCTTCCGATTATTTTCTGTTCTTTTTTTCCATCTGAAGCCTAGCTCTTTCATAATACGTGTTAAGCTTCATTCCGAGCCATTAGAATTTATATCTTCTTTAAATTTTTCGAAGCCTTTCTACGGTACGGACTTTCGCTGCTTGTTATGTAGTTATTATGATTACATCTTTTTATTACAGATTGAACGAAACTATCCATTCCGGTAACTTTCTTCTTCCTTGATATTTTCTTACCCGGAGTCCGAAACACGGCGAGCAAGCCAGAGCCTTTAGCTTCCTTAATAATAATGCACCTAACAGTACTCACTGATGGTTTTGTTACTTCCGAAGTCTGTTTTAATTTTTCCATATCATTCTTCCCCTGTTTTATAATGAAGTAATATACGTCGTACACAATTTTTCTACCCTTTCTTTTGAATAGTACACCAGTTTGTCGCGGCATAGTGTATGTTTTATAAAAAATCAACAAACACTCAACAAATAGCAATGGCAACAAAGTCCACAAGTGATTATAACAAATAACTTAACGATTAATAACGATAGACTTTCCACTGTACGCAAGCGTACTTTTGGGAGCAAGCGGAATGAGGGCGCGGTGCGGGACGCAAGGTTCGACTGATCTACCAATAAAGCGCTCGATACGATTTCCCCTGCCGTCGCGCCTCACCCTCACCACCAAAGTGATCTAAAATTCGGTTCTGCGCAGTCAAGGTCATTTGCTCACGAAGTTTGCCGGTTACTATACAAATGAACGGAAATTGCATAAAGGCACATAAATAATGCTCTATAGAGATGCATAAAATGAAAAAAAAAAACGCATGAAGGTAAATTAACAGTTTTAATAAAAGCGCTTTCATTTTTAAATGAATTTTGACCACAACCGATGCTGGTTGTTAATGAGATCGATTGACGAATTAATATTTAGAGTTAATCGATACAACCACTTCTTCTTCTTATTGCCCTATCCCACTATCTGGAGTCGGCAGCAAGTCCTCTTTTTTCCGTTCAGGCCTATCATACCACATCACCCAACCATCTCTTGCATATCCTTTTTCATACAATCCATCAAGTATTTTTAAAACTCCCCCTCCTTCTCAACCAGTACAAACTATATCATTGAAATACATTGTTATCTGGCGACATAAGCCGGCAAGTCAGTCCCATTAACTTGTTCCATGTCACAAAAATCTATTAAAATTGGATTCTATTAACGGAAATTAAAATTGTCAATTGATACATATTTCAATCATAAAGGACATCCCATCATTGACATCCAAAAACGAATTTGTTTCCAAGCAATAATAATATGATACCATTTTGTTCCGATGTCCAGCTTTGATAACTAGACTCGAATCAATGTCGCTTCCATAATATTATATCTAATCAATACTTGTGACCTAATATTGTGAATCTTGTATGATAATCAACTGCTCCGAGCTTTTTATGGCGAAATTTCGTGTTTGATACGCGATTGATATGAATGTTCAGGTGTTTAAATAGATTACTTTTTTTTATTATTGCTTAGATGGGTGGACTAACTCGCAGCCCACCTGGTGTTAAGTGGTTACTGGAGCCCATAGACATCTACAACGTAAATGCGCCACCCACCTTGAGATGTAAGATCTAAGGTCTCAGTATAGTTACAACGGCTGCCCCACCCTTCAAACCGAAACGCATTACTGCTTCACGGCAGTTACAGCTTAACACAAGTTGTATATTAATACAAGGATAATCATTTAAATAGATCAAATATCTCAGAAAATCTCAAAAAATATATCAGGATATTGCCTGTTTCAGCCACTCATCATTTTCCAAATTGCACTCCCTCTCTATTAGATTTGATGATGGTATCTTCTTCTAGTAGTATTGACACTCATGGTCAAATAACCGCTTCATTTTCATACCATGACTTGATTTTCTTATCTCTCCGTGTGCGGGCTCCTAAGCGTAAGTCTGAGTTTCTATTTCTTCGCAGTTACAAAGGCATTAACATGGAGGCATTGAGACGTGATGCAGGCTTAATCGATTGGAGGCCGCTATTCAATGAATTGGATATAAATGGAAAGGTAGCATTTTTCACGGAGTCGATTTTAGAATTATACGACCATCATGCTCCCATCAAGCGTGTCAAAATCAAACATAAGCCAGCGCCTTGGTTATCTCCTGAAATTAAGCAATGGATGGCCTGCCGAGATAAAGCTCGAAAGAGGCTAAAACGTCAACCGTCCGAGCGTAATCTAACATACTATAAACTATTACGTAATCGGTGCAATCGTCTATGTCGAGATGCCAAGAGACGTCATTTCCATGAATCTCTCATAAATCGTAAGTCTTCTGATGTATGGAAATTTTTAAAATCCGTAGGCATAGGAAAAGCATCATCTACGTCCTGCGGCGGTCTCGATTTAAACGCACTCAACAAACATTTTTCTACACCCTCTTTCTCAGTTGATCAGTGTCGTAAATCGAGAACTTTGCAAACGTTACTTAATCTCCCTTTGCCTAAACATTCTTCCTTTAAGTTTCAGTCAGTATCGACCAATGATGTTCGTAAAGCTATTTTATCCATTTCTTCCCATGCTGTAGGTAGTGACAACTTGTGCTCTAAAATGCTTATCCCTATTCTTGATATACTACTTCCTTGTTTAACGAACATAATTAACCATTCCTTACAATCTGGATCCTTTCCTAAATCCTGGAAATCCGCTAATATTATCCCTTTACCTAAAACCAGCAATCCTTCGTCTTTGTCACATTATCGTCCTATCTCCATACTTCCTTTTCTCTCGAAAGTGTTGGAGCACATTGTTCACAAGCAACTACAAAATTTCCTCCTCTCCAATAATATTCTTAGCAACTTTCAATCAGGTTTCCGATCGGGACACAGCACGGTGTCTGCGTTGCTGAAAGTGACAGATGACATTCGATGGGCAATTGAAAACCAATCCCTAACCATTCTTGTACTGCTTGACTTCAGTAACGCATTCAACTGCGTGGATCTCGATATCCTGCTCGGTATTCTTCGATCCCATAACATTACTACTTCTGCCCTAAGGTGGTTTGATTCATATCTTCAGGGCCGTTCACAACGCACACGTCAAAATGAATCCTTCTCAGACTGGGTTGCTGTTGATGCTGGCGTGCCTCAGGGTGGTGTTCTCTCTCCTCTTCTTTTCTCAGTGTTTATTAACACAGTCACTACTTTGATATCCTCAAATTTTCATCTTTATGCAGATGATTTGCAAATTTACCATCACTGCGCACCTAGTGAAATTGATAGAGCAGTCAAGGATGTTAATTGTGATTTGGAAAACATTCATGAATGGGCAACGTCTCATGGACTCTTACTCAATGCCAACAAAACACAGGCCATCATAATTGGTAGTAGATATGCTATTCGTGCATTAAATCATTCTGCAATTGGATCTCTCAAATTGAATGGCCAACCGATTGTCTTTAGTGATACTGTTAAAAACCTTGGCGTTACTTTTAACTCTTTCTTAAGCTGGAATGAGCAGGTTAACAATGTTAGCAGTAAAGTTAACTTTGCATTCCATTCACTCAAATGTCTCCAATATTTTTTGCCTTTGGAAACTAAAATTTCTCTTGCCCATAGTCTCATTTTACCCATTTTGGACTACGCTGATGCTTGCTACTTGGATGCCACTGAGGAGCTTCTCAATAAGCTTGAGCGTTTGCAAAATTTGTGCATCCGTTTTATTTTTGGTCTCAAAAAATATGATCATATTTCTGAATTTCGCAAAAAGCTCAAGTGGCTCCCAGTCCGTTTCCGCAGAAATACTAGAATGTTGTGCTTCCTATTTAATATCCTACATAATCCTAACTACCCACAATATTTACGTGATCGCTTTACCTATGCCCGTCCCTCCATTGCTCCTTGTAGAACCCACATTAAAACTCTCCTCAATTGCCCTGTTCATAAAACACATGCTTACGCAAAATCGTTTTCTGTACAAGCAGTTATACTTTGGAATTCCCTCCCTCCAAACATACGAGCGTGCAAAACCATAGCAGCATTCAAGAAATCTGTTAAGGAACATTATTTATCCTTACCATTTTAAATAAATTATATATATTTGTATAATGTATTATAATATAAAGTAAGTATATGTGTGTATGTTATATATATGTATGTGTGTGTGTGTGTGTGTATTTGTATGTATATATATTGTTTTGTATCTTGTAATATGTATATATTATTATATGTAATGTTTACTGTATGCACTAGGTTTGTGTTCTTAATTCTTCTTTCCTTTTGCGGGCCTACTGGAAGAGATTTCAACATGAAATAAGTAGTGCCCTTGTACTCTGTATCCTTATTGACGTTTCTTTTCTAACAGCTGTGTGTACAAAATATATTAAATAAAATAAAATAAATAAATATATCATAACCATTTTTTTTAGGTCCATATTCGGTTGGATGCACTCTTTGGCTCTCTGTTCCCCTGTTTCCATAATGGTAAATACAAGACTTTATGTAGGCATAAGGCGAATCCCGCTATACAACTTGAATTCGAAGTCTCAATACAGCTGTCTTTTGATGCAGAACGCTTTATTGGTTCCAGCTAGAGTTGTAGACTTAGGCATGACGGTGATACATTGTTATGGCCCTGGTAGGCAGGCTCAAGATATACGCTTCAACCGGTAAAGGTAATAATTCTGAAAAATTGCGAAATCGGAATAATATTTTCAGAAAAAAAAGAACGAACTAAACCGAATTATTTTGAAGAGAGGTCGAGGAGGACACGAATAGGAAGGGCGCAAAACCATTTACAAGAAGGCGGAAATTCAATTTTAACGTCGTAATTTTGTTTTGACAGAAAAAAGTTTACAATTTATTCATAGTCTTAGTTACTCTGCACACATAATTTTTTATAGTTTTTTTCATATTAAATATCTCCATAAATGTAATTTATAAAAAAAAACACTTCTTAAATATATATTATTAGTATATATATTATGAGTATAATGTTAAATTATGTTTATAGGACTGAAAATTAACAAAAAAAAAGTATAAAATTGTGGTTTATGGTTGTACCTAATTCCAAGATAATTACTACAATGATTTTTTTTCTCCCTACCAGCGAGTTGCTTGGTAAATATTGGTCTATCTTAGTATGCTGGTAAAACTCAGAAAAAGCTATTGCCCGTTCTTGAATGGATCGCTTAGTCACCTTGACAACTTTTTGGGCGTTAGAGATAATAAGATGGGCTTTGACTTTATAAACTAGTTCATATATAATTTTAAACAGCTTATAATTAATATTCTACGTCCCAATTGATTCAACTATTTTGGAAGTAAACGTTAACTATTTTAATTATTCACAGCCTGCTTGAAACTTTTATTTTATTTTACCCCATCTTAGACTATACACACGTTCACAAACTCTTTGTCTTGTTGAACCATTTGACTCATATTAATCAAAATTAATTTCGAATTATACGCCACAGTTCGACCGATTTTTAACTATACCAAAACATGTATTGTTAAAAATTCTTATTATGCTCTTCGAAAATTTAGTCTGTGACACAGCGCATTTGAATAGGCGGGTCGGGTGATCCAATATAAAATTATGTCAAGATTGATTTCCATCAGCAGGCGAGGTTCACATTACCATAGTTATGAATTTCAAAGGATTGTGCCTTCTGCATGAACTACGGTATAAAACGTTACAGTCTCTATTAATATATCGCTAAAAATGTTAATTTAAAGATTACAAAACTATTTAGTATTTGGTATTCGGAGTGTGGGTGTATTTGTTTTTGTTTGTAGAGGAAATGCATACGAAACAAAAAGATCTTAGCTACATATTAATACGTGAAGCAAAAACACTGTATCCCTTTTTACGAAAATTGCGCGGACGGAGGAGTATGAAATTTTTCACACTTATAGAGAATATAGAGAAGAAGTGCATAATGTTAATATTTTTTTTTAAATAATGCATAAAGGATACATTAAATCAATAAAGAAAACATTACACACACTACATACCATGTATTTGACGCACACACGCATGCATACTATTTATTGTCAAACTTTTGTTCTTGACGTTTGTTGTCAAATTGAGATTAAATATTGTTTGTCTTTGTTAATATTTTTTATAGTGTAGTCTTGGCGAAATTTGTGATTATAGAAGTATAAAATACAATCATAATAGTGTACAAACTTACAATTCCAATTAATTATAGTCGAATTTCGACTACTGCGGGACCTCTAGTTTGTATTTAATACAAATAAAAAGTTAATAAAAATAATAGAAATATAAGTGCGTTACAAATACAAATAATGTTTTGTTCTAAAAAAATAACAAAACAACAACAAATCACACCGAAAAACATCCGAGAAAATCCTTCGGAAATGAAAATTAAACCCGTGTGCTAATACCGTTTTTCCTATTTTTTTTCTGCGAAGCAGCCACGCGTTTTAGTTATTGGGGGACGGGTCAAATGTTGTACAATACAATGGAGACTTTATTCTCACGTCATATCTACAGGCTCTAGGTCAGTAAGCGCGAGTAGTTCTGGCTCTCCGTTTGTGTATCTCGGGAAAAGAAAAATAATAATGTACTGAGTGTCTACTTCTTCTTAAAAGCTGTTCCGTTTTTAAGCGTCAGCGGCCTCATTGATATCATCTATGAAGTATTATATTGAATTAGTCACGACAAATAGTACTTACAGTATTTTTTCTAATAAAAATTGACCACTTTAATGTAATATTGGACAATTTAAGTATAAAATTAACTAAAGTACTAAATAATATATAATATGCCTTTTTACCTATGTAGTTGCCGCTTTATAATACTGTAAAAGCTGTATCAAATTGAACTTAAGCGACATATCAACCTGTATAGCGCAAACAAATAAATTCTCAAATTTTAATCGTTGGAAATCAATATGACGATACGGAAATATGTGAATACATAATTATATGGTGTAAACTATATTCTCTATTTATATCTTTTTTCTCTTCCATGAGCTTTCATTTGATTTTCTCTATTTCGAGCTGAACTCAATTTTAAAACGTATATCCCTGTCTTTGTCTGACTCTTTCTATTTGCGTAGAAGATAAATGCCCGAAAGCATAATTTACATAAACCGAAGATTTTATAATGTTAACAAAAAAAAACAACAAATAAAAAAATCTTACAAATAAACATTGACCCTCATATAGTTGAAAGTTCTGTTTTATATTTCGATTCAGAACACACACCCTTATACCGTACCTGTTTCGGTCAAACTTTATACTTAAACTCTAAGCACACAGAACGCTGAATATTAAACAGCTCGCGGTCTCGTACTCAAATATTGATTGTTTAATTAATTTTAGACAGTCTGCCCGTAAACGTTGGAATAGAATGGCAAATTTCGCTTTTATTGCGTAACATTTAACATTTAGGACTAATTAATTATAAATACTATTATAATATTATATTATAGTATGTGGGTTAATAAACTAAAAAAGCGCTTAATAACAAAATGAACTAACGCAGTGGTCGGGAACTTAGTCATCCAAAAGAGCCAAATATAGATAATATGTATGTATATATGGGCGCAAACGCCACTATTGGCAATAATTAACATCATTTATAGTTTAGTTTATTCTATATTATTATTTATTTATTATTAGTAAGGTGAAATATTATTCCGCCATATTTAATATTTAGTACTGTTTTGATGTGAAAATGTTCAGAATATGTTTATAATGTTTATTTTATTGTTTAAAAAAACAAATAATTGTCAAAATAATCAAATATTAACAAGTATAAATATTAATAATAAATTATGTTAGGTATGTACAATTAACATTAATACTTTTTTTTTATTGCTTAGGTGGATGGACGAGCTTACAGCCCACCTGATGTTAAGTGGTTACTGGAGCCCATAGACATCTACATCGTAAATGCGCCAACCACCTTGAAATATAAGTTCTAAGGTCTCAGTATAGTTACAACGGCTGCCCCACCCTTCAAACCGAAACGCATTACTGCTTCACGGCGGAAATAGGCAGGGCGGTGGTACCTACCCGCGCGGACTCACAAGAGGTCCTACCACCAGTAATGATACTTAACAGTAGAGCTAAACAATAATAACATTAAAGCTACATTTTATGAATTGTTTTGCAGTAATTTCATTTGTTTGTATTAAAGAAGTTGTAGTTGATATAACCAACACAAAATGCGTAATTGTGTAAAAACTAAGATGTGGCTTTTTTTGTAATAAACAAGTAATGTTAATGTTACATAAAATTGTAATGTATTTTTGTTGTAATAGAGCTTATGTTTTTTTATTGTCCGTGTAGGCACATGGGCATACGGCACCTGGTGGTGAGTGGTTACCGTCGCCCATGGACTTCAGTAATAGCAAAGGCATGGAAAGGAGCTCATTCCAAAGCCGGATAGTACGTGGCAAAAAGATCTCTCTTTTTTTTTTTTTTTTCCTACCTATGCTGATAGCCTTGAGAGGCTATTTCAGCTTCACCCTAACGTGTGTAGGTGAGCTCACGGGGCTCAAACCGGAGAGTTGCTAACACTGACCCTAGCAAGAGCAGTGCTTCGCAGAATCTACCACCGGATCGGAAACGCGACCCACTGAGAAGATCCGGCGAGAAACTCAGTGGGCTGTGTCTAGGGGTTAATTCGCTCGTCGAGCCCTTCGTCGCAAGCGACGGGTTCGACGAGGACGGTGACCGGTGCTTGTGGTGCCTAAAAGCACCGTTAATGGATCGGGAGGATCCGTAATGACGTGCTTTGGGCGACGTCGACTGTTTACCATTCGGTCTACAGGATCGGGTATGTAGTTTCCAGCGGCCACGACAAGAGGGTTCTCATGTCGTGCCGCCTTCTCGAAATGGCGCAATGATGCCGACTGTAGATACTTACTGACAGAGTCGAGCTCCAGGTCATCGTGGAGATCCACGTTCCTCAGGAACCATGGTGCTCCGACGGCTATCCTGCAGAATCGGGATTGAATAACCTGAAGGGGCTTCAAGTTGGTGCGGGCTGCGTGAGCGAACACTACGCTTGCATACGTCATAACGGGGCGTATGCAAGTTTTGTAGAGAGTTACCTTATTACGGAGGGACAGTTTGCTTCGCTTGCAAAGCATAGGGTAGAGACGTCCTAATATGAAGGCGGCACGGTCGCGTACCGTTTTAATATGGGGACGGAATGTCATCCCTCTGTCGAGGGTGACGCCTAGGTATTTGACCTGCGAGGTCCACGGTATGGGCTGGCCAAAGAGAGTGACGGGGCTAACGGCGGAGGTGTTTGCGCGCCTATTAGGGAGTGGGATACTCGAAGTGGTATTCGGAGGGCGACCCCTTTTGAAGAGCACCGCTGTGCTTTTCGTGGGGTTGATGTCGATGCGCCACTTCCGGAACCACTGTCCCATGGTGGCTATTGCGATCTGGAGTCGCCGATGCAGCAACGACATCTTCCTACACGAGTAGTAGATAGCCGTGTCATCGGCGAAGAGCGCTAGATGGGTCTCCGGAGACCGGGGTATATCATTG
Source organism: Bombyx mandarina (assembly GCF_030267445.1). Classification (NCBI taxonomy): domain Eukaryota; kingdom Metazoa; phylum Arthropoda; class Insecta; order Lepidoptera; family Bombycidae; genus Bombyx; species Bombyx mandarina. Next base: position 5,580,223 of record NC_143215.1, read on the forward strand.
ATATACAAACTAAATAATAACGGGGAGAGCGCGGAGCCTTGCGGGACTCCGGCAGTCAGATGACGGGGGCGGAAGATCTCTCGAAACCCTAGTAACACCGACAGATACAATAGACATATATTTAAAGAGCCATTTTTTTACTTAGACTTTATAGCTTTGCATTTCAAACACTTTTACTCGTCTCTAACAAGGAAAGATAATAACTAATATTCAATAACCGTAGCCGACGAGTCAAAGAACCGCATGCGGCTCGCGAGCCGTGGGTTGTCGACTACTGAACTAACAGATAGTATTATCTTTTATTTTATCCTGTTGATTCCGACCAGCCTATTAGAGCGAAGTTATCAAGAAGAAATTTATTGTATTTTCAATACAGATACTTGATGGGTGTGCAAATTTTAAAGTTGACATCTTGAAGTCGGTGAAAATAGCCTTCAAATCTAATGTCACATACAAACAAACAGGTATGTAACATAACGATCTAAAAAGAGCGTGTTAAAAACATAACAATTCAGTTGGCACACAACGTGTAGTATGACGCCAAAAACGGAATGAATGATTGTTTTGTTTAGACCACCTGTTCGTCTCCCAGGACCAAATATTATATGAAAGACATAATTCGGTCTATTTTTATCGCGCGCGCTTTCCTATTGTGATATAAGCTTGGGCGACCAATTAACATCGAGTAGGTCCCGACCTCGTCTGCTTATTTATTAAATCTAAAAAAAGACTATTAAAACCAGTTTTTTCTTAAAGATACACTTCAAAGGGTTATATAGATATACTTATAGATATACTTCACTTTTTTGCAAAACTATTAAAACACTATATTTCAGTAGAATCAAATTTTTATTGCTTTAAATGAGTAGACGAGATCGCCTGATGTTAAATTATTACCTTAGACCACAGGGTATCAGAACGTAAATATCCATGTCTATCTCGGGACATGAGGATTTTAATACAACGACTGTCCAAGCCTCCGATTATGAACGCTTTGATATAAAAATGTATACGTATGGACTACGCAAGGACGTGCATATGGGCGCAAACGCCACTATTGGCAATAATTAACACAATAATATATAGTTTAGTTTATTCCATGTTATTTATTGTTTATTTATTATTAGCAAGATGGAACTGTTATTCTACCATATTTAATAATTGTCAGACACTGTTTTTATGTGAAAATGTTCAGAATATGTTTTTTTTTTTTTTTTTTATTGCTTACATGTGTGGACGAGCTCACAGCCCACCTGGTGTTAAGTGGTTACTGGAGCCCATAGACATCTACAACGTAAATGCGCCACACACCTTGAGATATAGTTCTAAGGTCTCAGTATAGTCACAACGGCTGCCCCACCCTTCAAACCGAAACGCATTACTGCTTCACGGCAGAAATAGGCGGGGTGGTGGTACCTACCCGTGCGGACTCACAAGAGGTCCTACCACCAGTAATTACGCAAATTATAATTTTGCGGGTTTGATTTTTATTGCACGATGTTATTCCTTCACCGTGGAAGTCAATCGTGAGCATTTGTTGAGCACGTATTTCATTACAAAAATTGGTACCCGCCAGCGAGATTCGAACACCGGTGCATCGCTCGATACGAATGCACCGGACGTCTAATCCTTTAGGCCACGACGACTTCGACTTGTTAAATATTCATATTCTTGTTTAAAAACGCAAATGACTGTATAAATAATTAAATATTAATAAAGCATAAATATGAATAATAATTTATATTATAATTAACAGTAATAACATAATTAAGTATTTTAATTGTTATGCAATGATGTTGGCACCATCTATTATTAGGCTGGATAATGACAATGTTAATTTATATTATTTAAAGGTAATTTATGTAAAATAAATTAATGTCAGTCATATAAAAATCACTAAAATATGTATTGTGAATATTAAGCCATATTTTGTGAATTGTTTCGCAGTAATGACATTTGTTTGTATATAAGAAGTAGTAGTTGGTATAACCATCACAAAATGGCTAATTGTGTAAGAAGTAAGACGTGGCTTTTTGTAATAAACAAGTAATATTTAAGTTTTATAGGATTGTATTGTATTTTCATTGTACAAGACCCTATGTGTGAAAAACCCTGGCGTAACACCGACATGCACTATACCTACCTACATATGTGCATTAATGTTAAAAAGAACAGATTCAGGACGGAAACATTGATAACAAATAATCTCCTAAACGATTCCATTACGTTTCATTAACAATATTGATTAAAGTAAAACTACAGTCGAACTCTATTTGTTGTGGGTAAGTTTTAACTAGTTTGGCAACTAGTCTCATGCTAAAATTTCACTTGAAATATTCATTGAGCGTGCACGACACAATGTGAACGGAAACTGATCGTCTCAACATAGATACTATACTGAGACCTTAGAACTTATATCTCAATGTGTGTGGCGCATTTACGTTGTAGATCTATGGGCTCCAGTAACCACTTAATACCAGGTGGGCTGTGAGCTCGTCCACACATCTAAGCAATAAAAAAAAGATAGCTTCCTGTATTATAATAATTATTATGTTTAATTATAACAGATATCCAAACAGAATAATTATCATTATTGGCAACTCTAGGAGCATAATATTAAGGTTACCTACAGCAAGAATTGTTTTCGATGTTTTTTTAAATTAAACTATGTAATATATGTCTATGTAAGGAAATCATCGGAAAAATGATCTCAAAGCATTGCCAATTGATTAAATTATAAGGCACCGTATACATGAATAGACGAATCAAATCAATCAATAACGATCACCGCTACGGACAACACCCTTGATGAAAATCCATTAATGAAAATCGTGGTGAGAGCCCGTCAATTGAAAATATGTGTAACGACTTTAAATTAAGCATATATAAGTTAAATTGGAAAATGAAATCATCTGGAGCTAACATCTCTTCTATTGATTTAATGGGTACACGAGCATACGGCCCACCGGACTATGAGGGGTCATTAATTTTCGCGCACCTCGGAAATGCCAGGGACATAGTTAGATAGTTCAATCTTCACGCCCATAAATTTTCCACATCGTGCTAAGGTAATCGTCAACTTTATAATGTGTTACCGCCTAAACGTTGCTATATATAGATATATATATTTATTGATTAGATGGGTGGACGAGCTCACAGCCCACCTGGTGTTAAGTGGTTACTGGAGCCCATAGACATCTACAACGTAAATGCGCCACCCACCGTGAGATATAAGTTCCAATGTCTCAGTATAGTTACAACGGCTGCCCCGCCCTTCAAACCGAAACGCATTAATGCTTCAAGGCAGAAATAGGCAGGGTGGTGGTACCTACCCGTGCGGAATCACAAGAGGTCCTACCACTAGTAAAAAGCCTCTTAGAATATCGAGTTATTTTACGTATTCGAACCGGATATAAAATAAAGGCCTCGGAAAGTTAATTAATAATGATCGTTGTTCGTATACAAGTTTGCCGTTGATTTAGTTTATTTATTTATTTTGTAGACCGCAGGCATCACAAGCCACTTCGAAATAAAAATTCATATTTAAAAAACTCATACTATTGTACGCTCTGAAACAATAGCGTTCATTAATCGGTTGTTAAGCGTTTTGTACGACTCAATGATGTTTTTCATCACAAATGAAAGAGCAAAGTAAACATGTTTTCAATTCTACATTACTCGTTTTTATAGAAAGTTGGTAAAATATCATTTTGATTTACGTAGGGGTAGCTCCTTGAAGTTTTTGTAGCGGTTTATTAAAAAGGCGTTTCGGTTTGTTTGCTGAAAAAATCAGATTACGTAAATCGTTTTCGTGTTACAGTTGAGTTTATGTTGATTTTAATGTAAATCAATTAACATTAGAATTATTTGAGCTCAAGATAAATAATTGAATCAATTTTTTATATTATGAATCTCTAACGTCTTTCCGTGGTATCAAACCACATTCACAGTTTGATCTCGCGTTTTTTATTGACATTATTGACGGTGACCACGAATTCTGTAGAACATTCGAAACATTGAAAGCTATCATATAAAAAGCGCAATTATACCCGTAAAAGTAATTTTAATTATGTCGTCGACTCCCGAAAACCGGAATCACTATAATGCTTAGTCTGGCCATAAATACTGTTACAATTAAAAATAAACAAAATATTACATTTGAATTTAGAATCTGTCATGTTTATATGATTGCTAGTTTTCTCATTTTGGCGCCAATACATTGTACAATATTTTGCGATATTAAAATGGAGTGGGGTGATAAAGAGAACCGAATCGCTGTGATTGCATTACGCAAAGTAGGTATGGAGCCAAATGCAATTTTTAAAACTCTCCATACGCTTGGTATTAGTAAAATGTTTGTGTACCGGGCTATTAATAGGTGCAATGAGACCTCCTCTGTTTGTGAGAAAAAGATCTGGCCGTCCACGTAGTGTTCGTACGAAAAAGGTGGTCAAAGCAGTAAGGGAAAGAATTCGAAGAAATCCTGTCCGAAAGCAAAAGATTTTATCTCGGGAGATGAAGATAGCACCTAGAACCATGTCGCATATTTTAAAAGATGACTTAGGACTTGCAGCCTATAAGAGACGTACTGGTCATTTCTTAACTGATAATTTAAAAGAGAATAGGGTGGTAAAATCGAAACAACTACTGAAGCGGTACGCAAAGGGAGGTTATAGAAAAATTTAGTTTACGGATGAGAAAATTTTTACAATTGAGCAACATTTTAACAAACAAAATGACCGTATTTATGCTCAAAGCTGTAAGGAAGCTTCCCAATTAGTCGATAGAGTGCAACGTGGGCACTATCCGACTTCAGTGATGGTTTGGTGGGGTATTAGCTATGAAGGAGTGACTGAGCCATACGTTTGTGAAAAAGGTATCAAAACATTAGCACAAGTGTATCAAGATACCATTCTTGAGAAGGTAGTGAAGCCCCTTAACAACCCCATGTTCAATAATCAAGAATGGTCCTTCCAGCAAGACTCGGCGCCAGTCAGTTTTAGAGAGTACGGCTTGCTCTAAACGCCATGATAATTTGGAATCCCTAAAACAATCTGTACGATTGGCAGTGAAAATTTTTCCTATGGAAAGAGTGCGTGCTTCTATTGATAACTGGCCTCAACGTTTAAAGGACTGTATTGCAGCCAATGGAGACCACTTCGAATAAGCTTTTTACACTTTAAATTGTAATAAATGTTTTTTGCAATAGATTTATTTTTATTTTTAATTGTAACAGTATTTATGGCCAGACTAACTAGTTCGTATATTTTTTCATACTAAATCAGTTTGTGGTTGTGTTCACTTCACTACTACTTACTTACATATTTAACATATATTTTCCTGTAACTGATTTGAGAACTGATAGTAGCATACGCATTACGGTCCTATATATTTCTGCTTTAACCTAATGATGGGTTCTGCTTTAAAGGATTGAACTGTCACCGCTCGAATTCAACTGCCTATCCCAAGGTAGATAGGAACATATGTTTTTTTTTTGCGTCGACGGTGACTAGCTCCTGCATAATCAGGATTCGGGGAGTAGTCAGCGGTGGCAACGATAAGGCGATTATCATGACGTATAGCCTTATTGAAGTACCGTTCCGACGCTGACTTCATGTATTTCCGGATTGATTCGAGGCCCAGGTTGTCGTGTAGGTCGACGTTCAAGGAACATACGTATGAATGGACTCCGTCAACTTACTACACTCCTCTAGCTGTGAGGGACATGCCAGAAAAGTAATTGAAAAAAAAAGTTTATCGAATGAAAGAATGAGAGACATAGTATGCTCTATTACACACCAAAACCTAAAATTGAAACAGATACAACAGTTATTTTGGGGCGTACTATGTATAATAATTTTTATATTTCCATGAAAATAATAAAACTCTAAGTACTAAATAACTTCGCAATTAGATGTGAATGATTGCGGCTTGAAAATAAAAGAAACCTTGACTTTAATTTACGTAAGAATTAATTAAAGCCCAAAATGTTTATGCGTAATTTATTTCCATTATTTTTGTTTTGTTTTTTTGCAATAAACTACAAATTTTCTATGAAGTTTAAGTCATCTGATTACGAGCCATTGCTTTGACAAATATGTATTATAAGTGAATACTTAAGTATATACTTAATACTGTTATAATCGTGGTATTAATTTTGTAATCAACACAAATAAGAATATAGAGGTATGTCATTATACTCGCATCACGAAATAATACTGTTTTTAGTGTTTAATTTCGGTTTTTTTTTAAATTCCATATTTCCTAAAATGGTAACAGTGAGGTGTTGTTCGTCGGTTATAATATTTTGGAAACTTCTATCAAATTCTCTAGTGAACTTATTGGAACGAAGTTTTGGAACGAAGTTCCTCATCGCGCGTTGTGAAAGGGGGCTAGACGGAAAAAATTCTTACGAAAAGTTGTCACGACACTTTTTAGATCCGTCATTCTGACCAATCAACGTGTAGGCGCTTATCGCGTGACATTGCTCGTATCCGATTGGTCCGCGTAATGAGTACAGTTTCTCGAGATAGCGTTTCAACAATAGTAATTTAGTTCATAGTATTGTTTTTTTCTTCTTCATAATGCCGTAATTTATTATTATAACTTAAAAAAAATTTACAATTCCTTCACTAATTAATCCCTTGACACCTCTGAAGTTTTTTTATTTAACATTTATTTTTCTTTGCACGCAGAAAAATCAATCAGTACTTTGAGGCTTCACAATTTGTTTGACTTCGGCTTAGACTTTAATAAAGAACAAGAGGATCCCACAAATGGGATTAAGCTGTAAAGAATTCGAAGCAATTGTGTGTACCTTTAATTAATTAAATAAAATTAATCATAGTGAATTAGTGCCAAGCCTCCTTAACCTACGGAATAGATTTTTCACACATTGTTTCGGTGTCCATTTAAAATATAACTACTATTTATATTTATGTACACTAGCTGACCCAGCAGACATCGTAGTGCCTCAATCGATAAATAAAAGACCTAAACTTTCGTATAAAATATACTTAAAACAAACAAAAGGAATACGTCCGACGGGGGACGCACGCATCAAAGGAAAAACAAAATAGTTATTTTTATTTAATTACGAGCATTTTCTAATTGATCTCAATCCTTTTAAACCTTCTCTGGACTTCCACAAATAATTCAAGACCAAAATTAGCCAAATCGGTCCAGCCGTTCTCGAGTTTTAGCAAGACTAACGAACAGCAATTCATTTTTATATATTATATAGATTTAAGATATATAGATATACGATATTTATACGAACACCCTTAAAATACTGCATGGCTCAAAGCGATTAGGCTCACACAAACAAAAGGCTACCTAACCCACATACTAGAATTGTTTGAACTTGTTAATATCAATACGTAGATGGCTCTATCGATTCCGTCCGGTCACCCCAAGCCGTGTCCTTCAACTCTGACCGTCAATTTTAATTTGACTGACCAGAACATTACCGTGCGAACCTTTATGCTTCTTTATTAATAAATTTCATAAAATAGAATCAACTGCGTTCGTAATTTGTTTCATTTACTTAGACTAGAGTATATATTAATATCTAAACAATATAAATAATAAAACAGTAGAAACGGATAGACTGAAGAGAAATAATTAAAATTGAAGTTTAACTAAAGAAGAACAATAGAATATAATCCAGCAACTTGAATAGCTATTTGTTTGTTAACCGACTTCAAAAAAGGAGGAGGTTCTCAATTCGACTGTATGTTTTTTTTTTTTATGTTTGTTACCTCATAACTTTTGACTGGGTGACTCGATTTGAGGATTCTTTTTTTTATTAGAAAAATGCTTCCCGTGTGGTCCCATTACAATTTAGTCCAGTTCTGATAATGGTATCCATGAGAAGAACATATAAGCCTTAAATTTGCATTAAGTACGTGCGCGACAAATAGATGAATAGCTCAATATCACACCAACCGATTTCGATGATTATTGTTTTTAGTGTATATTAATTTATTTGGAACATCTTTTTTTTTTTAAGTCTGTTTTTGTCAAAGCATGTCTATTTACAATTATTGGTCCACATGTCCGGAACTACTGAGCTTTATCCTTGCATTCCGCTGGGGAGCCTTACGTGTGTTATCTGTGTGGGTAGATCACAGATATTTACAATAAATGCTTCAAATCCGCATTTTGAAGTCAACGTGGCCTAAAGGATAAGACGTCCGGTGCATTCGTATGTAGCGATGCACCGGTGTTCGAATCCCGCAGGCGGGTACCAATTTTTCTAATGAAATACGTACTTAACAAATGTTCACGATTGCCTTCCACGATGAAGAAATAACATCGTGTAATAAAAATCAAACCCGCAAAAATATAATTTGCGTAATCACTGGTGGTAGAATCTCTTGTGAGTCCGCACAGGTAGGTACCACCACCTCGCCTATTTCTGCCGTGAAGCAGTAATGCGTTTCGGTTTGAAGGGTGGGGTAGCCGTTATAACTATGTCCTACCACCTAGAGGTCCTACCACCAAACTCATAAAAGGTCCTACCACCACTCACAAGAGGTCCTACCACTATCTCATGGTGGGTGGCGCATTTTCATTGTGGATGTCTATGGGCTCCAGTAACCACTTCATACCAGGTGGGTTGTGAGATCGTCCACCCATCTAAGCTATAAAAAAAAAAAAAAAACACTTCCAGAATTCATATGTGAAGTAAAAATGATCTTATAACAGTACCTACTCACATTATTGAGGCACGAGGAACAATAAAAACCAAAATTTAAAGCCCACCATAATTAATGCTATTATAAATCAAAATTACAAGCTTCAATTCGTGCGAAAATTTCATAGCGAATCGTCTAAATCTCGAGGGTCCACAAGTTTAATAACGTCTCGAAGTGATTAAGGCTTATTGAGATCTCATTAAGCAATGTTTCCAGTTCGGATTTTCTCTGGGATTGGAGCAAAATTTCATAAAGTACAATTTTCGTAGAACTTTCCAAACTTTAAAACTCTTTGGATCCTGAGCGCTATGACATATTTTTCTACAAATGAGTTTTAAAAATAGTCTTGAGTGCACTGATTTTCGACCACCTTGCTTTACCAACCTACAATTAGCTTGGGTGTGCTTCTGGCGTGACTGCTGTTCATATCTGACAATGACCACTTGACGAACAAATGAGTGGTATGTTGATCGACCGTGGAAGACAAAAAAGTGCTTGTGATACTCTTATGCTGGCACGAGGAACGTCATCTGTCGTTAGATAGCAAAAACCGATATCGAAACAACTGGAATATCTGGAATATTCTGGAAACATTTCTCGAATATTCTCTTCCTTGGTTTACCAGTTGTATCGCGTGTTCCAATGGCCCCGATAATGTTCTCGCCATAGACAAGACTAGTCTAACACGTTTTCGAATGTTCTAGTTCTTCTCGTAACAATATGTTCTATTATTATTTAAGTCGATGAGAAAGCTTGCAAGACGAAAATATCGATCAATAAGTTCCTTAATTAATGTGCGCTAGTGCTAATATCCCAATGGTCAGAAGGAATTAATTACTAACCGGTTTATAGTGTTTGTAACTAATCACTCGCAACCCGGACTATTATTGTTTGTAGCTTTTGATTAATTTTAGGAAACCATGAACAATTCTCGATGACGCTTATTTCATTGATGAATTCCCAATAATCTTAAGGACCTAAAGGACTATTCCAACTACTGACGGATCGGTGATCCCAGGGGCTCATTCTGAGAGAACTGCTGACCCTAGCAAGAGCAGTGCTATGCTGAATCTACCACCAGGTCAGAATCGCGCTTACAACCAATTACCACCTACAATATAACAGTGATATTTGAAATACATAGTTATAAGGACATAAGAGGTATGCTTAACAAAATAGCGAAAGCCGGACACACTCCGATATGACTAAAGGTAATTTTATGAAGAACATGAATTTCTTGTAAACTATCGCCTACCATATGTGGTACATTGATCGTACTATGTTTAGCCTATGTGCTATTACCTATTTGCAAGCTATTACTTAGTGATGCTTCATCAAAATCCGTCTTGTAGTTTTTGCGTGGAAGAGTAACAAACTTCTATACTCGCAAAATTTCGCATTTAAAATATCAGAAGAATTACAAAAGACAGAACACACGCTGTGTAAGATAAAATAGTATTAATAGAAAGATAGCTGGTAGCGTAACTAAATGTAAAGTACAGGCCTTACCTTGCGTCTGAAGGTTTGTACGTGACGTCATATTTCTCAACGAGGTCCGCCGTTGTGGACCATGAAACTTTGACGGTGGTCGGATTCAGGAATGTCACTGTTATATTCTCTGGCACACCGGGGCCCATTGAGCCTGTTGAAATGAAAAAATAATGCGATTTTATTTTCTAATGTGAGCTAAAGTGTTCTAAGTTCTAAGTGCTAAATGTAAGTGTTCGATTTTCATAAAATCGTGTGATAAGGGTAAAGATTTTTACATTTTTCGCAATCTGAAATTCGTTCTCGCGTATTTTACACGTGTTGAATGTATTCTCTTTTTATTGCCAACCCACGTATTCTAGTCTAGTATTGGCAATCATTCAAGTGGTGACTGTGCAAATGGCTACTAGATTTCGCATCAAAAATTCGATTGGAAAATCTACATATTTCCAGGAACTGAACTGCGTAGACATGGCTGTAGTTGTAGTTATGTTATATTACTGTATATGCTGTAGTTAGGTATTTTATAAAACTCTTTTATCTATACTTATCTATACTAATATTATAAAGAGGAAAGATTTGTTTGTTTGTTTGTTTCGAATAGGCTCCGAAACTACTAGACCGATTTGAAAAATTCTTTTTCCATTAGAAGCCGACATTGTCCCTGATGAACATAGGCTACTTTTTTAATTTTTTTTTGTTTGTTTCATGTGTGTTTTAATGTTTCCGAAGCGAAGCGAGGGCGGGTCGCTAGTAATATTATAAACAGGAAAGATTTGTTTGTTTGTATTGAATAGGCTCCGAAACTATTGAAGCGATTTTAAAAAATCTTTCACTTTTTGGAAGCTACACTATCTCCGAGTGAAAAAGACTTTTTTTTTTAAATAATAAGGGTCCCTACTAAAAAGTTATGCCACAATAAGTGTTCTTTTATTTAAAAAAATCAAACAGTGTCAAATATCGTTTACAGGGAAGCTCTGACTTAATAAAATCAATGGCTTTGGTTTTGTATGTATGACCTTTTAATGAAAATAAGAAAAATAGTTATATAAAAATAATAAAAAAGAGATAAAAATATCATTTAAATGAAAATAAAAGTTCATTAAAATAATAATATTCAAAACTATCTTTATAGTTTTCTTTTTTTAGTAACCTGACGCAAATAGAAGAGATGAGTGTGTATTATGATTTTTAATTTTGATATTTTTATTAAGAATCCGAGCGAAGCTGGAGCGAGTCGCTAGTTTTGATAATAAGTTCGTTATTCGCAAGTATAACAAAAGTATTAAGGCATGTTAAATGCTATTTTGGACGGTATGTGTTCGGGTTACTTGAACGATTTTTATGGTTCTAAAAGGTAACATATTATATGAATTTAATACAGCGTTTATGTGTAGCCAACACGAAATACAACTACATCATAAAAATAGGTGAGTTTTTCAAACATACTTTTCCACTGAGCAATATGAGCAATATTAGTGTACACGTACATGCAATAAATTAGTCGTATGTAGGTTCAGAAAACATACTCATTCACTAATATAAGTTTTTATTTGTACCGCTTTATAACGGTGGGGCAAGTTATCAGCCCACAAAAACGCTATTCTTTGCTCAGGATGAATTTGTTACGGTATCTACCATAGAGCAGAAAATATTTGACAGACGCCTGAATCGCGCTAACGACATTTTAAGTATATGCGTCTACTGAGCAATTACATCTGCTCGGTGGAAGATCTCCTCTTTATCGTTGCTACCTAACATCCATTCGTTCAATATATTATTTTACTGTTAAAACCTCCAAATTATGTTTTAAAGCGTGCTGTGGGGGTGAGATTCACTATCCAATAACTATATGCTCCAGTAAACGCATTAGCACACACACGCACATTTAGGTGCGACATGAACCCTTCTGTCCACGCATTGCAATAAACATGCCTGTGGCAAGATCTCTGGTGTAGTCAAATTGAGTTTCAACTACTTTTTTTTCTCTATGATGTATAAATGAATCGAGAGCCCACCTTATGTTAAACGATCACCGGAGCCCATAGACATCAGAAGCCATAGGCGTTCTGATACTAGCCTTGATATACGATTGAAATACAAGAGACCTATACGTTATATATATATATATATATATATACATATACAGGTACATATAGTGTTAAGTAAGATGAAGTCGTCGTGGCCTAAAGTATAAGACGTCCGGTGCATTCATATGTAGCGATGCACCGGTGCTCGAATCCCGCAGGCGGGTACCAATTTTTCTAATGATATACGTATTTAACAATTGTTTACGATTCAGTTCCACGGTGAAGGAATAATATCGTGTAATAAATTATAATTTGCGTAATTAGTGGTAGGACATCTTGTGTGTCCGCACGGGTAGGTACCACTGCCTTGCTATTTCTGCTGTGAAGCAGTAATGCGTTTCGGTTTTAAGGGTTGGGTAGCCGTTGTAACTATACTGAGATCTTAGAACTATCTCAAGGCTGGTGTTGGCATTTACGTTGTAGATTTCTATGGGCTCCAGTAATCACTTAACACCAGGTGGGCTGTGAGCTCGTCCACCCATCAAAGCAATATAAAAAATATATATAATTCTGGCCATTGGAAGTAGGTATAACGCTAAGGTTGAAAATCCACTATTTCAATTTTATTCGTTCAATATTTCAAATTGTTATTGAATCTAAAATATTAGGAACCATCAAAATCGGTTCACTTAGAAACAACAACCTCTTTTTTTTTTAAGTCGGCTAAAACAAACCCGTTGAAAAACTGGTATCGAAAATCAGACTATTTCTTGTATATTACTGTATAGCTACTAGTTTTTGGATTTGTACCTACCAGCGTTAGCAAGTCTCAAGACTACGGAGAGTGCTAGAGCGACGGCGGCTATGTGCGCGGGCGGCGCGCACCGCATGTCGCGCCCACCCAGTCGCTCATGCCATGTCGCTTCTAAAACAAAAGAATACAAAAATTCAGCAAAAATATTAACGATCTATCTTCAAACGCAGAAAATGAGAATATCATCAATGTATTTGAAGTCAATTAAACATTAAGAATAACATAAAAACCATGGTCAGATTTTAATAAACTTTCACCTGGGAGATGTTAAAATACATAAAACACATAAAACCACGTATCTGGTTGTAGTGCTGACCGCGGGAACCCTCCTACCCTTAAGGATAACACAAAAACCATTGGTCAGATCTTATAAACATTCACCTGGGAAATTGTAAAACACATAAAAATACATAAAACACTTAAATGGTTTTTGTGTCTGGTTGTAGTGCTGACCGCGGGAACCCCCCTACTCTGACCGAGTTCTAACCCCGGACAGAGATCGGGGAGTTGTTTAGTGCGGTAGGGCCCTAAAATTCCTTCGGCCCGTGGTCTGCTCCCAACAGAACTGCCCCCTGCAGAACGTCAAGTCCTATATACCCCGCGCGCTCCCTACGCGCGGGGACTTCGTAGGAGGTCCCAGGCCCGAAAAAAAGGCCAATTATATTGAAATGAGTGAAAAATTGTTTTCAAATCCATTAAAAATATTCGTAATAATAAATCACCCTTTGTTTATAGAATAGCAACCTAATGTAAGAGAAACACCGAAGCTAATGTTACTGACTGATAACTTTGATATGACCCGAAACAGAATCCAATATAGTACCTCAGTACGTGAAACTAATTACTTACGTCTTCAATCCCTTGATTTCGATTGCTTTATCAAATTTCAATCATATTGGCGATTGAATAGAGCATTATACCATTTTCAGTACACTAAGGACCAAACAGTGAGTACTCCCTGTCATTTCTATCAGGGCAATTCTATTAGGCTGTTGCTTTTGTTGAAAGTTGACATTGAAGTTTAAGTATGAGAATAACGGCAGAAAAAGGTGTAAATCAGTAATCACTAAAATAGGAAATGCTGTTTTTTTCATCCGCCTCTTCTCTTGATTGGTTTTAATTATTACATATTATGTTTGTCTCTTGATTGATATTAACTATTGCATATTATGGTTGGATCTATTCATGAATCCTATGCTTCGGAAGTGGCTAAGAAAGCCCATGGACGTCCATGTGGATGCCACAATCTACCTCGAGATGTATGAATCAGATCTCAGTTATATGATAAAACCGACGCCTTATCTTTTCAAATGAGATAATCTGGGTACTCGCGCGTACAATAGACTTTACCACGGTATTATGTTTACTTGTTCATAAAATAACACAGTCTAAAAGACCCTTAGAGATAAAATAACATATTTTCCATATACCTAGTCGCACGATTAACATGCTCATAAATTTGAATATATTACCAACTCCAGGTTAGCTATAACATCAAACTTTAAGCAAAATTCACCTCAAACAAAATTTATTAGCTTCTCGACTCTAAGTTCTTCATTAAAATTCTATCGTCGGACGAGCATCCGTCGAGATAAGAGGATTAATATCCAGTCACTACAATCAATATGCAATGAAATAATCCAAGATGTTCACAAAATGTACGCGGCAAAATATGAAAAACAATAATATTGTAACTCACCAGAAACTTTAAAATGCAACTTAAATATTTGTTATTGTTAACTACTTTCATTGCATACTATACGATGAGTAAGGTATTTGTAGATTGATATGAGATCAAGTATCATACATCCTACTAGATATATACTATAGTGTATTTGAAGATATCAGCGACTCGTAAAGAACCGGTGAATTATAAAATCAAATAAAAACTCTAGCAAAAAGGGTACATATCTAAAAATCCTATCATAATAATAATAAATATCTGATTATGATGACATACATGACAAACCGTTGCGTGAAATAAAACAAATTGATTCGCCAAATTAGTGGTCTCGCATGCTCAAAACAGAGAAGCATATCGCAAATTGCTTAGCACTACACAATCCACTACGTCTCCAAATAATTGTATGAATGATGCAGAGCTAGCGATCACCCACAGAACTGAAGTACATTGAACAAAAGAAGCTGGCCAGCAAATTAATGTACCGTATTAATACATTCCTCATCTTGCATCCATCCTAATTTATATACCTATATTCCGCAAACAGTCCATTTAAAATAAAACGACGAGTACTTGGAGTCGCGTAAGGAAATCTTGTTATATTTGCTACATTACATCATCTTCTATAAGTAATACATAATACATCGAAATAATAATACAAAACTGATAATTATATTATTATGTATTATTATAATATTCTTATAGATTTAATGAAAGCTATTTGTTCAATTACAACCGATGGGTTGTTCGATTACAAGAACCACGAATAAAACATCCAACGTGACTCATGAGATAAACTCTAAATTACTTTAAAATTGCGCTGTGTATCCTTAGAAATAGACTAACGTAACGAAACTATGATAAAATCAAATACACAACTACAATTACTTTTACGATTTAATCTCATGTTTCCGTGAAAGGACCACCGACCGTCTAACTAATCGTAAAAGTTGTTTTAATTATATCTACGACTACGGCGTGCTGCCCATGGGATTACTTGGTAACATAACGAGTTTTAATTCTCTAAAAATGCGTAAACAAATTTAAAATATCTCGTTACCTTCATCAAACAAAATATAATGCAGTTAAAATATTAAACACTACACTAACCTCATATATAACACGGTACTCACAACCAAAGACCATTCTATCTAATATAAATAGGCCTGCGTGACCTAGCGCTGTAATGGCCATCGGTCTGGCTAAGCCGGGTCAGAGCGAAACCGTCAGAAATTGGCTGGCGAAGAACAAATTACAGAACGTTGTACGATACGTGTAATATGTGAAAATGGTATATCTCATGTGGGGTAAAGCGCATTGGGATTTGAGCGAAAAATACAAGAGAAAATAGCCTATTTTCGTCAATACAAATTGCGGTCTAATCACATTAATTAGAAGGAAATTTTGCTTCGGTAAGGATACTTTTGGATTTTATTCGTTTTATTTTTTATTTCTTAGATGGTTGGATGAGTTCACAGCCCACCTGGTGTTAATTGGCTACTGGAACCCATGGACATCTACAAAGTAAATGCGCCACCCATCTTGAGATACTTGAGACCTTCTAAGGTCTCAGTATAGTTACAGCGGCTGCCCCACCCTTCAAACCGAAACGCATTACTGCTTCACGGCAGAAATAGGGAGGGCGAAGCTACCCGTGCGGACTCACAAGAGGTCCTACCACCAGAATCGTCGTTCGAGTCGTTCGACTAAAATTATGTTTAAAAAAATTACGAAACCATACCTGTGAAACTGTATTTTTCTATTTGGGTGGATAGTAGTAGCATTATTTATATATAAAACACTCTAAATTTTGTTTCAAAATTGTATCCCTATTTGAATTGATAAATTGACTTTCAATTCCTTCTATTTATAATTATTCCATTTCATCTATTCTCTAATCTGACCGACACAGGAACAACTCAAATTTTGAAGAAAATAAATTTTTTTCTTAGCTTAGATGTTCAATGAATAACGTTTGAAAGGTTTCCTTTGTAGTAAGCTAAATTTATGACCTTTCTTTTCCAATTGAACGCGAACGAGAAGTCTTCAAGAGTGAGCAATGGTTTGGAAGTGTTCTGAAATCCATCAGTATCGATAGCTACTCACCATGAGACCATGTGTACCTGTTTGCAAAGTTATTATAGAACCTTAAAGCCCTCACGAGTCCTAAGGGATATAGGTTATAAGTTTAACCTATCCACCTTTTTTACGGGTATAAGGTGGACTGACCGTACTATCGAATAGTATTTAATTAGGATATATTATAATACAGGTAGCTACTATTATACCTCCTATTTGTACAGTGAAATTTACAATAAATACTATGGAATAAGCATTTTATAAAATTGAAGGATATAGAGGAATAGGTAGACCTAAGAAGAAATGGATGGATTGCATGAAAGACGATATGTGTAAGAGGGGAGTGAGCGAAGAAATGGTATATGATAGAGGAGAGGAAGGAGAAAACATGTTGCGCCGACCCCAGGTGACTGGGAAAAGGGCAGGAGAATGAAGAATGAGGCATTTTATAAAACTAGTCGATCTTATTTCTCCAAGGTCAGAGACGTCATTCATGTTATGATATAGGTATGATATAGGGGCTTATTATATTTTAAACGAAGCTTGAAGCCAACTCTTGAAAGTAACTTCGTATCTCAAAGCTAATATACTTAGTACTTCAATACTAAGTATTTCAATAAAAGTACTTAGACATCATAATATATCGCATGTCTGGTATATCGCATAGTATATCGGCGTGCCTTCAAGCTCAGTCAACGCCTCCGGTGTAGTTTTCATTTAGTAAGCCACGGCTCACTGGTTCACATCAACTGATAAATGGGAATATATCGGTGTACCAGATGTAGCGAAGAAGCAGCCCCAATATGTTGGCTCAAAATTTTACCAATAGCAGAGTTCTTACTGAATCATACCTAAATATCGTATTTTTTATTAGATTCCAAATTGGACATATCATTGTTGTTAATAGTTTTAAATGTCTATTCGCTTCTTTTTTTTCAATTTCAACATACTTTATCTCATTCAATAACAAAAATTTGTTCTATCGAAGGCTATACTAGGTAAAATTGGGTTTAACCTTTTTTTGAATAACAAACAGAAAATAAATGGAAAGCCTTACGTTGAATGGGATATTATTTAAAAAAACAATGCGAAGTAGAAAATCTGTAAGTCACTCGCTAAAATAAGGCGCCAAACTGATGTCAAGCGATAAGACAATGTCAGTATTCTAATCGCAAAGTCAGATACAAACTTTTCTAAGAAATTACGTATTTAACACGTGCTCACGAACGAGCTCCGCAATGAAAGAATAACATTACAATAAGAATCTAATCTGAGAATTTATAAATTTGATTAGTTTATCTTACTTATATTCGAAAGGCTGGACCGCTGTTAACAGTTAAATTGTACAACTGGGACTTCAATCTTTTCAAATCAATTCAAATAAAATGTACAAATTGTCTAAAAAAAATTTTAATTCCAAAAAAAATGACTTCTATTTTTGTTAATTAGATTTTGTTATTAATTAAAACAAAATTTAATACACTCATGGCACTTATGAAATATAAATAATCCAAAAATGCGTATGACTAAGCAAGTAGTTAACAAGTGATGTTGCCTTAAAAACTGATAATAAAACTTGGAAAATAATTTATGAAGTGAGCCAAGGCTAAGGTGTATTGATCGAGAATATATCTCGCTATCACCGAGGTGTAGACTAAAGACTGCGTCAAATCACTTTGTATGCGAAGGTGTAATAATACTATGCATGTGTTTTTAGTAATCCATTCCACTTCACTGTAGTCTTACTATTCAGAACAGTATGTGCTTAGTGCGGGTTTTTAACGCTCTCGATAGCGTAAAAGTTAATTCAAATTTGTATGCATTTGGGACAGCGCCCCTAGCGGCAAGCGCACGCAAACGTTCCAACTTCATACAAATTTGAGTTAACTTTTACGCTATCGAGAACGTTAAAAAATTCGCACTAAGCACACAGGTCCGTAAATCGTGGTCAGAAGTTTTGTACCAATGAAAATCAGATCATAAAGAGACAGCTAATTATTTCTTTTTTAAAAACCTGAAACTAAAATTAATTCAGCAAATGTAACCTTAAAATAGGTCCTACAAAGGGTGGAGACAGTCGTAAACGACATTATAGCCCTTGGAAAGAGGTCCCTTTGAAGTGATTCCTGGGCGCCATGATGCGCAGTTCTTCAACAGAGGTTTGAAAAGAAGAGGTAAGCAAATTGTTTTTTGTCATTTAACTGTCATCTAGCATAGGTATGTCCGTGCAAAAAAAAAACAGAAATCACATACTCAGGCATCGTTGACATTGTCGCAGAACACGAGGAACAAAATTACCAGATTCTGAGATCATAATATAAATTAATAGTTCCGAATATTATTTTGTTCACAATGTAACTCACTAACACTATATAGGTATAACAATATAAGGCCATCTGATGATTTTTGGAAGCCAAACATCAGAAACTGTATAGCTTATTGACTAAAATCAATATGACATTAAACTGAATAATTAATTGTACGATATAATCTCGTAATACAGGTTTTGGAAGGCCCGTAGGGGCAGATATCAACTTAATTTTAGTTAAAAAAAAATATTTTTTGTCACTAACAAACATCCTTAAATTTTAGTTTTGTGTCACTAACATTCACAAAATTCATGTAGTTATTAAAGAGAAGTGTTAGAGAAAAGACTACCGTTTTACGTTTTAGTGAATGAGCAGGAAGTTTTTTTTTTGTAAATTAATTCTTCTCACGATTTTACGATTCTATTTTAAAGCATTTTTACTGGTGGTAGGACCTCTTGGGAGTCCGCACTGGTAGGTACCACCTCCCTGCCTATTTCAGCCGTGAAGCAGTAATGCGTTTCGGTTTGAAGGGTGGGGCAGCCGTTGTAACTATAGTGAGACCTTAGAACTTATATCTCAAGGTGCGTGGCGCATTTACGTTGTAGATGTCTATGGGCTCCAGTAACCACTTAACACCAGGTGGGCTGTGAGCTCGTCCACTCATCAAAGCAATAAAATAAAAAAAAATAAAAAAAAAGGAAATGAAATTCCATTGTTATTTCAAAACACGTAAAAACGCCGTTTATGTGCAAACAATCGCCTCATTTGTTCATTGATCAGTAAGTAGACTTCTATCGTAGAAGTGGAGACCAGAAAAGACAAAAACTATTGACGAATCCCTTTAAAACTAATTCAGGAAAAGAAACAGTAAAATCGCATGGTATAAGAGTTAATAAATAGAATATAATAAATGTAGTATATGCATGCGTCACAAATAGTGATTAAAGTTAAAATAAATAAATAAATGTATAATTAATCCAAAGAAATAAATAATGATTTGAATTTGTCGTCATTACCTATTGGGATTCCCTAGAAATATTTTTATGTATTATTATGATTGGAAGTTGAAGTCAATAACGACTCAAATACCATTATTTTTATTTGAATCAATGTTATTTTATATTGCAATTGACATTTTTAAATTTTATACAAATTATGTTTCCATTAAAAATCGGATAGTCTCTCTCATATTTAATGTTAGTAATTACATATATTATAAAATGTAAATTGAGTTCAAACATTCTTTTCATTTTCCCTACTTGTCCGACCGTTGTAGGGAAAGGTTGTTTCTACTGTGATAAACCGTGTTATTTTTATGATGAATCCTAAGAGAATAAACAATGACGTTAATAGGCACAATGACGTCTAGTTTCTTACAAAGCGAACATTTCACACCGCACCTACATTCTACATTAAACAATACTCACCCGTTTCCAATAGCGCTAGATAACCAAGTCAGCGTTTGTCTGAGTTTCCATTCTATTCTTTGTAATATACATAATGCAGATACATGAATAGCTTACCAAGTATCAAACGTCAAGATTCATTTGTATTTCAAGCATATAGAAGTACAATGGGCCATGAAATTTTGTGGTGTTGTGCGGACGTTTCAATAGATTTAGGACGATGAGGAGTGTTTGCAGAACAATCATTTATGTGTTCTCATATTTCAAGCATTTGAAGTTCAATCAAAAATATGACACTAGTAAAAACAACCTCTAAATATATGGTTTGGCGAATGATTTCTATGATAAACAAACGTACAAATAAATTAGAAACCCGTAATTTTTGGATATTATCGAAATATTTACGTTTTTTTTTTGTGTAAAGACAAGGGTAGCCGCAATTTGAATGTAATGGAATCTCTGTGGACTACAATCAGCTCCGTTGGCCTATCTTTGGTTGATATAGTTTTTCCCGTGATTTTTTTCTACTGGATCTCCAAGCTTGGCTGACTGAGCCCTAAATCCCTCATGGAATATGTGTCTTAGTTACCCCACTGGCAAAAATTAAGTTAGGAATGCACTAGTCCCTTAGAACGTTACGTGAATCGTTGATGCATGGTTTATAGTTTCTTTTTGTATAATGTTTATTTTTAGAAGAATCAAATTGCGCAATTTATGTGTCATATCCACTCATTTTCTCTTATCTGTGAAGTTTATATTCGTGTACATTTTTTCTTTTTTTTTTATAAAAATAATATTTTATATTTAAACAATAATAAATAGCGTGCAATATCAAATTCATGCATAAAAAGAGACAGCTTATAAGTTATAAGAAAGTTAAGAGAATTAGTTTTTTGTAAAACTTCGTTCTCGTCTCGGGATAATCTTGAGTCGTTTAATTCAGCGGCAGCTTTGTTTCCAGACAACAATATAGGAGTTGTATAAGAAGTTGTAAAAGATTCAAGAAAAAAATTCATTATTTCGGTGAGATTCTTAGTTGAAGTTACTGGGACTCTATGGTAGTCTACCATGAGGCACGAAGGAACAACAATTATAGATCTTCTAAATGCTATTAATTTAGCTAATGATAAGATCTGCTAAAAAAAACTGGAAAGCATTATAAAAGTTACTTTTAAATAGGTAAAAATACTTCTAACAGATATAAGATTTCCGTTATTCATAATGATTAAAAAATACACGAGTACCTCATACTACCTACATTAAAGAATAAAACTAGTAACTTAATGTGCTAATGACATTTTAGAACACATAAATGAAGTATTATGATCCTCCATTCCATTTTTAGAAACTTTTAGTGTCAAAACAGTATTTTTATTAATAGTAAAATGACTCATAAAAAATTATTAAAGGTGGTTAAAAGTAGAAAATTAAACTACTACAATAGGAAGCCTCCTAAAAAGGCTCATGTCGTTTATAACTTATTAATTTCATAATTTCTTACCCGCTGTTAAATCGTAAAAACATATGCCTATTCTTACAAAGCGGAGTTAAGCTAGTTAACTTAAATACGAAAGCCGTATAACAAAGTTTAGATGTTCTCCTTTATAATATTTCTTAAGTTTACGAACTTTGTTATACAGATTTTCATTAGAAAAATTACGGAAGCGAAAAGGGGGAATATGTTATTAAATTTTCAATATCGGTTCGGTCGCATGCTGCTAAGAAACTTTTATATCTGACGTCGAGGTTAAGGTAATATTGTTAATAAAGAAACGGAGAAAATCCATTTTGGGCCTAAGCGTTACACGAATGGGATATGTACCAAAAAATTCGTCTATTTTGCTTGATTAACCTATTGAAATCTTAGCTTCATTGACAATGGCCAAGTGTAGAAAATAAGTTGAATTCAATTTTTTGTTTTAAACAATCTTTGTAAACATCTGCAACACTTATTTCAATATACGTAACTAGCTCCACAAACGCGCGGATTAGAATTAGAGCATCCATAAAATAGGATCGATTTAGTGGAAATCGAGTGTAAAAATTAATTAATACTCTTTTGCTTTAGGATAAATGACTGTTTTTATAGGTATTTTAATCAATGTAAATAGAGTATGGCCATCGAATCGTGACACAACTACTTACAATGGCGGCAATTCAAAATATCTACAACTGACAACATCAAATATAGCATGAAAGGGTAGTTTTGCATTTTTATATTAATGTGACTATGCCATAGAAAAACACAAATGTATCAAATCGTGTTATGTTATCTTTAATGTTGCCAACTGAAGATATTTTGGATTGCCGCTATTTAGTTGTGCCATGATTCGCTGGCCAGACTATAAACTTAATCTCATTGAATAACGTAACGTAAAGCACCAAAATCTACTAACAAAAATCATTAAAAGAAATAAATAGCTGTGCCATTTAGTTATGACACGAAATCATGTCGGCAACTGCGGCAATTCAAAATATTTTTTTATGGCAATCTTAAATATAACATGAAAAAGTCGATTTGGTACTTTGAGTTTTTCTATGGTGTAGTTATATTAATAATTTTACTGGTGGTAGGATCTCTTGTGAGTCCGCGCCTCCCGCCCGCCTATTTTTGCCGTAAAGCAGTAATGCGTTTCGGTTTGAAGGGCGGGGCAGCCGTTGTAACTATACTGAGACCTTAGAACTTATATCTCAAGGTGGGTGGCGCATTTATGTCGTAGATGTCTATGAGCTCCAGTAACCACTTAACATCAGGTGAGCTGTGAGCTCGTCGATGGGTATCTAACCTATAAAAAATAAAAATAAAAAGGGCATGAAATAAAATGAAATGAAATGTGATGAGATAATATGGGAGCACGTAATGATTTTGAATGTTATCATATAATTAATATAGTTTTTGATATAAAAAAGTTTTCATAAAAATTAAAATAAGACTGACCTGACCTGAAAGGTCTTAGTTACCAGGTCATAAAATCCCTTAAAAAAATCATTTCGTGTGCAGCGCGTTTCGCATTACGTTGTTTTTAATTTTTGGCTTTCGTTCGTTTTCGTAAACAACCTAACGCGCGATTTCTCGTAACAGGTTCCATTTTTATTTTAAAGCAACCTGTTGCTGCAACAGGTTTCATAAAAAATTACTCATCTTTAGTAGGAAACAGCCTCAAAAATATCGTTTTTATTAAAATATCTCGAACAATAAACATAACCTAAAATGTAAACATTGTCTGATTTTACTAATTTGGCCATTGCTGGGAGACCTGAAAATTGGGCTCATGAAACCTTCTTAGGTATTGTAACTTATGCCCAAATTCTAGCACTGTAACGCCAGGCCCAAGTTTGTATGGATTTCGGGTTTGTCCTTTGACTATTGTAGTCACATTGAACATGACTTACAGCAGACACTGCAACGTTATTATTTATACAAACCAGAACACTTAAAAATACCTAGCCATGCGAGTCCGTCCTATCAACTACGCAAAAATTAGTCTTCGACAGTTTGATATTTTATTCTCCGAAATCATTCCTTCATTGCGGAAGTAATTTGTGATGTAGATATGTATATATCCTTGGAAATAATTTGGCCCAACAGAGTCGTATTGCTAGATTAGAGCACAGTGGGAGTCTTATCTTCAAATAACTATCATATTATATTTTTGTTAGTTAAATGTGGACAAAAATATTATATCTTTAGTAGTGACTTTGATGATGAGAATTTGGTTGTTACCTTAACTATTACTTCACTAATCATAATTATATTCACATATATCACAAAGATTGACATCCACAAATACACACTTCTATTAAAATCCTATATTCACATTAATATATAGCGGCAATAATGAAATCAGCGTGATCAAATATGGTTCGCCGTCCGATGCGAAATTCAATTACTTAGAAACAGCAGGTTGCCTCTACAGATGTGTGCTATCTCTTTGTACGTAGGATTTCAATTTGAAAAACATGTTTGGATGGAAATTCAGAAGATTAAAAAAAATTGGTATCAAGCTTCTGAAACAGCGTATTGGTATTTGGTGTGTTATATTTTTTTGTGATATTAAAATTGTATCGTGATTCATTATTTTAATAAATAAGATAGAGGTGGGCAATCGCGTTGTCTTGCAAAAATCATTCTCTCTGTCTCTGTTTTCCACTCACTTCTTTATTGCGACATCGTCCGAAGTCGTGTATGTGCATTATTATTTGTTATTTCACAACTCTGCTTCTAAATTTAAAACATTGTGCAATTATTCGTTCCTGATGAGAATTCATTATTGTTGATTGTCTTTGAAAATTCGTTTGCAGATATCGTGGCGCTCAGGAGGAGGGTACATACAAAAAAAAAGACGTGTGGCACTCGGGGACTGCCGCGGTAAAGCTGGTGCAAAGCATTTTTTATCAACTTATGCAATTACAATTAGACAATAACAATTTAATATTAAAACAATAATAAAAATAAGACCACGCTATATTTATAAACATTAACAAAAGCAAAACATTAACTGTCCCCTTCACACTCATAAGCTAGATCGCGTGAGAGAGAGATGGGCAGACTTTTCATGATGCTCATGCAGTGCGACGTCACGCCGCGCGCTTACTCACAAACACAACGCTGGCGAATCCATTTACGGATACCCGGTCGAGGGGGGTAAGAGACCGGGTTATGTCGGACTCCGGCGCATCCAGAGAAGAACAGGGAGAAGAAGAAGAAAGGGGTCCTCCTCTTCTCCCAATTCCTACCGGGAGACTACGCCTTGAGAAAGGCGCGCGAGGCACTGCACGGCGTCAGCCACCAAGAGCTACCCCGCAAAACCGACTACCGACTAAACCCCATCGAGCCCCACCACTCCGACTCCACGAAACCCACGGTACCGCACAGTGCGCGCCGAAGGCTCGCCGTCGCCGGTACCCATCCTGTTAATAGGACGGCACTCCATCTCCGGGAAAATCCCGCAGGACGTCGTCTCGGAGACACACCGTGAGCGGTGCACAGGAGCCACCTTGCGCCGCCTCACCACCGGACCAACAGCCGAGTACCGGGCACCCCCGCACCCGGCACCCGAAAGCCCCTACGGGAGATGAACGGAAGCTTCGCGCCCGTGCCGCCCACTCCGCCTTCTTCGCTGAGAAGCCGAAGAGGGATCCCACTCCCTTTCGCGCTCCTCAGCCTCACGGAACGCCATGACCAGGTCGCAAAACCTGGTCATGGCCTCCCAAGAATTCTGGTCCTCTAACATGCGGGCGATGACAGCCCGTAAGGAGAGGTCTCTCCCCAGCACCGCGATGAGGTCTCGCCGCGAGCGTTCCCAACGCAGGCACGCTTCGAGTGCGTGCTGAACGTCATCGTCCGGATGCCCACACTGGTGGCAACCCGGATGTGGCTCTCTCCTGCAGACCCTCCACAGGTACCTCCCGAAGCAACCATGCCCCGAGAGGACCTGCGTTAGGTGGAAGGAGAGCACGCCGTGTCGTCTATCTGACCATGCCTCCAGCACGGGCACCAGGGCCTCGAGGGTGCGTCGGCGAGTGACTGAAGTTTGGCCAAGCTCCTCCAGCAACCGCTCCCTCCACTTGGCGTACGCCAGATGACGCACAGCACGCCTCCACCGACCCAGAGCCGACGGGCCGGGCGTCCGTCCCCGACTCAGGGGCTGTGTCCTGCGCCGGTATACCACAGCTGCTACCTCGGCCTCGAGATCCCAAGGAAGGGAACCCGCGAGGGCGCAGGCGACCTCCCGGGAGATCGTACGGTACCCCCTGATGACCCTCACCGCGAGCACCCGCTGCGCTCGTAGCAGCAAAGCTGCGTTGCGCGCAGAGAGTGCGGACGACCACACGGGAGCGCCGTACAGAGCCATACTGCGCACGAACCCCAGGTACGCCGGACGCCGGCACTGCAACCACCGACGTTGGGAAGAAGACGGGCTAGTGCACCCGCCATCCCCAACAGCTTCGGGACTAACTCACCAAAGTGGTGGTCGAAGCGCCATCGACTTACTCACAAACACTATACCAGCGCAACGCGTGAATGTGTTGAACGCGAGCTACATAGTAGGCTTAGTGGGGGTATCAGGTTATTTTCGTTACGGAATTTCTTGATTCAGTCGCCGCACTCAAGGCCCGCCATAGTAGCTATAACTTAAAAATTCTGGGAGGAATTGTTCGAGATGATACCGGCATCTCGTTTTTACCATCACACCGCCCGCCACCGGAGTAAAGTTCATTCATACTACCTGGAGCCACTGCGGTCATCTACAGTGCGTTTCCTGAGGTATTTTTTGCCACGTACCATCCGGCTATGGAATGAGCTCCCCTCCACGGTGTTTCCTGAGCTCTATGACATGTCCTTCTTCAAACGAGGCTTGTGGAGAGTATTAAGCGGTAGGCAGCGGCTTGGCTCTGCCCCTGGTATTGCTGAAGTCCATGGGCGACGGTAACCACTCACCATCAGGTGGGCCGTATGCTCGTCAGCCGACAAGGGCAATAAAAAAAAAAACATTTTTTCTATAAAAATATAACTATTTATATTTGAGTGCAGTAGCCAATTTCATAATGGTCAACTGTTGATACGAAAATATATTCTATAAAACTGCCATGAATATATATCAAAAAATAAATCAAACGGATAGAAATGAAGAATAGTAGGTAAAAACACACAAAACTTTAATATCATCCCGCGGCCTGTACGTATTTCTTGGCACGTTAAAAATTCACCGAATTCTTCATCTAACTGCAGCTTTTATTGCCTGTGATACGATGAAGGGTGCGAAGTACCTTTAAAATATTCCTTTTTCCCACTCGCTACATTATTCAGGCTTATCTTTCTGGAATTCGTTATAAAGCGCTGTACATTATTATTCACATTTGTATCTAATAAACATTTGAATGAATATAAAAGTCATAATAATATTATTTTATAATAAGTATTTTTTTATGACGAAAAATTTAATCAGTAAACTTATTGTAGCAGTAGCCAGTGCTGTAGCTATGCTTCTGACATTGCTAATGTCTATGTTGTAGCTATTCGCTACCAGCTAATCCTAAGTCATCTACATAGTAAAAACAGTTTTACTTTATTTATACTATACTAGCGACCCGCCCTCGCTTCGCTTCGGAAACATGAAATTTTATTATTGATTATTTACGACATCACATTAAACTCAAACACTCAAAAATAACAGTATTTCTCCACTATTTAATGGATGTTATTATACATATAAACCTTCATCTTTAATCACTCTATATATTTAAAAAAAACCGCATCAAAATCAGTTGCGTAGTTTTAAAGATTTAAGCATACATAGGGACAGACAGATAGATATAGGGACAGAGAAAGCGACTTGTTTTATACTATGTAGTGACTATACTATATTTAAATTACTGATTACCAATGAAAACAAAGGGAAAATTATATCTACCAATCAGAATGACTTGCGTAATACGTTTCGTTTATTATCATTAAGTTAAAGCTAATAAGGAAAATCGATAAAGAGTTTTACTAGAAGGGCTTCCTAATACATTCTGAGCGCACTTACACGAAGTAATCCTTTTGTAATTTTAATATTGTTACGGTTTAGCTTATTATTCTTTAAATTAATTTAATTCAACTACTAGTACTTGAAAAAATATATGGCAGTAATCATTATTAGGTGTTTATAAAATTACATATTTAAACAACTAAATGTCTAATAATGTACTCAATATTTAAAAGTGAATTCATGATTCTTATATTTTGTCTTGCGGTCACCATACTATGAAGTTATTCGAAACGTCGGATACTTACAAAATGAACAAGCGAATACGGTTTCAAATTGTTTGTAAATAGTTACGAATAAAGGTTTTGTAGAAAAAAAAACTCGTGTGGCACTCGGGGACTGCCGCGGTAAAGCTATTGCATAGCATTTTTTAACAACTTATGCAATTATAATTTGACAATAATAATTTTATATTAAAACAATAATAAAATAAGTCCATGCTATATTTATTAACATTAACAAAAGCAAAACATTAACTGTCTCCTTCACTCTCATAAGTTAGACCGCGCGAGAGAGAGATGGGCAGACTTTACTTTACACTATGCGCCTGCAGTGCGACGTCACGCCGCGTGCTTATCATCAGAAACACTACACAAGTGCAACGTGTAAATGTGTTGAACGCGAGCTACATGGTAGGCGGAGTGTTAGGTTTTATTTTCGTTACGGAATTTCTAGATTCGGTGGCCGCACTCAAAGCCCGCGATAAAAGCTATGCAATAGCTATGAAAATGAAAGTTCCATTATTAAGATCCATACATAAAACTCGACCAGAATAAATAGCCTTAGCTAACCTTTAATTTTAATAACTTTTCGCATTTAGTTAGTCAGTGATACGCACGTTTTATATTCTAGACTACCAGGATATCTGATTTTGAGGATGAGGATGCGTTCCACACACTTTTAGCATTATTTTACAGTATATGTGAAACGCACTATAGGGCATGTCAAAGCATTCGTTTCTTTTAATCGAGTATTCAAACCCATTACTTGTCCAAGTATCTTTGTGCTTTTTATAATAATAACTAACTCTTTGCGCCACTTCGCCCGCATTGTCAAGGAAAACTGACAGTTTAGTTTCCTGTGGGAAAGGTAGCATATGTCAATCCATTACTTTGTCGTGAAAGAAGAACAAACAAACAGTGTGTTTGTTTGTTCTTCTTGCTATCTACTAACCATTTAAGAAAAAAACAAAAATTTTAATTTGATTTTAAATAAAGTCTTAACATACTCTTAACATTAAACGTTGTATAGTGTGAATTTAATTTCTCCGTACTTTAAATCCCCTAGAGTTTTACAACGTTGTTCGTAGACGCTCTACAAATGATCGTAGCACTAATGCAATAGCGTAGCCCAATGTAGAATATTGAAGCGGCTACATTCGTTTTTAGTTCTAATTTGAATATTATCTTTTTTTGAAGTGAAACGAAAAAAATAAGTTCATAGAGACACAAATACATAAATGTCTATGATACAGCCGGCGAGAGAATGAGATATAACATAATATACGTGAAGTTAAAATATCAATTCACATAGGGCGCTACCTCATACTATAAAAGATGCCGCTGCACGTAAATTCAACAATTCCTGAATCGCGGTGACGAGATGTTACACAGTTGATAGACATACCGTGATCATGCAGGCGGTTCCCCCAGGGTGAGGCTGCTCCATTGCACTGCGGAGTGGTTGACCATTGTGATTATTTTATATTTTATAAGTTTCACTTCTACCGTGTGTGACTTGCACACAGCTACACACACACACACGCTTGTTTTTACTATGGATTTCAACTCAACTGGATATGAACTCGATCAGATTCAATTCAATTTATATTCTGACAAACTGTTTAACTTATTTGACTTGCTTCGGAAACGCTAAAGAATATAAATTGTATAACAACAATATCAAAGTTTCTGTAAACCTAAACTCGAAAACAATCTATAGAAGTATTTGATTTGCTTGAATAAACATTTAATCAAGATTTAGTATGCAAAAGTCTTATAAATCTGTTCCAAAAAACTCTTTTTAATATTTGATTGTTCGCAAACGAATCCAGCACAAGATAATGAAATCTCTTTTTAGAAAGACCTTTTTTTTAGGATTAAGGCTTGTAACGTCCAGTTTGTCAGTCCTACTGTCCGTATGCAATTACCCAATGATAAAATAAATAGTAATATAAATGCATCCTCTGTTAATCAAACATGAGATTGAACCGTTATATAATGTTTTTATAACTTTAATGATAACATATTTTTTTATTGGTCACAAAATAAAATTAACTATATTGTCTTTATCTAGGCGCCATGATTTGTAACTTTAATCGATAATTAGTTGGAATTTTAATGTTGGTTTTAAATCGATTATTAAAATAAATCGTATCCTGTTCGCTTAAATGTTTATAGTATTAAAATCACAACGATTTTGATGACTTTCAATACCAGTACGTCATTTTTCCCTAGTCCAATGCCGTCATTATTTTACTTCTACACATTTTTCTTGAATTATTTACGAATGTTAATATTTTTAATTATTCTTTCATGAAAAAAATGGATCTACCACACCACTACGAACACCGCCCTGGATTGACTGATAGAGAATACCTTAGGCATTAAATCCGCCAATGGACTCTTGTGAACAAAGTTAGATAAATAAATCATCAGAAAACAACTCAGCAATGAAAAGGCTTACATTTGATTTTATTTGTCACATAAAATTATTTAATCATTTAGTCAATTTTCACAAAAACCCACAGAATGAAATGGGTTGGAGTTATTTTAGGCACCTCATAGCCGACAATACAGTTCACCTGTAAATACAATCGTATACAACATTAAGGTATAATGTCTGTGAAATATTCTGTGTTATAAAATACCGGCTTCACATTTTACGTCGTACGTACTATTAATTAAATTAAAAGCCTCATAATTTAACTCGCATTCAAGCCACATTATACGACGCTATCAATCCCGGGTCGCCTTTGCTTCGCGTGTAAGTAGACAAGATATGTTAAAAAACGTCAAAAAGAATGTACACAAATATAAACCGATTGGTACGTCACCGTTTTTTTTTATGTTTAGATTTACTGGTGACCCGGAGGTCTTTCCGGTTTTACTAGGGCAGATGGACGAGCAAAGGCTCAGCCAGGAGAGGTGGGATTTGCTAACAGCTACTACCCGAGCGCCTCCAAAGGAGACCTAACAACTCAAGAGTAGCTGTTTCGCGAATGAATCTACTACCGGATCGGAATCGCGACCCGCTGAGAAGATCCGGCGAGAAACTCAGCGGGCTGGTGCTTAGGTTAGGTTGCACGTCGAACTCTTTGCCGAGTTCGACGACTACGGTTACCGGGCTCCCTACTCCTAGTATTAGAGCTGAAGGCGTCTAATGCAAAGGTTATTGGATCTGATGGATCCGTAAGGACGGGTCTACGTTACCGTCTGCTCTGCGGTAGCCCGCAATATTGATGACAATAAAAAATGTCGATTATATATAAAATTATAAATCTAATATTAAATTTTCAAATATCATACTGTGAAGATTATGATATATTGCATGTTACATAATATATCATATAATATAAAATTATTAGATATCACTTAACTTTGATCTGCTTGTTGTAGAGAGTTATTAGAAGGAGAGTGCTAACTTTTTATTTATTGCCTAGATGGCTGGACGATCTCACGGCCCACCTGGTGTTAAGTGGTTACTGGAGCTATTAGACATCTACAACGTAAATGCCGCCACACACCTTGAGATATTATTTCTAATGTCTTTGTTTTTAAAGCACAACGGCTGTTCCACCCTTCGAACCGTAACGCATTACTGCTTCACGGCAGAAATAGGCAGGATAGTACTATCTGTCGTTACTAGCCCTTAAATAATCACTTCAATCTTGTATCTCAACAGTTTAACGAGATACGTCTTAGGATAGATTAGATTAGATAGTTTTAGGATTGCATGAATATCAAACAAACATACATACTGGTAACTAAAATGGCCTGAGAAATGTATTGGTGAGGCTGATTCCGACTCCGTATCTCCAAGACAAAAAGATACTCAAACATTTCATCAGCTGTCAACACTTCTAGACCTCGGGAAGGTCTCAGGAATTACTACATTTGTTCTACAAGAACACAGACTAGACGTTAAAAAAACATCATAAAACACGGTCGACCGTTGTTTTCCATAAAATATTAAAAATCAACCTTCACTACAAATAGTCGGTGGGTAGAGCACCGTAATTTATGCTTTCACCTGTCATTTACTGACTATTATTACCATAATGCCAAGCAATACTCAACCTTAGAGTCGGGCCGTAAGAACTGAAAATAATTTCGCTTTATTTCGTTCTAGATTTATTAACAACCTACACATGTATTTTAAATTGTGAGAAACGTTTTAAAACGAGTGCGTAATTTATTGTTTTGGGCTTTATTCTGTTGCGCAAACGGTACAAAATTGCATGAAATAACTTAGCTCCATTATAAATCACTAACGTTACAAGATTATATTCGAAAGTCTACTTTATTTTTTAGAATCACATTATGTGTTATTTGAACACTAAGTACCTCACGGATTAGAGTAAACACATTACAGCAGTGAGATGTTTATAAACAAACAAAAAACACGCTTACGAATTAAAAGAAAATACCTTTCAAGAATTTCAGAATGTCTGAAGTTACTTTCAGAAAATTATTAATCGGATAATCATAAATGTGCAATTACTAAGAACGTTTGATTTATAACAAACTAGCTTTTGCCCACGACTTCGTCCGCGTGGAATAGTTCACAAATAAATATGCAAAATTAAATGTATATTTTTCAATATTTCTGAGAGATTTTCTTAATATTTGTTTCCGTAAGAACCTTGTACAGAGTATTAGAAAACTACAAAAAAAAAATAAGCCAAATCGGTCAAGCGGTTTTCATGTTATGTCGTGACAACGGAAAACGGGTTTCATTTTTATATATATAGATGAATTACAAACACGTATACGCTTTGATCTCGTTCTATTTCGCGTCAGAAAGTATAATAGCAGACGTTAGAAACGCTTTAAAGTTTAAAAAGCTTGAAGTTTTAAATCTGTTTTGAAAAGATTCACAAAAGTTGGCACCTTCCTAACATCAATCGACATAATATACAATTCAGTTTCATAAATGTGCCGAAAAACAATTTAGGAGAAACCGTTACGACTTTACGTGTATGTGAAAGTTATTTGTGGGCTTCGGATATCAATTTACTAAAGACGCGCGTATGAAATAAATTGTGGCATGAAAAATAAATATTTCACGTTGTTCATATATATTATAGAGTTTCGTGGATGGTTTGTTCAGTCTTCTAAACGTTCAAAGCACTACATACAAATATTAAGAAGCAAAAAATGTGTTGAAATATAATTTAAGTTTTTGAATTCGATTTTTTTTTCAATTTTCCAGATATATTTTCAGCTATAAAAGCTATGAGTAAATTATTGAACTAAAGACAGAGAAACATTTTGTGTATTTTCAAATTTAAAGACCTCGTAAATAAATCAATCTCTATAAAACTCTTCTGTCTCATAGACGTGCATTGTGAATGAAGCAATCATTGTCACGCTTCATTAAAATTAAACAGTCAAATTGATGACTCACATTACGATTTTGCTTTGAAGAATTGCGATCAAGTTTCTAGAGAAGAATAAAACTATTTAGTTCCAAATCATCGAAAAAATTAAGGTTTGTAAAGATTTCAATTTTTCATAAAATATATAATAACTTTTCTATACGCAGTCTGTTTTACAAAAACTGTGTTAATAATAATTATATCAAAAGAGGTCCATGTGGAAAAGTCCATAACATTTTCATTCTATTTCTACTACTAAAATAACTGAATACCAATTTTCGTTTACAATAAAACAAGAGATTTACGGTCGTTTTTCGGTTGAGCTTCTGCTGAAATTCATACATTCACTAGTGAGAACTGCTAGTAGATATCAATATTTTGGGCATTTCAGGCATTTGATTAATAACTTTCAGTTAAGACAAATAGCAAATCTAAACTAAATCATTCATCATCATTATCCTGCCCTTCTCCCAGTCACCTGGGGTCGGCGCAACATGTTTTCTCCTTCCATACTCTTCTATCATATACCATTTCTTCGCTGACTCCCCTCTTACCCATATCGTCTTTCACTTTCGTCGTCTTTCAAATCTAAACTAAATATTGTGCATATTAACCACAATGTACTCTAAATTATGTCGTACAAAAAATTTAACAAAATTTAAATACACTCAAACCCCTAAAAAACATTTCGATTGTTAGATTTTCGGATAACTAATGGCCCGAAGTCACGGGTTGGCGTGGCACTGCTATAGCTTGAAAATGGTACAAGCCTTAAGCAATGACAACCGCTTTGAACTAAAACAAGTTCACAAGCGCTGGCAGGACTTCTTGGAAGTCCGGACGGGTAGGTACCACCACCCCGCCTATTTCCGCCGTGAAGCAGTAATGCGTTTCGGTTCGAAGGGTGGGGTAGCCGTTGTAACTATACTGAGACCTTAGAACTTATATCTCGAGGTGGGTGGCGCATTTACGTTGTAGATGTCTATGGGCTCCAGTAACCACTTAACACCAGGTGGACTGTGAGCTCGTCCACCCATCTAAGCAATAAAAAAAGGCGACTTAATATACATGGTTTATAGTGGGTAAGTATATTAAGAACCAAGCGGCCCGCTCCGGCTTCGCTCGGGTCTTTAACAAAAATTTCAACGATATTTTATTGATTAATTCAGATAATTTCAGAGAGCAGAGATTAATATCAAAGATAATTTCAACGTTGTTTTATTTTTTTAAATAAAAACACTTATTGCGGCATAACTACCTATATAAAAGTTAGACATATTCTGTCGCGACACTTATTGTAAATAATAATGTGGTCTACAAAGTCGAAGTACATTATTCTATTCTATTTTTTTACACCTTGCTTTACATTATTGGAGTTTTAGTAAGGATCCCTAATTTAAAAAAAAAGATTATAGCCACTATACACTCGGCCATAGTGTAGCTTCCAAACAGTGAAAGAATTTTTCAAATCGGTTCAGTAGTTTCGGAGCCTATTCAACAAACAAAGAAACAAATCTTTCCTCTTTATAATATTAGTATAGATTACGGGGATCAATAGACACAATAACGTTTAACATCTAGGGAATATGAGATCGAATACTCAGTAATAGCAATGAAATCGTCTTAACAAAAATCCACCTCAAGGCGCCAAGGGAAAATGTATACTGCCGTGCGATTCTCTAAAATTCAAACAAGAACTCGCATCTCACTACGAAATTCTCCATCACTTCGCATTCGCAATGGAATGACCTTGATTTGGCATTCTGTAAACACTAATCTTAATTACCCTGCCTCGAGCGAAGTGAAGTGACAACGAAGTTTGTTTACAATACTACTAGGGATAGCCGTATACACGCAAATGTAAATCGAAGCTTACCGGTTTCAGTTTTTCTTTGTATTTAGAAGCATTCTGTAAGAAAATACTATGAATTTAAGCTTTGGTGTCTAAACCACATCTAATATATCTAAAAAGAAAATTAAAAGTCATATATTTATGAAATTAATTGTAATTTCTGGCTGTACGCTAAGTTCCTTTGCGTGCACTGGCGAATACCAGAATTAAAAAACAAAATTTTAATTGTTTTCAAAACAATTTCGAGCGGTCGGAAGTTTTTATTTTGCTTTTTCTAGATTTGTTGTTACTTTGTGAGTGAATTTAACGTTAAATAAAAATTATGAGGTAAGTAAAAGTTAATTTGAGGCTATCAATGTTTCATCCATTCGTTTTTAATGTAAAATTTAAATATATTACCAACAGATTTAAAGAGCGTTCTTCTCATCCGACATTGGCGCAAATAGAGGCATTGATAAACGTTTTGGGTTAAAAGCTAGCGAAACAAAAGGATTAATCGAATCTCAACATGTTCAATAAGAGAACAAGGATATTAAAAAAATATAGGAACTAAATTCTCTTGTCAGTTAAGATCCATTCCCGGTGAGATATTTAGGACATGTTAACATATATTTATGTATGATATATCTATCTACAACGTTTTTATTGATGTTCTATTTTAACAGGGCATGAAGGTGATTTATTTGTATCTCAAATTCACCAACAAAAAAATTATTTTGAATTAAATAAATCAAATCATTAACAATTTAGGTATTGCAAGTTAGATTGATGTTGTTGGAATGTATTTATTGATGCAGAGGTGACTGTATCTATGGTAAAGGGTGTGCATACTGGTACAGGGGTGGCAGGCAGTGCCAGAGTATTGACTAAACTGACATTATGTTGGCTAAAGGCTGCATACTCAGTTTAAAATAAATGAACAAAATTTAGACATAACCTATTTTATTATATTTACGGAACTACAACAGATTGAAAATACTAATCCACATCATCAGAATATTGTAAGGAGAATTTATAGCCCACTCGGAAAATGTATCAGTATTGGAACAATCGCAAACATACAGGTATGTATGTTATGCCTAATTATCTGAAATAAATACCTAAACAAAACTTGCATTTTAAAAATTAATATTTATTGCCTTTTTAGCATTGCATCAAGAATCACCTATTTTGCAGTCATCATCCTCTAACTAAATGCAAGTGACTTCTACTTATTGTGATGCTACTACCAGTAGCTCCAGCCACAGTAGGTCTCACATGTTAGTCAAGAGATTGGGTTGATATGTGTTTATTCAGGTCAAAGTACCTATTCATTGAACCACCATATTAGGGACATTGATTTGTGTATAATGCTGTTACTTGTAAATAAAAACATTTTGTTGCATGTATTGTAAACATTGTATTTTACCTAACCTTGTTTTTAAATAAATTTATTATTTTTTTCAGCACCTCAACACCTGACCTGCTATTTCACCACTTTTACAATGAAAAGCAGAGTGTACTCAAATTACTGAGAGAATTTTGTGGATAGAGGAACTGCAGGTGAAGATTCAGGGTGTTCATATGTGTGTCGTCCAAAGCATTTTTGAACACAGTACCATATATAACTTAATGAAACTTACAACCATGGGGGAATGAATAGTCGACAATCTGCAAGAAGGATGAACTGTTGGTGGAATTAGCACATGCAGCTAGCAATTTTAAACCTGTATTTCCACTTAAGTTACTGATGCAAACAAATTTCAAAATTATTGTATATAACTATTGAATAAAACTATTTTTATAAATCATTAATTTATATTTGAAGTTACTTCACACTATAAGTTAGCTAATTAGTAAAATTTAACAAAGTAATTCAACATGACCACCATAATGTACATGTAATCTCATCATCTGAAATCATGGGAACTGGCAGCTCTGCACAATTGCAAATTTTGTGCAAAACACAACACGAAACAACTATTTTTGCTATCTTATCAGGGTGGTAAATTGGCACCCTATAGATCAGCAAACACCTGAATCTACTCTTTAACATACCTATTGTTCTTTACACTGAGTTACGGGCAGTGGAATGAAGGCGGTGCTACAAAGCTTCAGGAGTATCTTCCTCCATATTAGCAATAGCTAGCTATTATTAGCTAGCATAGCATAGCGTTATCGCCTATTTCTGCCGTGAAGCAGTAATGCGTTTCGGTTTGAAGGGTGGGGCAGCTGTTGTAACTATACTGAGACCTTAGAATTTATATCTCAAGGTGGGTGGCGCATTTACGTTGTAGATGTCTATGGGCTCCAGTAACCATTTAACACCAGGTGGGCTGGGAGATCGTCCACCGATCTAAGCAATGAAAAAAAAATTAGCAAAAGGTGTCATAAGGTTGGAACGTTGACAATATACAGAAAGCCCGAAAAGATGTTAAATAATTATAATGGTCATTACTTGCTGTCATTGACTAATCTAGTAATTTTATTTTGTTTTGATTATAACTGAATAAAGTTTATTTAAGATAAATACTATATTTCACAATAACTTATAGCAATATACACAATTACAATTTAACTGAAATGAATACAATCTGAATACATAGGTTCTTAATACACATTTCGTTTATGGATTACATATCAGAATTTCGAAAAATATTAATAGCTTTACAAATTGTACATTTCTTGCATGATATTCTTTGCGACAGTAAATCCATTTTTTATTGGTAGCAGATCTTTTTAAGGCCACCAACTTCCCATCAATACACCCAATAACCCAAAGGATTCTAAATTTTTCATAAAAACTGCAATATTTAGCATTACATTAATATTGGAAATTTTTTATGAAGAAAACATTTTTTTATTTAGCTTAAACCTCTCCTCCTCCTCCTTGCATCGGTTTCCTCATTACTGAGGGTCGTGGTCATGGCCTTGAAACAGTTTGTTTTTTATAGTGCACCGCCATCTGTTCCTATTTAGCTTAAACCACCTTCTTCTTTTTTCTTTGCTTTTCCTTCAACTTTTGCCATTCTTGAGCATTCTGTGGGAATCTTAAATATTTATATATAGTTGCTGGGTTGTTCAGAGCCTCCACAACCTCAGATATACACTGGGATGTCTGGGACAAATGTGTTCTTATATTTTCTTTTATGATTTTTTTGGTAACTTCAATTGGCCAAAATTATCAAGGTGCACAATAACTGAAACTAAGAAATAATCATTAAACAATACACATAGTTATTAGAGAATCTAATTTGTATTCTTTCAAGATATTTTTGGTAGATTAGTTTAGTGGTATTGTTTTACAATAATGGGAGAGTTGGATATAAACAAATGGGCAAACTTTAATAATATGTTATAAAGTACCTATTTTGTACATAAAGACACAATCTTACCACGTGGAATACCTACCTTTAGAAGAGTTGAAAGTCCTTTTCAATGGCTTTTAGTGGTCTTCATCAAAGGGTGTAATTCACACCCTAACTGGTTCATATGATCCTTCGACAATCTATACACTTTCTTTATACTTTTATATCTCAAGGTGGGTGGCGCATTTACGTTGTAGATGTCTATGGGCTCCAGTAACCATTTAACACCAGGTGGGCTGGGAGATCGTCCACCGATCTAAGCAATGAAAAAAAAATTAGCAAAAGGTGTCATAAGGTTGGAACGTTGACAATATACAGAAAGCCCGAAAAGATGTTAAATAATTATAATGGTCATTACTTGCTGTCATTGACTAATCTAGTAATTTTATTTTGTTTTGATTATAACTGAATAAAGTTTATTTAAGATAAATACTATATTTCACAATAACTTATAGCAATATACACAATTACAATTTAACTGAAATGAATACAATCTGAATACATAGGTTCTTAATACACATTTCGTTTATGGATTACATATCAGAATTTCGAAAAATATTAATAGCTTTACAAATTGTACATTTCTTGCATGATATTCTTTGCGACAGTAAATCCATTTTTTATTGGTAGCAGATCTTTTTAAGGCCACCAACTTCCCATCAATACACCCAATAACCCAAAGGATTCTAAATTTTTCATAAAAACTGCAATATTTAGCATTACATTAATATTGGAAATTTTTTATGAAGAAAACATTTTTTTATTTAGCTTAAACCTCTCCTCCTCCTCCTTGCATCGGTTTCCTCATTACTGAGGGTCGTGGTCATGGCCTTGAAACAGTTTGTTTTTTATAGTGCACCGCCATCTGTTCCTATTTAGCTTAAACCACCTTCTTCTTTTTTCTTTGCTTTTCCTTCAACTTTTGCCATTCTTGAGCATTCTGTGGGAATCTTAAATATTTATATATAGTTGCTGGGTTGTTCAGAGCCTCCACAACCTCAGATATACACTGGGATGTCTGGGACAAATGTGTTCTTATATTTTCTTTTATGATTTTTTTGGTAACTTCAATTGGCCAAAATTATCAAGGTGCACAATAACTGAAACTAAGAAATAATCATTAAACAATACACATAGTTATTAGAGAATCTAATTTGTATTCTTTCAAGATATTTTTGGTAGATTAGTTTAGTGGTATTGTTTTACAATAATGGGAGAGTTGGATATAAACAAATGGGCAAACTTTAATAATATGTTATAAAGTACCTATTTTGTACATAAAGACACAATCTTACCACGTGGAATACCTACCTTTAGAAGAGTTGAAAGTCCTTTTCAATGGCTTTTAGTGGTCTTCATCAAAGGGTGTAATTCACACCCTAACTGGTTCATATGATCCTTCGACAATCTATACACTTTCTTTATACTTTTACATGGTCGTCATCTCAAGTTAAAAGTGATAAATTGTGAATTTCGTAGGCTTGTCGACGCATTTCACGCTGATCCGTAGCGTCAGCCTCTTTCAACAATGTTTTCAATAAAAACATACGCTCC
This sequence comes from Bombyx mandarina, assembly GCF_030267445.1. Taxonomy (NCBI): domain Eukaryota; kingdom Metazoa; phylum Arthropoda; class Insecta; order Lepidoptera; family Bombycidae; genus Bombyx; species Bombyx mandarina. The sequence continues at coordinate 5,620,613 of NC_143215.1, forward strand.
ACAAAATATCGATGAAGAATAAAGTTATTTTAAAGTGCAATTTTGTTAATTAATAGTATTTTTTTAATAATTAACAGCGGTTTATAAAGTTTTCGTATATTCTCACTCACAACAAACACATAAAACACTAACTTTTGATTTGACAAATAAAATGATTTTGCGATGCGAAGTTCTTGCCGAAATTCGACGTGATTTACACTACAGAATGCCGTTTCAAACGTCAACTCATACATTTTAGTAAAAAAACTCACGCTTGCTAGTTCAATTCACCCGCGAGGGGCGCTAGTGTAGATTCGGCACTACAATGAAATTTACAGAATGCCAATTTGAAAACACACACCAAATTCACGTGCGAGTTTGTTAAACAACGCTTACAGAATCGCACGGCTGAGAGCTCTCATTTATAGTGTAGAAATTATTCATATCAGACCATTAGTTGAAGGAGTACAACAGCGGATCGATCATTTAAATATTCAGTACCATTACGTATACAATAATTGTTTGGTGTCAAATTATTGTCGTGCTACAGTTAACAGGAAACAAGTGTGTAATTACTGTAGCTGTAAGCGTAACGCCAATTTATTATAAGAGTCATATTTCAAAATCAACTTTAATAAGACCTGAGGTAAATTAAGGGTTTATAACAATGTAGCTACTTTACTGATGGTAGGACCTCTTGTGAGTCCGCATGGGTAGGTACGACCACCCTGCCTGTTTCTGCCGTGAAGCAGTAATGCGTTTCGGTTTGAAGGGTGGGGCAGCCGTTGGAACTATAGTGAGACCTTAGAACTTATATCTCAAGATGGGTGGCGCATTTACGTTGCAGATGTCTATGGGCTCCAGTAACCACTTAACACCAAGTGGGCTGTGAGCTCGGCCAACCATCTAAGCAATAAATAAATAAAAAGCTAGGTTTTAAATTTAGGACATTCTTTACTTAAATATATCTCGTATTGGGTAGAATTTAGGTTTTGGTATCTGATTAAGTTAAGATGCGCCAAGAATTTCTCTATACGAATTTAGGCCAAAATAATATTATTATTCTAATAGAATAACGATCTGCAACTAGAATTGATAATACGAGTTTGAACTTATTAGTTTTTTTTATGATGTGACGCTTACGTGACGCTATTCCCGCGGCAATGCTTTCTCGATAATAACTCGCAACTTAGTGACTGGCTATAGAGTCTAGTCTTATAGGTATAGTTGCAAAACAAACTGATATGATATTGCCACTAATATCGTTAATTGTTATAAAATATTATCTGTACGATATGAACGTAATCTATATCATAGGGTTTTTGATAAACGAAATAATAATAGTGAAATTTGAGGAAGTTACGGAGAAACAAGTAAGTACGTACATGTTGATGTAAATAAATCTTATCTTATCTTATATATATATAAATGAATTGCGGTTCGTTAGTTTCGCTTAAACTCGAGCACGGCTGGACCGATTTGGCTAATGTTGGTCTTGAATTATTTGTGGAAGTCCAGAGAAGGTTTAAAAGGTAGATAAATATGGAATTAAATAAAAATTACAATTTTGTTTTCCCTTCCCTTCCCTTTGATGTGTCCCCCGTCGGATGGATTCCTTTTGTTTGTTTTAAGTTTGTTTTATATAAAAGTTTAGGTCTTTTATTTGTCGATTGAGGCACTACGAAGTCTACCGGGTCAGCTAGTTTAAAATAAAAAATTACTGTACTGTCATCGTTTCTTTATATTATGCAATAAATCCTGCATCTTGAAACTGTTGAAAGTTTTGAGTTAAAATATGCCGTTACATAGATAAATTGATATAAACCAAACAAAAGCGTGTTAAAACAAACATCCTAAACAGAAGCCAGCCCGATATGCATTTTGACTTTGTACGAGCATTTACGTTTTGAGTTTATGTTAGCCATTTGAAAACCTCCGCCGTTTCAGTGCAAAGCAAAGCCCGGGGTTACGGATTTCGTGGCCTATTTGCATTTCGACGAAAACAACGTAATACAGGACGTGGAAATATTTGGCACAAAATACGTAGATAGATAGTTACATTCATTCGAGTACGTCATGCGCCATTTTGAAGTTTCGTAATGAAGATTTTTAAACTTACCATATTGGATTAAGGTTTTTTTGCCACCATGCGCCACCCACCATTTACGTTGCAGATGTCTATGCGCTCCAGTAACCACTTAACACTAGGTGGGCTGTGAGTTTGTCCACCCACCTATGCAATAAAATTTTAATTAAAAAAAACTCACCTTAAGATATAAGTTTTAAGGTCTCAGTATAGTTACAACGGCTGCCCCTTCAAACCAAAACGCATTACTGCTTCGCGGCAGAAATGAGAAGGGTGGTGGTACCTACTGGACAAGAGGTCCTACCACCCGTAATTACGCAAATTATAATTTTGCGGGTTTAATTTTTATTACACGATGTTATTCCTTCACCGTGGAAGTTAACCATGAACATTTGTGAAGTACGTATTTCATTGGAAAAATTGGTACCTGCCCGCGGGATTCGAACACCGGTGCATTGCTAGATACAAATGCACCGGACGTCTTATCCTTTAGGCCATGACGACTTTAAATTATTAAAACTGAGATTTATATAATAGTAGTTACTTACGTCATGTGAGCGACTCTTCAAAATATTATTCCCTATTTCTGCCGTGAAGCAGTAATGCGTTTCGGTTTGAAGGGTGGGGCAGCCGTTGTGACTATACTGAGACCTTAGAACTATATCTCAAGGTGTGTGGCACGTTGTAGATGTCTATGGGCTCCAGTAACAACTTAACACCAGGTGGGCTGTGAGCTCGTCCACACATCTAAGCAATAAAAAAAATAAAGTGAAAAAATCTTATTTAAATAATTTAATTTATCAGTGGCATATGAAATGGGTAATAGTAATTAATGATTGATACTCGTGGGTGTTGACTATGCTGGGGGCAAATCCGAACTGTTCTTCTTCTTTTTCTCCACCTTATTCCACTAGGTGGGGTCGGCACAGCTAATTTTTCTCTTCCATTCTCTTCTATCAGCCGTCATCTCAACACTCACTCCTCTCTCTCTCTCTCATATCGTCATTCACACACTCCATCCATGTCTTCTTCGGTCGACCTCTTCCCCCTCTACCTTGCACTACCATTTCCATACATCCGAACTGCTATCAATACAAAAAGGATTTTGTTAAAGCCTCACTTAGAGAAAATGTCCTGGCGCTTATGAAACACAATGGACTCCAGAGGTGGGTAGGTGAAAAATAGCTCTGGAAAAGAGCTGTAGGTGAACACAACGGTTCTACTGATGATACATTGTGTCCACGAATGCTTCCTGTTGCTAGCGATATATTTGCATTGTTACTGGTAAGACTGGGTCAAATGGAGAAACTTTCAGGTAATTTCTTGCCTATTTCTGCCGTGAAGCAGTAATACGTTTCGGTTTGAAGGGTAGGGCAGCCGTTGTAACTATACTGTGACCTTAAAACTCATATCTCAAGGTGGGTGGCGACATTTACGTTGTAAATGTCTATGGGCTCCGGTAAGCACTTAACACCAGGTTGGCCGTAAGTTGATCCACCTATCTAAGCAATGAATATAAGTATATTATAATAATAATATAATGTAATTAATACTAGTTGCACTATACTGGTTGGTATTGTGAATTCAAATCCGTAGCTATCACTATTTATGGATCGAAGAGTGAGATAGATCTTAGGACAAGACATTTGAGAGTTCTGCTTATCACAAGGTGAGCGTCAACAATCATGATATCCTTTCTATGTAGTCGGTATATATCTGTGCATGTACGGAAGTAAAATGCTTATAAAAAACGATGAGAACCATTTAATTCATTAACCAGTGCGTGTGAACGAGGTTGTCCCTCGACGCATTTAAAAATAACATTTTCCTTTTTTTTTTGTTAAAGGTTATTTGTTTACTACACATTCAACAAGAAAAATGTTAAACGAGTTATGTATTTTCTTCTCTGTTCGATTTTGTTTTGTTTGAGGGAATCCATATATAGTCCCTTCTTTATTTCGCCGTAAAGTCGCGTTTTATGTACTTAACACCACAGGTGAAACAATAGGAGTTTTATTGTTGTAGTGGCATAAACAATTCCAAGTTATTTTCGCTTTCAGATTGGATTTCTTCGAATTCTTTCGTTCGTACGAACACTACGTGGACGGCCAGATCTTTTTCTGTCACAAACAGAGGAGGTCTCGTTGCACCTATTAATATCCCGGTACATAAACATTTTACTAATACCAAGCGTATGGAAAGTTTTAAAAATTGCACTTAGCTCCATACCTACTTTGTGTAATGCAATCACAGCGATTCGGTTCTTTTTATCACCCCACTCCATTTTAATATCGCAAAATATTGTACAATGTATTGGCGCCAAAATGAGAAAACTCAATGAGCAATCATATAAAAATGACAGATTTCAAATTCAAATGTAATATTTTGTTTATTTTTAATTGTAACAGTATTTATGGCCAGACTAAGTATATAGCATTATTTATTCGTAAAAAGGGCAATCCTTAATTGAATATTATATTAGTTATTATACACATTATGTTTTATTTTTACCTTTTTAAATTTTCGGCGGTAAAAAAAGGGCCCGTGACACAGACTATATTCTTTTTCCCACCTCTCGTGCGTTCCGACTTACGCATCATATAAAAGGTGCGCTCTTAAACGCCACAGCAGCTACTGACAAACTTTAATGTAATCAATAAATTATTTCATTGATTTAATTGCGTTTTTATTTAGTTTTCATTCAGTTCATAGATATTCAGTTTATTTTTTAGTTTTCAAAATATCAAAAATGTGTCAAGATTTTGAGTGATTATATTAGAGTATTGATTATAGATGACAACTAGTCTAAATAGTATTTTATAAATTAACCGTTCTATACATGATGTTAAGTTGTTAGTGTAGACCCTAATTGAGAAATGAGTACGTGTCGAATCCTTTTATTTAGAACGTTAATTTGGAGGAGAAATAGATAGATCCTTGATTAGTGATAGATCCCATGGAATCTCACAGCACACTTTTCCACTGAAGAAAAAATAGTGTTTTCATGGTCACAAACAGAAACTATCTGTCAATTAATCTAGTTTTGATATAAAAATAACGAATAATACTGTCAAAGCCCAACCCATTAGCTGTTTTCACAATTAGGTCACCGTGTATTCCCCCTTGCTATCTAATTCCGTGTTAATCAATATTCAACCTAATGCGCTAAATAGCCTGACTTTTATACGTCGAAACTAAAAATAATAAAACATTCGAAGCCAAAGTTGGCGCGGCCGCACATCAAACTTGCATAAGAAACCATAAGGAATAGACACGCGATCGCCGTGACACACGGCCGTGTCGTTCCACGAACCGCTCGACAAAATAATCGAAATTAATAATTATTAGTTCGAAGGAATTCAACCTTGACTTTTTCGTTTTTTTTTAATTCGATATGAGTTCTGATTGTAAAGTATTTAAGTCAAGTCGACACTTCCGATGAAAATTGATTAGAGGGTGGGTAGATCGAAATTTCATGCTCAGTTTAGACTGTGTATATTTGCTACAGACTAAAAGCCATTGAACAAAGTATATAGCCTTATTTATTCGTAAAACGGCAATCCTTAATTGAATATGCAATACGTTATTTCTTATTGCCCTTGCAGGCATACAGCCCACCTGATGGTGAGTGGTTATCGTCGCCCATGGACTTCAGCAATACCAGGGACAGAGCCAAGCCGCTGCCTACCGTTAAATACTCTCCACAAGTCTCGTTTGAAAAAGTGATTTTGATATAACAAATTGGCTGGGAGCTTGGAACTTATTGGCTGTATAACACGAGACTAAAGCGAGGTCTTTGTCACTATCGCGTCATAGAACAGCACACGAGGGACCGTGGTGTCATCGGTAATGAATGTCCGACTGTTGATTACTGTGACCTCACATACTCGGGTGGATTAAGCGATGTTAGGAATGAGCGGTGTTGTGAAAATTTTATGGTCCGTCGTTCTGGTGTAGTCTTGAATTTTTTTACCGGCGCTAGGGCGTAGATACTGTAATTACGCACGCACCATCCCGCCTATTCTGCCGTGAAGCAGTCATGCATTTCAGTTTGGAGAATGGGGTAGCCGTTATGCAACAACTTTTTTATTATTATGTATGTGTCAAGGTGGATGAATGGTGGAGTGGTATTCACATTGCAATATCTATGGATTTCGATAACCACTTGACACAAAGTGGGCCGCGAAATTTATTTATTTTTCAACATGCGTGGAAAACATTTTTTTCAGATCTTTCCGCTTCACTAGTCATCCAGTCATCCATTCTATTGTTATGTCTCTCGACAACTTCAAGCGAATCTTATCACATTATTTGGAATATACCGGTTAAGTGCTTAATGATGACTTTTAATCAACATAATACAATGACAACATTAAAATTTCGAAGAATTGAAATTGTTCATTTGGATCATCTATGCGATAAAATGATAGGTTTAGGTATATCCGATAATGTATGTATATTTCCAAGAGTACTAGGTAACTACATAGCTTCAAACTGAACGCGATTGAAGTAATCAATGTTGAATACTTTAGTCAGAGGTGTAACTTAGTTAACTACTGTTGAATAACTTCCCAATTTATTTGCACTGCATCTTTTCTACTAAAAACTGTTAATAAATATTAGCACGTAACGAAAAAGAGTTTCAAGAACATTTTCTGACAACTGGGTCGAGTAAAAGTAAACATAAGAAAAATAATCGACACAGCCTCAAGCCAAGTTTTTATCTTTGCGTTATGGATACTGGAAACACACACTTACACACAAGACAACAATAAAAACATATCTAGATACCGAAAATACAAGATTATAGATATGAATATTGACTTTCGCTTTATTATTTATTGGCTATTCACGGCTGTAATTGTCATGGACTCAGTATGCAAATACTAGTGTTGACGCATGGATGCTAGTTTTATGGCGATATATATACATATATAATTATCTCTATATTGAAACGGTCTTTATCCCCAGGTGGCATTGAAAATTACTTAAAAACCAATTTCAAGGTAATTTAACACCATATTACTTCTGTCAAAATCACGAATGGAAATAAATTGTTTGAAATATGCTTAGACGAAATCAGGAGTAACTCTATTACTTTATGTTCAAAAAAGCAGAAATTTATATTACCAGTATCGTGTTACTATTATCTGTTTTTGATGATGATTTAGTTTTTACAAAGTTAAAGATTAAAAAAAACTGGCGTTGCTTTTATACTAAGATCACCCCTAAAATTAGAACCATTCTCATTTAAGCCATCAGGTGAATTTTGAGCTAGCTTAATATTCTAGCTAATTAACCTTATGAAAGTACATAAGGCGCAAGCTCTCGAAAGCATTACAAAGCGGATTTGCGGTAATTGCTTTCGAGTTTAACTTAATTTTAGCTGATGCTTTTTTTTTCGTTTAAACAAAGATTAATGTGTTTTTATGTAAAAAAAATGAATTGTCTTTTTAAAGGTATATTTTTGATGCTAAGTAGCTGCTCAGTACTGGCAATTTTTGTAATATTTGTTTTGTTAACTTCGTTTTACAAACCCCAAACCGATTGACCTTTTGAGAAAAATTTTGAATATTTAAATAGGCGGTTGATTACAAATAGTATCAGACGAAATACCAACTTTTACATAAATTTTGAATTGGAATAATAGTTATCTTATTCTTCAAACTAAGTACGGTGCGAGCCAATTAACACCAATAAATGTGCATTTCAACTCTCCGGCTTCAACACTAGGAACAATTACACCAGGTAACTCCCTCATACGCTATAGATGTTAATGTCTTATGACGAATTTTATTAGCCACTAGATGGCCCGGCAGCCTTCGTAGTGCCTCAATCGATAAATAAAAGACCTAAACTTTTGTATAAAATAAACTTAAAACAAACAAAAGGAATCCGTCCGACGGGGGGGACATCAAAGGAAAAACAAAATTGTTATGGTTTTTTTTATTCCGAGCATTTTCATTCATTTATCATCTTTTAAACCTTCTCTGGACTTCGAAAAATAATTCAAGACCAAAATTAGCCAAATCGGTCCAGCCGTTCTAGAGTTTTAGCGAGACTAACGAACAACAATTCATTTTTATATATATAGATGGATTATTTATAACCAAACTATGTATAAAATTACTTTTAAATTTATGAATTAGCATCGGTGCATAAATATGGATCCTTACTCGTGTGACTATGTGCTGAAAGGGCGTTGCACGACAAGAGATGTGTCGCTCTATGCTGGTCGTCAATCTGATATATCGGGTCCGTAATACCCAGATTAGACGCCAAGCAAAAGTTACAGGTATTGGTAAGAGAATAGCGGATCTAAAGTTGAGCTGGACATTTAGCAAGGCAAAACAAGTGGTCGTGGCCTAAAGGATAAGACTTCCGATGAATTTGTATCTTGCGCTGCATTGGTGTACGAATCCCGCAGGCCGGTACCAATTTCTTTAATGAAATACGTACTTAAAAAACGTTCACTATTGACTTCCACGGTGAAGAAATAATATCGTGTAATAAAAAACAAACCCGCAAAATAATAATTTGCGTAATTACTGGTGGTAGGACGTCTTGTGAGTCTGCACGGCTAGGTAGCACCACCCTGACTATTTCTGCTGTGAAGCAGTAATGCGTTTCGATTAGAAGGGTGGGGCAGTCGTTGTAGGTACTGTAAAAACCTTAGAACTAATTTCTCAAAGTAGGTGGTGCCATTTACCTTGTAGATGTCTATCTCGTCCACCCACCTAAGCAATAAGTGCCCTAGATTAGGCCGTAGAGGTGCCGAAATACTTGCACCTGGCACGGTGGATCGATGACATGTCAGGACACCGTACCGGACGTCGATAAGAATAGTGAGCACTAGGTATCAAAGGACTGAAGATATATTATTTCGACTTACGTACAATCTGTATTAAAATTGAACTGAGTACTGACAACACAACTGTGCTATATGTGGCTTAGAATAGTAATCACAGTATATTTTCCCGCGGGCGTCGTAAAAGGCGACTAAGGCAATCACTGAAGAATAGGCAGTAGCGTTCTTCGAGTATTATAACTGTATTGTGCTTTCAATACATCCTGCTTGATTCCGCCGCGAAGCAGTCATGCCTTTTGGTCTAAAGGGACAACTGGTTTCTAATGCAATTGAGACTTCAACTGCATATTTAAAAATGGGTGGTGGCCTTCACGCCTTGTGACCACCGTAACCAAAGAAACAAAGGGAATTAACAAAGAACACAAATCCTTTCAGAATTATTTTGTGATTCAGAAATATGAAGCAATACAATACTCGTAAGAACTCGTGCCGAGGGCTTGGAAGCTCCATTGTCTAAACAAACGTGACCAGACCTTGGTAGATACTTACAACTTTTAAAAGGTTCCCGTTTACAGCTCCCGTCAATAAGGTACCGACCGAAAGAAATAAATAAAAACGAATCGAAATAATTATCTTTTGTTTCCCAAATATAATTCGCTTAACAAGAGTGAACAAAATGAATGTGTTTTTAAGAATGAAACTAAAAGCTAACATATTATACATAATGTTAGATAACGATCATAACATGAAGAATAAGTGAGTTTTGTTTTAAGAGTTGTAAAGTTAATCAAAATAGAAAATACCAGATGATCGTTTGGCATAGTGTCTCACAGAACGGACATAAAATAAGCAAGGTAAATAAATACCTGCTTCTGACAGAATATGTCAACAGAGAATAAATCCATAACTGGTGTTCACGATTGTCGGAGAAGTTAGCATTGGAAATTGAACATTTTATACGTACTGTATTGCGACAGGAAATATGTTCTCTTTTTTTTTTACTGATGTGTATTTTACTGGCACAGATAGTATTTCCAAATAGCTACCAATGTTCTTGGGTAACAAATCATAAATGATATAAAGGGTAACAAATCATAACCACGAAATCATGTCTTGAAACTGAATTCAAAAGCAATTTAATAGTAATATGCAGCTTATAACTTAAAAAACTCGATAAAATAGCAGACCAGACTAATTCTTGTTTTCGTTTTTCTTATCATGTTGATGCTGGTCAGGATAATAGAATAAATTTATGAAATTATTATTTATCATCGGTCCTACATTCACCACATATGGATGCTTGAAGGATATCATTATATCTCACAAAGCTGTGCATTGATCTTTAATACCCTTTGTTATTTTTAATCATTTATTTTCCATAGTAAATTATCTATCTGTCCTTAACACTTTACCCGCTCGAAATCTAAAATCAATCCTGTCTCTTCTTGACCTTTTCCATTAATGTAGAATGACTTTTTTATTCTTTAATACGTGTTTGCAAACTGCGAAATGCACAATGCTTACAGACAATCCACAATTTTTAAGGTCGATCGTTTGTTTAAGTACACCGCAACGACTGTATGTAATTCGACTAAAATTGGCCGTAGTTTAGTTGTTGTATTCAGTTTCTGTTTGTTAGTAGTTAGTAGTTGTTTGTATACAGTTTTTTGGCAATTGGAAAACTTATGGGAATAAAGTTGTGGCCAAAATTTGGATAAGGTTTTTATTCAACTTTTTTTTTAAATTACTTTATGTCCATTTCAAAAAGTGTTCTTACCGTACCTCGTTTAAAATTTTGAGACGTGTTTGCAAAACCAGATAATGTTATAGTGTTTTTGTGAGCTTGTGTGAATGAAATAGATCAGATTTAAATTCTCTTTTCAAAACGTATTTATTAAAAATTGTCTATCCATTTTTTTTTTATTGCTTTGGTGTGTGGACGAGCTCACAGCCCACCTGGTGTTAAGTGGTTACTGGAGCCCATAGACATCTACAACGTAAATGCGCCACCTACCTTGGGATATAAGTTTTAGCGTCTCAGTATAGTTACAACGGCTGCCCCACCCTTCAAACCGAAACGCATTACTGCTTCACGGCAGAAACGAGCAGGGTGGTGGTACCTATCCGCGCGTACTCACAAGAGGTCCTACCACCAGTAAATTTTTATTGTTATTGTTTTTGTATTGTATTTTTTATTGTTGGGATAACAGGAATGAAATGATCGCACCTGTTTTTACAATCCTTTTTACTTATCACTTTATCATCCTATATAACACTTACTTTGTTGCAAAAATTCGGCGAAAAAACATCAAATGAAAAAAAATTGAAGTTTTAAATTAAGTTTAAATTAAGGAGTAAATACTTCTTTCGAGTTTTTGGTTTAAAGTTTCCTAATCTAAACTTTTCCAATCTACTAAAGATTGTATGTGCGTAAGCCTTACTGATTGTTCAATACTTGAAAATTATTTTCTAGATTTAAATTATATAACGTCAATTTTTAAATAATGTTCAAACTCTAAGATTGAAATCTGATTTCAGAAGCTGCCATAACCATACTAATGTAAGGCGTTTGGTGCATTTGCATTGAGTATTACGACTATGGAGGGGTTTATAATTTTAATTATATCCTAACGTGTATTAATGAAGGACTTCCAGGATAAAGGAAAAATACATGTCCAACAATCAAATCTACTACTAACTTTCGCAATCTTAGTTTAACAGTTCCCATCCAATTTAGATTTTATAAACCATTTTTAATTATCATGCTGTTTGTATAAAGCTATATTTAGGCACATTGTCTGAAAGATCACCAAATTTATCAATCACACACTGAGTTAGACTTTAAAAAAGTTACTAAACCGATTTCCCGTATTAGCAACGGATACAACAAAGCACATTATAAGGGTTATTTAGATTTGTAAAAAGCAATATTTTAGAAACGGTCCCGTTTATTGGAATTCGCTCTCTGAGACCCGCATTTACCCTACGTGTACTCCAAATTTCCGTTTCATTATGTAAGCTACTGCAGCTTCAAAATAGTGGAATAAAATGCAAAACAGTAATGAGAACCAACTAAAATTTAGCTTGCCATGAATATTTTTAGGAATTTATAAATCGCAAATCGACGCGTCAATAATAATTTCAAATAAAATATATATTTCAAAATAACAATAGTCATTTTAATTATTTATTTGGATCTTCAGATCCTGTTAGCATGAGCGCTTTCCGTTAGAAATTTATTCCTAATATCAGATAGATTTAGAGGTAATAAGGGAGGAGGTCACAAGGAATTTTGAAAGAAGAAGGAAATCGATATCGGGATACTGCAGGATAGACATAGTAAAATAGCTAAATATATCTGGGATCTTCCGTAACCGATTGACTATTTTTAGTGTAAGGTCTCAAACCGAGTCATTAACTTTTGGATAGTTTTAATGTTACCATTTTAGGAAGCATTTATTTCAATTCCTTTTTACCCAATTTCAATATCTTTCACAAAGACTGGTCGTAATAAAAAAGTTTGTGTTTATACGTTCTCAATTGTAAGAAATACGTGAATAATTTATATACATCAAATTTCTGGTTTATGTTTCTCTTTGGGGGTTGTAACTCTTGGATCGTTACTCCAACTTGGATCATTACTATGCTCTGGAGGTCAGTTTCAGAGGTCGACAGAGATACATACATCTTGGATATGCTACATCCGTCTAGTTTAGAGAAATTATTTCTTAATCCAACAATAATCTTAGGGCAGACAAATTCATTGCCCGTCTGGTATTATATTTCCACAGCCCTTACGTATACCTTACAGTGTGGATGCTACCACCATCCTTGAAGCTAAAATCTCAATTTCTTTGAATAATGTCTAACCCGCTCTTAAATCTTGAAAGCTGGATTGCTTTGCAACAGCAACAATCAAACTTTTGAATCTATCCTCACTGGTTTATAGCCACTAAAAATATATTGTATCCCACAGGTGAAAGCCACTTTATATTGCCTCATCTTTTGGTTTCTTTCACAGATACTTTTAAGTAAAAAGGCCGCATGTAGTAAAAGTTTAGTTTATTGTTACATTTAACGCTTGGTAATAAATAATCTTTACTTTACTAAACTGTATTTGTTACTAAACTTTTCATATAATAATGCATTGGTTTTAAAGTAAAGCGTGTGTCTTATAATCTCGTATATACTCAGTTTGTTTCCCGAAATCACTATTGGACTTCGATGGTGCTTAGAATAAGCAATAAAGAGCTCTTGATAAATTCTTGAGGCATGATAACGCTTCACCGAAAATCCAATGAAGCAGAATTCAACCCACAGGTCAATAAGGATTTGAATGCTAGAAACCATTTATTTTTTGTTGATTGTTTTGTTTTGTTTTTATTTGGATATTACAAATTAATAGAAAAATGCGGTATCCGTTGTAAATCGAATATTATAGAAATATTATATCTAAGTAAATTATCTCATTTTATGCCTTCACAGTCAAATCCAAAAGAAACGCAACCTTTACAATGTTAATCAGTTCGCTTGTCTGTTTGTCATAATAATTTATAAGCATTTTAGATTAAAGAAATTCCAACGGTAAGAAAGAGTGAAAAATATGTATAATACATAAAAACTATCTTTAACACACTTGAGTTCCAGTTTCAGGGATAATAATATTATGATAACGATTGCACAATTGAAGCTTTGACCTCAAATAAACCAAATTAAAGTCCTTTATTACTCCATTTTACTTAACAACGTCTTTAAATATACATAAAATATGTTTGTAGCGTCATCTATCACTAAAGAGAAGAAAGACCGGAATAGATTAGATCGCGCTAATTAAAATAAAACTCAATAAAACTTAAACCATTGTATTATATACAAAATATATACAATACATATACAATACAAATATACAAAAACACCCGTTCGGCCGAAGATACCCTTTGTATTCGCTTACTACACGTTTAATAGTGTATATAAGATGAGCGTTCGCCGGCAAATTCAGTCCCAATATTAGTTTGGTCAGCACGTTGAAAGCTTTGAAAGGTACAGTAATATCCGTTGCAGCGAGCTCGCGTAGCCTTAATGGATAACATGTCGTTCTAATTGAAACCGGAGTTAATTTGGAGTTACGAAGCCGAAGTGCAGCGGTCTAACCAAAACTTAATTTGTTTTTATCTGTAAAGGAAATAATATATTTGCTGCAAAATAATTTCGATTCAGAAAGCATTTGCTTTGTCTAATATTAATGTTTACCATAGTTTTTGTAGAGATGTATTTTTTACAAGTTCGTGAATTTTTTATTTATATTTTTATTTCCCTTGTAGGCTGTCGAGCACACGGCCCACCTGATGGTGAGTGGTTACCGTCGCCCATGGACTTCATCAATGCCAGAGGCAGAGCCGAGCTGCTGCCTGTCGCTTAATACTCTCCACAAGCCTCGTTTGAAGAAGGACATGTCATAGCACTCCGGAAACACCTTGGTGGGGAGCTCATTCCATAGCCGGATGATAAGTGGCAAAATGACGGTATCATCTCGAACAATTCCTCAGAGCACTCCCCATGGAACATACGGTACAAAATACAGAGGGAACCGAAGTCCCTCCGCAGACCCAGAGGTTCCAAACGATCCTTGAGGATGGGATTATCGACAATCCGAACGGCCCTCTTCTGTATGGAGTCAAATGGAAGAAGCTGGTGTTTGGGAGCCCCGGCCCAGAGATGGGACCAGTACTCCACGCGAGGCCGGACTTGTGCTTTATAAAGCAAAATTCTTTGTCCAGGCGTGAATTACCGCTTCGCTCTGTTGAGGACTCCCAGCATTTTGGACGCCAACTTGGCTTTGCCTTCCAAATGACTCCGAAATTGGACATCGCTCGAAATGTCGACCCCAAGTATCCCGATACTCGTGGAAGGTTGAAGGGATCTTCCTTGGAATTGCAGCGCCATGACAAAGGGGTCCTTCTTTGCAGTGAACGCGCAAACTTGTATCTTGAACGGGTTGAATTGAAGTAAGTTCCATTCACCCCTCTCGGAGACTCGCCCCAGAGAGTCTCCACTTCAGACACAAGTTTTGATCGTCTCTCTTGCATCACGCTCCGAGAGAGACTCTGATGGCTGATATATCGCGCATCCCCCGTGATGTTATTCGCATAGCAATGCATGCCATCAATAGACAGCATGTCATTGATATACAGGATTAAAAGCGTGGGGGAGAGCATCGAACCTTGTGGAACGCCAGCGTTAATAGTCATGGTATCAGAACAGTCACCGTCTACAACGACCTTGATGCTCCGCCCATCCAAAAAGCTAGCGATCCACTTGCAGAGATCCTCGGGGATTCCGTAAGATGGTAACTTCGACAGAATTGCCCTATGCCAGACCATGTCGAAGGCCTTCTCGATATCAAGGCTCACAGCAAGAACCTCGCCCTTGCTCTCCAAGGCTTTAGCCCACGTGTGAGTAAGGTATACAAGAAGATCGCCAGCTGAGCGACCGTGACGTAAACCGTATTGTCGGTCACTGATTAGCTGGCGATCCTCAAGATACTTCAAGAGTTGTATATTTATTATTCGCTCCATCACCTTGGAAACCAAGGAAGTTATCGCGATAGGCCTATAGCTCGATGGGTCCGACCGGTCACCCTTCTTGGGTATAGGGTGGACGTGGGCGGTCTTCCATGAAGACGGAACCCTCTTAGTGCAATAAGAGAGGCGATAAAAACGCGTTAGCGCAGGCGTCAGCTCAGGAGCGCACGTTTTTAGAACCACTGCAGGAATGCCGTCTGGCCCACTCGACTTATGGACGTCCAGGAGTCTGAGTTCCCACCTGACTGCACACTGTGCGAAGCAGATCCCCGGCAGGGAGCTATCACACCAGGGGATGATCGGTGTTGTGGCACCCCCGTCGTCCACACTCGAGTTCGAGGTGAAGAGTTTGACCAGAAGGTCAGCCTTCTCTTTCGCACTGTCGGCCAGACTGTAATCAATTATTTGTCGCTAATTGAATTTTTTTTTTCTGAGAAAACTGTTCAGTTTTACGATGAAAATTATTGTTTTCGTATTTAATTCTACAATTTTCAGCGTTCTCGTGCCGCAATATTTAACTGTGTGTTTAACTACTTAGGATCAAAAGAAAGGATGTAGAAATTACTTTTCATTCCTGCATTGACTCTTCGGAAATTCTTGGAAATTATTAATGAGGCAATCTCGCTACAATTAATCATCTAACTTATTATCTTTTGAAATTATAGTTCTAATAATTAAATTATTTTAATCGTAAAATTAAATTGTTCTCTTCTTGTACTTACATAGCACGTCTCCATAAATAACTTAAACAAAAAGCTATTTTACAGTTAAAATTTGTTGCCGAACGACTGTCAGTAACAATTAGCAATGCTTTGTTTTAGAAATACCTCTAAAGCTACATGATTTGGTTCGTTAATTGATCCGTTCCAAGTTTAGTAATGGCTTAAGAGAAATTCGATTAATCTGATACTGATCAATTACACAAATTGTTTACTTGTTAGTAATTGTTGTTGTGTCTTTAAAGCGGTTAGGTGCCCTCAATTAAGAAAAATAGTATTATTATTCGCCAATAGATGTCGGGAAGAGTTGATTATTGAAAACACAAATAAAACAACATTTTCTGAAAATAAATTGTAGCTAGATCGATTTATCGCCACCCAAAATCCCCTGTATACTAAATTTTATGAAAATCGTTGGAGCCGTTTCCGAGATTCAGATTATACCTATATATATACAAGAATTGCTCGTTAAAAGGTATAAGATATACCAAGTGACTTAGTTATTCGACGCTGATTGGTTAATTTCATTGATCGAGTTTCGATTTTTTTTTATCTTGATATAAGCGAAGATAACTATATTATTTCAGAAATATTTATTATTACAAGAACTGTTCCATTTTCAGAAGCGGATTTGGTTACTTGTACTTGGTTACGCACGACAGAAATAAAAAAGATAATCCCGAAACCCGTGCTGATTGCAAAACATCACTAACTCTTAAGAAAGGCGTGAGGCTGTTATGAATTAGGGAGTTAGTGAAGAGTTAGGTGAGGATTTTTTTTGCACGGTAAATGAATTCGCGGCCCATTTGGAGTTAGGTGATTAGGTGGTTACTAGTGTCGATTAACATAAGAACGTGAGTAACATGATTAAAAGTGAGTCAATGTCCCAAATCATGTTTATAGTACAACGACTGTCGAATCCTTCAAACCGTAATACATGACCGCTTCTCAGTAAAAGTACTATAACCACATTCTGGGGATTTTACGCAGACGACTTAGCATTAAACAATGCGTGTGTGACTGCAAAATTTTCGCTAAAGAAAATATGTGCTTTTTTTTATTTCACACTAGCTGACCCAGCATACTTCGTAGTGCCTCAATCGATAAATAAAAGACAAAAGGAATCCGTCCGATCGGGGACACATCAAAGGATAAACAAAATTGTTATTTTTGTTCAATTCCGAGAATTTTCATTTATCTACCTTTTAAACCTTCTCTGGACTTCCACAAATAATTCAAGACCAAATTAGCCAAATCGGTCCAGCCGTTCTCGAGTTTTAGCGAGACTAACGAACAGCAATTCATTTTTTATATCTCTCCTATCCTATCCTATCCTATCCTATCAGCCCATGGACGTCCACTGCTGGACATAGGCCTCCCCCAAGCCTCGCCACAAAGACCGGTCCTGCGCTGCCTGCATCCAGCGGATCCCCGCGAACCTCAATAGGTCGTCGGCCCACCTTGTGGGAGGCCTATTTTTATATATATATAGATTTATTTATTAACATGAGATTGACAAACAAAAGTACCCTTAAAGAAAATAATATTAGTAAAGCAACAAGTTGCACTTCAATGGGCGGTCACACAAGAAAATCAGTAAACGATCGATCGATTTTGATGTGCGCATCGCATTCGAAGCGTGTCGTCGTAATGGCTGAGTCGGTTCGGTAATTGAAACAACGATAATCCGCACATTACCATTTCCCTGTGTAGAATTACCACAGGCACTTAGAACGTCATATGTTTCGTTTGAATGAGTAGTGCTTTACGCGGCAAAGGGTGCTGGCTATTGGTAACCGCCCATTTTAAGTGTCGGTCAATTAATAGTATGTGCAGACTGATACTTGGAACGCATGTCTCAATGTAGGCAGCTGCTTTTTAATTATTGGGGTCTATGGACTCTGGTAGCAACTTCACAGTAGCTTGGCCAGGAGTTCGTTCATCTAAGGAACAATGAAAAAGTTTAAACTAGTAATTATATATTAGGTATTTGGAACTTCTTGGCCTATGCAGAGAATTTTGCTCTAGCTTCGTTTTGTACCGTCTATCACATGAGGTTGGCTCAAAGAAAGTATTTCAGAAAAACTTGCTGCGGTAATTCAAGATTATTTTATTTTATTTTAAATCAATTTCCAGCGTTAAGCATTGAATAATACAGATTTAAGTGTACTGTTAGAAATGCCGATGATCAGCTAGTATAAAAATGACAAAAAAAACCTTTTAAACATAGAAACTTACAATAATATATTATGAACTTGCTAGCTCGAATTATGAATATCTCTGTAATAGACAAACGCCGTTTTGGTGAGAGATGACTATTTAGGCCTAGACCCAGCATGCATATCGTCACCCATCCATACATGAAGGTTAACT
Organism: Bombyx mandarina; assembly: GCF_030267445.1. Classification (NCBI taxonomy): domain Eukaryota; kingdom Metazoa; phylum Arthropoda; class Insecta; order Lepidoptera; family Bombycidae; genus Bombyx; species Bombyx mandarina. Next base: position 5,639,159 of record NC_143215.1, read on the forward strand.
TTGCGATAAAAATAGACAGTATGTAATACGTAAGATACATATACAGAAAAATATATGCCAATTAACAGCATTCAAACGAAGAACGGGCTTCATAAAATTTTGCTTCTTTAAATTCAATCGAAATTCGTATACAAAATACCCTACGATGCAGTGCAGCCCTACACCCGGTTCTCTCTTCGAAGCTACTAAGCAGGCGCACCAAGATTCGGATATACAAGACTGTAGTCAGACCGATCCTATTGTATGGATGCGAAGCATGGACGCTTACACAGAAAGAAGAGGCAAAACTTCTCGTGACGGAGCGAAAGGTATTGAAAAAAATACTAGGACCAGTTCGGAAGGAAGACGGTTCTTGGCACGTCCGGAAAAATAAGGATGTGGAGAGGCTTTTTGGTGAGCCAAATATTCTGGGGGAGATGAAGGCACGGAGGCTCGGATGGCTCGGACACGTATGGAGCAGGATCGGGCTGTGAAACGGGTGTACACGGATGTACCGGAGGGACGCCGCCCCGTAGGGAGGCCCAAGTACCGCTGGTCTGACGCTGTGGAAGGAAATTTACGGGAGCTCCAAGTGTCGGACTGGCAAGGTGTTGCGCAGCGCCGGGATGAATGGCAAAGTTTATTGTCGGACGCCAAGACCCACTTCGGGGTCATAGCGCCAGCTCAGTAGCAGTAGTAGTAAATTCAATCTTATTTGAACCTCGTTCACAGCTAAAGAAGGGAAACGATCCTAATAAACACAAAGATATTGTTCCAATTATAATGTTTAACCACTGCGAACGCGATTCGTGTTGAACAAATAACGTTTTATTGAAAATATTCTTATAGTTTCAGCTTATAAACTGCTGCTATATTGACATGAGTATTGGCTTTATAGTTATTACGTTGTAGCTTTTAGTTAATAAAATTTGCATTATATAAATCTACATTTAAATATTGGCTTTGTAATGTCGGTATAGAATAACTACTACCTTTCCGTAGGTATCGTAAAGGATACTAAGATATAAGAGAATACGGAGAATTAGGAACAGCGCTCTCAGACTATCTTACCAGAGTACTGTGACCACCAATTCACATTTGCTGGTAGTAATTCGTATTGGAATACACCGCCTATTTTTATTTTATTTATTTATTGCTTAGGTGGGTGTGCGAGCTCGCGGCCCACCTGGTGTTAAGTGGTTACCGGAGCCCATAGATACCTACGACGTAAAAGCCTCCACCTACCTGGAGACATAAGTTCTAAGTCTCAGCTTTAACAATACAACGGCTGCCTTTCAAACCGTAGCGCATTATTGCTTCACGGCAGAAATAGGCGGGGTGGTAGTATCTACCCGTGCGGACCACAAGATGTCCTACCACCAGTAAAAATTTCTGCCACGGGAATTCTGAGACAACCATTATAAAATCCAATTGAGAATTAAATTTCAAATCTCAAGGCGAGCTGCAGGATTCAGGTTATGCTATGCATACATGTACTCAAGCTACCACCAATATAACCTTATACCGAGGGTACTATGAGCTTTTACTCGATGATTAGAAGTTGAAAAAAAAAACAACAAAAATACAGGATGTTGTATATTGTGAACAGTAGACCTAGAAATAGATTAGGGTTGCAGCGGTAATTTTTTTAAATATAAATTGAAATGCTACAATACTACTTTACTTGTATAATCTTAATCTTATAATACGTTGTACTGAAAACTTTGCAGATTGAAACAAAACGCAATAAGGGATTTGTGAAACATCATAAATTTTGTTTTAAATAATCTACTCATTTATATTAAATAGTATTTACTGCATAAGATAAAACGAGCAATTTATAGATGTAGAATCCAAATTCCAAAACAACAAGGAAATAGAGTTGTTTAAAGTAATGAGATGAAATAAAATAAAAAAAAACCTAATAATAACCTGGAAAATGGTAATCCCCAAGCGATTAACTTTTTTCAATTACCTTTCAACTTCTAACAAATAACATTCTTATTCGACTGGAGCGATGCGACGTGAGCGTTGATCTTTGTTAATATGAAATAAATTCATTAAAATTGATTTAAATATTTTCAATGTTTTTTGTTTTCATGACAAACGTAGCCTATTGCAGAGAGACATCCTAATTTTCATGCATATTTTCTAAATACAAACAGACAAAAGTGAAGTACTGGCTTTGAAATTTCGCTTTTTATTTCCCAAAATCTAAAACAAACAACAGTTGTCCCAAGATTGAGCAAGGTCATTGATCCCGCAAGTCCAATGAGTTTAGATTATTTTACATAAAAACGCGCTGAGCGAAACTTTTATTTTTTTAAAGTTTTTGGTGGTTCTGTAAAAGCTATATTTCTTATTTTCAGTGCGATTGTTGTCAGAATCGAGTTCATAAAATTTTCAATTATTATTTGAGACACATACATACTTTGACATACGTACTGAAATAATTAATATTAAAATTACAAACCCTGCCTGTTTCTGCTGTAAAGCAGTAATGCGTTTCGGTTTGAAGGCTGGAGCAGCCTGTTGTACTGTAAAAACTGAGACCTTAGAACTCATAGCTCAAGGTTGGTGGTGACATTTACGTTATAGATGTATATGGCTCCGGTAACCACTTGACACCAGGTGGGCCGTGAGCTCTTCCACCAATTTAAGTCATAAAAAAAAAACATAGTACCTACAAAATTAAATGACGAATCAGATTCGCGGGGTGATTGAGAGTTAATTACTGTTCGTATGCCACTTGCACAAAAGCGTTACTCGTATTACAGATGTAATATAAACATTTTTTTTTTCACTCTTGACTCAGACAAAATCGTTAAAGGGTTGGTGTATCGAACGTAAAAATAAACAGACTGACCGACCATCGGCCAACTAATTGGGCCACGTCGAGTTTACGAGCCGCTGTAAATATACTCGGGCATTTCAGTCCGACAAATGACTTATCAATCTTTAAGGAAAATACACTTTGGAATGAATAAAATCAGTGTATTTTCAATCAGATAACTTTGTTTAATAATATGTTTAATAGCTTTCTTTGCACATCAAAACTACGATTATTAGAGGAAATTAACTAATTGATCATAAGTTAACAAATATTGGAGCTTATACAGATCTGTAGATCTTGAATGTCTCTATCGCATATTTATGTCTAATACCTTTTCATGACGTCACAAGTTTTTATTTCCATCTAAGGTAGATAGAATAACATCAGGTCGCAATAAACAGTATTATTAATCATAAACTTATAATCCTATAGCAGCTACCTACAGCAGTCCACTGCTAGACATTGGCCTCTCCAATTGCTCCCCATTGAGCACGATCCTCGGCTTCTCTCATCCAGCTCCCGCCAGCCATTCTGCACAGATCCACTCCACCGTGCCTGAGGGCGTCCTGCACTAAGTTTGCCAATTCGCAATCTCCACTCAAGAATGCGCTTACCCCCAACCCTTTTGGGTTGTTCGGCTAATATGACCAGCCCATTGCCACTTCAGCATACTAATTCGCTGTGCTATGTCTATAACTTTGGTTCTCTGTATTTTCCCAAACGCCGCTCAGCCCAGCTGTATTCTTCTGCAGGTCTTGATTCCGAAGTTTTTTTTTTACCCCTCTATAATGTGTGGCTGAGGTAAGCATATTTTTGTACAACTTCGAGATAACTAATATATACGGCAATCAGTTCCGGCTGCGCATGTTGATTAAACTTATCACTTATCTTAAACTTATCACTCTGTTTATTCATCACAATGGAACTTGTTTCTTTTTTTTGCTTTCGTATGCAGAGCCATCAGTGCGTCGTCCGTTACTTACATAAATCAGCAATGCAGTTAACTTACGCTCTATCTCAGAGTTCAGATCAAACTAACGGACCACAACACATAACGACACAATCTTTTACATTACCAAGTTTACTTATCACAAGTGACGTCGAATTCGACTTGGCTGTTTTAAAGTACTCAGAAAGTTTATTAACGCAGAGACAAAGTATTATTAAGAGCAGCTAAAATGTTTTCTTTTGAAGTTATCGTAAAAGTAAACACGCGTATTCGTTAATCAAAATTCTTCTAGAATGAAAGTTACAATTCAAATTCAACAAAATATCGTTTTATTAAAAAAAAAAAATTGTATTTTTTATGAGAACTGCATCATTCTATTAGCTCTATAAAACTTATTTATAATAGAATGTTATCAACCCGTATAAAAAGAAAAACGAGATTCCATGAATTACTTAGTGAGTTTTGGTTTATGAAATATGAGAATGACGTGTCCTAAAATATCAAGAGATATGACTTGACATTAATACGGTAAATACGAGTAAACTTTTTTTTTATTGTTTCGATGGGTGGACAAACTCACAGCCCACCTGGTGTTAAGCGGTTACTGGAGCCCATAGACATCTACAACGTAAATGCGCCACACACCTTGAGATATAATTCTAAGATCTCAGTATAGTCACAACGGCTGCCCTAGCCTTCAAAACGAAACGCATTACTGCTTCCCGGCAGAAATAGGCAAGGCGGTGGTAGGTACCTACCCGCGCGGACTCATAACAGGTCCTACCATCAATAAAAAGAAAAGTAAAGTAAACCACCAGTAAAGTGTCTTATTTCAAGAAATACATGGAAAATATAATGAATTCTGACACAAATTTTCTATAACAAACTCGCAACAATGCTCTCAATATGTAAACAATTCGAATATTTCGTAGAAACAGAATGCTTCGTTCCTTATCATGCACATTTTGTGTGTGCATGAAATTACTATGATCCTCGTTATACGTAACGCTAAATTGTTTTCCGCTATTCAATCTTAGAAATATCTAAGAAAAAAATAACACCCAATCTTCATATTTCTGTTCGATTTACATTTTTTATTTCTTTGACCTTTTTTAAATAAAATTACTTTATTATTACATATCTATACTAATATTATAAAGAGGAAAGATTTGTTTGTTTGTTTGTTTCGAATAGGCTCCGAAACTACTGGACCGATTTGAAAAATTCTTTTTCCATTAGAAGCCGACATTGTCCCTGATGAACATAGGCTACTTTTTTAAATTTTTTTTAATTTTTTTTTTTTGTTTCATGTGTGTTTTAATGTTTCCGAAGCGAAGCGAGGGCGGGTCGCTAGTCTTAATTTAAAATTAAATATACTTATTAAAAAATAATGGAACAAGCATTTCCCAAGAACACAACTGAATGTTTAAAAGAAAGTCATATCAATAATGTTAAAAGGCAACATTGTAATTCAAGGTATTATAACATAATCCAAATATAGTATGTGTACACGAGACCAAAGTAAACCTTACTTAGAACAACGTAACACGAATACTAAAGCTAAATGTGCCGGAACGCAGCTTTCGCCCTGCACGATAACCCAAAAATTAACTTGAAAGCATTATTCAAATAAAGTCCTTACATAGCAGCATATCATAATAAATAAGAAATACGCTGGGTATAATATATATAATATAATTCGTATCAAAATAAAAAATAAATAAATAAACTCTTTGTAGCCTAACTGTTAAGAAACCCGCGGCTCTTCAACCCGTGATGAGTACCTACTCTTTTCGGCAATGCAGTCAATGTAAATCGACGCTTGAAAGGCAAACGTGACTAAGCGACAATAACTGCTTTGCACATAAATGATAGGCAATAACCATATTCGATGCGCAAAATAAAAAAATATTTCTAGGTCTATTAAAATCATTTCAATCCTACAGCTAGATTCGTTAAAATAGAATTTTTTTCAGGTATTTCAAATTTAAATTAGTCTACTGTAAAGTTCACGCATTGCCGCTTAGTCATGTTTGCCTTTCAAGCGTCGAAATGTATAAATACGTACTTATTATGAAGATACAGAAAAACTTATAAATTTGATATTTTATCATTTTGGTACTTGAAAAACTAAATTAGAATTTAGATTATATTACTTTATTATTTTATAATTATATTATAAATACGATTAATTCTTATTCGTTTATAAACATTTATTAAAATATGGATACCTATTAAAGGAATTTTAAATAAGTTAAAGTAACTGACCGACAAAGTCGTCGTGTCCTAAAGGATACGGCCAATGCATTCGTATCGAGCAAAATAACGACGCTGGTTTTGGAATGAAGCAGGTAACTACCAATTTTTCTAATAAAATACTTCCTTAACAAACGTTCACCAATGACTTGAACTGTGAAGGAACAACATCGAATATTCAAAACCGCAATAATTATAATCTGCGTAATACTGGTAGGGCGACTTGAGAACCCGCTGGATTAGGTCTCGTTATGATAACTGTTTCTGCGGTGAAGCAGTAATGCGTTTCGGTTTGAAAGCTGGGGCAGTCGTAGTACTATAAAACTGAGACTTTGAACTCATGCTTCAAGGTGGGTGGCAGAATATACGTTGCAATGTCTCTGACCTCCAGTAACCACTTAACATCAAGTGAGCCATGAGCTCGCCTATCCACGCATAATAGTAAAAATTAAGAGAAAAAATCTTGTCAAAAATAACAATAATATGAAAGTCACACATATTATTATACTCCCTATAGACTCTAAAACGGCTGGACCGATTTTGACGATATATTTAGATTGACCTAGCGAGTGATCATGTGAATTCTGGTAGCGAATGGCCAACAAAATAGGGTTGGGTTTGACTAGTACTTCATGAAGCCAAAATTAATTTCTAACAATTTTTCAACGCTTTATACAACACTCAATGAAATTTAGCAACGACTGTTGTTAACACGTGCAGACAGTTACCGGAAAAAATAAAATAAAACGTTCGTCCCAATTAACGAATAACTCTGTTATCCAACAACGCCAGGCCCCGAAGGGTGATTACTTACTGGTATCGAGGAGGCAATTCGTTGCCAAACATACAGTCCAGCCTTCAGATCATCGGGCACGTCGTCGTAAGCGGCGGGGCAGCTTTTACTGGACAACATATTATCCAGGGACCACTTGAGCCCCAAGTTTATTGACCCCAAACGTAAAACTTTATACAACATATATTTTTTTGTGAACGTGACTGGAAAAAAAGAACACATAACCAAAAAGACTGCTGTTTGAACTTGTTAAAACATTCAACTTAATATTTCGAATGTGCGACAAATTGTAATATTTGGAAAACATGGCTACACACATGCTAGAGAAGTCAAACGAAAATCCCAAGGGGAGTGGAATTAATTCGAACAAAACATTCCTTTGTTTACAGCCGTATTCATTATGCAAAATACTTTGTAAATTGATGTAGATCGTTAGCATGCAATTTATAACATTTTTTATGAGTCTAAATAGGAAATTCAGCTCAAGGCTCAGCAGATATTAAGTGGTTAACGAAGCCTTCAAGCATCATAAGAAAAGCGTGCTTCACTGTAAAACTTAAGTCTCAATTATATTGCGTGACAGCTGTCCCCTCCTCAAAAAGGAAGGTGTGACTGTTTTGAATTTAGATGTTTGGGACTGAGAAAAGGATAAGATTTAGGACTCACTCTGTATTTCGTTGATGCACTATTAAATTTTCTCACTGGCGAGAGCTATATGTGCTGATTGATCAACAAATCACAATTTTATTGTTTTTGCATCGGCACCATGTTTTAGTTTTTTTTACACACTTCGCGCCATTTTCATACGCGCGTAGTTCTTCTTGTAGTGTTAACAGATGGCGCGGATAGAAGATTGAGTAAGGAATAAGGAAAATGAAGTCCCAACACTGACTGAACACGTATTATACTTAGACAAATTGGGACACACCATAGACTTCAACCTTTGTCTCAATGTAGTCACCAGATAAGGCCAGTCTGGATGGTGGCATCCACACTGGGCCTTAGCTGATGAGGACTTAAAACCAGGCCATAAGCTCATCTATATATTTATAAAAATGAATTGCTGTTCGTTAGTCTCACTAAAAATCGAGAACGGCTGGACCGATTTGGCTAATTTTGGTCTTGAATTATTTGTGGGAGTCCAGAGAAGGTTTAAAAGGTAGATAAATATGAAAATTTTCGGAATTAAATAAAGTTTAGGTCTTTTATTAATCGATTGAGGCACCACGAAGTCTGCCGGGTCTGCTAGTCTGTCATTATAATGTGATACAATTATGCAATGATTCCATTAGACTAGACTGATGTAAAATATAGAGGAACGTCGCTACTCAGCCAATTTGTACAAAGTTGTCTGTCGCCTCCGGAAATAGAACTACTGAGGTCCGGATACTGAGGAAAAGCTTTACGTAATGGGCCGAGAACTTGGTCAAGTGGTATCAAATTTGTTGGTCTCCGTGTCTATTCGAAATTTCAATGCATTTTGTATTTTTAATTTATTTATACTACACAATATTATATACAGATAGATAACATACTTATTTATGTAACCATTTGCATCCTTGAAACGTTTTAATGTTTCTTCAAATTTAATTGAAGAGTTTATATAAATCGTACCTTCTGATTTTGTAGATAGATTAGGCATTATTAAAAATAGACTAGGAACTCATGTTTTGAAGTGTTTTTCCTATTGTTATTTGATCACACATACATACCCAGTATACCTGATCCCCTTCTAGCTAAAATACAAAACGTTCTGAAAAAGTATATATTATGTACCGTATATTAATACGATAATCCGTTCAAGACATATGCCAAGCCTAATTTTAGTACACTTTTTATTTTATTGCTTAGATGCGTGGACGAACTCACGGCCCACCTGATGTGTAGTGGTTCCGGGAGCCCATAACATCTACAACGTAAATTACGCCACCTACCTTGAGATATAGTTCTAATGTCTCCGTTTTTACAGTATAAAGGCTGCCCCACCTATCAAACCGAAACGCGTTACTGCTTCACGGCAGAAATAGGCAGGGCGGTGGTACCTACCCGTGCGGGCTTGGAAAAACTTTATCCAACTTTATTCATAGTTCGGTAGTTTGTTAAGTAATTCATGAGAAATATGTTTATAATAAGTTTATTCTACTACATTTAACTTTTTATATCATACTAATATTTAATTTAATATAATATTTAATATAATTAAATATAATAATCAATTACGCTTATGGAAAAAACTTAAATTAAGTTTAGCTACATATATGATCTATTGTAATGATGTAACTTATGCTTATTAGAAGTGACGTCACTTTAGGTCCGATTTCGAAGTAGGTAATTATAATAAAATACTGAAAAATAAATTGCGTAAATGAATATGAAGGCATTGTAGTTTGCTTTACAAAATACTACTACTACTACTACTACTACTACTACTACTACTGCTACTACTACTGCACTGCGCTGTAACCCCGAAATGGGTCATGGCCTTCAACAGTAAACGTTGCTATTCATTCATTCTTTTCCAAATACGAAAATTTATGACAACCATACGAAGAATGTTCAATGTGCTAAAGCTGGATGAGAGAAGCCGCAGATAGTGCTTAATGGCGCGCATTGAAATAAATAATAAATAAATATTTACTAACAATCACGCCACGTTAACTGGTCCAGTGCTAAGTTCGTAAAGAACTTGTGTTATAGGTACCAGATAACGGAAATAAATGTAAGACTGTTATTATACACATACATTTATTAAATTTAATATACATCTATAGCCCTGGAAAATACATTTTATATTTATCATACAAATATTATATATTATATTATATTATATTCCCTTGGCGGGATTTGAACCCGCGACCCCCTTGTGTAGTGACCATGTCACTTACCACTACACCAGACGGCCGTCAAGAGGCCTATGTCGAGCTATGGACTGCTATAGGCTAACGGTCACGATGATGATAATGAAGTAAGTAGTGTCCTTTTAAAATTGTAAACAGACTGTATAGTGGACAAACCTATTCCCATTTTCTGCTGATAGTTCTTAAGAAAAAACTTTCCGAGAACATAATACATATATTAATAATGTAAAATACCTAACTTGCGAACAAAACGCTGAAAATTATTCTCCTAACTTCCTTAATGGATTAGTGAAAGGATGTTATTACATGACCACATGGTTAGACACCATCATCCAATCTTTGCCGCAGTTCTGATTTAAAAAGGTTAACTGCTATGATTTAACAGTTGAGATTCGAAACACAGTAAGGGTACATACCACGGAATAGATTCCGTGGTATGCGTGGTATGCGTGGTACCATCTGCACTGTATACTCCTTTCCCTATTATTAGTATGTAATAAAAACATGAATATTCTACAAAGTCACTCACAAAAAAGATAATGACTTCATAATTACTTACACGCAATTGTATCGATTTTATATGAGCAACCCAGCCCTGAGCTAGCAATAGTTCAATATATCGCATTTAGATAATAATGTATTGTAAGCAAGTCACATACGATGATCAATAGTAATCTGTCATGTGCGTACCGAACTTACATTGCAGAGCAGCCGCACGTGATATGAAGCATGATTAGAATAGTTGAAACTTAAACGCCACTAATATAATTATGATGAGTCGATTTTACTAATAATAATGTTACGCCGGTAAGAGTAGCGCCATCTATCGCCGAATAGTCAAACTAATATCGAAGGATCTAGTAGCATTTAGAATGCTCGAGAAGTACAACGCCACCTACTGTCAGATAGCGAAAACACAATACTCGACGTATGTGGAATATTCTCGATAATTCTAGGGATGTGGTATCGGCTATAAAAGCGTTGTAGAGATGACACGCAATCAGTTAGTAATTGAAACTACTCGAATCGAAACAGCGGACGAGTTACCTGAAGCGAAGCGGAAGAAATGAATTGAGAATTTTAAAGCGTTTGTGAAGTGTTTTAAATGTTCTAAGTCCTAATACAGTGTTAAGTTGTATTTTGGTGGAACATTTATTTATCCCGAACCCCAGCGCGTAACAATAATATTTGTATTATATGTATATTATGTCGGAGAAGCCATAATTATTAACACCATCGTCAGACATCGCAGGGGCGAATAGGGTGATCGAGTTAAGAGAAACATTGAGTACACCAATCACGTTTGTTATCTTAGAACAGTTTAAAAATCTTCTCTTGACATTAGCAAACGAAAACGAATGATAGTTCTTAGGACCGCTCTTCAAGAAGGCCCGTTAGTAAGTGTGATGGCGTCTACGCGCCTCCATCGGCTAGGCTCTGCCGTAGAACGAAGTTAGCCGAGCTCCGACGATTACGCAATCGTGCTGCCATCTCTCGGGAATCGTGCTGCGTTTCGTTTAGCTACCAAACTAATGACCTTCTCCGACATATATTACATACTAAGATAAATTAAAGTTGTGAAAGTGTAATGTTTCTGGTACTGACAATACCAGAGCATTATGTTTAAATACGCATGACAGTGTTATACTCATCTTAGTTAATGTGTAATATGCACGATCAATGCAAATCAAATAGTCATTTTGATACATAAGCTATTAACGATAAATAAATTAATAATACATAGCTTATACGACGGGTAACTTTATTTGTAGCTATCTTTCAAAAAACCCATGTTGATAATAAGGTAGTCCAAATGATGAAAATTTTAAAGTCCCTTCAGTCTATTATAGATAACAACCGAAAAAAGTAACCTAAATAAAATCAAGCCGACAATTCCACCTGTCTAATAATTAATTCAAGAAATCAATTTCCAATACATTTTTGTTGAAACCAAATACTCGTTGTATGGTAAGGTTTTTTCACCTTGATTGATAGTTTGATAAACATTCGTACGTACTTAGTTGAAATTAGACTGAATGTAGATACAATTTATTGCTTTACAACTTTTTTAATGACGCATACAAATAATTGTTCTGTCCTTAATTATATGAGTTCAGCTTTCAAAACGTGTATTTTTAGAATGAATTCACTGCTATGACGTCGCATGCAGCGGTTTATTAATATCGATCATATTGTTTATTTACGTTCGGTTCTTTTGTTTACGTTTTATTAAGCTTGTTATTGTTATTGTTTTTACTGGTGGTAGGATCTCTTGTAAGTCCGCGCGGGTGGGTACCACCACCCTGCCAATTTCTGCCGTGAAGCAGTAATGCGTTTCGGTTTGAAGGGTGGGGCAGCTGTTGTAACTTACTTGAGACCTTAGAACTTATATCGCAAGGTGGGTGGTGCATTTACGTTGTGGTTGTCTATGGGCTCCAGTAACCACTTAACAGCATGTGGGCTGTGAGCTCGTCCACCCATCTAAGAAATAATAAAAATATACCTAGTCAGGTCATAAATTCTGTCACATGTTTAATGTAAAATAATTGAAACAAGTTTATTCATTATGTAACCATTCATATACCAAAATGAACTTAACAAAACATAGATTCTTATGACACTAAAGTTTATTCAAAACGACCTCCGTGATTTTGAATACAGGCTTCAATCTGCGCGGCCAGTCGTCTATCGCAGCACGAACGAGGTCCATGTCAATATCGGCGGCTGCCTTAATCAAGGATGTATTGAGTGACTCCAAATTGGGATGAGGCTTTGAGCACGCCTTTTCCTCCAAGTGTTGCCATATCTTGTAATCTAACGGATTCAAATCTGGACTGGAGGAGGGCCAGTCTTCGTGCCGGATGAAGTCGATTTCACGCGCCGCCAGCCAGTCTTGTGTGCTCTTCGCTCTATGAGCTGGCGCTGAATCTTGATGGAATACCCAGTGCTTGTTATTGAACATGGTATGAGAAACAGGTTCCACAAGGTTCGTCAGGACTGTATTTTGATACACAACTGCATTCGTTTTTACACCTTTCTCACAAAAATGTACCTCTGTTAAGCCCCAATAAGAAACTCCCAACCATACCATGAGCGAGGATGGAAAATGACCTCGTTGGACACGCGGAATACGGTTGCTCGCTTCTTCACTACTGTGTGCGTACACCTTATCATTTTGTTTGTTGTAGCTCTCCTCTACGGTAAAATTTTTTTCATCCGAAAAAAGAATTTCCCGATATTTTTTTCCCGCGTACCGCTTCAACAAAGCGCGGCATCTCTTCAGTCTCAGGGCCATTAGACGAGCATTCAAACGATGTCCTGTTTTTCTTCGATATGCCCGAAGCCTTAAGTCTTCATTTAACACCCTTTTCACCGTGGTTCTGCTTAACCCCATCTGAAGGGCCAACAGTTTCTGCTTACGTTTGGGATTTCTTTGAACTCGCGCCTTCACAGCTTTTATCACTGCTGGAGTCCTAACAGACCGAGGGTGACCACTTCTTGACCTGTCATCTACACTAGAGTCTTCATTGTATCGTTTGATGGTACGATAAACGAATCTTTTGGTTATATTCAAATTTTTCAGTATGTTAAAAATTTGAATTGGCGCGTAAACGCAACGATGCAACGCAATAACTGCAACACGGTCTTCTTTAAGCGTCCACTCCATATTTAAAAATGAGTAAAATTCCAAAAGTATACATTTTTATTTTCAAGAAAAATTCGAAATTCGAATTCAATAAACTTTTTTGTGGCCAGCATTCTAAAAGAAAAGTTTTTACTGTGTGACAATACTTATGACCTGACTAGTTATATATATTGGCCATACAAACAGCGGTCAGATAATGAAATAAAACCAATGGTAGAGAAATACCCGTTATAATGAACAGAAGCGGATTTTTCTAAGCTTCCAGAAACAGGTCAACACGTACATACGTGCGTTAATGTACTGTTATTGAGTATTGGTTGTGTACATTAAGGGATAAAGGGGTTGACGTGACATATTTACAAATAAAAATTTTAATAAAAAAGTAATAAACGTAGACAAGTAACATTACCACATTAAAATTCCCAGAAATATAAGAAACTGATATACATACACATGTACGTTTTATATATTAAGTATATATAAAATATATGTAGATGATAAACACCCAGACAACGAACGAACGAATCCGTTCCAGTTTTATCCGTTCCAGGTGGGCGAGCTAAATCCTGAAACTTAGATAGGGGTGATAGCTTTTGCGATAATACGAGATTGAATATTAACAATGATAGAAGAATGTAAATCGATAAAAAATAACATTTCATAAAGAATGCATGCAATACTAATAGTATTGTGGTCGAATGTTTCTATTCAGTTGTTATTTCAAAACCTACTTGTGAACAAAGAGTGGGTCGTGACTGTCAATTATTAATGTGTCACATAGAGTAGACTAAAAATGGGAGTTATAGAATGAATACTAAATCTAAAAAAAGCAGCATTGAAGATTAAAAAAAACGTAAATAACATTTTAAAAAATCCTTAAATTCTTATATCAGCAATACTTTTACTTTACTTCCGAACACACTGCTCTAATATTATCAAAATGACATCTAAATACTATTTCCTTATTCTAAATCAATTATGAAATATCACGGATACAAATTAACCAGCCTTTTCATCACCGTGAGCAAACACGACAATACAAATCTCTCTAATTAAGGTAACGCAAACAATTGTACTGGCGAATACAATATTACGTTCAGGTGTGTTCAGTTAGTGTGAGCTTACAGAGGGTTAATTCTGAAATTGGCACACAGAGGACTTTGTGACCCGGATTAAGTATTATAATTTTGTTTTTAGATAAAACTAGCGGACCCGATAGATGTTGTTCTGCATATACAACCAGCTTTCTTGAAGAGCGGTGCCTCCGTCCTAAGAACTGTCGTTCGTTTTCGTTTGCTAACGTCAAGAGAAGATTTTTAAATTATTCTTTACTGGTGGTAGGACCTCTTGTGAGTCCGCGCGGGTAGGTACCACTACCCTGCCTATTTCTGCCGTGAAGCAGTAATGCGTTTCGGTTTGAAGGGTGGGGCAGTCGTTGTAACTAAACTTGAGACCTTAGAACTTATATCTCAAGGTGGGTGGCGCATTTACGTTGTAGATGTCTATGGTCTCCAGTAACCACTTAACATCAGGTGGGCTGTGAGCTCATCCACCCATCTAAGCAATAAAAAAAAAAAAAATAATAATAATAGAATGATTTGAATGAATGCATACACAAAAATTCATTCAAGTCGATCCAGCCGCTTAGTTGCAATATAGATAAATAACTTAGATACCGAATGCAGCGCCATATGCCGAACTGATTTGTGAATCTAAGCCATCCAGGGCGTCACCCAAACGCATACAAAAAAATCATTCAAATCGGTCCAGCCGCTTAGGAGGAGTTCAGTGACATATACGATTACACGTAGAATTATATATATACTTATATATAAAGATATGCCCTATAACCATATCAGTAATGAGATCGATCAAGATCACCAGCTTGTGACCACCAACAGTTGATTAACTTTAAGTTATTGTGTTTACATAAGACGAGAATGATGCACAAAAATCGAAACCACCGCGTGATTCGATCCTCTTCTGTCATTCCACAAGCAACCATGGTTTATGAACCAAAATTTACTGGCATCGACGTCATTAAAGGACTATAATAAACTTGATCTATGTTTTTAATTGTATGTTCATACATAAAAGAATGCAGCATAATGCAGTCAGTTTACGTGCAAGGGAAAATCGTTAAGCATTATAATTGTAACTATGACCTCATGCCCCAAGGTTGGTGGTGCCATTTATGCTGTGGATGTCAATCGGTAAAAACTTAACATCAGATGCCCCGTGTCCTCGTTTTCCTATCATCAGCATTAGTCTACAACCACCAACGCGTAGACCTACTTTAAGGTATAATAATGACCTGTTCTCCGCTGACTGCATTCAGTGGATACTGACAGCCTTCAACAAGTCATTAGTACATCTTGTGGGGGGCCGTACCCATGCTGCACTTCTAGTACGTGGCCGCCAGTCGAGAAGTTTCTAGCCCCAGCGGCTATTTGGTCTACGAGCAATGTACCCTGCCCACTGTCACTTCAAACACACAATACTTTGAGCTGTGTCTGTTATCATGGCACTACTGTGAATCACCTTATTGCTGATTCGATATCGCAGGTAAGTTCCATATTATTAGTCTATCAAAAGCAGTTCAAAGCCTATAAATATCATGATAATGTATCGACCAGGTAAACCAGAATACTAATTTAGCAAATTGAACTTTATGCTTTTAAATCGTGTAATATTTCGAGAACAAACAAACCATTAATCAGCATTTAACTTGAAAACCACCAACTCTAATATGATCCAATTTAGGTCTATTGATAAATTTCGGGCTTTTCGTTGATGGTACGGTAAGGGTTTTATCAGACATGAGATAAATGCACACATTTAAGGCAAGAATTGAAATGGATCCTTTTAAATCCGGTCGCGCTCGCCGACAATTTATAAGATTGAGAGAATGATTACTGGCGGTTAACGCTCGGGATTTGTGTAATATCTTTGTCATTCTCTTTTCACATAATAGCAATGAATTTGATTTAAATGTGGTTTCATGAACATTTCAATATAATTCAAACGGATTGTTTTACAATTCAATTTCGACGCTGCGTAGTAACGTGTGTTTCATTTTTATTGTCGATAAACCCTACATAATTTCCTTCTATATTGAATAATGAACAAATCACACATTCGTGTTTAAGTGCGGTATAGCTCATATGCATTTCAAGACAACAAAATTTTCATGGTTGTTGATGACAAACTTCTGTAAGACCCTTCTAGTAGTAGCTTCTTATTCTCCCATGTCCACCCAATGCTAAGTGTAGGTCTCTTCGAATGCACCCCATTCTCTTCGGTCTCTTGCCTTTCGCATCCAACCCCTACCAACCACTTTGACCAGGCCATCGGTCCACTTTGTTGTCTGTCTGCCACGTTGCGACATCCAGTACGAGGTTTTCCCTCCAGTTGTGCCCCACCGATTATCAGTGCGACGACATATGTGGCCGGCCCACTTCCACTTTTTCCGAGCAATCGCTTTGGCTATGTCAGTCAAACCAGTTAGTTCTTCTGCGGATTTCAGAGTTGCACACTCTATCCCGTAGTAGTAGCAGGTACGGCAATTGCTAAAATACCAGGGCCACAGCCAAGTCTCTGTCTAATAGCTGATAGCTATTTTAAGAAGTAACCACCACCATCGCGGTGAGTTTCTTCCAGAGTCGGACACTACGCAGCGAAAGAAACAATCTACGGATATGCACATACAATTCGAAATGCAGCGGATTCAGGTAATACGAATGAACCCTGCTGCAAAGATATAGTGCAAATAGGGAGCTGATAGAATTATTTCGATTAATTCCTCGGAATACTTATATAATATAAAGTCCAAAAAACAGAATGAACCAAAATCTCCCCATTAACTCAGCGCGGCGTTTTGATACATTTCATTAAGTTTGTATTCACTTGGTGATGTCAATGGGCTACAACAATAACTCCACGATGGATCGAAAACTCGTCAAATCTATATAACAAAAAAATGTTTTCTTTAGTTGAAAGCCAATTTATACTTCAAATATTCGAGGTTGTTAATAAAAAATATGGTCGCCTACGTAAAAAATGCTCGGATTACATTTTGTTTAAGGCAGACGCGGTTCTTGTTAAAATTGTCAAAGAATAAATTGAATAAAGCGCCATAAACTTCGTGACTTCAGGCTAATGGGAACGTAGTGAGGGTACCCCAATAATATTCTTTAATAATAAATAAGAATCAGTTACGCTGCAATTATTTTAAATATTTAACGTAATTGATAAATTTTCTAAGGCATTTATTCATGCTATTCAGTTAGATTCTCATCGCTAATTGTTTCAGACGCTTATTTAGATCATAATTAGCAACACCTATGTCCTTTATCTTTATTTTTTGGTAGTCTGTTTGGTTTCCAACTCCAAAAACGAATGATTCCAAAACATACAGCACAACTATTGCAAGAAGCTATTTAAGTTAACATAATACCTTAAAAATGTTTTTGTTCAACTGTTAGTTTCTAAGAAGACTGAAATAAATAAATAAATAAATAAACAAACAAATAGCAAGAGCACAAAAATCGCGCTTTATCATACATGAAATGGGTCGTCGAGATATAAAAACCTCAATTCGGCCCTGCAATGAAGCGTAACCATTTGATCCAACAAACTAAGCTTATCACTCCTTCGGGACCCGGAGTTTCTTCGCCAATAACTTTGCGGGATATGGGTACATTCTGGTACCATCTTGAAAAGGTCATCTCCGTAATGCCTAGCGTTGATACAGGTCGTATAGAATATCCAATCATATGCCATTTTCGTGTAATTGACTTTTGGACATTTTTATAACAAGATTTGTGGAGTTTTCAGTAGGGATCTCGTTCTTTTTTTAGTTTTAGAAAAGGAATGCACTTGACCTAAACTTTGAGAAATCGTGTATAATATGTACAGTAAGTCTTCTTGGATTAGGTAGTTTTTATTTTTACTCAAATTCTATTTGTTTGAACTCAATTGAGATGTCATAGGAGATGTTAAAGATATTTATTTATATTAAAACAAAAATTATCTACACTCCTCCAGATAAGAATTCAGTTTCCTTTTAAAAATTATTCAATGGTCTTTTATATTTTTAGACACATCACAGTCGAAAAAATATTGTAATTATGATTGAAATTATAAATGTTTTTTTATTTATTTCTCTAGTAGATAGACGAGCTTACGGCCCACCTGATGGTGAGTGGTTACCGTCGCCCATGGAATTCAGCAATGCCAAGGGCAGAGCCAAACTTTAAGTATTCTACTGCCTACCGTTAAGTATTCTCCACAAACCACAAGCCTCGTTTGAAGAAGGACACGTCAAGCCCATGCGTGAGCCCATATGGATGGGTACGATCGTCCTATCCATTTTTATCCTAAACCAATAATTCTGCTTTGAAGATTAGACACAACCTCGTGATCGTTTGGAACCTCTGGGTCTGCGGAGGGACTTCGGTTGCCTCTGTATTTTGTACCGTATGTTCCATGGGGAGTGCTCTGAGGAATTGTTCGAGATGATACCGGCATCTCGTTTTTACCATCGCACCGCCCGCCACCGGAATAGAGTTCATCCATACTACCTGGAGCCACTGCGGTCATCCACAGTGCGTTTCCAGAGGTCTTTTTTACCACGTACCATCCGGCTATGGAATGAGCTCCCCTCCACGGTGTTTCCCGAGCGCTATGACATGTCCTTCTTCAAACGAGGCTTGTGGAGAGTATTAAACGGTAGGCAGCGGCTTGGCTCTGCCCCTGGCATTGCTGAAGTCCATGGGCGACGGTAACCACTCACCATCAGGTGGTCCGTATGCTCGTCTGCCTACAAAAAAAAAAACAACCTTGTGGTGGGTTTCGTCAGTCACGTTCTGATAAACTCCTGTAGCCACTTAGACCCAGACGTGCTTTAGCTCATCCAACCGTCTATGCAGTTATAAGTTACAAAATAGTTAGCAGTTATAAGTACAGAAGCTTTAAAATTTGGCGATTTCGTTGCTCTGTCATATTTTCATAGAGACCCTATCTTAGTAATTTATGGCCGCATCTATCATTTTGTTCTACCGGTTAAACGTTTCATATTCTACGTGAAAATCATATTAAAGTGTTACGTGCTGTTCATGAGGCGTAGAACATTGTAAACCTTGTCTTGTTGCGGGTTACAAGCGATGGATGACTCAAGCTCGTAACCGCCCGAGCATCTGGTGAAATATCGGTACAAAAGTCACTCGTATTTTGAATCATACAGAAGTTTGAAGTCGTCGTGGCCTAAAGGATAAGGCGTCCGGTGCGTTCGTGTTGAAGCGATACATCGGTGTTCGAATCCCGCAGGCGGGTACCAATTTTTCTAATGAAATACGTACTCAACAAATGTTCACGATTGATTTCCACGGTGAAGGAATAACATCGTGTAATAAAAATCACATCCGCAAAATTATAATTTGGGTAATTACTGGTGGTAGGACCACTTGTGAGTCCGCGCGGGTAGGTACCACCACCCCGCCTATTTCTGTCGTGAAGTTGTAATGCGTTTCGGCTTGAAAGCTGGGGCATCCGTTGTAACTATACTTGAGACCTTAGAACTTCTATCTCAAGGTGGGTGGCGCATTTACGTTGTAGATGTCTATGGGCTCCAGTAATCACTTAACACCAGATGGGCTGTGAGCTCGTCCAACCATCTAAGCAATAAAAAAAAAGATGCATTGATACGTACGGCTAACGAAAATGATTTCAATTTAATTCAAACAGATATTAAAGTTATTGGCTTATTGTGGCTATTCAGTGCAATCAAAAAGACGTCGAATCAGGTACACGCTTCTTCTTCTTTTTCTTCCTAGCGTTATCCCGGTCTAGTGCCAAGGTCCGCTTTCCAACTTAAACTCATCCACTTTGCCTGGTCTTCTGCATCCTCCTGAGTGAGGTTATTCTCCTCCATATCCGCCTTTACCACATCCAACAAGCATTTCTTGGGCACTATATTTTTTATTTTTCCTCCATCAAAATTTATTCTTTTACTATGTAGGACTTCACATAAGGTCGTACTTTTAATTGTATTGTAAAACAGCTGTCCCATTCTTCGAACTGGAAGGCAGAATCGTTTCGCGGCAGATAAAGGCAATATGATTAGTACTGGTGCGGATTTAAAATTACGCCCGAAATTATGTAAATAAAATGATAACTACTTTTGGAATTTGCAGAGGTAGTATCATAAACCATAAACCATCGATAGCCAGCGATTAGTTTTAACAAATGTATATAGTACAAGTGATGTAGACTCACTAATAACCTTTTTTTAACCCACAGGCATAAATGACTTACATAGATATGCCTATGGGTTAGATTTTTTATTAAACTACGAGTATGACTATCCATAATATGTATGTCACAAGACTTTATAGAAAGATTTTTCATAAAGTTACTATATTGTGTTGCAGTTTATCACCCTTGGGAAATACAATCTAGATTGAAATTTTCTTCTCATAACAACGTACATTCGCTCCCATCTGCAATCTAGTTTCGTGGTAATGATGCCCTTTCCTAAATGATTACAACACAAGCCAGTGTGAGTTTTATTGTTGAACATAAAATTCCTAAAAATAAGTCTGCGATCGGCTGCGAGGTAAAGATTCCTTTTCTTGGATGATTACAAGAAAATTAGGTGTAAATTATAAAGAGAGAGATAGAGAGAGGAAGAGAAAGAGAGAATATACTTTATTGCACACCAAAACATAATTAACATTAAGGAAACAGTCAACAAGCACATATATGTATTTGTACAATAGGCGATTGGAACATAGCGTTTCCAATGATAAATCAGCGTCCTGCATCCTACGTAAAGTCTCTCTGAATGTCTGAATTTCGAATGTAAATAATTGAATTAGTACAATAGTTAAATGAAAATACATTTTGAGACAGCCCTATATTATTATATTCTTTAAAAGAAAATATCTCCTGTATCACAGTATTTATTCTACAAACCTACAAACCGATATTCGTTGGATGTTTCTTTCAGAGTTTTTGTTCAAATTGTTACATTTTGACCCCAATATAGCAATGCGTAACCTTTGTTCTACTTTATTAATATAATGTACAATATCTATGGGATTATGTAAACAGTTATTGAAGGGCATTCAATTATTGGTTAAACTGTAAGTAGTAATTGTATTTATTATAACTCTGAGTCAAATATATTGATTTTATTATAATTTATTACAACATTAGTGTCTCTCAAAATACAAATGTCGAATTTGGTATACTCGTACTGTCTCCAATAGACGACCAGGACTTAATCATTAAGCATCTTAGTGGTTACTAAACTCAAAACAAAGAGTTCTCTCCGAAATATATCGCCAAAATAATATCTAAATTCGTAAAACAGATAAATTAATCATCCTTTGCGATTACACAGACAACGAAGTTAATTAACTTACGAGGACAAAATCTGAAGCCAAATGAAATCATGGCTATTCTTCAAGCCTGATGACACAAATGCCTTTCAACACACAAGTGGAATAGTAATTGTATCAATACCGACTAATCTATTCGAAGACGTTCAATAAACTCGCGCTACAGAATCGACGGTACCTAATATTGAATATTTGTAAACTTCGACGAATAACGTAAAAGTCGTCCGAGACCAAACTGGATCATATATATATATATAATTTTTTTTTTTTATTGCTTAGATGGGTGGACGAGCTCACAGCCCACCTGATGTTAAGTGGTTACTGGAGCCCATGGACATCTACAACGTAAATGCGCCACCCACCTTGAGATATAAGTTCTCAGATCTCAGTATAGTTACAACAGTTATAGTTATTTGAAAGGTCTGAAAATATTGAACATCAAATTTAGCCGTTAAAGCCGAGAAATCTATAACTAGTCAGGTCATAAGTATTGTCACACAGTAAAAACTTTTCTTTTAGAATGCTAGCCACAAAAAAGTTTATTGAATTCGAATTTCGAATTGTTCATGAAAATAAAAATGTATACTTTTAGAATTTTACTCATTTTTAAATAAGGAGTGGACGCTTAAAGAAGACCGTGTTGCAGTTATTGCGTTGCATCGTTGCGGTTACGCGCCAATTCAATTTTTTAACATACTGAAAAATTTGAACATAACCAAAAGATTCGTTTATCGTACCATCAAACGATACAATGAAGACTAGTGTAGATGACAGGTCAAGAAGTGGTCGCCCTCGGTCTGTTAGGACTCCAGCAGTGATAAAAGCTGTGAAGGCGCGAAAATTCAAAGAAATCCCAAACGTAAGCAGAAACTGTTGGCCCTTCAGATGGGGTTAAGCAGAACCACAGTGAAAAGGGTGTTAAATGAAGACTTAGGGCTTCGGGCATATCGAAGAAAAACAGGACATCGTTTGAATGCTCGTCTAATGGACCTGAGACTGAAGAGATGCCGCGCTTTGTTGAAGCGGTACGCGGGAAAAAAATATCGGGAAATTCTTTTTTCGGATGAAAAATTTTTTACCGTAGAAGAGAGCTACAACAAAATGATAAGGTGTACCCATACAGTAGTGAAGAAGCGAGCAACCGTATTCCGCGTGTCCAACGAGGTCATTTTCCATCCTCGCTCATGGTATGGTTGGGAGTTTCTTATTGGGGCTTAACAGAGGTACATTTTTGTGAGAAAGGTGTAAAAACGAATGCAGTTGTGTATCAAAATACAGTCCTGACGAACCTTGTGGAACCTGTTTCTCATACCATGTTCAATAACAGGCACTGGGTATTCCAACAAGATTCGGCGCCAGCTCATAGAGCGAAGAGCACACAAGACTGGCTAGCGGCGCGTGAAATCGACTTCATCCGGCACGAAGACTGGCCCTCCTCCAGTCCAGATTTGAATCCGTTAGATTACAAGATATGGCAACACTTGGAGGAAAAGACGTGCTCAAAGCCTCATCCCAATTTGGAGTCACTCAAGACATCCTTGATTAAGGCAGCCGCCGATATTGACATGGACCTCGTTCGTGCTGCGATAGACGACTGGCCGCGCAGATTGAAGGCCTGTATTCAAAATCACGGAGGTAATTTTGAATAATCTTTAGTGTCATAAGAATCTATGTTTTGTTAAGTTCATTTTGGTATATGAATGGTTACATAATGAATAAACTTGTTTCAATTATTTTACATTAAACATGTGACAGAATTTATGACCTGACTAGGTATATACCTAGTCAGGTCATAAGTATTGTCACACAGTAAAAACTTTTCTTTTAGAATGCTGGCCACAAAAAAGTTTATTGAATTCGAATTTCGAATTGTTCATGAAAATAAAAATGTATTACTTTTAGAATTTTACTCATTTTTAAATATGGAGTGGACGGTTAAAGAAGACCGTGTTGCAGTTATTGCGTTGCATCGTTGCGGTTACGCGCCAATTCAAATTTTTAACATGCTGAAATTTTTGAATATAACCAAAATATTCGTTTATCGTACCATCAAACGATACAATAAAGAGTCTAGTATAGATGACTGGTCAAGAAGTGGTCGCCCTCGGTCTGTTAGGACTCCAGCAGTGATAAAAGCTGTGAAGGCGCGAATTCAAAGAAATCCCAAACGTAATCAGAAACTGTTGGCCCTTCAGATGGGGTTAAGCAGAACCACGGTGAAAAGGGTGTTAAATGAAGACTTAGGGCTTCGGGCATATCGAAGAAAAACAGGACATCGTTTGAATGCTCGTCTAATGGACCTGAGACTGAAGAGATGCCGCGCTTTGTTGAAGCGGTACGCGGGAAAAAAATATCGGGAAATTCTTTTTTCGAATGAAAAAATTTTTACAGTAGAAGAGAGCTACAACAAACAAAATGATAAGGTGTACGCACACAGTAGTGAAGAAGCGAGCAACCGTATTCCGCGTGTCCAACGAGGTCATTTTCCATCCTGGCTCATGGTATGTTTGGGAGTTTCTTATTGGGGCTTAACAGAGGTACATTTTTGTGAGAAAGGTGTAAAAACGAATGCAGTTGTGTATCAAAATACAGTCCTGACGAACCTTGTGGAACCTGTTTCTCATACCATGTTCAATAACAGGCACTGGGTATTCCAACAAGATTCGGCGCCAGCTCAAAGAGCGAAGAGCACACAAGACTAGCTGGCGGCGCATGAAATCGACTTCATCCGGCACGAAGACTGGCTCTCCTCCAGTCCAGATTTGAATCCGTTACATTACAAGATATGGCAACACTTGGAGGAAAAGGCGTGCTCAAAGCCTCATCCCAATTTGGAGTCACTCAAGACATCCTTGATTAAGGCAGCCGCCGATATTGACATGGACCTCGTTCGTGCTGCGATAGACGACTGGCCGCGCAGATTGAAGGCCTGTATTCAAAATCACGGAGGTCATTTTGAATAAACTTTAGTGTCATAAGAATCTATGTTTTGTTAAGTTCATTTTGGTATATAAATGGTTACATAATGAATAAACTTGTTTCAATTATTTTACATTAAACATGTGACAGAAGTTATGACCTGACTAGGTATAAAAATGAATTGCTGTTCGTTAGTCTCGCTAAAACTCGAGAACGGCTGGACCGATTTGGTTGATTTTGGTCTTGATTTATTTGTGGAAGTCCAAAGAAGGTTTAAAATGTAAATAAATATGAAAATGAAAATAACAATTTTGTTTTCCCTTTGTTGTGTCCCCCGTCGGACGGATTCCTTTTCCGCCTTTTATTTATCGATTGAGGCACTACGAAGTCTGCCGGGTCATATAGTAAGATATAAAATACCATATTGGTAAGTACCGCTTGAAAATAGTGAATTGTAAGCACTGGATTAGATTCTTACAAAAACAAACGTGCTTAACTGTCATTATCGTAAAATTTTCTAAATAGCACCGCATCTTTCGTGGCATTATTGAGGGTGCCTTAAAATTCCTGTGAAAATGATGGGAGCCATAGCATTCTTTGGAAGTAAGAAAAATATTGTTGTGTTGTCTGATTCAACTATGGTGATGACGGTTTGAAATCACATAAAATATACTTAGTTATCGATGAGAAGTCCAAAATATTATTAGGTTATTAAGATATAGTGCGAAAATAATAAAAGTGAGTACCGCGGCAGTACTGTAATAGTTTAAAGTAGTCAAATTTTAGCAGCATTACCATTGTTAGGCTTTTTCAAGAATTAGAGCTAAATTACATTTATTATTAATTAACAGTTCGATAGAGCTCTTAGTTGATTCACACATACGACCTGAAAGTACATTGCTGGGAAAGTATTGTAGTTTAAGTGATTGAAATTGGTAAGTAAGTAATTACTGGTGGTAGGACCTCTTGTGAGTCCGCGCGGGTAGGTACCACTACCTTGCCTATTTCTGCCGTGAAGCAGTAATGCGTTTCGGTTTGAAGAGTAGGGCAGCCGTTGTAACTATACTGAGACCTTAGAACTTATATCTCAAGGTGGGTGGCGCATTTATGTTGTAGATGTGTATGGGCTCCAGTAACCACTTAACACCAAGTGGGCTGTGAGCTCGTCGTCTAAGTAGCACCGCAATATAACAAGATATTTCGCAATAATATGCGCCTTACTTCATTCGTATGATAAAATGGAGAGTTTACGTCAGTTCCGACTGCGGTTTAGCCCGAAGCAATTTGTTAAGTGACCAATTACGTGTAAATGCTTAAATTATAGGCACGCATACTGCCGTGGATGGAGGTCGACAAGGCCGGGAAAATCATTAAAGTTTTTTGTTATCGCAATGATAATTCGAAGATCGGTTAATATTTTATCGACTTTTAAAAAACCGTGTTTATTACAAGCAAACTGGTTTCGGAATAGTACTGTTGGATCTGTGCTTATATGAGCGTGTGTGATATTATGCAGGGTGATAATTATTAATAAGACGCGACAGTTTGCAACCTGTTTATTTTGCGACGACTCGACACAGACTGTCCAAGCTAAGCCCGCTACAGTACTATAGATTATAGAGAATGCAATGAAAACGTCACCATATAACATTGAACTTACAGTCTGCCTTCTCCTATAACAACGATAAGTCTGCAAATGCAATCACAAGATTCCCTCACAAAAGGAATAAGCAGAACGGCTATACCAACTCGTCCAATACGTCGTAACGTAGTGCAGATTCAAGATAGGTATTACGAGAGATTTATGCAAGAAAATAGAAAATTAATATCAAATCACAAAAGGTTGTCGAAGTAGTGGTTCAAAGAAACTGGCTTATAACTGTGACTTTTTTATAAATATATAAGATTATTAGGTATGTTGTTTTATTTATATGTATTATATGTTTATTAAAATAAAACTTCAATGTGTTGCTTGTTATTTCGGACAAAGAAACGACATTTAAAGTTTATTTATAATCTAGTTAGAAATTATTTTTCATAAAATTTTATACAATGACATAATATTTATCTGTCAAGGCTTCTCCACTTTACAGCACATGCGCGGACGTTCCGGCACATGTCGACAGCGCATGCGTGACATAATTAAAATTAAAGAAAGGAATAACTTTCTTTACATCTCCCCTCTTAAAGTAGAAAATTCACACAGAATTTTCTTTAAATTAATTCTTTTTCAATTTCCTCATCTTCATTTTCTTCTTTTACGACAGGAACTGGAATAAGTTTTGTGATATGAAATAGGTTTGATTCTGTTTTTTTATGACCTGTATCTATTCTATATATTGACTTTGAAATTTTGTTTATAATTTTAAAAGGTCCGATTTTCAGTTCATCCAATTTTTTTCTGTTAAGCTTGTTTCCATTTTCCACATACACCATATCTCCTACATTAAATTCATAGTATTTCCGATTTTTGTCGAATAGTGTTTTATTATAGTCATGAAATTTTATTGTATTCTCAAGTGCGATTTTTCGGTCATTAATCCAATCATTATTGGATTTTCCTTGCTTTAATTCATTTGGTACGACAGTAACATCCGTTCCATATAAAAGATAACTTGGTGGATAGCCAGTGACTGAGTGATTAGTATCATTATATTTATTTGCACATTCCTTAGCTATTGTGGTCCAAGCTCTTTTTTTTTTATTGGAGTTTACTCCTTTAGAATCGATTTACATATATAGGCCCGGGGTATGAAAATTATGGGGACCAAAATCGTACTAGCATGTCACACGAAATGCGTTATGCGCCTGATTGGCTCCTGATTGCGTGATGCGTGCGCGCGCCAATCAAAATCGTACTAGCATGTCACACGAAATGCGTTATGCGCCTGATTGGCTCCTGATTGCGTGATGCGTGCGCGCGCCAATCAGGAGCCAACGCGCGGCCGCGTTATCGCAGGTGACGCCGGGCTGCTGCGCCGGCAGTCCGCCACAAAGCCTCGTACTGATCGCGCGTTTCTCTCATTATTGTATTTTCATATATTTGTTAGTCGTTTGTTTTGTGTCTCGTTAATTTGTTAATAATCTGTAGTGTATCGTGTTGTCGTAATATAGAACTATTTCTCGTATTGTTTCGTTTAATTTTTTATATCCAGTAAACTCCAGTCGTGCGTCGGAGCGGACACACACACTTTTGGAGTTTACTCCTTTAGAATCGATTTACATATATAGGCCCGGGGTATGAAAATTATGGGGACCAAAATCGTACTAGCATGTCACACGAAATGCGTTATGCGCCTAGCATGTCACACGAAATGCGTTATGCGCCTGATTGGCTCCTGATTGCGTGATGCGTGCGCGCGCCAATCAGGAGCCAACGCGCGGCCGCGTTATCGCAGGTGACGCCGGGCTGCTGCGCCGGCAGTCCGCCACAAAGCCTCGTACTGATCGCGCGTTTCTCTCATTATTGTATTTTCATATATTTGTTAGTCGTTTGTTTTGTGTCTCGTTAATTTGTTAATAATCTGTTGTGTATCGTGTTGTCGTAATATAGAACTATTGGAGTTTACTCCTTTAGAATCGATTTACATATATAGGCCCGGGGTATGAAAATTATGGGGACCAAAATCGTACTAGCATGTCACACGAAATGCGTTATGCGCCTGATTGGCTCCTGATTGCGTGATGCGTGCGCGCGCCAATCAAAATCGTACTAGCATGTCACACGAAATGCGTTATGCGCCTGATTGGCTCCTGATTGCGTGATGCGTGCGCGCGCCAATCAAAATCGTACTAGCATGTCACACGAAATGCGTTATGCGCCTGATTGGCTCCTGATTGCGTGATGCGTGCGCGCGCCAATCAGGAGCCAACGCGCGGCCGCGTTATCGCAGGTGACGCCGGGCTGCTGCGCCGGCAGTCCGCCACAAAGCCTCGTACTGATCGCGCGTTTCTCTCATTATTGTATTTTCATATATTTGTTAGTCGTTTGTTTTGTGTCTCGTTAATTTGTTAATAATCTGTAGTGTATCGTGTTGTCGTAATATAGAACTATTTCTCGTATTGTTTCGTTTAATTTTTTATATCCAGTAAACTCCAGTCGTGCGTCGGAGCGGACACACACACTTTTTTTTTTTCTCGTATTGTTTCGTTTAATTTTTTATATCCAGTAAACTCCAGTCGTGCGTCGGAGCGGACACACACACTT